>NC_056667.1:77652500-78290000 GCF_018350195.1 Panthera tigris
GTTGAGTTTGAGAAGCTCTTTATAGATTTTGATTACTATTTATCAAATAGGTCATTTGCAGATATCTTCTCCCATTCTGCAGGCTGCCTTTTAGTTTTGTTTCCTTCGCTTTACAGAAGCTTTTTTATCTGGATAAAGTCCCACTAGTTCATGTTTCCTTTTGTTTCTCTTGCCTCTGGAGATGTGTCTAGTAAGAAGTGGCTACAGCCGAGGTCAAAAAGGTTGCTGTCTGTGTTCTCCTCTAGGATTTTGATGGTTTCCTGTCTCACATTTTAGGTGTTTCATCCATTTTGAGTTTATTTGTGTGTGTGGTATAAGGAAGTGGTTGAGTTTCATTCTTCTGAATGTTGCTGTCCAATTTTCCCAACACCATTTGTCAAAGAGACTGTCCTTTTTCCATTGGATTAGTTGCAAAGATTAGTTGACCATATAGTTATGGGTCCATTTCTGGTTTTCTGTTCTGTTCCTTTGATCTATATGTCTGTTTTTGTGCCAGTACCATACTGTCTTGATGACTGTAGCTTTGTAATATGGCTTAAAGTCTGGAATTGTGATGCCTCCAGCTTTGCTTTTTGTTTTCAAGATTGCTTTAGCTGTTTGGGGTCTTTTGTGGTTCCATGCAAATTTTAGGATTGTTCGAACTCTAAAAAATCTTGGTGGTATTTTGATAGGGATTGCATTAAATGTGTAGATTGCTTTGAGTAGTATAAACATTTTAACAATATTTGTGCTTCCAATCCATGAGCATGGAATCTTTTTCCATTTCTTTTTGTCCTCTTCAATTTCATTCATAAGTTTTCTATAGTTTTTAGAGTATAAATCTTTTACCTCTTTGGTTAGGCTTATTTCTAGGTATCTTATGATATTTTGTGCATTTGTAAGTGGGATCGATTCCTTAATTCCTCTTTCTACTGCTTCATTTTTGGTGTGTAGAAATGCAGTCAATTTTGGGGGACACCTAGGTGGCTCAGTCAGTTGAGCCTCTGACCTTGGCTCAGGTCCTGATCTCACAGTTTGTGAGTTTGAGCTCTGCATCGGGCTCACTACTGTCAGTGTAGAGCTGGCTTCAGATCCTCTGAACCCCTCTCTCTCTGGCCCTCCCCCACTCATACTCTCTCAAAAATAAACAAACATTAAAAAAAATAAAAAGAAATGCAACATTTCTGTACATTGATTTTATATCCCGTGAGTTTCCTGAATTCATGTATCAGTTCTTGCTTTTTTTTGGTGGAGTCTTAGGTTTTCTACATAGAGTATCAGGTCATCTGCAAATAATGAAATTTTGACTTCTTTACTGCTTGTGATGCCTTTTATTTCTTTTTGTTGTCTGATTACTGAGGCTAGGACTTCTAGTATTATATTAAATAATAGCATTGAGAGTGGACATCCTTTTTCCTGACCATAGAGGAAAAGCTCTGTTTTTACCCATTGAGGAATATTAGCTGTGTGCCTTTTGAACCACCCTGCAGCACAGGAATAAATCCCACTTAATTGTGGTAAATAATTCTTTTAACGTTATGTTGAATTCGATTTCATAGTGTCTTGTTGGGAATTTTTGCATCCATGTTCATCAGGGCTGTTGGCCTGTAATTCTCCTTTTTAGTGGGGTCTTTGTCTGGTTTTGGAATCAAGGTATTGCTGGCCTCGTAGAATGATTTTGGAAGTTTTCCTTCCATTTCCTAACATTTCCTTCCATTTCTGTTCCAAATTATTTTGGAACAATTTGAGAAGAATAGGCATTAACTCGTCTTTAAATGTCTGGTAGAATTCCCCTAGGAAGCCATCTGGCCCTGGACTTCTGTGTGTGGGAGATTTTTCATTATTGATTGCTTTTTTTTTTTTTTGCTGGCTGTGAGCCTGTTCAATTTTGTTTCTTCTTATTTCAGTTTTGGTAGTTTTTGTGTTTTAGGAATTTGTCCATTTCTTCCAGGCTGCCCAATTTGTTCGCAAATAATTTTTCATAATCTCTTATGATTATTTGTGTTTCTATGATGTTGGTTGTGATCTCTTCTCTTTCATTTGTGATTTATTTGGGTCCTTTCTTTTTTTGATAAGTCTGACTAGGGGTATATCAGTTTTATTAGTTCATTCAGAGAACCATCTTCCTACTTTCATTTATCTGCTCTACTGGGTTTTTTTGTTTTGTTTTGTTTCTGTATCATTTATTTCTGCCCCAATCTTTATTATTTCGCTTCTGCTGGCTTTTGGCTTTATTTGCTGTTCCTCTTCTAGCTCCTTTAGGTGTAAGGTTAGATTGTGTATTTGAGATTTTTCTTGTTTCTTGAGGTAGGCCTACATGGCGATATACTCCTCTTATGGCCGCTTTTGCTGCATCCCAAAGGTATTAGACTGTTATGTTTTCATTTTCATTTGCTTCCATGTTTTTTTAAGGTTTATTTTTATTTATTTTGAGAGAGAGATAGCAAATGTGGGAGGGTTAGAGAAAGAGGGAGACAGCAGGGTCCATGCTGTCATCGCAGAGCCTGATGTGGGTCTCAAACTCACTAACCCTGAGATCATGACCTGTGCTGAAGTCAAGAATTGAACGCTCAACTGACTGAGCCACCCAGGCACCCTGAGCTTCCATGTATTTTTTTATTCTTTCTTTCATTCCTGGTTATTCAATTTATTGTTTAGTAGGTTGTGCTTTAACCTCTGTGTATTTGTGGTCCTTCCAAATTTTTTTCTTTTGGTCACTTTCAAGTTTCCTAGCATTGTGGTCTGCAAATAACGCATGGAGTGATCTCGAACTCTTTTTACTTGTTGAGAGCTGATTTGTGACCCAGTATGTGATATATTCTGAAGATTTTTTATGTGCACCCAAATGAAAGTGTATTCTGCTGCTTTAGGATGAAATGTTGTGAATGCGTCTGTTAAGTCCACCTGGTCCAATGTGTCATTCAAAGCCATTGTTTCCTTGTTGATTTTCTACTTAGATGATCTGTCCATTGATGTAAATGGGGGGTTAAAGTTCCCTACTCTTATTGTATTGTTACCAATGAGTTTCTTTATGTTTGTTATTATTTGGTTAATATATTTGGGTGCTTTAAGTTGGGGACATAATTATTTACAATTATTAGATCTTGTTGGGTAGACCCTTTTATTATGATACAGTGCCTTTCTTCATCTCTTGTTACTGTCTTTGGTTTAAAATCTAGTTTATCTAAGTATGGCTACTCCAGCTTTCTTTTGACATCCATTAGCATGTCATGATAAATGGTTCTTCGTCCCCTTACTTTCAACCTGCAAGTGTCTTTAAGTCTAAAATGGGTATCTTGTAGCTAGCATATAGATAGGTTTTGTTTTTTATCCATTCTAATACTGTCTTTTGATTGGAACATTTAGTCCATTTATATTCAGAGAGATTATTGATAGATTTGATTTAGTGCCATTGTATTATTTGTAAAGCTATATTTCTGGTGATGTTCTCTGTTCCTTTCTAATCTTTGTTGCTTTTCGTATTTCTTTCCCACTCAAAAAAGTCCCATTTAATATATCTTGCAGGCTTGTTTAGTTGTCATGAACTCCTTTAGTTTTTGTGTGTCTAGGAAACTCTTTATCTCTCCTTTTCTGGTTGACAGCCTTGCTGGATAAAGTATTCTTGGCTGCTCTTTTCCCATTCAGCATGTTGAATATATCATGTCACTCCCTTCTGGCCTGCCAAGGTTCTGTGGAGAGATCTGCTGCTAACCTTATTTGTCTTCCCTCTTAGGTTAGGAATTTCTTTTCCTTGCTTTCAGGATTCTTTGCTTATGTCTGTACTTTGCCAATTTTACTACAGTAGTCTTAGTGTTGGCCTGCTTTTGTTGATTTCGATGGGAGTTCTCTATAGCTCCTGGTCCTGGATGTCTGTTTCCTTCCCCAGATTAGCGAAGTTTTCAGCTGTAATTTGGTCAAATAAACTTTCTTTTCCTTTTTCTCCTCTCTTCTTTTGGGACTCCTGTGATACTAATGTTACTATGCTTTATGGGGTCACTGAATTCACTAAGTCTACATTCCTGATCCAGTATTTTCCTTTCCCTCTTCCTTTCAGCCTCATTATTTTCCATAATTTTATCTTCTATATCACTTATTTGTTCCTCTGATTCTTCCATCCTTGTGTTCATTATACCAGTCAGTTTTGCATCTCAGTTATAGCATTTCTTATTTCGGCCTAATTTTTAGCTCTTTTATCTCTGCGGTAGGGACTCCCTGGTGTCTTCTATGCTGCCTCAAGCCCAGCTAGTATTCTTATGATTATTGTTTTAAATTCTGGTTCAGGTATATTACTTATATCTGTTTTGATTAGATCCCTGGCCATGACCTCTTCTTGTTCTTTCTTCTGGGATGAATTTTTCCATCTTGGCATTTTGTCTAGGTCTCTGTCTTCTCTGTGTTAGGAAAGCCTGTTATGTGTCCTGCTTCTAACAGTAATAGGTGTGTGTATTAAGAAGAGGTCATATACTGTCCAGGGCCTAGCACTTCAGGAAGTGTTTCTGGTATATGCTGTGTGCACTCTGCCATTGTGTTTTGGGTGCTCTTTCTGTCCTCTGCAGAATTTCTCCTTGTCTGTAATGGGAAGTGTTTGTACCTTGTCCACTGTGTGATTAGTTTTAAGTATTTGTGTTTTGGTCAGCTTATTAAGAGTATAGATCCTGTTTCCCCTAGAGCTGACACTTTGCAGCATTCTGTGGTTAGTAGATTTGGTGGGTGTGGAGGACCGTTGTGCTGGTCTTCTGGGAGGGTGGCCTGCTGCTGCTCTCTCAGACATAATGACCCTAGTTCAGAAGCACCTGAAGAGCTCAGGGAGGACAGGACTTGGTGTAAGCAGCTCAAGCCTCTACTGTGGGCTCTTTACTGCTCACTGAAGTCCATCCATGCTAAATGGCATCAGCTGGCTCTCTAGTCCCCAGAGAGGGGAGTTTGTACCCACCACTGTTCAGGAAGTGCTCACAGAAGAGCAAACAATCTCCCGTCATTTGTCCCAAGCATTCCTCAGATCTCTTCCTTCACCCTGTCTGTGTCCGACTCATTTGCCCATCTGGTGGTGCAGTGCTACTATGGTTTATCTCAGGTGCGATGGCTAGGTTTCAAAATTCCATATTTTATGCACCCAGTGTGGCATGGACCTGCTCTGATCCTCTGGGGAAGGGTCTCACAACACTGGGGCGGGTGCCGGTTTGTCCCAGAAGGGCGGTGGCACAAATTCACTAGGCTTGAAGTTTATGGTAAAACACAGCAAAAAGCCACCGTCCAGGTTAGCTGCCCTCCACAGCTGTCTCTGTTCCTATCCTAATGAATGGGACAGCTCAGTGGTACCTGCCAGCCCTCTTGTCCCTGGAGAGGCAGTGCTACCTCTCCCAAATGCACTCCAAGAAGGGAAACTGTCTCTGCCAGTACAACCCAGGGCATCCTCAGACCATGCTCTCTGCTCCCTGGCCTCTGCCCTCCTTCTCCACAGGAGCACCATTGTGCCCTACAGCCTCCACCCCAGTGATGGGTCAGACTTCTAAAACCAGACTTTGAGCTCCACTGCTTGTAAAAACTTGGGATAATCAGCCCCTCTCTTTTTCCCCATCAGGGGTTTTGGCAAAATGTTTTCCTTGTGCAATGCCCTGCATCCTGCTCATTCCCTCTCTTTCTCTCCTTTCTCCTAATTAGGGCCCTCTCCTTTCTACAGCACCACTGATTATTTTCTCTCCCAAATCACATCTTCGCCCTTCCTGCCTTCCACAATATGTCCTCTTTTCTCCCCCTAGCTGTGCATCTTATTGTCTCAGTCCTAAGATCGATTTCCTGGGTGTTAAGAATGATTTGATATTTATCTAGCTGTGTTCCAGGGATGTGGTAAGCATAGGATCCCCCTCCTGCTCAGCCATCTTGACTCCTCCCCTCTAATGTGACAGTATTTAAATTGATACATGTAACTACATCAGAATCTGCATGCAGGATGCCACTAAAAACAAAGACAAACCAGAAATGCTTCATTTGAAACAAATACCTTATATCACTCTCAATAAAAAGTTGTTCAGTCCCTGGGAAAACAGAAAAACTTGTTCAAAAGTGATCTCAAAGTTATGAAACGAGTTGAGATTTGAACATGAAGATATCAAAGAAAGTATTTGGTGTTAGCTTATAAGTACCATCTCACCAGTCTCCTATACACATTTTTCAGAAACTGGAAAATTTTGCACAAAAATTTGTCAGGAATCACAATGACACGTTTGATACACACTGTTTTTTAAGACTGTGCTTCAAAAATAGGTAAATTATATTTTATTTTCCATGGTTTATTTTTTAATCTTTTTTTAAATAAAATAAACTTTTCAGTGTTTTGCTTTGGTATAGCAATGACTATAGCACCAATTCTTTTTCCTGCCTCAGAATTACTTCATGAAGTACTTACCTACAACGATTCATAGTCTCCTGAGACAGATGTTTTTTTGGGCTATTTTTGTTTGTTTTTTTAATAATAGCTAACATTTTTGAGTGCTTACTATTTGTCAAATGTTTTTCTACGTTTATTACCTTTATTTTCTCCTCTTATTCAAACATCATATTTATAAGATAGACTGTTATTATCCCTGAATTTTCAGATGAGCTCTGTGAGGCTTAGAGAGCTGATAAATGAACTTTTCTAATAATCTAGTGGGGGAACGCCCCTCTCATTTCATTATAGGGGAAGTTCATCACACCTGCTCACTACAGCGATGTCGTGGATGAGCGTTCTATTATCAAGCTCTGCGGTTATCCTTTATGTCAGAAAAAACTAGGAATTGTAAGTAATTTTTTTAAATAGAAGCTTTAGGGGCACTTGGGTGGCTCAATTGGTTGGGTGGGTTGTGGGATTAAGCCCCTCATCAGGCTCCCCTGTTCACATGCTTTCTCTCTCTGAAATAAAAAAAATAAAGTGTAATAAAGTAAAATAGAAGCTTTAATTTTTTATATTTAACAAAGTACTTTGTAGATAGTACAAGAAATGGAACTGAGGTCATGAACTAATTACCTGAATTAACCAAAGATTTGTAGATGATTTAATCTTACAAGAAAGTTTATGTTTATTACTTGAATTCTTCTTAAGCTGTACTTTCTTTTCTTTAGGTACCAAAACAGAAGTATAAGATTTCTACCAAAACCAATAAAGTCTATGATATTACTGAAAGAAAGGTAAGCTTAAAGGCTTTTTTCAATGTGGCAGTTAATTTTTAATACACTAAATGGAATTCTAAAAATAATTGTTTAGAAGTTTGCCTTTTAGATGGTCGTCATGTTAAAAGTTTATTTGTGAATATTGCCTTCAAGGTGTTAGAAAAAACTGCTTATGCTTTAATTAATATTTGGACATTTAAAAATTAAAAGTGTATACCGGCACAAATTCAGGCAAGTAAGTCATGGAATAGAATAGAGAGCCAGAAACAGATTAACCACATATGAGGACACTTTATATGTGACAACAGGAGTATTGTAGATCAGTAGAGAAAGGATGAATTTTTTTAAGAAATAGTACTGACACAAGTAGTTATCCATATGGAAAAAAAATGGAAATTGATCCTTATTTCAGTGTACATAAAAAAAATCAATTTTAGGTAGGCTACAGACTTAAATTTAAAAGATAAACATCTTTTTGAAGAGAATATGGGAAAGTATCTTTATAAACTCAGAGAATTTCTTAAATAAGATAGAAATATTACAAACCATAGAGGAAAAATTGATGTTTTCTACATTAAAATTTAAAAACATTTGCTTATTGGAAGTTTCCACAAAAGAGTGAAAAGATGAGATAAATTAGAAGGAAATGTATTTCTCACATATAACTGACTAAAGATTCATAACCAGGAAAAGACAGAAAACCTTGTAGAAATTTTATAGAAGGAACTTGATAATGAAATATGAAAAGATGCTCAGCCTTATTAATCAGGGGAAAAGCAAATAAAAACATTGATTTACAGTCCCCAAATTAGCAAAATTATAAAAATTTGACAATATTAGAAACTCTTTAACTGCTGGTTAAATAAAATTGGTGCAACTTTTTTGAGAACTTCTTTGGTATTATCTAGTAAAGTCAAGTTCACACATTTTTTATGACCAGGCTTTTCTATTCTTGGTATATATTTTAAAGAATTTCTTGCCCATTTCTTCCTAGTTGGGTTAACAAAATATATGATATACTATCATTCAACCTTTTTAAGGAAGGAAATACTGACACATGCTACAACATGGATAAACATTGAAGACATGATGCTAAGTGAAATAAGCCTGCACAAAAGGACAAATATTAAATGATCCCACTTACATGAGGTAACTAGAGTAGTCAGATACATAGTTATGAATGTAGAATGGTGATTATAAGAGGAGGCAGAAATGAGTTATTGTCTAATGGGTGTACAGCTTCAGTTTTGCAAGATAAAAAGAGTTCTAGAGATGGGCCATGGTAATGGTTGTACTACGGTGAGAAGGTGTTTAATGCCGCTGAACTGTAACACTTAAAAACAATTTAGGTGGTAAATTTTGGTGTATTTGACCACAATTTTTTTTAATTTTAAAAATTCTTAAAGTGCTTATAGTCACATTGTAGAGATAGCAGAAAAGTTAGAAACAACTCAATTATTCATAATAAATAAATGGTAATATACTTACACAATTGAATGTAATGTATATATAAGCCACAACTACAAAAATCTGAAAACTATAACTTGGAACAAAAAACTCAGAGAACATAACAATATGATTACATTCAGACAAAGTTTAAAATTGGATAAAACTAAATGGTATCTTTTGTAGGGATGTTTTTATAGATAGCAAAACTAAAGGAAAGCAAGGGAATAAGGAACACAGAATATGATAGTGGTTACCTCTGGGGAATGTCGAAAGTGATGCTATCCAGGATGGACACATAATAGAGCTTCGAAGGTACTATACCTTATTCTTACCTTGGTTGGTAGATTCATGGGTTTTCATTATTTTCTTTGAACTACATGTTTATGTTTTATACTCTCTTCTGTACATAAGTTAGTTGTGTTTCACAGTAAGAAAAAGTAATTTTCTGATTTTAAAATGTTTTTCAGTGTTTTTGCAGCAATTTTTGTTACAAAGCATCTAAGTTTTTTGAAGCACAAATTCCTAAAACTCCAGTATGGGTTCGAGAAGAGGAAAGGTAATTTAAATCATTACATATACATTTGTTCATATATTCCAATAATTTCTTTCTACTTTTTGGGATGTATAGAGAGTAGTTGTAGTTTCCTAAGAATGTTACCATCGTACACATTTTCATTGTGGAGAAGTGGTTATATTTTTAGCTTAGTTATTAAGGATTTTACACTTAAAATCAGAAAGTAAATATAAAAGTTGTTTCTTTGTTGTTTTAATCACAACATCTGAACTTTGCTTTCTGCTATGCAAGTTATTTCTATTAACCCTATTAATATTATAATTCTAGAGTAAGAATGTTAAAGTTTTTCAGGATACTAAAACTGAGGATCCACTGAACTTGTTTTGTTGTTAGAAAACTATGTACTAAGGTTAAAAAGTTCAGGTAACTAATTCATTCAATCTTTATTAAAAATCAGTACAGTATTTTATAAATTTAAAGAAATCCAATTTAATTTTTAGCAAAATGTTTATCAATATTCCTGGGGTTTGCCGCTTGGGAAATGTTTAAACATTTACAACATTTTAGTAGTTGCTGAATTTGAGAAAAAATTTATTATTGAGGGACAAATGCCATAATACAGTAAAGGTAACAAAAATTGTTATGTAATCAGACTATTGTCTAAATTCAGACAGGCTTAAATGAGATAAGGTCTCAACTCATACTTCATAAAGAATATTATAACACAAGGCAGTGTTATTTGTGGTAAAATAGTATCAGTGCTAAATAAACTTAGTGACATAAATGTAATGTGATGCAAGGTAACTAAAGATATTTGCCTTAAAAAAAAAACACCTCTTATTAAAGTCTTATCTGATGCACAAGGTAGTATGAAACCACTGTAGTTTGAACTAGCATCATTTGTACTGGTGACAGTCCCTTTGTTGGCTGACACCTTTGCCTGCAGATCCAATGCTGTGTCGTTTAGAATATGTAAAACATACCACCCTATAGCCTTTGTTAATTGAATTACACATAGTGAAGACTAAATTGTTCACTATTTCTCCACTAGCCTGTCTTTCTTATTTGAAGAATAAAGGTTGTAGCATTGTCCAAGGTGAATGGGGAGCTACGAGCACTTTCTTAACTATCACTTTTTGTCTCTTTTACTTTCCTTTAGAGAAAGAGAGAGCAAGTGGGGAGAAGGGCAGAGAGAGAGAGAGGGAGAGAAAGAATATGAAGCACACTTCACTGATGAGTGTGGAGCCTGACATGTGGCTTGATCTCATGACCCTGAGATCATGACCTGAGCTGAAATCAGGAGTCAGACACTCAACTGACTGAGCCACCCGGGCATCCCTTTTTTCTCCTTTCCTAGCATTTCTTTGGCTAGATCTGCTCATCGCCTTTTCAACCTTATGACAGCTACACATATTGCTGTATTCTATTCCCCAGCTGTTAAGACCACTGTTTCCTTAAGTTATTCCTAACTTTGTTTCCAGTGATATCTTCTCTACTTGCTACTTTAGCTCATCTTCATCCCTGCTTCAAAACCATTTACCAAACTACCCTTCCTGTCATCTTTATATTCTTCAGATGTAGTTATTGGTATTTGCTTTAGCTAATTGAAAATAGTTCTTCTCTCTAACCTTTTTCTAAAATCTTATTCTAATATGTTCATAACACCCACCTTTCCTAGAACATGAAGGTCTGTCACTTTATTTGTAGTTCTTGAAATTCTACCTTATCTATATGCCCTTCCCTACCTCACCAAAAAAGAAAAATGAAAATGGCTTTGGCTTCCCTCAAAAAACCATTTTAATTTACATGCAATGTTTGTAGTAAGTGCTTAGTACTGGCAGGCTGTCCATACCTGTACGAGCACACACACACACTTAATGAAACTCAACCTGTGAGTTTAAATTGAAATTTTAATTGGATGGCATAATAAATATACAAGTGAAACAAATTTTTACTTATTCTAATGGGGACAAGTATTGGGGAGCCATCAAACACTTTTGAACAGAATTTGATCTGACATTGATGTACAAGATGAGTTAAAGAAGAAAGGATCATAATTAAAGAGCTGAAAGGTCCTTAGAGACAATTTAATCCAACATCTTTATCAAACAATCTCAGAAAGATTAAATATATTTCTTAAGCTTGTGATAGGTTCTGAACGTTGCTAGGATTCTATTATATTTCTCTTTGATTGGAGGTAACCAATAATCTATAAATAAACATTTGTCACAATGTGCATAGTATTAACTGTAGCCCTTATTTATGTATAATACTTGTCAGTATATAATCATATTAGTATCTTTTATATTTGGTTGCGCGTTACTTTATAAATTCTTATGGGCATGAATTATGTAGGTTTATTTCATGAATCCACTAGAGGTCACTGTGTCTTCAGAGGATGTTTATTATATTTTATGTGTTCTAATGATCAGAATTCTAGAATTCAGTATTATTTTAAAGAGCTTTTCTAGCTGTTGCACATATAAGCTCTACAGAAATGTGACTTTTTTTTTAATTTTCTTTTTTTAACGTTTATTTATTTTTGAGACAGAGAGAGACAGAGCATGAACGGGAGAGGGTCAGAGAGAGGGAGACACAGAATCCGAAACAGGCTCCAGGCTCTGAGCAGTCAGCACAGAGCCCGACACAGGGCTCGAACTCACGGGCCGTGAGATCATGACCTGAGCTGAAGTCGGCCGCTCAACCGACTGAGCCACCCAGGCGCCCCCAGAAATATGACTTTTAAAGAAAGTCTCTTCACATATAGTATGGGGTATAACACTTCAAAACCTATCTCCTTTAAAGGGGAAAAATGGTTTCTTTTAAATGGCAGCATTTAGTATTGCAGAGATGTTTTTAATGAGCTTAAAGTAAGCCATCATCATAATAACTTGCATCACCTTCATAATTAAATCATAATCATAATTGTTTTATTGTTGATTTTATTTTATTGATATTAATAATTATTAAACAATTTTAAATTTTAAAAATAAGAGCAAAATTTTAAATCCACTCAAAGAATTGAGTATTTTATTGCAATGATTTCCAAAATTTTTGACCACTATAAGTATATTTTATGTTATGATTCAATACACATGTAACTGAAACAAAGTTTTATAAAATGATATTTATCCTCATTACTTGAACATCCTGATACTTTCTACTCTATTGCTTTTTTCCTTTTAATGTTTATTTATTTATTTTGCGAGAAAGAGAGCAAGCAGGGGAGGGGTAGAGAGAAAGGGAGAAAGAGAATTCCAAGCAGGCTGTGCTGTCAGGGCAGAAGCAAATGCGGTCTCCATTCCATGACCTCGGAATCATGACCTGCGCTGAAGTCAAGAGGCAGAAGCCCAGTTGCATGAGCCATTCAGGTGCTCCTACTCTGTTGCTTTTTTTGTTTTTTTTTTAAATGCTGATAGCAATCCACTTAATTGGTTGGTCAATTCTAATATGCAGTTTTAAAATTCTAATATGCAGTTTTAAAAGTACTCTTGGAGCGCCTGGGTGGCTCAGTCGGTTAAGCATTTGACTTTGGCTCAGGTCATGATCTAGCGGTCAGTGAGTTCGAGCCCCACGTTGGGCTCTATGCTGACAGCTCAGAGCCTAGAGTCTGCTTTGGATTCTGTCTCCCTCTCTTTCAGCCCCCCTCCAGCTCATGCTTTATTCTGTCTCTCAAAAATGAATAAACATTAAAAAAAATTTTTTTTAAGTACTGTTTTGTTGTATCCAGCTTAGGTTTTTAGTTGTTTCACTATAGGAAAGTCTCTTATCAACACGAAGTCTCAGTTTCCTCATTGGTAAAGTAGAAAGTTGCAATTAAACTCTTAGTTCCCTTTAGTTCTAATGTTTTGCAGTTCTGAGTCAGTCAACTGCTACTGTAGTGAAAGTTTCCTAGATAGGAAATGTCTTATTTATAAAAAGTGGTGAAAATTAAAATTGTAAGCATAAGACTGGGAAAATTTTGTAGGGAAGTCTGTCTCATTTAAGAATTTAGAATAAATGTTACTGACTTGAATAATTTGAACTCTTCAGTCTATAAAGATAAAGGCTGATGAAAAATTGGAACAGAGTTCTTAAATTATGAAGAAACCCAGGAATATATTATAGCATGTTCAGAACAACTTGAAGTTGGCATCTTCAGGGACACTATGATCTTCCATACTGTTTGGAAACAGAATGTTGAATTTGACTCAATTTAGTCTTATATTGTTATGAAAGCTTATATAAATTTTTTCACCAGACTCCAAAATACTAAAATCTTTAGTGTCCCTTAACACTGCTAAGATATTATTTTGTACCATAGAAGGCTGTGTATCTCATTGCTTAAAATGTGTAAGTAACTTTAAGAAGGATGTAGAGAAATTCATGAATTCTAGCTCCATACTTCTATTGAGGCTTTGGAGTCAGAAGGTGCCTTAGAGGTTTTCAAGTCCCTCATTTTTATCATTAAGATATGAAAAAATATGTGGAGTGTATCTTCAATGTCATGAATAACAGCAGTGCTTCTCCCAAAATGTCTCCTGATGCCGTGTCAGAGACAGAACATTGACCTAGATGGACTGGGTCATGACGCAGTATGATGCATCTCATGTTGTGAGTTAGAAATTTTTCACCCACTTGGTGGCCAGACACAGACCACATATTTGTTCCTCTTAGACAGTACGCTCATTTAGATAGTCATATAGTTGCATTTATAAATCCTGTTTTGTTCACTACAGGCTCTGACAAATCTTTGAAGGAAAGCGGTTTCTTTGTAACTTAAAAAATCAGGAGTTAAAACTAAGAAGGAAAGACAAATGTTGAGAATTAAATTATAGTTTAAAAGATCAAAATGGGGTGAATGGCTAATGCTGACAGAGCTAAAAGCGCCATCATGTGGCCCAGAGTAGGGGATTTTCACACATGCTTCTTGGCAATAAACAGTATAATCTCAGAGGTGCGGAAGCCAAAAACCTCTGCAGAACAACTTCTCTAACCTCTTCCTGAACAGCCACTTCTGTTGCTGGGTGTACAGAATAAAAACTTGTCTTAAAGAGGTTTTAACATGTCTCATATTATATTTGAAAAATTTCCACCACAGGGGGGAATTGTAGCCTGCTGCTTTTGTTGGTTTATGTATAGTACACATATTCTGAGTGATACAAACACATATATGTGCATATATACACACAAGGTTATTTGGCACAAGTTATTTCTAGTTTTAGATTTATATTGCTAAAGTTGCAATTAATCATCTAATTTATACTTCGGTTAAAATAACATTAAAATGTTTATGAAGAAGCAGTTTGAAGGTATTCTTTAACTAACATGATTATTTTTGTTTTTTAAGTTGAGGTCCTATCAGATTGAGAATAATCCGGGGCAATGTAAACTTTGAGGGGAATGGAAGATACATAGAACAAAGAGAAATGGCACTTTTGCAGTGTCTGGGTGGCTCAGTTGGTTAAGGATCCGACTCTTGGTTTTGGCTCAGGTCATGATTTCACAGTTCGTGAGTTCAAGCCCTGCGCTGAGCTCTGTGCTGACAGTGTGGCGCCTGCCCTGGGTTCTCTCTCCCGCGCTCGCTCGCTCTCGCTCTCTCTCTCTCCCTCTCCCTCTCCCTCTCCCTCTCCCTCTCCCTCTCCCTCCCTCTCCCTCCCTCTCCCTCCCTCTCCCTCCCTCTCCCTCCCTCTCCCTCCCTCTCCCCCATGTGCTCTCTCTCCCTCCAAATAAATAAATAAACTTAAAAAAAAAAAAGAGGGGCACCTAGGTGGCTCAGTGGGTTAAGTGTCTGACTTCGGCTCAGGTCATGATTTCATAGTTCACAGGTTTAAGCTTTGCATTGGGCTCTCAGCTGACAGCTCAGAGCCTGGAGCCTGCTTTCAGATTCTGTGTCTCCCTCTCTGTCCTTCCACCACTTGTACAATCTCTCTCTCTCTCTCTCTCTCTCCCCCCCCTCTCTCTCTCTCTCTCTCTCTCTCTCTCTCTCCCCCTCTCTCTCTCCCAAAAATAAACATTAAAAAGTTTTGAAAAGAGACATGGCACTTTTATTTATTTATTTATTTTTATTATTATTTTTTTTAATATATGAAATTTACTGTCAAATTGGTTTCCATACAACACCCAGTGCTCATCCCGAGACATGGCACTTTTAACAAAAAGCTTTTGAATTTCATCTAAGGATAGAAAAGAATGCAATATAACTTAGTGCCTCATTCTTTCTAAACAGCTATAGCAAAACAATAAAACTGAATTTTTATATTGAACCTTTCATTTAATAACCTTATTAAGTGCCAATCTAATTTATTTTAGTGTCACATATTATTCTCCATTTTGCAGACTGGGTATCAGGGAGACTGTTAAGATTACTCATCAAATATCTAGAAACAATGTTCAATATAGTTTTCTTTACCTGAAGTAAGAAAAATGAAACAAAGGAGGGGAAAATAGTCACTTGTAAAGTATATTGAGTTCCTATGAGAAAGATTAAACAAAGGTAGTACCCTCACAACTTTTTAAAGTCTTTTTTCTGATTTTACAGGCAGCATGTTGTAGAAAGAGCTTGAACTTTGAAAGATCCAAATTCGAATCCTAGATTTACTAGTTAATTGCTTAACCTCTCAAAACTTCAGATTCCTCATCTGTAAAGAAAAAAAGGCCATAAGTTATATGAGGATTAAGCGAAGTTGTATAAAAAACAGCTAGGACAAAGTGTGGGTAGATGAAAATATTCTGGAAATGGATGATGGTGATAGTTGTACAAAAATACAAATGTACTTAATGCCACTGAACTATAATTAAAAATGGTTTAAATGGTAAATTTTATGTAATGTATATTACACCACAAAAAAAAAAAAAAGAAAAGAAAGCCAAGCCCACCTACCATATGGTAGGCACTTTGTATATTCTGGCTTTCCCCTTACCTTTAGAAATTGAGGGTTTGTTTTTTTTCTGAATTCTTAAGTGTTTTTCCTTAAATGTTGTTATGTAGCTGGGTATGTCTCATAAAATTATCTTAAACTGCATTCATGATTCAGAATAGTGTTTACATTTTGATTATCTCTTAATTTAGCCATACATAGACTTACTCTTATATGGGCTATTCTACCTCCAAGATCTTGAAATAAGAGCTTCCCGTTGTGACCACAACCTCTATCTCATCTACAGCTATCACTCTTGAGTATGCTTTGTAACCTCATTTTGACCTCCTGTCTCTACCTTAGCTCTATTCTTCTAAGTTGGACAGACTTTCATTAAATTTGTTTTCTTGAGCTCCACAGTCAGCAGTTACAGTATTGTCCATTCAAACAATCCCAGATTCTTTCTCCCTTAACCTTCTACCATGTCTACCTTCCCAAGTGACAGTCATCTTTTTTTTTTCTTTTAAAATGTTTATTTAAATTCTAGTTAGTTAACATAGAGTGCAATATTGGTTTCAGGAATAGAATTCAGTGATTTATCATTTACATATAACACCCAATGCTCATTATAACAAGTGCCCCTAATACCCATCACCCATCTAATCCACGTCCCCACCATCAACCCTTAGTTTGTTCTCTATTGTTAAGAGTCTCTTATGGTTTGCTTCATTCTCTCTTTTTGTCTTCTCCCTCCCCCCCCCATGTTAATCTGTTTTGTTTCTTAAATTCCCTTTATGAGTGAAATCATATGGTATTTGTCTTTCTCTAATTTCACTTAGTGTAACATACTCTAGCTCTATCCACTTGTTGCCAATGGCAAAATACTCTTTTGATAACTGAGTAATATTCCTTTGTATATATATATACGTATACCAGCTCTCCTTTATCCATTCATCAGTCTTCAGTAGTCATTTGGGCTCTTTCCATAGTTTGGCTATTGTTGATAATGCTACTGTAAACATCAGGGTGCATATACCCCTTCAAGTCAGTATTTTTGTATCCTTTGGATAAATGCTTAGTAATGTGATTGCTGGATTATAGGGTAGTTCTGTTTTTGCCTTTTTGAGGAACCTCCATACCGTTTTCCGGGGTGGCTGTACGAGATTGCATTCCCAACAGTACAAGACGGTTTCCCTTTCTCTGCAGCCTTGCCACTACCTGTTATTTCTTGTTATTAATTTTAGCCATTCTGACAGGTGTGAAGTGGTATCTCATTGTGGTTTTGATTTGCTGCTGATGAGTGATGTTGTGCATCTTTTCATGTGTCTGTCAACCATTTGGATGTCTTTTTTGAAAAAATGTCTGTTCACGTCTTCTGCCCATTTCTTCACTAGATGATTTGTTTTTTGGGTGTTGAGTTGGAGAAGCTCTTTATAGATTTTGATTACTATTTCTCAAATAGGTCATATGCAGATACCTTCTCCCATTCTGTAGGCTGCCTTTTAGTTTTGTTGTTTTCTTCGCTTTACAGAAGCTTTTCTATCTGGATAAAGTCCCACTAGTTCATGTTTACTTTTGTTTCTCTTGCCTCTGAAGATGTGTCTAGTAAGAAGTGGCTCCGGCCGAGGTCAAAGAGGTTGCTGTCTGTGTTCTCCTCTATCCTGTCTCACATTTTAGGTGTTTCATCCATTTTGAATTTATATTTGTGTGTGGTGTAAAACTAGTCTAGTTTTATTCTTCTGCATGTTGCTGTCCAACTTTCCCAACACCATTTGTCAAAGAGACTGTCCTTTTTCCATTGAATATTCTTTCCTGCTTTGTTGAAGATTAGTTGACCATGTAGTTGCAGGTTCTTTTCTGGGTTTTCTATTCTGTTCTCTTAATCTATATGTCTGGTTTTGTGCCAGTACTATACTGCCTTGATGACTACAGCTTTGTAATGTAGCTTAAAATCTGGAATTGTGATGCCTCCAGCTTTGCTTTTTGTTTTCAAGATTGCTTTGGCTATTTGGAGTCTTTGTGGTTCCATGCAAATTTTAGGATTGTTTGTTCTAGCTCTATGAAAAATCCTGGTGGAATTTTGATAAAGATTAAATGTGTAGATTGCATTAGGCAATATAGACATTTTAACAATGTTTGATTCTTCCAGTCCATGAGCATGGAATGTTTTTCCATTTTTTCGTGTCCTCTTTAGTTTCCCTCATAAGTTTTCTATAGTTTTCAAAGTACAGACCTTTTACCTCTTTGGTTAGGTTTAAATTTTTTTTTTTATGTTTATTTTTGAGAGAGAGAGAGAGAGAGAGGGAGAGGGAGAGAGAGATGGAGTGTGAGCAGAGGAGAGGCAGAGAAAGAAGGGGAACACAGAATTTGAAGCAGGCTCCAGGCTCCACACTGTCAACACAGAGCCTGACGCAGAGCTTGAACCCACAATCTGTGAGATCATGACCTGAGCTGAAATCGGACACTTAACCGACTGAGCCACCCAGGTGCCCCTCTTTGGTTAGGTTTATTGCCAGGTATCTTATAGGTTTTGGTGCAATTGTAAATGGGATAGATTCCTTGATTCCTCCTTCTGCTGCTTCATTATTGGTATATGGAATAATGCAACAGATTTCTGTACATTGATTTTTATATCCCATGACTGTGCTGAATTCACGTATCAGTTTAGCAATTTTTTGGTGTAGTCTTTCAGGTTCTACATAGAATATGATGTCATCTACAAATAGTGAAACTTTGATTCTTCCTTGCTGATTGTGATGCCTTTCTTGTTGATGTTTTTCTTGTTGTCTGATTGCTAAAGCTAAGATTTCCAGTACTTTGTTAAGTAGTAATGGTGAGAGTGGACATCCCTGTCTTATTCCTGACCACAGAGGAAAAGTTCTCAGTTTTTCCCCATTGAGGATGATATAAGCTGTGGGTCTTTTGTATATGACCTTACGTTCCCACTATTCCTACTTTGTTGAAGGTTTTTATAAAGAATGATGCTGTATTTTGTCAAATGCTTTTTCTGCATCTGTTGAGAGGATAATATGGTTCTTATCCTTTTTTTTTTTTTTTTAAGTTTATTTACTTTTGAGAGAGAGCGTGCAAGTGGGATAGGATCAGAGATAGAGAGAATCCCAAGTACACTCTGCACTGTCAGCATAGAGCCCGACATGAGGCTCTATCCCACGAACTGTGAGATCATGACCTGAGCTGAAGTCATGCTTAACGGACTGAGCCACCCAGGTGCCCCAGTTCTTATCCTTTATTTTATTAACATCGTGTATCACATTGAGTAATTTGCAAATATTGAACCATCTCTGCAGCCCAGGAATAAATCACACTTGATCATGGTGAATAATTCTTTTAATGTACTCTTGGGTTTGATTTGCTAGTATCTTTTTGAGAATTTTTGCATACGTGTTCATCAAGGATATTGGCCTGTAATTCTCCTTTTCAGTGGGCTCTTTGTCTGGTTTTGGAATCAAGGTGTATTGCTGGCCTCGTAGAATGAGTTTGGAAGTTTTCCTTTCATTTCTATTTTTTGGAACAATTTGAGAAGAATAGGTGTTAATTCTTCTTTAAATGTCTGGTAGAATTCCCCTAGGAAGTCATCTGGCCCTGGACTTTTGTGTGTTGATTTTTCATTACTGATTACGTTTCTTTGCTGTTATGGGCCTGTTCAAATTTTCTATTTCTTCCTGTTTCGGTTTTGGTAGTTTCTATGTTTCTAGGAATTTGTCCATTTCTTCTAGGTTTTGCCCAATTTGTTGGCATATAATTTTTCATAATCTCTTATGATTATTTATTTTTCTGTGGTTTTGGTTATGATCTTTCCTGTTTCATTCATGATTTTATTTATTTGGGTCCTTTCTCTTTTTGATAAGTCTGGCTTTGATAAGAACAAGCTCCTAGTTTCATTTATCTGTCCTACTTTTTGTTTTTATATCATTTATTTCTGCTCTAATCTTTATTATTTCCCTTCTGCTGGCTTTTGGCTTTATTTGCTTTTCCTTTTCTAGCACCTTTAGGTATGTGGTTAGGTCTGTTTTGAGACTTTTCTTATTTCTTGAGGTAGTCCTGTATGGCAGTATACTTCCCTCTTATGACCACTTTTGCTGCATCCCAATGGTTTTGGACTGTTATGTTTTCATTTTCATTTGCTTCCATGTATTTCTTTATTTCTTCTTTAATTTCCTGGTTATCTCATTCATTGTTTAATAGGATGTTCTTTAACCTCCATGTATTTTGTGGTACTTCCAAATTTTTTCTTGTGGTTGATCTCATGTTTCATTGTGTTGAGGTCTACAAATATGCATGGAATGATCTTGATCTCTTTGTACTTGTTAAGGACTGATTTGGACTCAGTATGTGATCTGTTCTGGAGAATATTCCATGTGCACTCAAAAAGAAGGTATATTCTGTTGCTTTAGGATAAAATGTTCCGAATGTCTGTTAAGTGCATTGGGGTGCATTCAAAGCCATTGTTTCTTTGTTAAATTTCTGTGTAGAATGATATGTCCGGTGATGTAAGGGGGGGGGGGTCAAAGTCCCCTACTACTATTGTATTGTTATTGATGAGTTTCTTTATGCTTGTTATTAATTGATTTATAAATTTGTTATTGATATATATTTATATATGCTTGTTACTAATTGATTTATATATTTCTATATTAATTGACATATATATTTATTAATTGATTTATATATATTGAATTGTGTATATATATACACAATTTATATATATATTTATATATTATATATATATATAAATATATATATATTATATATTTATATATACACAATTTATATATATATATTGTGTATATATATATATATATATATAATATATATATATATAATTGCCTCCCAAGTTGGAGGAATAAATAATCTAGTTTTTTTGATATAAGTATGGCTACTCCAGCTTTCTTTTGATGTCCATTAGCATGATAAATATTCCCCATCCCCTAATTTTTAATCTGCAGGTGTCTTCCGATCTAAAATGAGGCTCTTGTAGGCAGCATATAGGTGGGTCTTGTTCTGTTTTTTGTTTTTTAGCTTTTTCAATGTTTGTTCTTGAGAGAGAGAGAGAGCACAAGCGGGGAAGGATAGAGACAGACAGACAGACTGAATCTGAAACAGGCTCCAGGCTCCAAGCTTTCAGCACAGAGCCTGATGCAGGGCTCAAACTCGGGAACGGTGACATCATGACCTAGGCTGAAGTCAGACACTTAACCGAATGAGCCACTCAGGCACCCCCCTGGTGGATCTTGGTTTTTTTTTTTTTATCCATTCTGATACCCTATATCTTTTGATTGGAACATTTGGTCCACTTACATTCAGGGTGAATATTGAAAAATATGAATTTAGCCATTGTGTTACCTGTAAATCTGGTGTTTCTGGTGATATTCTCGGTTCCTTTCTAGTCTTTGTTGCTTTTGGTCTTTTTTCCCCCCAAAGAGTCCCCTTTAATATGTCTTCTAGGGCTGGTTTACTGGTCACAAACGTTAGTTTTTGTTTTTCTGGGAAACTCTTTATCTCTCCTTCCATTCTGAATGATGGCCTGCTGGATAAAGTATTCTTGGCTGCACATTTTTCCCATTTAGCATGTTCAATATATCCTGCCATCCCTTCTGTCCTGCCAAGTTTCTGTGAATGAGTCTACTGCGAACCTGATCTGTATTCCTTTGTAGGTTAAGGACTTTTTTTTCCCTTGCTGCTTTCGAGATTCTTTCCTTCTCTGGGTATTTTGTGAATTTGACTATGATATACCTTGGCAATTGCCAGCTTTTGTTGAATTTCATTGGAGTTCTCTGTGCTTCTTGGATTTCATTGTCTGTGTCCTTTCCCGGATTAGGGAAGTTTTCAGCTATAATTTGCTCAAATAAACCTTCTGCCCCTTTTTTCTATCTCTTCATCTTCTGAGTCTCCTATGATATGAATGTTATTACGTTTTCAGACGTCGCTGAGTTCCCTAAGTCTACCTTCGTGATCCAATACCTGTTTTTCCCTCTTCTTTTCAGCTTCGTTATTTTTTGTGATTTTATCTTTTATATCACTGATTCATTCTTCTGCTTTGTTCATCCTTGGTATTATGGCATCCATTAAGGTTTGCATCCTGGTTATAGCATTTTTAATTTTGTCCTCATTGGATTTTAGTTCTTTTATGTCTGCAGTAAATGATTCTGTAGTGTCTTCTGTGCTTTTTTCAAACCCAGTTAGTGCCCTTATAATTGTTTTAAATTCTAGTTCAGACATCTTCTATCTGTATTGATTAAATCCCTGGCTGTTACTTCTACTCCTGCTCTTTCTTTTGGGGTGTATTCCTACATCTTGTCATTTTGTCCAGACAAAATATGATTTGATCTGCTTGTTAAAAGAAGCTAGATCTAAAAATAAAAGCAATATTTACATTTATATAGTTATATATATATTTATATTTTATAATGTATATTTATATATATTATATATATAACTAATTTATATATTATAAATATATATATATTATAAATATATATATATATATATATAAAACTAAAAAGTTGAAAAAATAAAAAGGAAAAAATAAAAAGGAATCTAGACCCTATTTCCCCTAGAGCTGAAGCTTTGCAGCATTCTATGATCAGTGGAGTTGGGAGTGTACGAGGGGTTTGTGCTGGTCTTCTGGGGCCAGCTTCTGTGCTGCTTCTCAGGCCAACTTGCCCTCATTGAGATACACCTGCAGGGCACAGCAGGGTGCAGCAGGGCTGGGGCTTGGCGTAAGCAGCTCAGGTCTTTACTTGGTGGTGCTGGTTAGCTCACTGAGGTCAGTCAGTGCTGGTGGACGGGGGAGCAAAATGGGGTTGCTCAGCTCTCTTATCCACAGAGCAGAGAGCTTGCACCCACCACTCTTCAGGAATTCCTCACAGAAGAGAACACAATTATCTCCCTTATGTCCCAGGCTGCCTTCACCCTGTTTATTTCCAAGTTGTTTTGTCTCAGGCCCATGGCTGGGTTTCTAAACTCCAAATTTTAGGGACTCGGTTGGCATGGCTCCAAGCTGTTCCTCTGGAAGAGGGTCTTGCCATGCTTTTGCCATTTGCCAGCTTGTCTAAGACAGCAATCACACGACCACACAGTGGTTCAGATCTTAGGCAAAGCAGAACAGAAAGCCTGCATCAAGATAAACTGCCCTCTTCCTCAAAACACTAAAAACAGAACTACCCTACGACCCACCAATTGCACTACTAGGCATTTATCCACAGGATACAGGTGTGCTGTCTCGAAGGGACACATGCACCCCCATGTTTATAGCAGCACTATCAACAATAGCCAAAGTATGGATAGAGCCCAAATGTCCATCGATGGATGAATGGATAAAGAAGATGTGGTGTAAAGAAGATGTGGTGTACATATATATATATATGTGTATATATGTATATATACACAATGGAGTATTGCTCAGCAATCAAAAAGAATGAAATCTTGCCATTTGCAACTACATGGATGGAACTGGAGGATATTATGCTAAGTGAAATTAGAGAAAGACAAAAATAATATGACTTCACTCATAATAGGACTTTAAGAGACAAAACAGATGAACATAAGGGAAGGGAAACAAAAATAATATAAAAACAAGAAGGGGGACAAAACAGAAGAGACTCATAAATGTGGAGAACAAACAGAAGGTTGCTGGAGGGGTTGTGAGAGGGGGGATGGGCTAAATAGGTAAGGGGCACTAAGGAATCTACTCCTGAAATCATTGTTGCACTATATGCTAACTAATTTGGATGTAAATGTTAAAAAATATAAAATAAATTTAAAAAATACAAAATAAAATTAAAAAAAAAAAAAAAAAAAAAAGATTCACTGCCCTCAGCCAGTGTTTCCACTGCTGTGCCTGGCAACAGTACAGCACATTGGTGCCATCCATTCTTCTGGCCCTGGAGAGGCCTTGCAGCCACTCCCAAATGTACTTCAAGGAGGGGAACTGTTTCTCCTCATGTGACCCAGGGGAATCCTCAGTCCATGCTGTCCACTCTCCGTTCTCCACTCTCCTTCACCGTAGGAGCACCACTAAGCCAGGCTGGACCCCTGTAGTGGGCAGACTTCTACAACTTCAGATTTTGGGCTCCACTGCTTCTAATACCTTGTGGTACTCTATATAAGCAGGGCTCCTTCCCCTCCACAGCACCCGCAGTTCTTACCTCCCCCAAATCAAGTCTCCGCAGCTCCTACCTTCTACAATTCTACTTGTAGACTTGCAGTTTTGTTCTCTCAGTCCTCAGATTGATTTCTTGGGTGTTCAGAATGATTTGGTTTTTATCTAGCTGTGTTTGAGGGACTAGGCAAGCTTAGGGTCCCCCTATTCCTCTACCATCTTAACTCCTCCCTCACCCTTTTTTTCTGTGCTTGGGTTCCTGATCTTTATTGAGTAAAGTTCTCAAGCGCTTTAGATAAGCTGTCTCATTTAGAACATTAGTGCTTTAAATAAGCTGTCTCAGTCCTTACAAGACCCCTTGGAAGTGTTATTACTCATTTTATGGGTGGTGGAACTGAAGCTCACAGAGGTTTAGTGACTAACCCAGAACACTAGGCTCATTTATATAGATCTGGAATTTAAACCCAGATCTGACACCAAAGCCTCATGCACTCTTTCCATTCCTTTGGCCCTGTTCCATTTTATTCTGTGTAATCTCACTCATGTGTTCACATGTTTTTTTCTTTGTTTCTTATTGACTCTCTGATAAGTTCACACATTTTCTTCTCTCCTTAAACTTTGAACCCAATCCCCAACTCATTATAGATAATTTAACCTACCACTTAACTAAATGATTGAGTGCATCCAGCAGAATTTCCTTCAATGTTATTTTCTTATCCTCTCTCGTTTCTCTGCCTCATTGCTTATACTTTCTATGTTCCTGATTCTTTTCTTCTGTCACCAAGGCTTGCTTCATGATTTATTCCTATTTTCTCTTTCAAGCTCTCCTCTCAAGTTGATTATTTTTCTTCTACTTTAAAAAGGTTGGTAGGGACAGAACCCTGAAAAATATCCATTAAGTTTAGCATTTCTATGGTGATTGGTAATATTAGCAAGGGACATCTCAGTAGAGTAATGCATACAGATTCCAGGAGGCAGAGGGGTGATGATTGAATAGGAGATGTGGAATTGAAAACCAGTGCAGACTTCTATAAAGAAAGGTTACAATGAAAAAGGGAGTGGGGGGAGCTGTATGATTGAAGGACAGGGTTTGTTGGTTTCTGTGTTTATTTTCTCAAGATAGATTTAAGTATGATAATATCCTAAAAGGCAAGAGGAAAAAGGGAGAGGTTTACGGAGTAAAACCTCAGATCCATAGAGTTAGCCTTAAAGGCTTTTATATATAAACTATATGAATCTTTATAGACCCAACTGAATCTAAAGCTTTTCTTCATTGGCTCAACAAGCAATTTTTATTTCTTCTGTAATTTGTTGTAGCAGTTCATGTATCTCTCATGATACTTAACATATATTCTCTGAAATTATATGATGCAAAATGTAGTTAAGAGCCCTGCTGTCTTGATTTGATTTCTAGCTTTACCACTTACCAGTTGTGTGGCTTTCCACTACTTATTCTTTTAGTACTCAAATTTTTTTATCTGTAACATGGGGATAATAGTTGTAGCTACTCATTCTTGTGACGATTAACCTTTGTGAAGCTCTTAGAACAGGCGTTTTTCTCCTACTAAATTGTAACGTCCTTAAGAATAAGAACCTGTTCTTTATATTACTTAATATGCCCAGCATAATTCATACATATAATAGTTCAGAATTTTATTTTTGAAGGAATAATGGAATATATACCCTGCATTTGTAGGTTAGCTGTTGAGTGTAAGAGTCCAATTGAGAATCACTGTCTATACATATTTTCTTACCTATAGAGATACTCAGACCCTATAGGACTAAATGCCAGGCAGCTGCAAGGCACTGAACCTTGACAATTTTAGCCAGGAAGACTTGGATGGGGATGTGGGATAGGAAGAATGAAAGAACTACAGGTACCTGTGAGAGGCAATACAATCCTCTGTTGTAAAAGTTAGCATATTATTTAGGCCAAAAAAGCTCTTAATAAGAGTTATAAATATCCCCTGGGGCAATCAAGGCTAGTCATCATCCATGTAGTGTCCTTTGCTTTGAGGAACACCAACCCAAGGTAGCTTCTATAACTAGAGTTTTAGTGAGTAGAAGAAGTAGTGTAAACAGGGTAATATTGGGTGATTGGGAAAGGATATGCCTCAATTGGCTGAGGGACTAAGGAAAAAAACAAAAATAGATTAAAATTTTACTCTCAGGCAGCTCATTGCCCATTGTCTTATTTTGCCTTTCCTTCTAAATTTTTTATTATTGGTCTTGGAGAATTCCTGAACTACAGGGGAATCTCTAAAGCAGGGATGGCAAATATTGGTTTCATCCCATATGTCTCCTGATGGGTGGTGCTGAGAAGGAATATAACGGGAAAGAATGCCTTGATTAGTTAGTGGTGCCTTCCATAACTTAAGGAGAGGATTGGTAGGAGAGTCCATTCATAGCAGTGCCTCTTCTGCTTAAGACTGAACACAAGATAAATGGATTATCTAGGCAGTATTATGTGGTCAACTCTGATGCTTAATTATATAGAAAAATATCTTTAACTGACATTTTTTTGATTAGCAGCCTTTCAATGTCATAACTCGAATAACCTGTGGTTCTATCTATCCATTAGGCTTAACTTTTTTTAATTGAAATGCTTTTTTGCAATATCATGGCCTTCATTGCAACCCTATTTTGTCCTTTAAATGGGATTAATATTCAATGCCTTAGCTTCTCTTTCATGTATGTCTAGTTTCTTATATTTACTTTTTTTTCTATTAATAGACTTTATTCCTTAGAGCAATATTAGCTTCATACCAAAATGGTGAGGAAGGTACAGAGATTTCCCATATACCCTCCTTACCCCTACCCTTGTATAGCCTCCCTCATTATCAGCATCCCCCAACAAAATTGCTCATTTGTTGCAATTGATGGGCCTGTATTGGCATATCATTATCACCCAAAGCCCATAGTTTACATTAGAGTTCACTCTTAGCTTTGTACATTCTATGGGTTTGGACAAATATATAATGACTTGAATCCAACATTAATTACATTATTATACAGAGTAATTTTATAGTCATAAAAATCCTATGTGCTCCACTTATTCATCTCCCACCTGTCATAAACCCTGATCTTTTTACTATCTCCATAGTTTTACCTTTCCCAGAATATTAGGTAGTAAAATTATACAGAATATGTTCTTTTCAGGCTGGCTTATTTCACTTAGTAATATGCATTTAAGTTTCTCCCATGTCTTTTTCTAGGTTGATGGTGGCTAATTTCTTTTTCATGCTTAATAATAATCTGTTGTCTGAATTTGCTACAGTTTATTTAACCATTCACCAACTGAAAGATATCTTAATTGCTTCTAAGTTTTGGCAAAATGGATAGAGCTGCTGTAAACATCCGTGTGCAGGCTTTTGTGTAGACGTAAATTTTCTTATTTGTTTATTTTTAATTTACATCCAAGTTAGTTAGCATATAGTGCAACAATGATTTCAAGAGTAGATTCCTTAATGCCCCTTACCCATTTAGCCCATCCCCCCTCCTACAACCCCTCCACCAACCCTCTGTTTGTTCTCTGTATTTAAGAGTGTTTTCTATTTTGTCTCCCCCCGCCCGTTGTTATATTATTTTTGCTTTCCTTCCCTATGTTCATCTATTTTGTATCTTAAATTCTTCATATGAGTGAAGTCATGTGATATTTGTCTTTCTCTGACTAATTTCACTTAGCATAATACCCTCTAGTTCTATCCACATAGGTGCAAATGGTATGTAGATGTAAATTTTCAACTCCTTTGGGTAAATACCGAGGAGTAAGAGTTCTGGATTGTATGGTAAGAGTATGTTTAGTTTTAAAAGAAATCACCAAACTGTATTTCAAAGTGGCTGTACCATTTTGCATTTTCACCAGGAATGAATGAGAATACTCTTGCTCCAAACATTCACCAGCATGTGATGTCAGTGTTCTGTATTTTAGCTATACTAACAAGTGTAGTGGTATCTTACTGTTCTTTTAATTTGCAGTTTGCTGATGACATATAATGTAGAGCATCTTTTCATATGCTTACTTGCCATCTTTATATCTTGTTTGGTGAGGTGTCTTTTAATGTCTCTGACCCATTTTTATTGAGGTGTTTTCTTATTGACTTTTAAGAGTTATTTGATATTTTGGATAATAGTCTTTTATCAAGTATGTCTTTTGCAAATATTTTCTCCTAATCTGGTTTTTCTTTTTATTCTCTTGACAATATCTTTCACAAAGCAGAATTTTTTTAATTTAATGAAGCCTGGCTTACAAGTTTTTTCAGTCATAGATTGTGTGTTTGGTGTCCTATCTAAAAAGTCATCTAGGGGCGCCTGGGTGGCTCAGTCAGTTGAGCGTCCGACTTCGGCTCAGGTCATGATCTCACGGTCCGTGAGTTCGAGCCCTGCGTCGGGCTCTGTGCTGACAGCTCAGAGCCTGGAGCCTGTTTCAGATTCTGTGTCTCCCTCTCTCTCTGCCCCTCCCCTGTTCATGCTCTGTCTCTGTCTCAAAAATAAATAAACGTTAAAAAAAAAAAAAAATTTAAAAAGTCATCTAGTTTTCTCCTATATTATCTTGTTGGAGTTTTGTATAGTTTTGTGTTTTATATTTAGTTCTATGATCCATTTTGAGTTAGTTTTATGAATGGTATAAGTCTTTGTCTTGATTCACTTGTTTGTTTGTATGTGTTTGTTTGTTTGTTTGTTTGTTTTAGAGAGAGAGAGACAGAGACAAAGTCCAAGCAGTGGAGAGGGACAGAGGGAGAGAAAGAGAATCTCAGGTGGACTCCGCAGTCAGTGCGGAGCCCAACACAGGGCTCAATCCCACAACCCTGGGATTGTGACCTGAGCTGAAATCAACAGAGAGGCCCAACACACTGAGCCACCCAGGTGCCCCTTGATTCACTTCTTTACATGTGAATACTCAGTATTCCAGTACCATTTGTTGAAAAAATGGTCTTTTCTCCCTTGTATTGCTTTTGTTGCTTTGTCAAAGATCAGTTGAATATATTTGTGTGCATCTATTTCTGGGTTCTCTATTCTGTTCCAGTGATCTATTTATCTGTTCTTTGACCACTACCACACTGTCTTCATTACTATAGCGTTATAGTCTCGAAGTCAGGTAATGTCAGTTCTCCAACTTTGTTCTTCATTATTGTGTTAGCTATTCTGGGTCTTTTGCCTCCTCCCAAACTTTACACTCAATTTGTGATATCCACAAATAACTTGCTGGGATTTTGATTGGGATTACATTGAATCTGTAGATCAAGTTGAGAATGACATCTTGACAGTATTGAGTCTCCCTATTGACAAACATGGATTTTCACTCCATTTTTTGTGTATTCTTCTTTGTATATTTTTATTTTTTTAATTTTTAATGTTTATTTTGAGAGAAAGAGAGAGAGAGAGAGAATGGGGGGCGGGGGCGCAGAGAGAGAGGGAGACAGAGGGTCCAAAGTGGGCTCTGCACTGAGAGTGGAGAGCCCGATGCGGGGCTTGAACTCACAAGCTTTGAGATCATGACCTGAGCTGAAGTTGCTTAACCAACTGAGCCACCCAGGTGTCCCTGTATATTCACTTTTATTTAATCCATTTTTGTAATCTTTAGAAGTCACTTTTCCTAAGTCACTTCAGAAATATTTTATAGAGTTTTCCTGTCCTCTTGGAATCACTTGCTATTTGTTCCTTTTTGTATTGGCTTTCTAAGAGCTTTTCTCTCTGTCTTTTAAATATCCATGATGCCCAGCCAAATGGAATTTCTGGTATTGCATAGAAAAATTGTTCCTAGAATTGAATTCAATCACCTGATCTACATAGTTCATACTACGATACAATGCTTTCTCAGAAATTAGAGCAAAAATTCTTATTGACTATATAAAGGAAATAGAGGAGAATTGTGGTACATAATTCCTGCCCTCAAGAAGCTTGTAGTTTGGTAAGAAACCACACTTAAATGTATGAAAAGTAAGACTTTTAGATAATAATTCTAGTATTAAGCCATAGAGGAGTACCTGATTAACATATATTAATTGACTACATAATACTGACTCTGGAACTCATAGGAGAGAGTGATTTACTTTAGTCAGGTTAGTCAGGGAAAACTTTATTACACTCATGGAAATTGAACTTAGTCCTAAAATATGAACAAATTTTGGATAACAGATTAATCCATATTTCTTATGGATGAGTTTCACAATTACTTTGTTCTTCAATTTTTTCTTTAAAACTTTAAATGAACTGTTTCCTTTTAATTATATTTTCTATCCAATATAGTTATAACAAACACTTGAAAATGTTTGACATACCAGTTGCCTTCAATTTTTTATTCCTATGTTTTGTCACAGGGATCCTGATTTTCAACTGCTACAGGAAGGACAAAGGTATGGTTGAATCAGTATTACTTACCTTCTATATATTTATGTTAATAGAAACATTAAGAGTAAACCAGGTGATACGAGCTCTTGGACTTCCTGTGTTGATGCATGAGGTAAGTGCCCATTTTAGCCCACACAAAGAAATATTTGCCTTGTACAGCTTTTTCTTTTGTGATAGTAAGATGATGTGTTTGATCTGTGTGATTTATTGTACAGCTGTTCCTACAATGAAGTCTAATTGAACCTGTTGAAATATGACACAAACATAGCTTCCATCTGAGATACTGTGCTTCTTTGTCAACTAGATTATGCCAATTACATTTGTTGAAAGGTTTTTCTAGTCTTATTTTATAGGATTTCAAAGCTTAATATGCCAATTATGTATTATTTGGAAGAGTGTCTAAAACATTAATAGAAAAATTCCAAGTTGTGATATTTTTCTTAACTGTTCTTGAGGTGTTGCTTGCCCAATCGTGACTATTTCTCAAAACACATTCTTATATCTTTTATCAGCATAAATTTTCCTGGTTTTTAGCCACTATTTTAGTACATGGAATTGAGCACAAGTAAGAGATATTTATTTATTGATATATATTTTAAATTTATAGCTTCAAAGTAATATAGAAAAATATAATTACTTTAAAATTCCAAGAGAAAGTATGAAACCTATGAAAGTCAAATTGTTCTAATTTTTTTTAACATTATGCTTACTTCAGGTACAAGAGACAGTCTCGTGGCTATATAGGTTAGATTCAAACTAAAAAATGGTATCTAATACTGAATGAACTTGTTATCTTTTCTTTATTCCCATCCACAACCTTACTGTTGTTTTTTTTTTTTTATGTTTTATTTATTTTTGAAAGAGAGGAAAGCGCAAGCAAGGGAGGGGCAGAGAGAGAGGGAGACACAGAATCCTTAGGCTCTGGGCTCTGAGCTAGCTGTCAGCACAGAGCCTGACACAGGGTTCGAACGCACCAACCGTGAGATCATGACCTGAGCCTAAGTTGGACAGTTAACTGACTAAGCCACCCAGGCGCCCCCACAACCTTACTTTCAACTCTGTTTTTCTTTTTCTTTCTTTATACTTCCACCAAGCATGCTTTTTTTTTTTAATGTTCCATTATTTTATTTTAGTCTATTTTTTTAATCATTTAAAAAATGAATATCCTTTTGGGGGAGCAGTTTTAAGTGTATAGAAAAATTGCTTGAAAAGCAGTAAGTTCCTACATACCCTCACAATTCCCTGCCCCCACTCACACAGAATTATTATCCTAAAAGAGTTCTTTTAAAGTTCTGATGTGTGCATTTGCTGATATGTGCATTTGCTGACATTTCCTATCTCAGGTTTGTATAGACAAAGCTACTCTTTTCCTTCACCTTTTCATAATTCTTAATCTTTTTAAAACCCAGTTGAAAATTGAAGCAGGGCGCCTAGGTTGCTCAGTTGATTAAGTGTGTGATTCTTGGTTTCAGCTCAGGTAATGATCTCATGGTTTGTGGAATCGAGCCCCACGTTTGTGCTGACAGTGTGGAGCCTGCTTGGGATTCTCTCTCTCCTCGTTCTTAGTCCCTCCTCCCTCTCTCCCTCTCTCTGTCTCTCTCAAAATAAGTAAACATTAAAAAATTTTTTTAATTAAAAAAAATGAAAATTGAAGGAACATAATCAAAGGGAAAACTACTGTCTTTTATTTTTAGCATTCTATAATAACTCTGGGTTTTCAAATACAATATCTTTCATTGGCAAATATTAATTTTCTTTATTAATTTTATTTTTTGCTAAGACTTTCTTGTGATTTTTATCTATGGAATTTTCTGTATAACTATCAACCATAATTGGGAAAGGTTTAAACATGTCTTTTTATCTTGTTATCTTTCAAAACCTAAACAGAGTTTCTGTAATACATTTTTTTGAGAAAGCAGGAATGAGGTTTTCAAAAGAAAACCTTTTTTTAAAAAGTATATATAAAATAGTCACAGAACAGTAACAGGCAGAGGCACCTGAGTGGTTCATTCGGTTAAGTGTCCGACTCTTGATCTCCACTCAGGTCTTGATCATCAGGTCATGAGTTAAAAAGAAAGAAAGAAAGAAAGAAAGAAAGAAAGAAAGAAAGAAAGAAAGAAAGAAAGAAAGAAAGAAAGAAAGAAAGAAAGAAAGAAAGAAAGAAAGAAAGAAAGAAAGAAAGAAAGAAAGAAAGAAAGAAAGAAAGAAAGAAAGAAAGAAAGAAAGAAAGAAAGAAAGAAAGAAAGAAGAAAGAAAGAAAGAAAGAAAGAAAGAAAGAAAGAAAGAAAGAAAGAAAGAAAGAAAGAAAGAAAGAAAGAAAGAAAGAAGAAAGAAAGAAAGAAAGAAAGAAAGAAGAAGGAAGGAAGGAAGGAAGGAAGGAAGGAAGGAAGGAAGGAAGGAAGGAAAGAAAGAAAGAAAGAAAGAAAGAAAGAAAGAAAGAAAGAAAGAAAGGGAAAGAAATGTAACAAGCAAAACTCAAAATAATTCAGTAGGATGGAATTATCAAGGTTTTTTTTTTTCTTTTTGCTGTACTCCTTTAACACTTTAAAAAACGGGAAAAAAGAAGATGGTAGAATTATATCAAATAAATAAGATGCAGAGAAATCATAGATTATATAGCATTCTTCGAAAACGTGTATATGTGTGTATCTACGGAAATACATATATATATATATAGATAGGTATATATATATAATCTATAGGCAATGCTTGAAAGTTACAAAATATAAATAACTGTGGGACGTTTTGCTTTTTCATTATAGTTATTTTGTTTCTTTCCTTCTACAGTGGCCATTCTGGAAAGGAAGTACAGCTATGCACTAAGGCCATTAAAACATCAGATATTGACAATCCTGGACATTTTGAGAAGCATTATGAATCTAGTTCTTCTAGCACTCATAGTGACAGTAACAGTGACAATGAGCAAGACTTTGTTTCCTCCATTCTACCAGGAAACAGACTGGTAGATGCAATGGGTGTAAGTCCAAAGCTGCACAAAAAAAGCATAATGAAAAAGAAAGCTGGCCATAAAGCTAACTCCAAGCATGAAGACAAAGAACAGACAATAATAGATGTCTCTGAGCAGCTAGGCAATTGCACATTAGATAGTCAGGAGAAAGCTGCTGCTTGTGAACTTCCTTCACAGAAAGTAAGTACTCAGATTTCTCCAAATAGTCCTTTGCAAGAAAAAGTAGAAGTTTCAGAAAATTCTGAAAATAAATACAGTAGTTCAAAAGTAACTCTAGTAGGTATAAGTAAGAAAAGTGCTGAGCATTTTAAGAGAAAGTTTGCCAAATCAAACCAGGTTTCTAGATCAGCATCTAATTCAGTGCAGATGTGCCCTGAAGTTGCAAAGGCAAACTTACTTAAAGTCCTGAAGGAGACTTTGATTGAGTGGAAGACAGAAGAAACTTTAAGGTTTTTGTATGGCCAGAATTATGCTTCTTTGTGTCTGAAACTCTCTTCAGCCCCTCTGGTTAAAGAAGAAGAACTTGATGAAGATGACATAGACTGTGACCTAGACAGACATTCTCCTTCCCTGCAGGGATCTCAGAATAGCTTGGATGAGTCTTTACCTTTTAGGACTTCAGATACAGCCAGTAAACCACTACCAAGTTATGAGAATTTGAAAAAAGAAACTGAAACCTTAAATCTAAGGATAAGGGAGTTTTATAGAGGACGATATGTTTTGAATGAAGAAACTACCAAATCACAAGACTCAGAAGAGGTATGTCTTAATGATGATGGGTTTTGGGGGCACCTGGGTGGTTCATTCAGTTAAACATTGGACTCTTGATTTCAGTTTAGGTCATGATCTCACAGTTTGTGAGATCTAGCCCAGCGTCAGGCTCTGGGATAACAGCCTGGAGCTTGTATGGGATTCTCTCTCTCCTCTCTCTCTGTCTGCCCCTCCCCCCACTCATGCTTTTTTTTTCTCTCTCTCAAGATAAATAGACTTAAAAAAAAAAAAAGATAATGAGTTTTCTATGCTGCTAGCATATGAAACACTCACCATAGCAAACCTTGGAACAGGAGTAATACTGAAGAAATAATTGTTAAATTTTCAAGTTTGTTTAGTTCAGTTTTTTGTTTTCAAATGCCATCCCTAGGGACTCCTTGGTGGCTCAGTCAGTTGAGGGTCTGACTCTTGGTTTTGGCTGTGGTAATGATTACATAGTTTCATAGGTTTGAGCCCCGCATCTGCCAGTGCAGAGCCTGCTTGGGATTCTCTGTCTCTCCCTCTCTCTGCCCCTCCCCTGCTCGTGCTGTCTCTCTCTCTCTCAAAATAAATTAATTTTATTTATTTTAATGTTTATTTTTGCGACAGAGAGAGACAAAGCCTGAGCAAGGGAAGGCCAGAGAGAGAGAGATACAGAATCCGAAGCAGGATTCAGGTTCTGAGCTGACAGCACAGAGCCCAACGTGGGGCTCGAACCCACAAACCATGAGATCATGACCCGAGCTGAAGTCAGAGGCTCAACCAGCTGAGCCACCCAGGCGCCCCTAAATAATTTTAAAAAATTTTTTAAATGCCATCTCCAGTAGTGGCATAATTGTTTTCCAAATAAGTTGAAATTCGCTCCCAGAAAATTTCACAAATGTGTAATATTTTTCTCCAGTATAGAAATAGCCTAGAATTGGGGGACAGAGTTTTCTTTAAAACCTAGTTCTTCATATAATATGTAGACTCTCTGAAGAGGTTTATTTATTTATTTTTGTACCAACAAATATTCTTTGTATTTCAAATTTCTGCATGGGGTATATATCTTTGTATTTTATTTCCAATAGAACTGTATACAGTGGAGTAGACTTACTCGCTGAATGGTAAAGTATTTGGGTATTATTTAGCAAGCAGGCCAATTTAAAATAATATTAATGAAAATAATATAGTAAAGGAGACTTATTGAGAAATAATGGACATAAGAGAAAATAGAGCATACCAGGTAAACCTAGGTTTTAGTATTAGTTATGTCATTTATTACTGTATGAAAAGTTGGTCTCTTGAGTCTGATAGCTTTCCTTGCTCACTTGTTAAGAATTTAAAAAATAATGTATGTAAAACATTTATCACAGTGCCTTAGATAAAATTGATGCTCAGTAAATAGTAATTCTCTGTAGAGACTAAATGTCTCTTAGGCGGGGTTCTCACAGTATTTCTCTTACCTGTTTTTGGTTTGATGTGTAGCTTGGGAAATGAAGTTATTTGGCATGAAGAGGAGTACATGATAACCTTATTTTTATGACAAAATTTTGTTACTAAAGATTTGTGAGTAAATGTGGCTCTAAATTTAAGAACACATTTGGAGATTTAGAAAGAGGATGAAAGTGGAAATAGAGTAAAAGTTTAGAAATTTCTTATATAGAATGCTACCTAGCCTAGTACTATATTTTGAATCACTTCAACTGTATTATTAGATAGTATTCATAACTTTTATAATAAGCTTGAAGAAACCTGATCTCTGTCACTCAGCTGCATAAACTACCTTAATATAACATTCGTTTTATCATTTTTGTGTTTATAAGCTTTAAACAGGAAAAATAACTAAGAAAGAAAATGAAAATTGACTATTCCTTTGTTGCATAACATTAAAACTTTTTCGTTCATGTAAAATACAGATAGTAAGTGTACAACTCGTTGAATTATCACAAAAGAACACAGCCTTGTAATCATTACCCAGGCCAAGAAATTTGAGTAAAACAGAGGCCCAACTATGTCTCCTCCTGATTATATCCTCTTTCCAAATTGAATAACTATTATAATAACATACATTAGTTTTGTCAATTTTGAACTGTATTAAATGAATTCACATAGTATATATTCTTTGGTTTTCAATTTATTTCATGCAACATTATGTTTGTGAGTTATTTATGTTGTTCCATGCGGCTATACTTCATTCTTTCATTGCTGCATAGCATTCCCTTATAGAAATATATCCCAATTTATTCATATTAATGGGCATTTAGGCTTTTCCAGTGTGGGGCTGTGGTGTCTGAGCTTTCTTGTTTATATCTCTCTTCTAAGGTATAGGTATTTATGTTGGGTATGTATATCATTTTGGGGTCATAATATATGTGTATATGCAACTATACTGGATAATGCCAAACAGTTTTCCAAAATGTTTTTGCAGGTTTATATTCCATTGCCACTATATGAGAGTTTCCATGACTCCACATTCTTTACCAGTACTTGATATTGTTACTTTTCACATTTCTGGTGGTATTACTTTTTGGTTATAATACATTTCTCTGATGATTAATGAGTTGTGCACTGTTTCATTTGCTTTTTGACCTTTTGGAATGTCTCTTTTGTTAAGTATCTTTTCAAGTGTTTTTCTCATTTATCTGTAGGAATATCCAGGTATTTTTTTCTTACTGATTTTGTAGGAATTCCTTATTCAGGATTCAAGCCCATTTTTAATTGAGTGTATTACAAATATTGTCTTCTACTCTGAGACTTGCCTTTTCACTCTCATTAATGATATCTTGAGTTCAGTTTATTAATTGTAGCCTTTAATGACTTTTCTAAGAAAATAATCTTTGTTTAGCCCGGGTTATTTCATCTTCTAGAAGCTTTGTTTTTCCTTTCATATTTAGATCTGCAATTCACTTGGAATTGATTTTTGTTTATGATGAGAATGGGTCAGATTTCATTGTTTTCCTTTGAGAAAATGTGTTTACATTAAAGTTTGAGAAGCACTATTGATTTTTGCAGGGTGGGGGGTGTTGTTCGTTAGTTACTGAGAAAGATGGGAGAGATGGGTCAGAAATCTGTCACCATAATTATGGTTTGATTATTTTTCCTTTTAGTTTAGTGAATTTTACTGTTAGTATTTTGAGACCATATTATATGGTGTTAAAAAAAAAAAAAAAGATTGTTATGTCTTCCTGGTAAATCAAACCTCAGTATTATGGAGTGACTTTTCTCTACATTGATGATTTTTTTCTCTTTTACTCTACTTTGCTGGCATTAGCATTCTTCATTAGTATTTTCAAGGACTATCTGCTTTTACTTAGGCTGGTAATCTTTATTATGTGGAGAATTTAGCCTATTTACATTCAGTATCCTAAGTGATATGTTTGGGCTTAAATCTCATCCCACTCATTGCTTTCTGCTTGTCCCACCTGTTCTGTGTTCTTTCTCTCCTTTCTTTCTTTGAATTAAATATCATTATTTCATTGTTTACCCTCTGTTAGCTTGTTTTAAATGTTATTTTACTAATCATTAAGTGGTTACTGTAAAGAGTAAAACTTGAATTAACTGAATTATTATAAAAGTCTAATATAAGTTAATTTTTTTTGCTTCCTTAACAGTCCCTTAGAAACTTCAATTCTATTTACCCTCTCTTTCCTTATGTGCTCTTGTTGTCTATTTTTATTCTCTCTGTATTTTTTTTAATATATATTTTTTTTATGTTTATTTACCTTTGAGAGAGAGAGAGAGAGAGCACAAGTAGGGGAGGGGGAGAGAGAGAGGGAGACAAAGAATCCATAGCAGGCTCCAGGCTCTGAGCTGTCAGCACAGAGCCCGATGCAGGACTTGAACCCATGAACCATGAGATCATGACCTGCGCCGAAGTTGGACACTTAACCAACCGAGCCACCCAGGCACCCTTTGTCTCAGTATTTTAAATCATGTAAGATTATTTATAGTCAATATTCAGTTGGAGTTACCCAATTAATTACTCTTCTATTGTTTTTCCTTCCTGCATCTCTATTCTTCCATTACAGATTATTTGTCTTGGGCCTGAAGAATATCCTGTATTTTGATTAGTGCAGTTTGCTAATGATAAATTTTCTTAGTTTTTGTCAGAAAATTCTTTATTTTACTTTCATTTTTGAAGGACATTTTTCTGGGTATTGAATTCTAGATTAGCATTTTTTTCAGGCAGCTGAAAATATTTCTTTGTCCTTTGGCTTTCATTTATTTGTCTTATTGCTACTTCTTTGAAAATACTGTTTTTCTTCTGTTAGCTACTTTTAAGATTTTTTTGTCTTTGGTTACTGTCAATTTTAGAATGCTTGGCCTACATGTGATTATTATTGCATTTATTCTTTTGGCACTTGTAATACTTGAATCTTAATTTGGTTTCTTTATCAGTTTTGGAAGAGTCTCAATTATTATCTCTATAGATACTTCTTCTGTCTCATTCTTCCTTTCCTCTCTGTCTGGTACTCCAATTACAGACACGTTAATCTTTTCCACTGTATCTTCTGTGTCTCATATTCTTTTGTGCTTTGTATTATGTATGTATGTGGGAGGGGGTGTTAGGTGTGACTGTGCTTTATTCTGAATAATTTCTAAATCACTATTCTCTCTTCAGTCTTTTTTACTATATTATTAAATATATTCATTAAGTTCTCACTTTAGAATACTGTATTTTTCAGGGTGCCTAGGTGGCTTAGTCAGTTAAAATTGATTTCATTTGGTTCAGGTCATGATCTTGGTTTGTGAGTTCAAACTCCACGTCAGGCTCTGTGCTGACAGCACAGCACAGAGCCTGCTTGAGATTTTCTCTCCCTCTCTCTGCCCCTCCCCTGATCACATGTGCATGCATGCTCTCTCTCAAAATAAGTAAATTTAAAAAAAAACTGTATTTTTCAGTTTGAGAATTTTCCTTTGGTTCTTTTATATAGTTTTCAGTTCTCTACAGAAATTTTCAGTCTTGTCATTTTTCTTTAAATACATCAACATAGTTATTTTGAATAAAGCTGATAACTTCATCGTCTGGATTCCCTGGGGGTTGTTTTCCATGGGCTAAAGTTTCACATTTTGACCATGTTGTCTTGTTTTCTTATTGCTTTATTATATGGCAAACATTGTATATTAAAAATTACAGATAATTTGAGACTGAAGTTAAAACAGATTTATGTTGGCTTCTAGCAGATGATTTGTATTTGTCCCACATCTTGCTTAATCCAGTCATGGATTAAAATGATTTAAAGCTGGGCTTCAGTCTCTGTAAGAGCCAGTCTGTTTCCTATTCATTCTTAGTCTTAGTAGTCCTTCTAAGTCAGGCTTTGGGGGAGAGAGTTGTCAGTACAGTCTCGGCATTCCCCAAGCTCTAATGCTTATTAGAAGATGCTCAAGTTCTCAGTATCTGAATTGCTTCTTTTGGAATTAGTCACTGCCTTTCTGGAATTACCTTCTCTAGAATCTCTGGCCATAATTATTTACTGCCTTGTTAGTTCTGTGATGTTTTCAAACAAATATGGGTATTTTCCCAGTGTTTTTTCAGTTCTCAGCAGGAGAAATGGTTTGAATTACCTTGTCTGCCATTTCTAGAAGTGGAATTCCCCATAATATATTTATACTATTTGCTAATTTTAAAACTTTAATCTCCAACATTTGTAGAGCATTTATCAGTTTACAAATTTCTTTCATGTACATTTTCTCATTTAATAAAGAAGGTATTAGCATCCCTTTATACAGATGAGAAAACACTCTAAAAAGTAGGCATATAACTTAAGTTTACATCAACCTAATGACTGAAGCAATACTCAAATTTAAATCTTCTAATTCTCAAGTCTAGTTTTTATTCTGCCATTCCCTAGGTGTAAACTTTTGTTTTAATGTTTATTGTTCTTATCAGAGAAAGAATGTACGTTTATGATTTTGCTTTGTTTTGTTTAAAAATGTGATTCAGCAAGATCCCACCTTTCCGCTGATAGATTCAAGTTCTCAGAACCAGATTAGAAAACGCATCGTACTTGAAAAGTTGAGTAAAATGTAAGTATATAATTGTCATTCCACTTTTACAATATTTTGAATTAATTTGGTATTTGTAGGTTCATAATTTAGATTAATTTCTATCCTTCAATTTTGAACAGTTTGAAAAATGTGAAAAGTTTACATGGATGTCTTTGCCTGAGAAATTGGAATTTTTAAGATATATTGCCAAGGAAATATTGAAATTAAGTTTTGTGCAGAAGACACAGAAGCACATAATAAAAGTTGAGAATATGGGAGTAGAAAACCAAACTATGTCACCTCCACTTAATAATCCAGTGAAGTCAGGGAAAAAATATCAAAGCTAGACCATTTAAATACTGATTTGTGGTATATGTGTCATATCAGTTTCACATGTGAATGAAACTTTATGAAGTTTTAACGGTCTGTTAACTCACTCTGCATACATATTTATTTATAGAACCATTTCACACTCAGCAACTTAAGAGTTTTTGTTCAAGTCAACTTTGCACTTTAGTTTTAAGCTTCCCGTCGTGGAAATTATTTTTCTTGTAATTGCCCAGTGATGAATGACATTTAAAAAATTGTAATCTTGATTTGTCTTTCAAAGGAAGTTTGAAAAATCTTTTTTCCAGAGGTGTAAGAGCTGTCTTGAACTTTTAAATCTCCACTTTCTTTCTTGAGGAGAAAAACGTAAGGGTGTTTTCAGTCATTGTTTAAGGTGTGCATATGGATTAGGGGCACCTGGCTGACTCAGTCGGTACAGCATGTGACTCTTGATCTCAGGATTATGAATTCAAGCCCCATTTGGGTGTAGAGATTACTTAAAAATAAAATCTAAAAAGTGTGCATATAGATTAGTCTTAATTTTGTAGTAGTTCAAAACTAAGAAAAACATAATCTTCTGGAAGCCTTGGTATTTTGAGCAGCTTGCTTCTGTAAGTTTTACATTTTAAATAATTATTTAAATTAATATTTGTTGAGTGCCTGTTATGTTAAGCTTCTCATAGACAGTAAAGCTGTTTTTAGTTTTGCCTTTTATATGGTCCTATACTTAGACATTGTTTCTGTGTAATATTAGGTTAGAAAACAGTAAAAGTCACCATCTGTCTGATTCATAGGACAAGAAGATATCAATCCTTGACTGTAGTTATATAGATTTTAAACGTTAGTATGGATTATTGATACTGGTATGTAATCAGTAGATAAGGATTTATCAGAAAATAATTTTCTAGACATTTCAGGTAATGAAAGCACCCAGTTTTAAATTTAAGACCACATAGCTATGCCATTGAAGGAATTCTATTCCTCCTGGATTTTGGCTGCAATAGAAGATGACAAAAGGAGCCCTGCCAGAAGACCAAATTATTGATAATAGCTCAAGAACTAAATGTGAGAAGAGGTGGAATAACTTTAAAGAGAAAGAAACACAAAGAACACTAAAAACAAAATAATTATTGACACAGAGGTTTTTTTGGTTGTTTATGCAAGTAGTTGAGGTTTTCTTTGTTATAAAATGAAGATATTTTTTAAAATAATAAAAAAATAAAAATAAGACCTTTTGGTTTTTGATTAGAACAAACCAATTGTAAACAGACTTTTTTTTTTTGTTTTTTGGATAACTGTAGAAAATGAAATATGTACTGGGTATTAGGTGATATTAAGGAAGTGTTAATTTGGTTAGGTATGATCATTTTATTATGATTTTGTAAGAACATGCTGTTGTATTTTTTAAAAAAGAAAGAAAATGCTGTTGTATTTAGAGATAAATAAGGAAATATTTTGGGATCAAATTACATGTCAAGGATTTACTTTTTTAAAATTTTTTTTTAATGTTTATTTATTTTTGATAGAGAGAGAGAGAGAGAGAGAGGGAGGGAGGGAGGTACAGAGAGAGAGGGAGATACAGAATCCAAAGCAGGCTCAGGCTCCAGGGGTCAGCACAGAGACCCATGTGGGGCTGGAACTCACAGACTGCAAGATTATGACCTAAGCCAAAATTGGTACCTCAACTGACTGAGCCACCCAGGTGCTTAGGAATTCACTTTAAAATGGTACTGGCAAGGAGAGGAAAGAAGGAAGAAAAAATGCAGTAAATATAACAAAATATTGGGAGGTTGAATTTGGAAATAGATATAGAGTTGCTATTGCTGTTTCCTCTGTTTTGAAATATATCTGAAACTTGCATAATTAAAAAAGTCATACATACTTATTGCAGCAGATTGAGGCAGTGCAAAATTGTATAAGAAGGAAGATAACCTATAATCCCTAGTAATGTTTTGATGTTTATCTTTGATGTATACATGATGTATGGTGTGTGTATATTCATTCCCTTTGGTTCTCTCCGTTATAGTATAAACCTGGAAGGAATGAAACGTGTTTGAAATACACAGTATGTCAGATACAGTATCATTATATATAAGTTTTTATAAAAATGGGGCAATACTCCATAGGCATTTTTCACTTAATATACCATATTTTTCCACATTATAAATACGTAGATTTATATTAAAGGTTTTATTATATTCCATTATATGGAATATTTGTATATCATAATTATATGTGTATATCATTATTTATGATCATCTGTTGATGGACATTTGTTTCCATTTTTCACTACTAAAAATATTTCTGCGTAAGCAACTTTTTTATGTTATCTGATTATTTCTTTAGGATAAATTTTTTCCTAGTAAAACTCTTGGGTCAAAGACTAGCTGCATTTAAAACGTTAACATATATTGTCAAGTTGCTCACTAAAAAAGTACTAATTTTTACTCCCACCATAAGAATTTAATAAGGAGAAATAGGCCACACTCCTAACTTAGTCTAATATTCAAAAGTAAAGGTAAGAAAAACCCAAGACCAGAATACAGATAGTAGCCAAAACAATGTTTCTCAGTGTCTCGTACTGTAGCATAGACTGTGACTTGGACTTATATCCTTATGACTTCTCAGCAGTCAGATCCTAGCTTAACTGCCTCTACCTAAGTGCCATTCTTACGTATGGAAAATCCAGACTTAGGCAAACCTCAAAGAGTATGTGTGTATAATTAAATTATATTTTAAAAGAAACGTAATTTTTTTTATTTTCAGAGTGCCTGGACTTTTGGGGCCTCTTCAGATCACATTAGGAGATATTTATGCACAGCTTAAAAATCTCGTTCGAACTTTCAGGTTGGTGTTAATATTACAGTTTTCCTTCTCAGTTATTTTGACTTCATGCAGCTGTCTTGCAGAATCCATAGGTAGACTGTGTTACCCACTGATATATCACAGCCGCTAACTCAGGAAATAAATGGGTAAGCCCTGGCATGCTGCCATGGCCAACTGCTCCATCCTAGGAAATCCTGTGGGGGCTAGACTAATAAAAAGCATAGCTCCTGGCTGGGTTTGCCCACACTGTTATTGAACAAACTTGGATAAACTCATCCTAAAAGGAGCCAATAACCGAAAAGCATTTGGAAAAGAGAAAGGAAGAGATTTATTTTGGGTGCCAGCAGCCAGGGGAGGTGGCAGGCTTAAGCCTTAACAACCAGCCTCTCCACCAACAAGCACACCTAGAAATTTATAAGGAGAGGTTTTGAGGGATACATGCAAGAAAGCAGGCAGGGAGCATATAATAATGGGTCAGGGTTGGTATGTGTTCAGCCCATGATCGTGGGCAGGGAAGGAAGGGGTCATGTGGGGTGTGGTCTTCTAGCATTCCTTTGCTATCAGGCTTTTCTGGTTGGGCAGTTTGTATGCTCTGGGCCTTTGCAAAACACCTTCATCAATGTCTCAAGAAAGTGCAATATGAAAAAAATACAGTAAATTTTAATTAAAGCATGTTTTAACTGTTGGGGTCTGTAGATGAGCAAGAGGGCTTTCTAACAAAGGCATGAATAAAGTAAATGCTTACCTTCAGTGTCTTAGATCTAAGAATAGTGCTCTGTTTTCTTCTCCACTAAACATGACTTTTATCTTTTATTAAATTCAATACCTTATTTGTTCAGACTTTGAATATAGTTAGTTTTGGATAGTTTATTTATAGAATAGACTAAAATTAAGAAGGAAAATAAGGTCTCACACAAAGGTGGTTAGCCAGGAATATACTGGATCTTATTCAGTAAATATATATCTGATGACCAGCACTGTGGTAGGCACTATGAGCAATACAAAAGAAACATTATGCCCACCTCAAGGAAGAACTCTCCTGTTAGAGGATAACTTGAGCACTGTGAACAGTACAAAACCATGGGTAATTTAATATTGAATTGCGTGGAACAGATTTGAAGTGATAAAAAGTATTAAGAAAGAAAGAATAGGGAATATCAATTGTGAAGTAGAGTTGGGATTTTTCTAAAACTGTCAAGGTAAAAATATTCCCAGGCTATATCTGTATTCTCTACCAAGAAGCATAAGGATAAACCTCTAAATATGCTATTGGTAGAGGTGCACCAAATACACATTTCAGCCAAATGCCAGTGACCAAATATGAAAAGTAGTATTTGCCGGTAGCTAAAACCAGATAGCACCAACATAGACCAAACTTCTAGAGTAGGAGAATCATTTCATCCAATAAATAAATTATCACTATGGTTTATTGTTATCAGAAGTAGCAATATTTTAGAAGTTTAAAATTAAGGTACAGAAATAATTTCTTGGCATTGTTAGCTATTAGATTTCTCTTGTAGTCACTGTACCCTATACCAGTAATACCAAATATCCATTCACTTTCAACTAATGCGTGTAAAAACAACACTGACCTTTTTGTGTGCCAGAAAGGGATTCAGAAAACTGTTTTTCAATAAGGTGTGTACTAGCAGGATCTAAGATTCATAGTTTAGACAAATCTCAAAAAACTTTATCTTCCACCTCTAAAAAGGATCATTTGTACCACTTCATGTTTAAATACTTAGCTTCGTAGACTCAAGACTACAGGAGGGTTTTTTTCTTTCTTTTTTTTTTTTCTTTTTTAATATTTATCTATTTTGAGAGAGGGAGAGCACGAGCAGGGTAGGGACAGAGAGAAAGAGGGAGAGAGAGAATCCCAAGTTAACTCCTCACTGTCAGCACAGAGCCTGATGCGAGGCTAGATCTCACAAACCATGAGATCATGACCTGAGCCGAACTCAAGAGGTGGACACTGAACTGACTGAGCTACCTAGGTGCCTGAAGAGTTGTTTTAAAACATTCTTGTGGAGTCTTTTCCTGTGAAGCCTGACTAAACAGAATGTGTGTGGGGTGCCTCAATTTATTCAACATTTCTGTCTTAACATTTTTATTATCTTAATTAGAGATTACAATGAGATTATTTCATATCTGTTTACATAATTTAGGTATTTTTCAACTCAAGATATTTTAAAGTGACATTTTTTAAATTCATCATCACAAGATGCCAAGAATTGCCCAATAGGAAATCTTGAAAGATTTGTAACTTAAGTGGAAATAAAATTTAAATGTAGCTCTTAAAGCTATTAAAGAACAACCAAGTCAGTTTTTAAAGATCTAATTGGCATTAAACAGTGATTAATGAATTAGGTAGCATTCCATCTAACAAAGAGAAAGATGATCCAAGGGAGTGTACAAATTAGAAGGCTTTTATAGGCAGAAATGGGGCAGGATAAGGAAGTTATTAGAAAAGAAAGGATTGTTTCCGGCAAGGTCACCTTCCCTTAGAGGGAAAGGCAAGGGGTCTTACCATGCATGTTACCTCATTAGTGGTGATCAGAAAATTCTAGACTGATTGGTTTAAAACTCTATTCCTGGGAGAGTCTGAAACTACAATTGGTGTTAAGTCTTGGTGGGGTGAGCATAAGGAACTCCATTTGGGACCTTTTGTTCCTTTTTAACAATGGTTCTTTTCCTTTATATATACATAATACAGTTCTGCAAAGATTGAATTATGATGACAGGTAATCTCTATTATTCTGTCTTAACCTTATTTGAATTTATATAAACATTTCTTCCAGGGCACCTGGGTAGCTCAGTTGAGCGTTCAACTCTTTTTTTTTTTTTTTTTTTTTTTTTAATTTTTTTTTTCAACTTTTTATTTATTTTTGGGACAGAGAGAGACATAGCATGAACGGGGGAGGGGCAGAGAGAGACGGAGACACAGAATCGGAAACAGGCTCCAGGCTCCGAGCCATCAGCCCAGAGCCTGACGCGGGGCTCGAACTCACGGACCGCAAGATCGTGACCTGGCTGAAGTCGGACGCTTAACCGACTGCGCCACCCAGGCGCCCCAGAGCGTTCAACTCTTGATTTCAGCTTAGGTCATGATCTCACAGTTCGTGGGTTCAAGCCCCATGTCGGGCTCTGCACTGACAATGAGGAGTCTGCTTGGAATTCTCTGTCTCCCTCTCTCTGTGCCCCTTCCCTGCTAGCTCAGTCTCTCTCTCTCTCAAAAATAAACATTAAAAAAAATTTTTTTTTAATTTTTTTTCCAAGATAACAGCATTCTCCAGAAAGCAATCTATTTAATGTATTTACTCTTTGAATTAACTGTTAATCTATTTAGCTAAATAATTAAAAATTTTTACTAATTGTTTTATACATAAACCTAATGGTTTTCACAGGCATCATTAATTACTGCGACATTTTATTTTTCTGACTGACAAAAACACATAAGGACTTTTTTACTTCATCTAGAATGTTTAGATTTGAAAGTGAATGTTCAGTTAATAACAGTAAATGTGAATGACATGATTGTTCTTATTACTGAGATTGTTAACACTTATTAGATATCATGGAAACTATGCAATCACAAGATCATTGATCACACACAAATGTAAGAATGCCAGAAGTGATGATCAGATTGGCCTCAGCCTTTGGAAGACTGACTAAATATTTTGCCAAATACCAAGACCAAAGTCAAACTTCTCTGCATCGGTCTTAGTGATGAAGAGAGAGAGGTTTGTTTTCTATCACAGAACCATGCACCCAAAAGAAAAACAAAAGTGTTTTTCAGCTGTCTACACTGATGATAATGTTTGAATAGATGTATACAATGTGAAGTACAACTTTAGGATTTTTTCAGGATTTATCAGGAAGTAAGTATTGTATTAACAAAAAGGATAGCTGAAGGAAGATGAAGACTCTCACTGATTTTTAAAGAAGTTGTTATGCAGTTTCTTGCAAACAGTGTTTATTTAATCACCATTCTAAGGAAACTAGAAAAGTCACTAAGACATATCATAAGAGATATTAGAATGAGACTTTTGATCTTTAACTACAAATACTAATTTTGTGCTTAAGTTTTACTCTGCTCATTTAGAATACATTAACAATTTAATTTACTCTGACTATATTTTCTAGTGCTGTTTTTATATAAATCTAATTGGATATCTTCTTTTTAAAAAAAAAAACTATTCATAGGGGCGCCTGGGTGGCTCAGTCCGTTGAGCGTCCAACTTCGGCTCAGGTCATGACCTCACAGTTTGTGAGTTCGAGCCCCGCGTCAGGCTCTGTGCTGACAGCTCAGGGCCTGGAGTCTGCTTTGGATTCTGTGTCTCGCTCTCTCTCTGCCCCTCCCCCGTTCATGCTGTGTCTCTCTCTGTCAAAAATAAACATTAAAAAAAAAATTTAAAAAAACTATTCATAGGTTCTCTGAACTTACTAGAAACCCTTGGAAATATTAGGCTACAAATGCAATCGCTTCTCGGCCTTTTGGCTAAGATCAAGTGTACAAATGCAAGATTGCCCATTAATACTCTCATATGCCCTAGGGATTTAGGAATTTCAAATTGGAAACCACAGTCCAGGCCATTATTTTTGGCCTTCCAAAGCAGCCCCAGTAATAATGTTTGGTCCATGTCAGTACGTGTAGTCAGTATGGTACTCTATGTGCCAGGTACTTGGCATTTACATGTTACTTAATTTCCAAAAATAGTGACATTATCCTCATTTTACAGATAAGAGATGAGAGGTTAAATAATCTCAAATCACACAACTAGTATAGGCATACCTCCTTTTATTACCCTTTGCTTTATTGCTTCACAGATACTGCTTTTTACAAATGGAGGGTTTGAGGCAACCTTCCATTGAGCCAATCTATCCATGCTTTTTTTCTAACAGCATTTGCTCACTTTATCTCTGTATCATATTTTGGTAATTCTCATATTTTAAACTTTTTAATTGTTATATTTGTTATGGTACTCTATGATCAGTGATTATAGCTCACTGAAAGCTCAGATGATGGTTAACATTTTTTAACAATAAAGTATTTTTAATTAAGGTATGCACGTTGTTACATTAGGCATAATGCCACTGTGTATTTAATAGACTACAGCATAGTGCAAACATAGCTTTTATATGCACTGGGAAACCAGAAAATTCATTTGCCTTGCTTTTTTACAGTATTCACTTTGTTACAATGTTCTGAAACTGAACCTGCAATATCTTTGAGGTACACCTCTGGCTGAGTATCCTCTAAAATCAAGAGGATAGATCTTTAGTGTTATCACCACAAAAAAAAACAAGGGGGGGTGTGAAAATGGTAACTGTATGTGGGGGGATGATAGGTTGATTGTGGTGATCATTTCACGGTGTATGCATAGATCAAAACAAGTTGTACAGCTTAAATATATACAATTACTATGTCGATTATTCCTCAGTAAAGCTGAAAAAAAGTTTTTTTAATATGCCATTGTGTCCCTCAGTAGTCATTAGTATCAAAGATATATAAAAAATAAGTCATTTCATTAATAATTTCTCTAAGATCCCAAGTAAGAACTGTATTTGAGAGGGTTCTGTTACCTATGAAACTAAGTCTTCTGTGTCATCTAAGCTAGCTGAGATGCAGTGTTCATCAGTCCTATAAGAGGTAGCTAACAGACTGCACATAGGGGACTTTCAAATGTCGTTTTCTACTTACAATTTATAAACTATTTTATCACCTTTTTCTGTTATTCCTATTGTGTAAGCCTAAGTTCTTTCCAGTTACTTTCTGCATTATTTACATTAAAATAAAACCTATGTGAAACAATATGATATCTGAGATTTGCTTCCGAAGTATTTACACTAGGGTGATGTTGAATATGGGGTTGTGTAGATGAAACATGATCGTCCAGGAGTTGATCATTGTCAAAGTTGTGATGAGTATATGGAAGTTTTATATATGTGTGAAATTTAATAAAATGGTAAAATCAGCCAAAAAATTATGCATTGTTTTAGTGTTAGGGGATGTTTTAAAAACCTTGATGTTAATTAAGCTAAAAATTAATTAGCTTAATTAAAAATATTTACTCTTTAGTACCTACAGGTCAGTATTTATAGCTTTAATAAAAATTGCTTAAATTGGCTTTGCTGCTTTTTAGGAAATGTCAATTACTTAGAGTACAGAATTACCTCTAATAAGATCACTCATGGGGTCTTCAGATTCTGGTAGGACAACTTCAGCAGGTATATGACTATTTGTAGGCTCAGGCTTCTATGTGAAGTCTCCAAAAAAAATTGCCATATTGACGACAATGATTAATGTTGAGAGATCTTTTCAGTCAATACTGGCAATGGAAGAGAGTTGGCAGAAATAACTATACCCTTCTCTTTGAAATGATAATCAATAATAGGAACTTGTAAAACAGTGATTCTCAAGCTAGTTGTGCATCAGAATTACCTGGGGAGCTTTTAACAGCTGTACATGCCTGGCTCCACCCCTAGGGATTGAGTTTCATTTGTTCAGGTTGGGCCCAGACATCAGTATTCTTTAAAAGTCCCCCAGACGATTCTAATGTACAGCCAGAGTTGAGAGCCTGCTAGAACTTACACATAAAATAGCTTTTTCAGCTCTTTGAAGAATCTTCCCCTATGAATAGAGCTGTCCTTTCTGTTGAATTGCATCACAGTCATTTATCTGGAATGCTACTTTGATTTACCTACCATAGTGGTTTCATCAGAAGTTGCTTGGTAAAGATTCACTGTCATCAGTGTTGGATCAAGAAACTTTTTCTAAATCAGATTTGAATTAAAATTATATTTTGATACAAAAAGACCTTATCATATTTTCCCCAGTGCCTGAAACAGTGGTATAGAGCAGGCTCTCAATACATTTTTTGCTGGAAGAGTAAATGAATTCATGCAATGTTACATTTGCCTTAACTTAGGGAGATTTGAATACAGTAGAAAAGCAATTTCTGTTTAACTGTTTTTGCCATGTTTCGATTTACATGCTTATCCTTTGACCTTTTTTGGTCATATGCTAGCTTCTGTTTTAGTTGCTACGGACAAAGCAGTGAACAAAACAGACAAAAATTCCTTCTCTCATGGAACTATTCTAATAGAAAGATATGTAAACATTTTAAAACAATATGTGTATTATTATATGGTGATATGCTCTTTCCCCATTTCTCAGTTCATTCTCTTCCTTTTCTCCCCAGAAGCGGAAGAGGGGATGATACTGAGGAGGGAGATAGTTGTGATTTTAGATAGGCTGGTCAGGGAAGACCTCATGGAGAAGATGCCATTTGTAGAAAGATCTAAAAGTTGGTGAGAGAACAAGCCATGTTCCTATCTCTAAAAATATATTAGGTGCAGCAGGCCTGGCTTATTCACAAAATATTAAGGATGTTAGTGAGACTGGAGAAATGAGCAGAAGCAAGAGTAAAAAGAGATATGGTCAGAGAAGTACAGGGCGGGGAGTGGGTGTGGTATAGATTATATAGGCCTCGTAGTTATGGTCATTCTTTCACTTTTCCTCCAAGTAAGATGGAGAGCAGTTGGTTGATTCTGGACAGAAGAATAACATGATATGACATACATTTTTAACAGCAACATTCTGGCTGCTGATTTGAGAATTGCAATAACAATAGATGGGCAGAGGCAGAAAGTCTGTTTAGGATGCTGTCTTGGTAATCTAGGCAAGAAATGATGTGGACCAAGATGAAAGGAGTGGAGATAATAAAAAGTAATCAAATTCTTTTTTGAAGATAGTATCATTGGGATTTGGACATGGGACATGATGTCCCATGGTTGGACATGGGACATCAAGAGAGCCAAGGTTAACCACAGGATTTGTGGCCTGAGCAACTGGATTCTGGAAGGGTTCCATAGCCATCCTATAGAGGTGGATCTGTCTGCAAGAAGACTTGGTTTTGGGGGAAGAAGAGGAGCTCAATTTTATCTATGCTAAGTTTTGAGATGCCTATTAGATAATCAAGTGGAAATGTCAAGGAGATCATTACATACAGAAGTCTGGAATTCAAGGAAAAGATCCAGGCTAGAGATCATAAATTTGAGAATTGTCAGCACGTAGTTATCTAATATTTAAAGCTATGAAATTGGATAATATCACTAAGGGAATGATTATATATAGAGAGAGATGAGAGACCCAAGGGCAGACACCGTGGAGTAATCCAAAATCAGAACTTCTGAAAGAGTGCAGAGTTCCTCCTCTGTAAATTGCCTGCTTATATATTTTGACTGTTTGTTTATTGGCTGGGGATTTTTTTTAAGACTATTTTTTTAAGAGCAGTTTTAAGTTCATAGCAAAATTGAGAAAAGGGTACAGAGATTCCCTATAACACCCCTTGCCTCCACACATGTATAGCCTCCCACATTAGCAACACCCCCAACCAGAGTTACATACTTGCTTCAGTTGATGAGCTTACATTGACAACATCATTATCACCCAGAGTCCATAGTTTACATTAGAGTTCACTCTTGGTGTCAGATAATCTATGGGTTTGGATAAGTGTATAATGACATGTATCCACCATTTATTAACATAGGGTATTTTCACTGCCCTAAAATTCCTCTGTGCTTCACCTATTTGTCACTCCCCCCACGCAACCCACCCCATTCCACACACCCCTGGCAACCAGTGATCTTTCTACTGTCTCCATAGTTTTACCTTTTCCAGAATGTCATGTAGTTGGTATGTAGCTTTTTCAGACTGGCTTCTTTTCACTTTAGTAATATGCATATAGAGTACCAACACATCTTTTGGGAGTTTGATAGCACAAATCTTTTTAGGGCTGAATAATACTACTAGATGTACCAAACTTATTTTTCCATTTGCCTACTGAAAGACGTTTTGGTTGCTTCCAAGTTTTGGAAGTTGTAAATAGAGCTGCTATACACATCTCTGTGCAGGTTTTTAAAGTCATAAGTTGTTGACTCCTTTGGGTAAATACCAAGGAACATGATTAGTTTTGTAAGAAAGCACCAAGCTCATCCAAAGTTCCTGTACCATTTTGCATTCCCATCAGCAATGAGTGAGAGTTCCTATTGCTCCACATCCTTATAACAGAGCCGTACATTTGACTAATTATATCATGATGTCAATGTGGATTTATCAGTTGTAGCAAATGTATGACCTTGGTGAAGTGACTTTGATTCAGCATTTGGTTTTGTCAGTGTTCAGGATTTGGGCCATTGTAATTAGTGTATAGTATCTTGTTTTAAATTGCATTCCCCTTGAGATGTGATGTGTCTTTTTATGTGCTTATCTGTCATTTGTTTATCTTTGATAAGTCTGTTAAGGTATTTGGACTATTTTGTAACTGGGCTATTTATTTTCCTACTGTTAAATTTTAAGAGTTCTTTGTATATTTTGGGTAACCATCCTTTATCAGATGTTACTGGCTGGTTTTTTTTTCTTTACTGATTTATATCACTTTTTTATTTGGAGTAATTTTTCCAAATGCTTTATGAGAAACTAAATTACTACAATGTATATTGTTGTCATCAATTGCTGAGTGATAGAGTTAGATACTGATTTTAAAAACTTTTTTTTGACAAAGATCTAGTCTTCGGGTGTGGAGTTTGGTGAGCTCTTTATAGATTTTGGATACTAGCCCTTTGTCCGATACATCATTTGCAAATATCTTTTCCCATTCCGTTGGTTGCCTTTTAGTTTTGTTGGTTGTTTCCTTTGCTGTGCAGAAGCTTTTTATCTTCATAAGGTCCCAGTAGTTCATTTTTGCTTTTAATTCCCTTGCCTTTGGGGATGTGTCAAGTAAGAAATTGCTAACCCAGTGAAGAAATGGGCAGAAAACATGAATAGACACTTCTGTAAAGAAGACATCCGGATGGCCAACAGGCACATGAAAAGATGCTCAACGTCGCTCCTCATCAGGGAAATACAAATCAAAACCACACTCAGATATCACCTCACGCCTGTCAGAGTGGCCAAAATGAACAAATCAGGAGACTATAGATGCTGGAGAGGATGTGGAGAAACGGGAACCCTCTTGCACTGTTGGTGGGAATGCAAATTGGTGCAGCCACACTGGAAAACAGTGTGGAGGTTCCTCAGAAAATTAAAAATAGACCTACCCTATGACCCAGCAATAGCACTGCTAGGAATTTACCCAAGGGATACAGCAGTGCTGATGCATAGGGGCACTTGTACCCCAATGTTTATAGCAGCACTCTCAACAATAGCCAAATTATGGAAAGAGCCTAAATGTCCATCAACTGATGAATGCATAAAGAAATTGTGGTTTATATACACAATGGAGTACTACGTGGCAATGAGAAAGAATGAAATATGGCCCTTTGTAGCAACATGGATGGAACTGGAGAGTGTGATGCTAAGTGAAATAAGCCATACAGAGAAAGACAGATACCATATGGTTTCACTCTTATGTGGATCCTGAGAAACTTAACAGAAACCCATGGGGGAGGGGAAGGAAAAAAAAAAAAGAGGTTAGAGTGGAAGGGAGCCAAAGCATAAGAGACTGTTAAAAACTGAGAACAAACTGAGGGTTGATGGGGGGTGGGAGGGTGGGGAGGGTGGGTGATAGGTATTGAGGAGGGCACCTTTTGGGATGAGCACTGGGTGTTGTATGGAAACCAATTGGACAGTAAGCTTCATATATTGAAAAAAAAATATCTAGTCTTATAATTTATTGTCAACTCATTTCTATAAATTATGGATTATAACATTTCTTCATTGCCTCCTGCCAGCCTACCACAAGGTAGAAAGATACTAAAGATGAATTAAAATCAGAAATTGCTTATTACCTTGTTAGCTTATTTAATGAAATGTTGATTAGGGGAAAATACAGAAGATATGTTTATAGGGAAGTGTGTGTATATTTTAATAAATCATGCAATTTAGTTTCCCATGTTGTTCCTATACTCCCATCTTGTCTAACAGTAATATTATTATAAATATATAAAAGTAAGACTGGAGCACTTTCTTTTGAGATGGTCATTATCCACTACTGAAGATTAAGCCACAATATGCTATTGACTCTATCAAACATAAAAAGAATAGAAAATAGTGCTCTTTGGACACATGATGTTATAAATCTGATTTTATCTAAAAATAGAAGGTTCTTATATTTAAATGTAACAATCCTTTGGTAAACTTTATCTTCCTGTCTTACAGGTTAACAAATAGAAATATTATACACAAACCTGCAGAGTGGACCTTAATTGCTGTGGTGTTGTTGTCATTGTAAGTACTATTTCAGATTTTAACTCTAAATACTAATTAGAATTTTGATTGGGGAAAAACAAAGTTGTTCATTGATTTTATAAGCATCATGAGAAAAGATACCTCTATTTTGTGCCTTATTTTCCTTTCCTATATGATAAAATAACTAGTGTAAAGTGATATGCCAGTATTTTCACAAGATTTAATTATTCTCTTTATATTTTTTACCATATTTTCTTCCAAAGGCCTTTATCTTTGCAAATATGATTTGTTATATTTTGAAAGAGAACAACTCCATGTGGAATATATATGGAATAGCCCTTTAATTTCATTTTTAACAATGCATTTTTATTAACATTGAATGGGCCTCGTTTTATAACTGTAATTTTACCAACATATCCAATGCTATTTCATTTGTCTCAGCATTTTATCATTAATCGCTTTGGGAAAGTTTTATTTTCCAAACTAATGTACATCTTTAAAATCAAACAGATTAAAGGAACTAAAGTAGATAGTACAGAAGCATATATAAAACATTTAATACTCATTCACCTTTTAAGAAATCACTGGTGGTTTCTAAAGCTGTCTCTCGGTAGGGTTAAAACCTTCTAGTAAGTGTAGTGTTTTTCAGCTTGAATTGCAAGTCTTCTTTTGAGGACCATTCATTACTGCATTACTGTTGCTACTTGGAGCTTGTTAAGTCATCGAAGCCCATAGGACAGTGAATACTTTACTGGACACTCATAGGTCAAGAAGTGTTATGAGCCAACCTCATAGCATCTCCAGCCCTGCTCTCTCTCTCTCTTGATATTTCTTCAGTCTGACATGTTACTCTGGCTTCACTGTCCCAAGGAAGGCTGTGCTGGGAGGCATTAGAGTAGGCTTCAGTGAGCCAACATCTGTGTCACCCAACCAAATACAACTCACAGGATTCATTAAATCAGAACACAGAAAATAACTTTACTTGAATGCCTTGATAATAAATTTTTTATCAGCCGTAAGAACAAATCTTTTGTCATTTCTACTATTCAGTGTCCCAGTTGAATTGGTTATTTGTGAAACAGATCTTATTAATATTTTAGAAAGTTCTTTCCATTTTATGAAATTTGTAAATATTTTGGTCACTGGCAAAAAAAAAAATATATCAGTAACTCTGCTCACCCACCATATCCTATGCCTGCCAATAAACCCTCATAGATAACTGTTTAACTGTACTTCTGCAATTCATTATACTAAAGAGGAAGTAACTTTTTTGGTTGACAAGTCACAGGCCTGGGCCAAGCAGTAATCTCAGAATCTTGCTTTCTAAGCCAGTAACTGGAAGTATTATCTTAATGAGCAGCTGCTTACTGAAGACACACATTATTAGGTCCTACTTTTTTTTTTTTTGTATCAAACTCTTGACACATATTGTCCAAAATGTATAGCAATGAACAAAAAAATTATATAAAATGAAATAATAAAGACTGCTGTTAAAATTTCAAATTATTCCCTACAAAAATAAACCTCTAGTGTTTGATTTCAATGTGGCACAAAATATTGAAAGCTTTGCTAGTTGTTTTATGCACTGACTTCCCTAACTTTGGATCTAGTATAGGGAACCTCTTATTTCAAGGGTCAGTGACCCATAAAAATAGTAACTTAGTTGAATTCAAGAAAGAGACTGCACATCTTAGTTGCATTACATGTTGCACGTTACACAATCAGTCTTGGGATAGCAGTAAACCCTGTTTCCTTTTCTCATTCACCTTAAATTCTTACCTTTCATTATGTGTTAACCACTATGTAGATCTACCTTTCTTTCTCCTAATTCTTTGTCCTTTTGATACCTGGACCTGTAAAATCCTGCCCAGTTAGGGCTCTTTCAGCTTCTTTTAAAATCCTTGGTCACTGTAGATGCCAAGTCAGCTGCTTCTTTCTTGGGTTTTGCCCTTCAAATATTATTTTCTCATAATTCTAACTTTTGCCATTATCCCTTCTTGCAGGCTATTTCTGATCCCTTCCATTTTGCTTTTGCACCTTCTTTATCTTCACTAGCTGAGTCTCCTTATTTTTTGGTCATCAGCTTCTAAGACTTTTGTCTCCTGTCCCAGTATTATTTTGTTTATTTCCTCTTTTCTAAGGAAGTCCCCTTTAGCTTTTCTATTTCTTCCCCCAAGAGAATCTCTGGCTCAATTTATAGCCCCTTTCATTCTTAGCCTATTAAAATATTACTCCCATTTACTTCTATAAAGTATAATTATACTTTAGATTTGCACCTCTTTCTGCCCACTTAACAGTTCACCATTTTGGGAAAGGCATTTTGTCATTGGGGGAAGAAAAAGCAGGCTTGAGGACCAGCATTGGATAAAGAATCTTAAACACAGCGAAAAATTTGGAGACTTTAGTACCCAAAGAGACATGCACATAAACAGGTAAAGGAAGTAACATACTCACGCATCTGTGGACCAGTAACCCCACCACTCAGCCTTTTAATTTATTGTTGCTAAAATTGATAATAGGCATACATGGGATTATCTTTTTTTTTTTAAGTCTATGATTTGGAAAACCTTTGCATCTATTCTCAAATTTCCAATGGAACTTGTTTAGTCGTTGCTTGCAGATATTTCTGGAATTCATGTTAAAAGTGAACTCCTTACAAATCCTTATAGCTAGGAAAAAGATTCTGAATGGCAGTTGTAGTCACTGAAGATGAGTGTAATAAGATAGTATGTTAATTATTATAACAATAGTACTATTCTTTGTATACTAACATTGCAAGGTTTTGTTACTCAATAGCACTTGTTTAATGAATGAAAGCTGCTTCAAAATTTTTCTTGAAAACCACTTTAAAAAGTATACATTTTATTAGTATGTTGCTGTGCTGGCTCCAGTCTAACTCTTGCAGAGGGGGGAAAAATCAATATTTTAGGCAAAACATGATAGTCCAGAAGAAAGAAAGAAGGCTGGTTCTTGAATTTTTACATCTGTATGCTTAAATGAGATGTTTTTGTGTCAAATCATATTTTCCTGGTAACTCCCCTTGCACTTTCACAGGTGTATTAACATTTTAAAAATTTGAGGGGCACCTGGTGACTCAGTTGGCTAAGCGTCCAACTCTTGATTTCAGCTCAAGTCATGGTTTAGTGAGTTCGAGCCACACATCGGGCTCTTGCTGACACCTTGGTGCCTGCTTGGGATTCTCTCATAACAAATAAACTTAAAAAAAATTGGAACCACAACATGCAATTTGTCAGTGTATACTGATGGGAATTTTATACCAATATAATCTCAGGAAGAAATTGATCAAATTGAGTTGTACACTTCATCTTTGCACACTTAGTGAAATACACCTATCTATAAAAATAAATCATGACCTATTGCCATTTCATTTAGATTTTTCACAAATTCCATACGACTTGAATAGCCACTGTGACTGCAACATTTATGGATATATATATTTTGTACTCAGACCTTAAGTAGTTACCAAGAGCACACAGAAAGACTTTTTAAATCAGAGCTTAAACAGAATACACTTACTTAACAGTGAAGAAATTAATTTCCCTTTAGTCCTTTCTTATTTCTTTAATAAATGTTATAATTAACAAAGATTCTCAAGAACTCCTTACATAAAACATCTGTAATACTGAAAATTGACCCAGTTCTTTTTTTGTTGTTGTTTGTTTTTAATAACTCATTAGAAATATGGTAAAGTAACCTGGTAATTGGTGTTATGCTTAAGCACTTACAGTAATTTTTTATCTTAGCTGAACTTTATCAGACTTTACTCTTATATACTGTATATTGAAACAATACAAAGTTGAATCTGCTTTTGCCACAAAAATAATGCTGTAACATTAGACTTTTTCCACAGTCTCAGTGCATGATTTTTCATAAAGATGTGTATAAATAGATAGATAGATAGTCTGCTATAAATATTTTAGTGCCTATATACAGTGTAAAGCTAGTTAATGAATTTATATAATTTGATGTGTTTGCCAAATTAGCAAGCATAAAAATTAATGACATTAAAGTGCATTTTGTGATGCCTCCTCATAGTGATATCATATTTGTTTTTATATTCCTCATAATTCTCATCCTACTCTTAATACAGGAAAAAACAGAAACTGTAGGATCGCTTTGCATCATGGTCTCAGTACTCAGGATATTCTCCTTGAGAATATTTTGACTGGTATTTTGTGAGAAGATTTTATAGCCATAGGACACCCCCATCAGCTTGATCCCTTCTCTCCTTTTTCTCTTCCTTTTGCTCTTAGTCTTCCCAAGTCATCTTTGACTTCTCATTATACTTCAGCCTGTAACACAAGAGGGGACTGTGCAAATGTTGACTTAAAGCTGAGAAATAGAGAGAAAGGTCCAGACTAGCAGCCAAAGAGAAGCCAGATAGAAGTCTATGGAGAAGCAAATTAACTGGCCTGACTTACTTTATGTACAGCCCACATGTGAGAAATGAGAATCAGTTTCCTCAGTGTCCTTTTGTATTTAAAATACTACTTTTCCACCCAAGTTAACCTTTGTAAGTAGCCACTACTTTGCATTATGATAATCTGAGGTTAATTGTAGCATAGGAGTCAGGTGTCTTTTAGTGCGTAGCCAGTTAGGGGGTATATGTTATGGTCCATGGGAATGATTTGGTTATCTAATGAAGGAGATGAATACTTTTTATTACCTAGAAAGAAGAGAAGGTAGAGAGTGACTTCTGGTAATCTAACATGGATACATGCTCTTCCTAGTTTTATGCCCTTGATGTTCTCTAATGGAAAGCTTTCAAGATCATCTCCAAAAATGTCTGCTTTCATTTTATTTATCTGAACTGTCTGTTTCCAGTGAACTATGGCCCACTTCCTAGGCAGAGACCATGCAATAGTATATTCCTCCTAAAAGCTTTCGGTATTCCTATCGTTAAGGGAGTAGCATGTAAGTCCTGAGAAATGGTATTTAAACAAGCTCAACTTGACCATGATCACTAAACAAAAGGCTTCGCTGGATATGGGCAGCCACTTTAGGTAATCATCATACACATAGACACTCAGGAGAGTCACTTCCCTAGGGTACCAGGCATGAATAGAAAGATGTGACTAAGGCTTTTTGCCTCAGCAGATTTTTTTTTTTTTTTTTTTAGCCTACCCATCACTAATTTCCTTAGAGAAGTTTGTGAGCATACCATGAAAAATGAAGACATAGTTCCTTAGAAACTTTTTGGTTCTCAGAAGTATTCTAAGGCCTTTCTTCTAACATTTGGTTCTAAGTAGTTAAGACCATATAGTGGAAGATCATTGAAATAACTTTTTTTTCCATATAATTATGGAATTTTTTATATTTAACTGAATTTTTATCAAGATATAATTCATATAACATAAAACTCACTATTTTATAGTGTACCATTCTCTGGGTTTTAGTATATTTGTTATATTATGCAGCTGTCACCACTGTCTAATTCCAGAGCATTTCCATCATTCCAAAAAGAACCCTCATACCTGTTAGCTTAGTCCCAATTTCCTCTTCCCTTATCCCCTGGTAACCACTAATCTGTTTTCTGTCGCTGTGGATTCTGAACATTTCATACAGGTGGAATGATATAGTATGTGGCCTTTTGTGTGTGGTTTCTTTCACTTAACACAGTGTTGTCAAAGTTAATTAACACTGTAGCATGTAACAGTACTTTGTTCCTTTTTATGTCTGAGTAATATTCCATTTTATGGATATACTACATTTTATTTATCCATTAATCAGCTGATGGACATTTAGGTTGTTTGTACCTTCTGGCTGTTATAAACATTTGTGTATAAGTTTTGGTGTGAACATGTTTTAGTTCTCTTGTGTATACACCTAAAAATAGAGTTACCATCATATGCTAATTCTATTTAATCTCCGAGGAACTGCTAGCCTGTGGAACAGTGGCTTCAGTGTTTTACATTTCCACTGGCAATGTATGAGGGCTCCATAGATTGAACTATAAAGGTCTTCTCTTCTTGCCTCAAAGCCAGTAGTAATTTTAGAGGCTTACATTAACAGTTTTTCCAAAACTTAAATATGCACATTTTGATTGATTTTAGACCTTCATGGACTTGTAATATCGGTTTCTTATGTTCTGGGAATTTCTACTTAATATGCAAAATGACTACCTACGACCGCCCCCTGCTTCCAGAATGACCATAGTGTTGAATATGAGACCATATAAATTGAATGTCTGAATCATAACAGGTGGCATATTTTTGGATTCTTCAGTATCCATAAAATTCTTTTTTTGTTTTTTTTTCCCTTGTGTAAATCTTGGATTTGTTTATCTTATGATGTCTACTATCACAGTACCATTGTCATTGTGAAGTTTAAGTGTTTGTTTACTGATGATTAAACAATAATTAGATTATTTCTAAACCCCCCCCCGCATATTTATTGCTGAGAGTTTACATAAGAAAAATATATTTTTAAATTGAAGTAACTTTAGGAATCCAGATCTTTTCTAAAGAAAAAATAGTTGTTTAAATTTTTAACCAAAGCCTACTTTCCTCAGTGATTTTTCCCCTCAGAATTCCTTGTAATTTTGGCAACTTTATAATGGTTAGTGTTTTTATCCACAAGTAGCTGAGAGTGCCCAACCTCAGGCCACAGTTCACTAAGGATCCATAGCAAAAGGGTGTTCTGTCTAGCTTCCTCATCCCAAGCAGCAGCAGTGGCAACATTGGTGACAGCAAGTATCAGGCAGTACTTGGCCCTTGCCAGTCACAACCTTGACTTGCAGAGTCAGTCTCCACATCTGTCAGTGACATTTTGACATCCTGACTGAGCTCACTGAGAGGACAGGCCAGGAGAGGCTAGGAGTCAAGAGGCTTTAGGACACTGTTACCCCAGCCTCAGGGTTGGGCACTGTAAGAGTGAGATCATGGTTGCATATGGACACCACTGGTTGGTTCCATTTCAGTTCTAGAGCATTGAAAAAAAAAGTTAAAGCCACTATTCTGAAAGAATTGTTGCATAACAACAATTATGAAGAAAAACTTTTCCAACCCTCATCTACAAAGCTGCTCTATAGGTTTGTCACAAACAGGATTTAGATATAAAGTTTAAAGTCACTATAGCCCAGCCCTTTAAACAAACCTGTATGTAATATATCACTACAAAGTGCGTTACAAAGAACTTGTTTGCTTTGAATTAGAAATATCAATGGAAAGCATCCCTGCTTCCTTATTAATAGGTAATCCTAAAGCATTAAATACAAACATTATCAGGACATAAACCATCTGTTATAAGAAAAACATTTTATTTTATTTGGCTGGCATAGTCTTTTATAATCAAAGTTTTTATCTCAGTTTCCTAGATAATAGTTATGAAGTAGAAAGCCCATAATGACATACTTCTTCAGGGTATGTTCTTCTTTTCTACCTATTTTATTTTTCTTAGAATTCCTTAATAGCCTCATCTGCCTCTTGATTTTGGGACTTTAACTTTGTGCCTAGGATAAAAGTAAATGCAATTTAAATGTATGTAAATAATTTTTATTAATCATTTTTAATAAATGTAGTTCTGTTACCATACAGACTGCCTTTAGCTACACAAGGGCCTCTTAAAACCCTAAATTCAGTCTCATTCTGGATTATATCCTGGTTTTTTTTTTTTTCTTGTTGGCAAAATGAGAGGTTAGATTATATCTGGGTTAAATGAACTTAGCAGTGTGAATTCAACTATGAGATATTATATGTAAGAAATTATTCTAACGCAATAGGCCAAAGGTTACTGAAGGAGACAGTGAGGATGAGTATATTTAGTGTAGGAAGCAATTTAATTTTGCTGATAGAGCCATAGTAACACTGCCTCAGTATTATTACTTAATGATCTTAGTCATTAAACTTGCCAAAGAAATGCATTGAGTGATATGGCTAGTCACTCTGTGGAAAGATTACAGAGCACTCATTTAAGTCACTGGGAGGAACACACCCCCCCATCCCCCACCCCCAGGATTCCTTTACTGTCTTTCTACCTCAGAGTGACATTATATTAGCTGACATTATATTGCTTTCTTCATCAAAGCTAAGGAAACTGCCCTGTACAAAAGGAAACAATGGAGTGGTTTAGTACCTCAGCATTATACTTACAGTAGTGAAAAGCAAAATAAAATGCGTAAGCTGATCATTTTAATGTAAAAATACGTTTTAAAACATTATGCTTACAGAATCATCACTACAATCTATGGACCTCTTTTCCCTCTTCTACATTATTATCCTTGACACTTTATTGTGGGAATAAGTGCTGTCAGTGAATAGGGATGTCTAGAAAGAAGTTTGATGTGAGAATTTCGAATTCTTTGTTCAGATCACATTTAAGGAAATGTTTAAAGTGGTTCTAGAGTAATGTTTTCCTTTTTTACTTCCTACTTTTTTTTTATTCATTGATGAAAAGATCTCAAGTGTTCATTGATAAATCTTCTTTGAACTAGATATTGTAGGGCGACCCGAGTTTCTTCTCTGAGATAGTATCATCTTATTATTAGCTAAAGAATTGATAAGCACCTGCCTTGTAGCTCTGCTTTTTCGTCTAAAGAGTTGGTTTAGTCTTTTTTTTAAATGTCTCTAATACCATGCCATGAAAATCAACGTAAGTAGAACCCATATATACCAGAGAAGGAAATGAGACCCACACTTTGTTGTAGCATTATAACTATAAATTAGTGTAGAAGCTGGCATCTACACAATAATTGAAAAGGTTCCAAATAGTTAGAAATCTGAATTTAAAAATAGACAATGTTTATTGAGCAGCTGCTTCTGGTAAGACTGTCTCTTAGGCTCTGTGGGGGATACAAAGGTTAAACAAAGCCTCTGCACTGAAAGACTTTACAGCCTACTGGATTTTGAGGAAAAGGGGATATGAATGTGTACAATAAAAAGTTAAATGTATCATATGGGCAAAAAGGAAGCATAGACTTGGGAGTTCCAAAGAGACTAAAGATCTGGACTAGAAAGATTTAATTAAAAAAAAGAAAGTTTCATAGCAGCGGGCTTTGTGTTGACCCTCCAAAATAGAAAGGGTGTCAAGAAATAGAAATGAAAGGATGAGGGCATTCTGGAGGTACTTCTAGCATGGAAAAAAAAAAAAAAAACAGAAAGCAAAAGGATTTCTTGAAGAGTACAAAATAACTGGAAAGAGTGATTGGAAAGTTGGGTCTATTACACAGATAGATCTTTTCATGGCAGATAAACTTACTTCAGTGGAGAGTGAAAGTCATTTTTTTTTTTAACATTTATTTATTTTTAAGAGAAAGAGAGTGTGAGAGGGAGAGGGGCAGTGAGAGAGGGAGACATAGAATTGGAAGCAGGCTCCAGGCTCTGAGTTGTCAGCACAGAGCCTGATGTGGGGCTCAAACTCACGAGTGGTGAGATCATGACCTGAGCTGGAGTTGGACGCTCAACCGACTGAGCCACCCAGGTGCCCCGAAAGTCATGTTTTAAGTTTTGAGCAGAGTACTGTCATGAAGCCCATGCTTTAGGAAGATCAGTCTTGCAGAGATCTAGAGTCACATCTGATTGTGTCTTCTACCCTACACCAGTATTTCATCCACTTCCAATTGCTCTTAAAGAAAAACTTATTACTGTGGCCTGTGTGGCCCTGTGCAGTACAGCCCCTTCTTCTTCAGCCTCCCCTCACACCACCCTACCTTGTTCTTCTCCTTCCCAGCACACTGACCCTCTTTCAGCCCTTCTCATCACACTCTCTCACCATAGGACCCAGGTTGTTTCCTATGTCCAGGACCTTCTTCCCTCCCCTCTTCGTTTGGTTAATTCCCCTTCATCTTTTAGAACTTGAGGAAGTGTTTCTTCCTCAAGAAATCTTTCTTGACTTCCCTGACTAGAGCAGATATCTTTACAAATAGGGTTGTTGTTGTTTTGTTTTTTGTTTTGTTTTGTTTTTATAACACCATGCACTTATCTTTCCTACACTGTTCTGTTTTCAATTTTATTTTTAATTGCCTGACTACTTGATTAAAATCTGCCTCCCTCATTCAACTTGAAGATTTTAGGGGCTGATTCTTTGTCTGATTTTATTCACCATTATACACTTAGCTTTGTGTTTAATTATAGATTCACAACAAATATCTGGCAGTGAATGAGTGAATGTATGAATGAGGTTAATTAGGAAACTATCCTTCCTTGCTCTTTGTTGACCCCTTCCCTCCTGCCTACAACTGCTTACTCCTCTTCAAAGCTTAAAAAAACAAAACAGAAGAAACAATTTTATCCTTTGTTCTTAACCTCACTGACCCCCTCAGACTATCATCCATTCACTTGACAAACTTCTTTAAGAACTAGTGTGCTGTCAGTGATTCCAGTGCTTTTCCTTAATCTCGTGCATTCTTACTCTTGCCCACATCATTTATGAAATTGATTTTCTCCGACTCCACTAGTAACAGCCTAGTTAACCAAAGAGCAATGAGGCAGTGAACTAAAATGATTACAGTGAGAATTAAATGGGAGAGACCTGTAGATGATAAGAGACATTACAACTCGAGAATCGACAAGTTTTAGCAATGTGGGAGGTGGATAAAAAACAATGTCAAAATATAGGCACACTTCATTTTATCAGGCTTCACATTATTGCACTTTGCAGGTAATTGCATTTTTTACAGATTGAAGGTTTGTGGCAACCCTGCACTGAGCAGGTCTATCAGCACCATTTTCCAACAGCTCGCCATCTGCTCACTTCGTGTCTTTATGTCATATTTTGGTGATTCTCGTAGTATTTCAAACTTATTATTATTTACTATGGTGACCTATGATCAGTAATCATGACTCACTGAAAGCTCAGGTTATGGCATTTTTAAATTATTTTTTAATTAAGGTGTATATGTTTTTAGATATAATACTGTTTCACATAATAGACTACAATACAGTGTAAACATAACTTTTATATGCAGTAGGAAACCAAACAATATATTTGACTTTATTGTGATACTCACTTTCCTGCAGTGGTCTAGAACCAAACCCTCAGTATCTCCTCAGTATGCCCATATTAAGACAGATGACTGGGAAAATACTGGTGCCTTTAGGGGAATGGGTAGGGGGAACTAATTTTAAGAGATGGTGCATTTGGGGCACCTGGGTGTCTCACTCGGTTGAATGTCCAGCTTCAGCTCAGGTCATGATCTCACGGTTCATGAGTTCGAACTCCACATCGGGCTCTGTGCTAACAGCTCAGAACCTGGAAGCTGCTTCAGATTCTGTGTCTCCCTCTCTCTCTGCCCCTCCCCAACTCACACTGTCTCTCTCTCAAAAGTAAACATTTAAAAAAATTTTAAAGAGAGAGAGATGGTTCATGTGATTCAGTACCTGCTCTTCTAGCACTGAGACTATTCTTGTTCAGTTTAGGGTTCAGGCAGATTATTTAGTTGGGTGGTTCCCCAGTTAGGTAGTTGAAAATGTGGAATTGGATCTAAAGAATGATAAGGAGTTCACCCATGTCCAATGCCCAGGCTCAGCGGCCACTCTGCCCAGAGTTGGACCAGCACCCTAGCGTGGACCCTGAGCACTGTGGGAAAGGCATTAGCACCCAGGGGCCACAACACAGCTTGCTGGAAGGAAACTTGGGTACATCTGTAAGGAGAGGAATAGGATGGACCTGAGGAGAAGCAGTACAGGAGGGCATTGTGGATCCTTTGGAACCAAGGACTGGAATGGACATGTAAGACCTCTACCAACTGAGGGTTTCACGAGCACACTCCTTTGCCAAAATCTTGGTGAACAGCCTTTCACTGTACAATTGTGTCTTAGACATTGTGTTACTTGTTGTCATGATCGTGCTTGGCTGGATGCTTTTTGTCTCACTTGCATGTTACATGGGCACATTTCCGGAGTTCAGGCCTCCAGCTCTGAAGTGGAAAGAGAAGTGGCCTATTCAGTAAATCAAGGCATGACTGAGGAGCTGGACTTTGGATGAAGAACCATAACTAATAAGGGTTCAGGATACTTATATCCCCCAGGAGGGACCCTGGTGGAAATAAGCAAAGTTGATCCTAAAGTAATGCAGCTCTGAAGCTCACCTGACCAGCTGTACAGTTCCCATTGTTGCAAATCATTTTGTCACATTTTATGTAAAAAGTTAACGAACATTAAAAAAAAAAGTGGTAAGGAAAATCAGATACCTAGGTTTTGGAGTCAGCACTGAAATGGTGACTTGGCAGAGATAGAGGGTGTTAAATGTGGAGTCAAGATGAGATAGAACCTGTGGAACAGCTGCATCCATGCCAAGGATGCCTAAGCACTACAGAGATAGCAGAAAGAGAAGGAAAATGGGCATTTTTTAACATCAGCTGTGTGCAGCACCATACTAGGTTCTTTACATACGTTATTTTATTTGATCTTCACAATCCAGTGAGGGCAATAGTGGTGTCCCACTTCCCAGAGGAAGAAACAGACTCTTGGAAAACAAGTACTTTGTCCAAGGTCACACCTGGGACTCAAAGTCAGACCTGTCTGACTTGAAAATGCGTGCGTTTTCCTTCAGAAAGGTATGTATCCAACCAGAACACTGTCAAGGAATCCAAAGCAGGTGTGAGGTTTAAGAAAGAAGTGGTAACTACGTTTCTGAGAACCAGGTATTTATCTTCTGTTGAAAAAAAAGGCTATGGCTTTGGCAACTAGGTAGGTGACCTTCAAGAAAGCAGTTTTTGGGTTTTTTTTTTAATTGTTTTTAACTTTTATTTATTTTTGAGACAGAGAGAGACAGAGCATGAACGGGGGAGGGGCAGAGAGAGAGGGAGACACAGAATCGGAAACAGGCTCCAGGCTCTGAGCCATCAGCCCAGAGCCCGACGCGGGGCTCGAACTCATGGACCGCGAGATCGTGACCTGAGCCGAAGTCGGACGCTTAACCGACTGAGCCACCCAGGCGCCCCGAAAGCAGTTTTTTTAGAAGGATAGGCATTGAGACCAGATCGCAAGGGTTGCTGTAGTAGACAGTTGTAGCATATGTTGACCATTCTTTTCATATCGTAGCCAGAAGAGGAAAGGGAAGCAACTATAACCTGATATGACATGGTAAATCTTCAGAAGACTTCTCAGGATAGTAGAGGCTTGGGCATGTTGGTGGCAGGGGGCAAGGAGATGTTAGACAGGCAGAATTGGGAATACTAAAAAGATACAGGGTAATTGACAGGATACAACCCATGAAGAAACTGGGAATGTCATCAAAGGCAAATTTGCCTATTAATTTTTCTTCTCTAAACCCTGTCACCCACCTCTCTTTCCCACTTTTTCCTCCACATGTTTCTCTCTCCTTGCCTTGAATGTGAGTAATATTTGCTAACATTCTGCTTCTGTACAAAAGTGAATGAACCAAACCTTATATATTTCTTCTTCCAAAACCCATATGGGTATTATTGCTCCATTACTTGCTCTGATTGTTATCCCCTTCCACCACAGGTCAGTGATCTTCCCTAGGAGAATTAATTTAAGGCAGCTTTTCTAAGCTTGACCTAAATACAGCCACTATCTTTAATTCTGGTGACTAACTTTTTTTTCATATTCATGATTTTTACCTTCCCTTTCTTCTCATCTTTCATGATCCACAAATCATTCCTGGGGACTTATACATGTACTTCATTCATACACACACACACACACACACACAGACATGTTTCCAAATGAAAATAAGAGGCTTTCCCTTCATCCAGACATTTTTGTTTGGACAGTGTGTAAGCAGTAGTAAACCTGGAAAGGTGCCTACAGTAAGTGAGATGAATTTGAAACTGTTTTCTTACCAAAACATAATCTCCTTCAGCCAAGGACAGTGTCTAGATGACTTTTGTCTCCTTAGTGCCAAGCACGTGACATCTCAATCTGGCACTTATTAAGTAAAGTACTCAGTGAGTATTTGTAGAATAAAGCAAATGAATGGAGGGATAGGAAAGACTTGGATAAATTATTATTGATGTTATGTACTTAAACACAGAATTGGTAGCACTGGTAAAATTGCATTGCACAGGAAAAACAAAATAGTTGCTTACGATTATGGGTGAAAGGAAGGACAGTGACCCTGTGTCTCTGTAATGATTCATATTTTCCAGGGTGGGTAGTCTGATAAGGCTGTGACTATTTAGCCTAAAAATAATTGCTACTTTTAACCAAATCTAGCACTGCTTTTTTGCAAATAGATTTTTATAAAATCTTGAATAAAATTAATGAAAAACAAAGCTAGATATAAACATGAGATTGTTTTTTAACTCCTATAATTATAAAATTAGTGAACATTTAAACTTGTTAAATGTTTCTTTGATTTAAAAACTTGATTGATTCCAAATACTGCTTTTCTCTTACCTTCCATGAACTTACTCTTTTATCTTCTGTGGACTGATAAATGATAAAATAGAAGAATCAGTTATAGAGCAGTTAATCATCAAGTATAGCATGGCACTAAATCCTTTATTTATCTGGTGCATCACAGACACAATTCTGGAGAATTCTTTAAATGTTTTACATGTTGGTATTTGTTCGTTGAATTGGAAGAATTTATCAAATATTAATGGGTCCTAATGGAAAATTTTACTCTAGAGGCAAACTCTTTCTTTAACTAGCTTTATGAATGTATTTTATTAACTAATCTTGCAAACTTGAATGAAAGTTTTAAGGAGAAAAAATGATTATTCCGAGGTGTATCAAGTGTTTGTTAAATTCAAGATCCTAATTGCCTAGTGTGTTTTTCCTCTGTTGTCTTTCAATACTTCCGTGTAGATTGTTTATTATAGAGACTTAACACCTTTTTAATATTCTTCCTGCCTCTGACTTTTCTCATTCTGATAGTTCTAGTTAAGTAACATAGTTCTTGGAGGCAAAATTCAAATGTTTCCATTTTACTCCGTGTTTAAGTATTTTTATAAAGCTTTAGAGAAGATTTTAAGGCCAACGGGTAAAACGAGTCTTGATATTATATTACTACTGCTTGTGTTGATCCATTACCCATTTTGAATGAGGAGTTTGAGAGTTAGCTTTCTTTCATTGTAGTACAACTAGAAAAGGTATACTCTGTCTTAAAACATGGACATATCAAAATAGACAAGTCTTAATACTGAATATTGCAGTGGAGCAGAAGTACCTGGAAAACTACAAACTGCTTGGTGAACACCTACGATTTCTGTGGAAGTGAAACCATGTTCTAGTAACTAAATTGCCTGTATTATTTCTGAGTTCTATTTATTTACTGATTTTTTTTTTCCGTTGAGTTTTTCGGGCCCCACATTATGATGTTGTTTATCACATGAAGGTTTTTAATTATAGTGAGTGGCAAATCAGCTACACTGCAAAAAATGTTTTGTAAGAATAAAGCAATCACCAGGTTATAACTAGTATTCTTACGATTTCATTGCAGAGAAAAATGTTGCTCATCTGACAAGAGATTTACAGAACTTTCACATACTCCCAGTTCCCAAAACTATAAAATTAAATGCCACTAACAAATTCTCTGCAGCTAAGGTTATACATTACGATATATGGTTTACCCTTGAACAACATGGGGTCTAGGGCACTGACCCCTGCCCCCTCTAGTCAAAAACCCACATAAAACTTTTGACTCCCCCCCCAAACTTTCCTAATAGTCTGCTGTTGACCAGAAGCCTTACCAGTAACATAAGCAGTTGATTAACACATGTTTTATATGTTTTATGTGTTATGTACTGTCTTGTTAAAATGAGAGAAAAATTATTAAGAAAATCATCAGGAAGAAAAAATACATTTACAGTACTATATACCTTATATTAAAAAAATATGTGTATAAGTAGAGTACAAACCCATGTTGTTCAGGGGTCAACTGTACATTAAAAGTAGGAATAGATATGTATTCTTTACCCAAGGAGAAAAAATGTACATTTGGAAAAAAAAAAAACTCTTTACATAATTGGAAGAAATACATAATCCTTTATATCTGAGACTAAGATGAGGAAGTAGAGTCAGCAAATGTTGATTTCTCTTTTGAGAAACTTTATGATAAGGGTAGGAGGGAGATTGAACAATTTGTTTTGAAAGGACACTAAAGCATGTTTAATAGGGTGTGGAGAAGGAGCCAGGAAAGAAAAATAATCTGAAATTGAGAATGAGATGGAGGGGTAGATATATACCATGGAATAGGGTCACAGAGGAGGCACAAAGAAATGGGATCATGGTCACAGGCAGATGGAATAGCTTAAATAGATGGAAGAAAATAAGTGAAGAATAATGTGGCTGTAGATAAGTTTGTAAGTAGCAGGGAAAGACTGTTAATCATGCCTGACAACTTCATTTTTCATGAACTAAGATATGAGGTTGTGTTCTCAGAGTCAAGAGATGATGGTTGAGTAGAGTGAAAATAGTGGTACCAAAGTAGTCATTAAGAGGATCTGGAACAGGACCTATCCCAGGGCCAGAGAAAATCGACAAGTGACACTGAGTGCTCAGAAGTGGCCAGAGATCATGGATTTGTAGTATTACCAGTCTCCTTCCTGCCACTTCCTACCCCCAGTTGTTGGTAGTCAGCCATGCTGCTGTAGGTGTGGAGAAAGCCAGCTGTAGCATTGATCTCAGCTTATAGTTACCATGAATAGGAGAATTAAGGATGCAAGAGATTCAGAGGAGTGCTGGTGAAAGGTTCGAGAAATCACAAATATAATTGGTAAAGGATAATGGAGTTATCTTAGGAAGAAAATTGTTCATCCCAGTCAAACATTACTTGTATCTCTTCCCCCAAAGTTGTATCTTCAGCTCTGACATTTCTCTTAGGTTGCAGACAAAACTTTATTTTTTGCTGGACATCTGCATTTGGATATCCCTCAGGCAATTCACAGTGTCAAATCTGAGATTTGAGTTCATCTTTGAAAAGTCCCCTATTTCTTTTGGTGACATTTCCATCTTTGTAATTATCCAGAATTGAAAGCTGACTAGTTGGTGCTTCTCTTGCCCTTATTTCCCATCTGCTCAGTTGCTCAGTCCTGCCTTTGTAACTTCTCTTTCCCAGTTGTTTTTCTCCTTTCCCAGTACTGCTGACTTACATCAGGCTTTCATTACTTGCCTAGACTCCTGCAATGAGAGCCTTCCCAAACAGGTTTCCTTGCGATGTGTCTCTACTTTTGACTAGTCCATCGTTTCTCCACCTTTAAGAATCATTTCACGATTAGGGCAGGCCTTTGTTCAGAAACCTAGTGATGCCCCAATTCCTACCATGTAATTTTGGTTGAAATTCGAGGCTCTCTTAAAGTGGTCCCAAACTGCCTCTACAACTTATTCTTCTGTGTTCTTAAATTGCATCCACTGTTTCCCCCCTACAGACATCTTTGTTAGCACTCTGAACTGTGTTTAAAATGCCTTTCCTCTTGAGATCTGTCTGTCCTAGCCTCCAAGGCCCGGTTTAGATGTCACTGCCTCCTTAGAAGCCTTCCTTAACGTCCCAGAGGTAGAAACATCTTCCTTGTATAAATTCCTATAGATGAGACCATCCTTTGTGTCTGTATTAGCTTCAACTTTGTTATATAGCTGTTTATGCAAAGATCTCATTTCCCTTGCTATTTAGTTTCTTCCAACTGTGTAAGTAACAAGTATAACACATAATCAGAATTGCACAAATTTATACAGTTGAGAAATTTACAGTGGTTCTCAATATTAGTTGTACATTGGAATCACATTGGAAGCTCTTTAAAAATATCAATACCTGATTCAAAGATTTTAATTCATTGGTCTGGGATGGGGACTCGGCATATGTATTTTTTAAGTTACCCAAGTGATTGTAATTTGTACAGACATAATTGAGAACTGCTATAATTAATTATAGGGCAATTATTAGTGTGCTAGGGCTAGGCTGAATCAGTTGATTGAGCTATGTCTGCTAGGATTTGCTTGCTTCAAGGCACTTCTTAACTTTCTTCTGAAGTTTTCAATTAGTTAATGGTGTTGGAAGGTACTTTTTGGCTGTCATAGAGAAAAGATGAATTAGAAACAATAGACTTGTCAGTTTTCATCAGCACATTTTATTTTGTAATGACAGATTTCAGAAATTATTTGAAGAGCATATACCAACTGGGCCTTTGAAATAATAAGGTATACTCAGTTCTTAAAATGAATCAGACATGTGAGTTTGTGTGGTATAGTGGTTAGAAGTGTGGACTAGTGGGAGTTCTTCTGGGTTATTTGCTCATCTCTTACTGACTGTGTGACCTTAAGAAAGTCACTTGGGCCTCACCTTAGAGTTAACACTTGCTGCAACTTCACAGAAAGGTTAAAGACCAACCAGTTAGTTTCATAAAGAAAAAAAAAATCCTTTTACAAACTTGGAAATCACTGATGTTTCATATGTTTGATTCAGGAGTTGAGATCTTGCCACAAAGGGAATAAGTGGGGAAAAGAACTGGCATTTCTTCAAGGGAAATGAATTCATTTGCTCTACTTTAGAAACCTACCCACCACCCATTTTAAAGTATCTGAATTCCTTTTCAGTTGTAAAGCCACGTTTCCTGTCTACATAAAAACATCACCAGCAGTTTAGGAAAGTGCCATGAAGTAGTACCTCTGCCCAAGACCCAGTCCATTTTGATATATGGGAAAAGAAAAGCTGTTCCTCAGGGATGGCTTTTTGGTTCTTTCCCTGTGCCTAAGTGTGTTTTGTTAACTTCAGGGAGGAAGCCAGGGGCCACAGATTACAGAAATGTTTTTACAGAGTCATTGACAGAGTTGAATATTCTTCTTCATTCTCCCTAATAAGAAATGAGCAAGGTGGAAAAAGAGTTATGTTAAATAAGAAATCCTAATTACTTACATGCTAAGGAGCCCTGAATTATACAGATAAAATTCCTTTTCAAAGTTTATACCAGAAATTTCTTTTTAAAATCTGAGAGGTGCATTCTGCAAAATGCCTTGGGTTTGGGTGAACCCTCAAATTTCTGAAAATAGATGACATTTTGACCCACTGTGTTACATACTGGTCACAGCTTTCTTTTGTTTCAGTTTTGAGTGTATGTGTGAACAGACAGAGGTATTCTGGTTTAATCCTTATCATTTAGCACTTGTTCATGTAGAAAAGGAGGGAAAAATCCCAACTCATTTTTTAGTAGAAGATAAAATGTGGATGAAATAACAACTGTTAGGAAGAAAGGAATTACGAGACTTGACTGGTAAGCAAGATGCCTTTGTGATAAAGGTGTCCAATTTTAGCACTATTCTTAACCAGTATGACCCTGGATAAGCCCCTTTCCCTGTCCAAAGCCTCAGGTACTTCAGCTGTCAAAAGAAAACTTGGTGGATAGGTTGAGACTAAATCACACTTGAGGAAATTAAGTGAGTGGTATAGGCTTATAAAATAAGACTATGCAGTTAAACTTCATCTTTTAGAGTCTACACTTACCCAGGCCATTATTAATAAAGATACCTCATCTGTTCCAGAAGAGTTATGTTTATTTATGTTTATAAAAACATCCAGAAGATGTTTTTATTTTATTCTAAGCCCCCCAAGGGTCAAGTATTGTAGTTATCTGTTCTCTTGTAACTGGCAAAGTGACAAGCCAAGTGCCTGTGCATGCTGCTTGCCTTCTGCTTCCCAGCATTAACTTCTGAAGGATAACAGTGAGAGTTTAAACATTTCTTTTAAGCCCAGCATTATCTTTTAGCAGTCTCTGCATGTTCATCACCTCTATGCGTGGTAATCAGCAGAACAGGTTTCCCTACTGCAACAGAACTCTGTGTGAACCCAGTAATTTCTCAAATCTGATAGGTATAGAAAAGTATGTGGCTTTTCACTTCCTGTCCCTTCCTCCAACCCCAAACCATGCTTTCTGGTGACATTTATTCACATAGACATTCTCAAAGCTTTTTCTTAAGACTGTTGACTTTGAGGAGTGTTGTTCAGGGTCATTTTATAGCCTACCAGTTTTGATTCTGTGAGTTTGGAAATCAATGATAAAGACTCAGTGAGAAACTCTAAGACTTGTTGATTCTCTCCTAGTTTTGAGGGCGAGGTTAAAGGATGTTTGTGCTATATTACTTCAGGCAAGTGCCTATGTGATTTTCATACACTTCACCCAGCTTATTCAGGAGAGGATAATCCAGACTGTATCGTGATTTCCAGTGTTCCAGACCTGCATTATGTGTTCTCCAGTGTGAATGAGTGCAATGAGTAAAGCAGTAGGTACCACGATGGGGAAGGCCATTTAAAAATTCAGGTTCATTACTGACTTTTATTGCACTGCACGAGATGGATAACAGAGTTCCCTCAGTTGTTTAGCTCTACTGTTCACTAAACCACAGCTTTAACTCTTTATATAGCTTTCACTGTTGAGAGGATACATACCAGTGACACACAATTAGAGGGGACTTCTCAGGCATAATCAAGCATTTGTACACTTCTTTGGGTGCCTGACTGTCTCAATCAGTGGAGCATGTGACTCTTGATCTTGGGGTTGTAAGTTAGAGCCCCACGTTGGGTGTAAAGACTACTTAAAAATAAAACCTTAAAAAAAGTTTGTACAGCTCTAAATCCTTGGATATAAGAGTTTTTCTTAAATGCCACTTTTTAATTAAAAATATCTCTCTTGTTTCAGTTGTCAGACTTTAAGAGTCCTCTCGCTACTGTGTATAATTCTTTTAACCAGATGTTTGATAGCTCAGTAATAACAAGTGGAAGGTACTTGTTCTAACCTGACTTGCATTCTTTCTCTGAGGTGTAGCATATGTGGAGCTGTCAGCTAAATAAAGGTCCTTTCAATAAGATGCAGTTTGCCACTTGGCTTTTTGCTTTTGTTGTTGTACCATTTACCATATGGTAAAGAACTATCTATATAAGGCTGCCTGTCTTTTCAGAATAGAGATTTGAATCAGTGAAGTTTTAAAGAGAAGCTTCCTTCCTTGTTTGTGATTTGTACATTGCAAAGTATTATGTCGTTTTTTTTCTAATTATATTCTCCAGCATAGAGACTGTGGTAAGCCATACTTTTAGTGTCACTTTTAGAGGTTTTTATTCCTACTTAAAAGCACTTGAAGGAAATAAATTGAAACATAAAAATGTTTTGTTTTTACTTATGACCAATCACCTTTTCTGTTGATTATTTTAAAGGTATTTCCTACATTGGGGCACCCGGGTGGCTCAGTCAGTTAAGTGGCCAACTCTTGATTTAGGCTCAGGTCATGATCTTGCATTTGGTGAGTTCAAGCCCCACGGCAGGCTCTGTACTGACAGCGCTGAGCCTGCTTGGGATTCTCTCTCTGTCTCTTTCTCTCTGCCCCTCCCCTACTCTTGTGCCCTCTCTCCCTCAAAATAAATAAACATCTAAAAAAAAGGTATTTCCTACATAAAACACATAGGCACCAACTGGAGTGTATTACTTTTTTTTTTTTAAGTAGAAGTAGTCATTTGGGCTTTATTTTGTTTATTGTGGTGTTCTTTAATATTCACTACTATGCATTTCAGGACTAGAACAGAGGCATGAGTCCCTTTCAATGTGTAATAGGGATTAGAGTTCTTTAGTGAAAAAGTTAGATAAGTGATTAGCATGTAATGATTAATAGTGCACAGATAAGGAGTTAAGAGGAAAGGAGGAGTCTGGGGAGTCAGTTAAATAAAAAAAGGGGGGAGGGGTATTTGATAAGATTCTGAGATGGTACTTCAAAGATAACATAGACATGAAAGATTTTATTTTGTGGTATCTTTCTGTGAGGTGGCAAGTATGTTGTTGTTTTGAAGTAATGAATTTGGACAGTATATATATTCTGGGGCAGTACATTTTAGGAAAATGAGAAGCTAGAAGGGGGTTTAGGGAAAAATACCAATCTGAATAAGGAGCAGTCAGATGGCATTCATGAGGAAGGATTAAAAGGACTTGGAATTAATTGAGAACTGTTTTCAAGAATATGAAGAAATGACTTTTAAGAGCTTGCCCCCAAAAAAGTTCCATGAAGGAGAAAACAAAATTCTGCAAGAGACATTTAGTTTATATATGAGGAACAGTGTCTAGAACTTAAAGTTTGTTATCCATTGCAACATGCTGCACCCAGAGGTGTAGAATCCCCCTCCTTGAAGATCATGGAGATAATTTATTTACAGTCTCATGTAAAGGGATCAAATCACTATGTTAAGGAAGGATCAAATGTGTTTTCTTAGATCATTTAACTTTTTTTCTTTTCATTTATTTTTTTATTGAAGTGTAGTTGACATGCAGTGTTACATCAGTTTCAGTTGTACAACACAGTGATTCAAAAACTCATACATTACACTATCCTCACCACAATTATGGCTATTATCTGTCACCACACAACACTACTATGATACCATGGACTCTAACATACCTATGTTGTACCTTTTTTTTTTTTTTTAAAGTTTATTTATCTTGAGGGAGAGAAAGAGAAAGAAAGAGTATGAGCCGGGGAGGAGCTCATTCTGTCTGGATGATCTATCCATTGATGTAAGTGGAATCCTTACATCAATGGTAAGTAATTGAAGTCCTCTAACATTATTGTATTCTGTTATTTTGTCCCTTTATGTCTGTTAATATTTGCTTTATGTATTTAGGTGTTCCTGGATTTACAATTTATAGTTGTTATGTCCACTTGTTGGATCGATCCCTTTATCACTATGTAATGCCCTTCTTTGTCTCTTGTTACAGTCTTTGTTTTAAAGTATATTGCTACCCTCATTTTTTTTTCCACTTTCATTTGCATGGTTATATGTTTTTCCATCCCTTTACTTTCAATCTGTGTCTTTAGATAAGATGTGAGTCTCTTATAAGCAGCATAATAGATGGGTTTGGTTTTTTATCCAGTCACCCTATATCTTTTGATGGGAGCATTTAGGACATACACATTTAAAGTAATCATTGGTAGGTATGGCCTTATTGCTATTTTGTTATTTGTTTTCTGGGGTTTTTAATAGTTCTTCTCTGTCCATTTCTTCCTTTGCTCTCTTCCCATGTGATTGATGGCTTCCTTTAGTGTTAGGCTTGGATTCCTTTCTTTTTGTTTTTCTTGTGTACCTGTTAAAGGATTTGGGTTTGTGGTTACCATGAGGTTCATGTGTAACATCCTAATTCTATAGCAGTCTGTGTTAACTTGATGGTTAAGTTAAAACACATTCTGAAAGCACATTTTTCCTCTTCCTCTTCATGTTTTACATATTAATGTCATATTTTACGTGTTTTTATTTTATTAGTCCCTTTACTAATTTTTAGATATAATCGGTTTTACTACTTTTTAAAAAAATTTTAATTCCAGTGTAGTTAATACACAGTGTTATATTAGTTTCAGGTATATAATAATAGTGATTCGACAATTCCACACATTACTCAGTGCTCATCACTGTAAATGTACTGTTAACCCCCGCTCACCTATCACCTGTCTCTCCCCCCACCAACCTGCCCTCTGGTAACTCTCTCTTAGTTGTCTGTAGTTAAGAGTCTGTTTTTTGGTTTGTCTCTTTTCTTTTTCCCCCACTTATTCATTTGTTTTCTTAAATTCCACATATGAATGAGATCATATGGTATTTGTCTTTTTGTGACTGGCATATTTTGCTTAGTATTATACTCTCTAGCTCCATCCATGTTGTTACAAATAGCAAGATTTCATTCTTATGAGCGAATAATACTCTGGTGTGTGTGTGTGTACTTCTTTATCCATTCATCTATTGCTAGATACATGGGCTGCTTCCATAATTTGGCTATTGTAAGTAATGCTGCAATAAACATTGGGGTACACATATCTCTTCAAATTAGTGTTTTCTTATTCTTTGGGTAAATACCCAGTAGTACATTACTGAGTTGCAGGGTAGTTCTATTTTTACCTTTTTGAGGAACCTCCATACTATTTTCCACAGTGGCAGCACCGGTTTGCAAAGCCACCAACAACACAAGGTTTCTTTTTCTCCATATCCTTGCCAACACTTGTTTCTTGAGTTTTTTTATTTTAGCCATTCGGACAAGTGTGAGATGATACCTCATTGGGGCTATTTGCATTTCCCTGGTGATGAATGCTATTGAGCATCTTTGCATTCATCTGTTGGCCATCTGGATGTTGTCTTTGGAGAAATGTCTGATGATTTTACTACTGTGGTTTTTTTTTTTTGTTTTGTTTTTTGTTTTTTTTAATGTCAGGCTTGAACCCATGACCCTGAGATCAATACCTGAGCTGAGATCAAGAGTCAGATGCTCAACCGAGTGACACACACAGTGGCCCCACCACTTTTGTCTTTCAGTGTTCACACTAGTTTTATTAATGATTGATCTGCTACCTTTACCGTATGTTTGCTTTACTCAAGAAGTTTTTTCTTTTCATAAGTTTCTAATTATGATTTTTCTTTTTAGCTTAAAAAGTCCTTTTAACATTTCTTGTAAGGCTGGCTTAGTGGTGATGAACTTTAACTTTTGTCTGCCTGGGAGACTCTCTCCTATTCTGAATAACCTTGCTGGGTAGAATATTCTCAGTTGTAGGTTTTCCTTTTCAGCGCTTTGACTATATCCTACCACTTACTTTTGGCCTGCAAAATTTCAGCTCATAGCTTAATGGGGTTTTCCTTATATGTAACTATTGCTTTCTCTTGCATTTTTTTTTTTAAGATTCTTTCATCTTTGACATTTTAATTGTAGTTTGTCTTGGTGTAGATACCCTTGGGTTCATCCTACTAGGGGCTTTCTCTGCTTCCTGGACCTAGATGTCTCTCTCCTTTTTCTGGGACCCCCTATAATGTGAATGTTAGTACACTTGATGGTGTGCTAGAAGTCCCTTAACCTATCCTCATTTTAAAAAATTCTTTTATTATTTTGTTGTTCAGCTTGGATGCTTTTCATTACCCTGTCTTCCTGATTGGTGAGCTTTTCTTCTGCATCCTCTAATCTACTGTTGATTCATTCCATTATATTTTTCATTTGCTGCTGCATTCTTCAACTTTGATTGGTTCTTTATACTTTCTGTATCTTTGTTGAAGTTCTGAGTTTATCCACTCAAGTCCAGTGAGCATCTTTATGACTGTTCCTTTGAACTCTTTATCATGTAGACTGCTGGTGTTGGTTTCATTTATTTCTTTTTCTGAAATTTTGCTTTGTTCTTTCTTTTGGAACATATTCCTCTGCCTCCTTTTGTTTGACTTTCTATGTTTCTGTGAATTAGGCAGAACAGCTGTTTCTCCTAGACTTGAAATAATGGCATTGTATAGGAATATCTCTGGTGTAGACTGTCTGTGACTTTAGCTGGTTGGCTAATGCTGTAACCAGTGTAGGCTCAGAGCTCTGGGCATTCCAGGCGTGTTGCACTCTGGCAGGGTAGATGAAGTCAAAATGGGCAGCAGGGGTTGGAGGGTGGATGGGAGGGAGACCCACAGTGCTCTGTGCATAGGGCACCCTAGCAAGGTGGCTGGAACTGAATGGGCACAGGGTTCCCTGGTGGGATGGCAGGAGCTGAAGCAGGCGTGAACAAGGTAGTCCTAAGGCACCCCACACAGGGGGCACGCTGCCAGGACAGCGGGAACCAAAGTGGCCTTGGAGTCACAGGGTGCTCCTTGATGGGACAGCAGGAGCGAAATCAGGTATAGGCCAGGGGTCCCAAGGCACTCCATGTGAGGAACATGCTGCCAGGATGGCTGGAGCTAAGACACACCAGCCAGGTCTCAGAGCTGTCTGCACTTGAGGGGCCCTGGCAGGACAGCTGCTGCAGGCTAGGAGGTCTCAGGGGCAATCTGTGCAGTAGTTGCCCTGGTGAATCATCTAGAGTTGAAACAGGTACAGGATGATTTGGGCCCTGTTGCCTTGACAAGACAGCTGGAGCTGTAGTGGGTGCTGTCTAGGGGTGGTTCAGTGTGCACTGCACTGTGGCTACCTTGGGGAGACCACTAGAGCTGGTGTGCGTTAGGTTGCCCAGACCCTGATTTGGTACATGCTATGAAGGGGCAGTGGGGACATAAACAATGACATGCACTAGTACCTTTGACGCCACAGCATTCCAGCAGCTCCCTGGCCCTTTGGCAGACTCCCTGGGGCTCATTCCTTTATATACTAGTTGTCCTTGTTGTCTACAGCCTTTTTTCCTTGTAGCAGGGCAGGTGGGGCTAGTGTGGTCTAGGGGACTGGGGCTCAGTGAAGCAGCAGACCAACTCTGGTGCCTGTACCCTGCTCCTGTCTATGCCATCAAGGTAGAGAGGGAACATAAACAATGATACTGGCCAGTAGCTCTGACCCACGGAGCATAGTCTAGCAGCTCCCTGCCCTTTATCTGATGCTCTAGAGAGCTGGTTCCTTTATATTCTAGATGCCCTTTTAAAGTGTGGCTTTTTTTTTCTGTGCTGTAAGGGCTGAGATCTTCTCCTGGTCCCTCAGTACTATCCTTCTCCACTGCAGTTTGCAACATCAGGGCAGGATTCCTGTTGTTTATGTCTCCATTGCTCCTTTCTCTAGGTGGTCCCTCAATCCTTGGTTGGGCAGGAGCTGTTCAGTCAACCCTCAGTTCTTTAAGAGGAATTGGTCTACATGTAGGTGTGGATTCAGTGTGTCATACAGGAGAGGATCTGAGGGTCTTTTCTACATCGCTGTCTTCCCACATTTTTTTTCTAAACAAAACATTTAGGTGTATTTGAACACATAATGAAGTTATTATAATTTAAGCCCTGCAAGTTTGCTAGAGAAGTATCAGAAATATTCCTAAAATATTTTATAACCCTGGCACTTGATAGAACAATTCTCCTAGAAGCTGCTTCTTGATCTTTTCATTTCCTGTTCTCATATTGGCACATAGGTTGAGAAATCTAGTCACCATTTACATCTAAGCTGAGGGGTAAGTTTTAAAACATACGAATGGCACTTTGAGATGTAATTGAGATTTTCTTTTCATATATGAACCAAATACTAGTCTCTTTGAAAGCCAGAGGAATTGTTTTGGACATGCCATGTAAGTACCGTTCTTAAATATACACAAAAGCTAGGTTTGTATGGAGTTGACATATCCGAGCTACCTCCTCTGACTTCTTGGTTTTATTTTAGCTAACATTATCCAATCCCCAGTAACTTTGGTCTTATTGCAGGGTAGGAGAAACTTGATACACGTGAGAAAAGCCAGAGTTAACTTCTGGTTTCCACCTTCACTGCAGGAAGATGCCTCAGGAATAGCTGGCCACAAATGCCAGTTTGCCCAAGTGCCTGCTTGGGCTTGACATTGAAAGCTTGGGTTGTCCTGTTTCCTACCTTTGGGGAATACCTGTAGACAAAGCTCGTAAAATGTGAAAACCTGGTACTGCATTCTCTAGCTGTAAAGAAATATAGGAAAGGTGGGGAAGGAATACACTAAAGTGGTTTCCCCATGTAGAACTCTGGATTTCACTGGAAGAGTCATCTAGTCTCCACTTCTTTATACCTTGAGGAATATAGAGATTTTACCACCTTCTCAAAGTGCCAGCCATCTTTAGATAGTAGTAACAAATATTTCCTTTTACTTGTGCTTTCTGTATGAGATGGCTAAGCAAGGAAGGAATCTGTCTCTCAGAAAATAACATTTTGCCTTCCACACTCACTACTGTGGAATTGCTCCACGCCGATTCCTTGAGCCTTATTGATTTAAATCAGAAGGTTATTTTATTTATATTTGATGTGCCTGGTGGCAGTGCCCAGTGTTAAAGCATCTGGAAGACCTTTGTGGTAAGTGTAAGACTGTTTAAGGATAAAAGAATTTTCTCCCCAAAAGCTCTCCAGAAATATAACTTACAAAGGCTGATGCTTTAGTATATAATTGTTTGTATAAGTATATAATCTCGAGAACATGCATAAGTATATAATTACATATCATTATTATATATATTTTACATATATATATATGAAAAGTAATGGTTTTAATCTTTGATTGGTAAGCATGATTTTTAAAAAGTGAGTATTTAATGACATTTCATTGAAAATTACTTTTGAGAATAATCTGTCTTCAGGAGTATTTGCTGGAAATGCCTTGAGAAAAAAGCAGTGTTCCTTAAAAAGCTTGTATTAAATGCCATATAAGATGTAGTTCATCTGTTTAGTGTTCTAAAAATAAAAATGTTAAGGTTTCATCCAAAATACAATCCTATTTGTCTTTATCTTTTTTATTTTTCAGGTGATATAAACATTCAGTTTAGTTTAAAAGCAATTCCCCACCTCCAAGCTTCTTTCAACAGCCTCCTTTCCCCAAGTGGAAATACTTCATTTTCATTTCTGAGAAGAACTTGGTGGCTTTTTCTGGGGTAATGAAGAACATGTTATAGATTCAGGCTTTTAGGTTTATTTCCATACTTAACAATATGCTTGATCTTTCAGTCTTTTCCTGAGGTTTCTCCTCTGCTTTTATTAGTAAAGCCTTCTGTCTCAGGGGGTTTTGTCATAGCAGATAGATGAAGTCTCTCCAATTTAACAAAATTCCCTCTGCCATGTAGAAGGCAGGAGCCCCCTTAGTCCTTCTTATTTCATGGATATGCATTTAAATTTTTGTTTTTTTCAGACTGACCCCGATTCTTGGCATTCAGAAGCATTCTCAGGAAAACATCGTGTTCACACAGTTTATAGAGACTCTGCTTAAAGAATTGCATTTAAAGAATGAAGACCTTGAAAGTTTAACTCTCATATTTAAAACCAGCTGTTAACCAGAGTGGTGAGTTGGATTGTATTTTACTTTGGTTTGCTTTTTTCATTTGTTGCCCCTTTGGAATCTTTTTTCCTATTAGAAATATTAAAAACTAAGGATAGACCTCAAGATATCCTCAGTTTGTTAAGGAAAAACATGGTATCCCTTTTTTCCCAGCTGCCCCATTCACTTCCTCCCCACTCCTGTTACTTTCTGCCCCATCCTTGTTGTTATTCCTCCTTAGAGGCGATTGCAGCTAGTTCTTCATACTCAAACCTAGGTCATCCCTTATGTCCCATCTTACTCGTTAAAGTACATTGCTATTTCCTGGGAAGAAACCTAACCACTGTAGCCATCCACTGAGAACTTCCTTCTTCCCTCTTCAAACCATTCCCAACACAGCCAATAGCTTAGTCATCTCCTTTGCAGGTAAGCCGGTGAATGTACAAGTCCTGCTCTGTTGAATCCGGACCTTGCTCCCTGGCACATAGCCGTCCTCTACTCTCCCAGGTTCTTGCCTTTTTCACAACTATCAGAGTGTCCCCTCTTTCATCCTGCCTTAATCATACCTCTCCCTTTCCTCCTTTTACTTCTCACTTCATTCTCTCAGGTGCTCAGATAAGTAGTGATTTAATGTTAAGATTGAAGAAATTTAGCCAAAACTACAAATGAGACCTTCTCGGGGAGCTTATTTTTCTTTTTAACTTTCAATTTCTTGAATTATACAAGCTTACTGTAAAAATTAATACAGAATTGCAAATGTAATTTTAAAAAGGAAAATTCCCCTCTCTGCCTCCAATCCTATCTACTTCACAGAAGCACATTTGATATATGTCATTTTATTTTTTATAAAAACGAAAACAAAAAGCTCTTCAAGCACATCTTTTATGAGAAGGAGAGGAATTTTGGCAGAGAAGAAGGAACAGCATCCCTTTATTGAACCTGCTTGATAATTGAACATAAGGAGTCAGCACAGTCACTACTGCCCAATTTATTCCCAGTGGCTTTCAAATGACCCTGCTCCCCTGAGGACCTTGTAAAACAAAGGCTTTTACATAGGGAATGAGCTCAGGTTGACCTGTGTAAACATCAATTCAGAGCCCCTTCTAAAAATATAGTGAAGTTGGAGTTTGTTTCATTGAGCTTCAGGTAAAGAAAATAACAAAGAATGCCTTACCCAGAAGTCCTCCCTATTTAATGAATAATACAATCAAGAATCATTTTTAATTAACATATTTAAAACTTGTATGTAAACAGATGGCGTTAAAGTATTTTTGAGGACTTTTGACAATAGATGTTTTAAGTGGACTTAACACTTCCTTTGTAATCATTGTTTACTTACACAAATAATGTAAATAATCAAAGGTAAACCTTTACCCAGACTCTGTCAGTATTATAAGGGATTCTGAATGAATGGGCCCTCATTACATCATTTTCCCTATGAGAGACAGGGAGAGACCGGTTAAGATGGCAGAGAAGTAAAGGGACCCTGGATTTTCCTCCTCCCTCAAAAACAGCTGTATTGAGGTCAGATTACTTGGAACACACAGGAAATAGATCTGTGGAGTGGCAGAAGGATCTAGCAGATGCAAGGTGCGTCTATGTGAATTGAGGAAGATAAAATAGCAGAGCCAGGGAGGGGAGGGAACCTTTTTCTGTGGAGAGACAAAAGAAGAGAAAGAGAGGGGTTGTGAGAGTGCAGCATCGTGTTTGCACAAGAGGAAAACGTCTCTGGACCATGGACTGGGGAGTGAGAAGTACTGAGTGTACCAGTTCTTCTTCTGTCAAAAGCTTTTGGACCCGAAACTGTGAGGTTTCAGAAGTGTGTTACTTTCTCAGGAGCAGAGCCATGGTGCATGCTCTTGGGGAGGAGGACCCTGGCCCCCAAGGGCATAGCATGGTGTAGCAATCTCTGATCCCTTGGGCCCACTGGTAGAGAACAGTCCCCTTCCTGGAATACTTTTGGAAGAGGGTTTATTGCCACCCCAAGGACAAAAGTCCCTGCAGGTGCCAGCTTAAGGTCTTTAATCAGAAGTGGGGAGAGGCTTTACTCCAGGAGTGGGGAGCAAATCTGCCTTGTGCTGGGTGCTTTAAGACTTTGGGTTTTGAATCCCAGCTGTTCCCCAAGGAAAAATACAAGAGAGTTTTGGCGCAGGGCAAGCTGACTTCCCTCGCTAATCCATGAGGGCTGCCTGAGAAGCAGGGGTTGAAATCCCCAGTCCTGGTACAAAGATTGGGGTGGCATCATTTTATGCCCCACCTAAACCCAACATGGTGGGACTTCAGAGAGCAACACAGTGGCCCCCAGTGGAAGCGAGAGCCACTTATACCACACCCTACCCCTCTGTGCCAGCAACTGCTTATTTACTGGGGCAAAAGTGATACTAAAATGCTTCTCCTCCAGACTAGCACAGCACCCAGGCACCAACAGAAGTTTTTTGTTTTTGTTTTTTTAACCTCTTCCTTTTTTCCTTTGGAATCAGGCTCATAGTTTGATTTTTTTTCCCCCTTTCTTTTTCTTTGGAATCAACCTTATAGTTTCTGATTGTCTGTTTAGGTTTTTTTTGTTGTTGTTCCTGTTCCTTTTCTCTTTTTATAGGATTAGTTCCCCCCACCCTTTTTCTCTAGGGTTACGTCAACCAACAAATCAAAGCTTACCTAGAGGTCCAAACACTTCACCACTGCAAACAAGGAAGAGTTCTGTAGAGGACTGAAGTGGGAAAGAGCAGCCAAAACAACAGCAGAATGCACATATCATACACCAGAGTATGCTCCTAGAGTGTCAGGCCCTGGACAGTGTATGACTCCTCTTTAATATAGTAGTACTCTCAGATACAGGAAACATAACAGGTTTTTAAAACATGTAAAAGACAGAAACTTAGCCAAAGTGACAAGATGGAGGAATTCTCCCCAAAAGGAAGATCAAGAAGAAATCATAGCCAGGGGCTTGCTCAACACAGATATAAACAATATATCTGAACAAGAATTTAGAATAGTCACAGGACTACTAGCTGGGCTTGAAAAAAGCATAGAAGACCCCAGAGAAACCACTGCTGCAGAGATCAAAGACCTAAGAACTAGTCAGGATGAACTTAAAACTGCTTTAACTGAGATGCATAACAAACTGGATATAGTGACATTGAGGATGGAAGAAGCAGAGAAGAGAATAGGTGAAATAGAAGATAAGATTATGGAAAATAATGAAGCTGAAAAAAGAGGGAAAGGAGGTTACTAGATCACAAGGGGGACTTAGAGAACTAAGTGATTCCATGAAACTACATAACATCTGTATCATAGGAGTCCCAGAAGATGAAGAGCGAGAAAAAGAAGGTTTATGTGAACAAATTATGGCTGAGAACTTCCCTAACCAGGGGAAGGAAACAGGCATCCAAGTCCAAGAGACTGAGAAGCCCATTCAAAAATCAACAAAAAACAGGTCAACACCATGACATATCATAGTAAAACTTGCAAAATACACAGAGAATTCTGAAAGCAGATAGGGACAAAAGATTCTTAACCTACAAGGGCCGACACAGAAGGTTAGTGGCAGACCTGTGCACTGAAACTTAGCAGGCCAGAAAGGAGTGGCAGGAAATATTCAATGTGCTGAATAGGAAAAATATGCAGCCAAGAATCCTTTATACAGCAAGGCTGTCGTACAGAATAGAAAGAGAGATAGTTTCCCAAACAAAAACTGAAAGAGTTTGTGACCACTAAGCCAGCACTGCAAGAAATTTTAAGGGTACTGTCTGAGTGGAGGGGGAAAAAAAAGGAACCAAAGTAGCAAAAACTACAAAGAACCAGAGAACATGACCAGAAACACCAACTCTACAGATAACACAGTGGCACTAAATTCATATCTTTCTATAATCACTGTGAATGTAAATGGACCAAAAGCTCCAATCCAAAGACATAGTGTAGCAGATTGGATTAAAAAAAAAATATCCAGGGCACCTGGGTGGCTCAGTCAGTTAAGCATCCGACTTCAGCTCAGGTCATGATCTCACAGTCCTTGAGTTCGAGCCCCAAGTCAGGCTTTGTGCTGACAGCTCAGAGCCTGGAGCCTGCTTTGGATTCTGTGTCTCCCTCTCTCTCTGCTCCTCCCCTGCTCATGCTCTGTCTCTATCTCTCTCAAAAATAAATACATTAAAAAAAATTTTTTTTAAATCTATATGCTGCTTATAAGAGACTCATTTTGGACCTAAGGACCCTTGCAGATAGATGGTTCTCCATCCCTTCACTTTCTATCATGCTAATGGAGGTCAAAAGAAAGACGGAGTAGCCATACTTAGACAAACCAGATTTCAAAACAAAGACTGTAACAACAGGTGAAGAAAGGCATTATGCCATAATTAATGGGTCTGTCCTCCAAGATCTAACAATTGTAAATATTTATGCCACCAGTGTGAGAGCACACAAATATACAAATTAATCACAAAGAAACTCCTAGATAGTAATACAATAATAGTAGGAGACTTTAATACCTCACTTACAGCAGCAGACAAATCATCTAAGCAGAAAATCAACAAGGAAACAATGCTTTGAATGACACACTAGACTGGATGGACTCAACAGATATATTCAGAACATTTCATCCTAAAGCAGAATAACATACATTCTTTTCAAGTGCATATGTAACAATGTCCAGAATAGATCACTACTGGGTCACAAAACCAGCCCTCAATAGGTACAAAAAGACCAAGGTCATACCATGCCTATTTTCAGATCACAATGCTATAAAACATGAAATCAACCACAAGAAAAAATTTGAAAGCCCTCAAATACATGGAGGTTAAAGAACATCCTACCAAAGAATTAATGGGTCAGCCAGGTAATTAAAGAAGAAATGAAAAAATACCTATGAGGAAACAAAAAATGAAAACATGACAGTCCAAACCCTTTGAGATATAGCAAAGGCAGTCCTAAGAGGAAAATACATTGCAAAACAGTCCTACATCAAGAAGAAAGGGGGTTCCCTGGGTGATTCATTTGGTTAAGTGTCTGACTCTTGATTTTAGCTCAGGTCATGGTCTCACAGCTTGTGAGTTGGAGCCCTGCATCAGGCTCTGCACTGACAGTGTGAAGCCTGCTTGGGATTCTCTCTGTCTCCCCGCCGCCCACCCCCCCCACCGCCGTCCCTCCCCTGCTCAAGCATGTGTTCTCATTGTCTCAAAAATAAGCATTTTTAGAAAATTAAAAATTAAAGAGGGAGGAAAAGTCCCAAATACACAACCTAACCTCACACCTAAAGGAGCTAGAAAAGGAGCAGCAAATAAAGCCCAAAGCCAGCAGAAAGGAAATAAGATTAGAGCAGAAATAAATGATATAGAAACAAAAAACCAGTAGAACAGATAAATGAAACTAAAAGCAGGTTTTTTGAAAGAATCAATAAAATTGGTAAACCCCTAGCCAGACTTAAGAAGAGAGGACCCAAATAGATAAAATCATGAATTAAAGAGGAGAAATCACAACCAACACCACAGAAATACAAACAATTATACTGTGAAAAATTATATGCCAACAAACTGAACAAAGTTCCTAGACATTCACACACCACCACAACTCAAACAGGAAGGAATAGAAAATTTGAACAGGCCCATAACCAGCAAAGAAATTAAATCAGTTCCCAAAAATATCCCAACAAATTAGAGTCCTGGGCCAGACTGCTTCCCAGGGGAATTCTACTAGACATTTAAGTAAGAGTCAATACCTATTCTTCTCCAGCTGTTCCAAAAAATAGAAATGGAAAAAGAGCTTCCAAACTCAATTCTATGAAGTCAGCTTCATCTGGGTTCCAAAACCAAAGATCCCACTAAAAAGGAGAATACAGGTCAATATCCTTGATGAACCTGGATGCAAAAATTCTCAACAAGATATTAGCAAATCAAATTCAACAGTGCATGAAAAGAATTTTTCACCATGATCAAGTGGGATTTATTCCTAGGCTGCAGGGTTGGTTCAATATTCACATATCAATCAATGTGATATATTATACCACAATCAAGGAGAAGAACCATATGATCCTTTCAATAGATGCAGAAAAAGCATTTCACAAAATACAGCATCCTTTTTTGATAAAAACCCTCAAGAAAGTAGGGATAGAAGGAACGTACCTCAACATCATAAAAGCCATATAGGGAAGACCCACAGCTAATATCCTCAGTGGGGAAAAACAGAGAGATTTCCCCCTAAGGGGAGGAACACAACAGGGATGTCCACCATAGCACTCGAAGTCCTAGCCTCGGCAATCAGACAATAAAAAAAAAAAAAATTAAAGACATCCAAATTGGCAAAGAAGTCAAACTTTCACTCTTCACAGATGGTATGATCTACACATAGAAAATCTACATAGAAAACCCAAAAGCTTCCACCAAAAAACTGCTAAAACTTAATACGTGAATTCAGCAAAGTTGCAGGAAGTAAATTCAACATATAAAAATCGTTTGTTTTTCTGTATGTCAATAATGAAGTATAAAAAAGGAAAATCAAAGAACCGATTCCATTTACAATTATACCAAAAACCATAAGCTGTCTAGGAATAAATCTAACCAAAGAGGTAAAAGGTCTATATACTGAAAACTTTAAAAAGCTTATGAAAGAAATTGAAGAAGACTCAAAGAAATGGAAAAGTATTTAATACTCATGGATTTGAAGAACAAATATTGTTAAAATGTCTATACTACCCAAAGCAATCTACACATTCAATGTAATCCCTATCAAAATAACACCAGCCTTCTTCACAGAGCTAGAACAAACAATCGTAAAATTTGTATGGAACCACAAAAGACCCCAAATAGTCAAAGTAATATTGAAAAAGAAAACCTAAGCAGAGGCATCACAATCCCAGTCTTTAGCCTCTGCCACAAAGCTGTAATCATCAAGACCGTATGGTACTGGCACAAAAACAGACACACAGATCAGTGGAACAAAACAGAGAACACAGAAATGGACCAACAAATGTATGGCCAACTAATCTTTGACAAAGCAGGAAAGAGTATCCAATGGAAAAAAGTCTCTTTAGCAAATGGTGCTGGGAAAACTGGACAGCAACATTCAGAAGAATGAAACTGGACCACTTTCTTATACCACACACAAAAATAAACTCAAAATGGATGAAAGGCCTAAATGTGAAACAGGAAGCCATCAAAAATCTTAGAGGAGGGGCACCTGGGTGGCTCAGTCTGTTAAGCATCTGACTTTGGCCCAGGTCATAATCTCATGGTCCGTGAGTTCGAACCCCGCTGTCAGTGACCCTGAGCCTGGAGCCTGCTTCAGATTCTGTGTCTCCCTCTCTCTCTGCCCCTCCCCTGCTTGTGCTCTCTCTCTCAAAAATAAATAAACGTTAAAAAAAAAAAATTTTTTTTTTAAATCTTAGAGGAGAACACAGGCAACAACGTCTTTCACCTCAGCCGCAGCAACTTCTTACTAGGCGTGTCTCAGGAGGTAAGGGAAACAAAAGCAAAAATAAACTATGGGACTTAATCAAGATGAAGAGCTTCTGCACAGCAAAGGAAACAACCAACAGAATGGGAGAAGATATCTGCAAATGGCATATTAAATGGTTAGTATCCAAAATCTATAAAGAATTTATCACAATACCCAAAAAACAAATAATCCAGTGAAGAAATGGGCAGAAGATATGCATAGACACTTTTGCAAAGAAGACATCCAGATGGCCAACAGACACATGAAAAGATGCTCAACGTCACTCATCATCAGAGAAATACAAATCAAAACCACAATGAGATACCACCTCACACCTGCCAAAATGTCTATAATTAACAAAGAACCCTTTTGCACTGCTGTTGGGAATGCAAACTGGTGGCAGCCACTCCAGAAAACAGTATGGAGTTTCCTCAGAGGATTCAAAAAAGCTGCTTCAAATGAGCACATGCACCCCTGATGCTATAGCAACACTATCAGCAATAGCCAAAGTATGGAAAGAGCCCAAATGTTCATCAGCTGATGAATGGATAATGAAGACGTAGTGTGTGTGTGTATGTTGTGTGTGTGTGTGTGTGTGTGTGTGTAAGTACTCCACACAATGGAATACTAACTCAGCAATGAAAAAGAATGAAATCTTACCATTTGCAACAACGTGGGTGGAACTAGAATGTATTGCTAAGCAAAATAGGCGGAAAAAGGCAAGTATCATATGATTTCACTACTGTGGAACGTAGGAAACAGAACCGATGAACACAGGGAAAGGGAAGGAAAACTAAAAACAGAGGGAGGCAAACCATAGGAGACTCTTAAATACAAAGAACAAACTAGCAGTTACTAGAGGGGAGGTGGGTGCAGAATGGGCTAAATGGGTGATGGGTTATTAAGTAGAACACTTGTTGGGTGAGCACTGGGTGTTATATTTAAGTGATGAATCACCGGGTTCTACTCCTAAGACCAATACTACACTGTATGTTAAGTAACTTGAATTTAAATAAATTTTTTTTTAAAGGCTAAAAAATAGAGACAGCTTTGAGTAGGTAGTTGAATTTTTTCTCTTTGCATGATTTCTATAAATCAAATTCACTTGTGTATAAAGACTAATGTCTAATAACCTTTTCATTATTAAATTACTATTAGCAAGTATGTGTTAATGCTTTTAATTGCAAATTTATAAAAATCTAGCTTTTCTTATGATAGAATGTTAATTATCTTCTGCTGCTTAACAAATTACTCCGAAGACTTTAAGCCACTACCATTTTTTATCTGACACTTTCTATGAGTCCAGAATATGGAAACAGTTTAGCTTAAGGACTCTGGCTCACAGTTTCTCATGAGTGTGCAGTTAAGCTGTTAGGGCTACAATGTCATCTGAAGGTGCAACTAGAGTAATATTCCCTTCCTAAGGTCACTCTTGTGGTCGTTGCTAGGATTTAGTTCCTCACAGGCCGGTGAACTCAGGGCCTCAGTTTTTCATTGACTGTTGTCTGGAGACCTCTACATAGTATACCTCACTACTTCTCATGTGCCTTATCCTTACAGTGAGCAAGATGGAAGCTACAGCTTTTTTGTAACTAATCTCAGAAAGTGACATCCTATCACTTTTGCTGTATTCCATAATTAGTTAAAAACTAATCACTTGGTCCACCCCATATTCAAGGTTGAGAAGATTGCATAGTGGCATGAATACTTTGTGCCATCTTAGAAGTTGTCTGAGTGGCAAAATTGTTTACTAGTTCCCAGCTTCACATACAGTATAGTCCACTGTCTTGGTAAGAGTCTTGAACTTCACACTAACCAATCCTGAACCAATCCTGAACCAATCCATATGCCCATGGGATTGCTATAAACTAACCCCATCATTCTGGCAAGGGATGGGGGTGAGAGAAGAGGAATTTCTTACTGATCTAGACCCATCACAGCCTTCCCTCAACTGAATATGAGTTGGGTCTATTCCACATAAACCACTATGTAATGAGGAAAAATGGAATATATTGGAAAGACAACACAGTGTTCCCAAAAGCTACCAAAATATTTTAGATGTTTTCTTCAAACTGTCCTTTTTTTGCTTCACAGGTATAATCCATGAAGACCAAATAGAAGATGAACTTCTATTCATCATTTCTGGAATTCTAGCTACATAGTGATCTGGTGGTGACTGATAACTAGCTTTGTTCCAAGAAAGACCTTTATCTTCTTAGATTTCAGCCCCCTGCTTCCCAGTTCCTAACTGTACAGTGACTTCCCCCACATAGAGGAGAACCATTATTCCAACAAGGATAACTAAGTACTTGTATCCCTAGCTATAAGACACAGTATTTTTATTTACTTGAAAATGAAAAATGAGGTTTTAAGTTGAAACTTTAATAAATCTAAGTGACCTTATTTTTTTCTGGATGATTCTAGCCATTGTATCAGTTCACAAAACAATTGAGAAAATTCTCATTTTGGCCTCCTGGTCTAAACTCTAGATTTTAAGAATAATAAAGAGGTCAATAAATGCAATCTAAGATGAAGCCCTTTGGAAGTCTTGTCATTATGTTTATTTATTTTTAAATGTTTATTTTTGACAGAGTAAGCAGGAGAGGGATAGACAAGAAGACAGAGAATCCCAAGCAGACTCTGTGCTGACAGTGGGGCTTAATCCCCAAACCATGAGATCATGACTTGAGCTGGTATCTCAAGGGCCAGATGCTTAACCACCTGAGTCACCGAGGTATCCCTAGTCATTATTCTTTTAAAGAAACTGTGCTATAAAATGGTCCTGAGCAATTTAGTTAACCCTACAAGTCCAAAACAGGAGTATCTCAGAATTTTTTGGACTCCCAAAGAAATAAAAAATTAAAAGGAAATTGTAATTTATTTTCAAGAGACAATCTCTGGAATTTATACCGCTTTTTTCAAAATGTCTATCAAGCATGCAAGGTAGCAAGGCCTTCAGACCAGTTAAGGGGGGCTCAGTTTGGGAAGCTTTACTGGAGGGCCAAGAAACAAAATAAGATCTATTCCCTTGGACACTAGAGGAAATGAAAGCTAATAGTCCAACCATGGAAAGGGTCCAAAAAGCAGCCTCATAGGGTGGGGAACATAGTGGATGAGAATCTACAGTAATCAATATAGTGTGGTATTGATAGGCACAAAGATCAGTGAAGCAGAGGGTCAGGTGGGAAGATGGCTGAGTAGGAGGACCTTAAGCTTGCCTTGCCCAAATATACAACTAGGTCGTACTCACATCAGTGTAAATAACCCAGAAAATGACCCAAAGACTGACAGAATAAATTCCGTAATTACATAAATGGTAGAGAAGAGGCCAAATCAAAGAAGGTAGGATGGTCTGGGAGTGAAATGAACCAGGCCTTTCACACTGGGGAGTCCATGAATGTGGAGGACAAATCCCCATATATGCATTTGAAAGTGAGAGGGTCCAAATGTCTTGAGTTCTTAAAACCATTGAGACTTAAAGCCTGGAATTTTAAAAATCAGCAAGCTCAAGTCTGGGAGAGACTAGATGGCTTTAGGAAGCAGAGTCCCTGCCCTTAGCACAACAGGGGTGCCTGGGTGGCTCAGTCAGTTGAGCATCCAACTCGATTTCAGCTCAGGTCATGATCTTGCAGTTGTGTGGTTGAGCCCTGTGTTAGGTTCTGCACTGAGCATAGAGCCTGCTTGGGATTCCTTTCTGCCCCTCTCTTTCTCAAATAAATAAAAATAAACATTGAAAATAATTTTTCAAGACAGCACAACAAACAGCCTATACAGATACAGCACAAAACCAGCAGTTTGAAAAATGCCAGGGGTAGACAGATGGAGAGTGATTTGTTCATCTCAGAGCATGGCCTGGAGAGACAGGGATCACCGGCAGACCCCCTTCCAGGACAAAAGAGCTGGCAGGTGCCATTCCCCTCCCCACCCCCAGCATAAACAACAGCTACCTGCAGGAACTAGTGCAGTGTGGACACTCGTTACCTAACTTAATTACACCAAGCCCCACCCTTCACATTTCGGATCCACCTTTCCAGTCATGGCCGCCTTAGTTCAGTCACTGCGAGGCCCCTCCCCCAGAAGACCAGTGGAAATTCTGCCAACACTGTATCTCCTGACTGGCACCTTGTGCAGAACTCTGTTCTCACAGGTGCAGGTCTCATTTCACAAGCAGACCACCACACACCTTTTTAGATACTGCCCACAGTACACAAAAAGCCTCTGTAGACAAGTGGACTGAAGGAAAAAGAGGCCAACACTCAACAGCAGAGCATACACAATACTCCCAGGAAACACTCTCTGAAGCACCAGGCCCTGGGAAACAGGCACTACAGGACCTCTTCTTTATAAGGCTATTATCTTTAAGAGCAAGAGAAGCAGCTGACTTGCCTAACACAAAGAAACAGACTCAGGAAGTCAGACAAAATGAGATAGAGAAATAGTTCTCAAATGAAATAATACGACCAAACCACAGCAAAAGATCAAAGTGAAACAGACAAAAGTGATATGCCTGATAGAGAATATAATGATTTTAACAATACACACTGGACTTTAGACGAGTGGAGGGCATCAGTGAGACCCTTAACACAGAAATAAAAAGCAGCTAATCAGGGATCGAGACCACAATAAATGAAATGAAAAATACACTTGATTGGGTGGCTCAGTCGATAATTTCAGCTCAGGTCATTACCTCACAATTTGTGGGTTTGAGCCCCACATTGACCTCTCTGTTATCAGCACAGAGCCTGCACAATAAGTATTTCTGTAGGGAAAAAAAAATCAGTCAAGGGATTCACAAAATGAAATAATGTGAAATATGATACCATATACCTAAAACATGGAGGGGAGAGGACTAAAGAATGGGTTTGAACTTAAGTGACCATCAACTGCTATATGCAGAAGATATTATATATAAACCTAGTGTTAACTACAGATCAAAAACTAGCAATAGATATGCAAAGAATAATGGGAAAGGAACTCAAGTATATCACTGAAGAAAGCCAACAAAGTACGAAAGAGCAAGAGGAATCAGAGAAAATCTATAGAAACAACCATAAATAAGTAATACAATGGCTATAAATACATACCTATCAATAATTACTTTGAATGTAAATGACCAAACACTCCAATCAAAAGACATAGGGTGACAGAGTGGATAAAAAAAAAAAAAAAAAACAAGATCCATCTGTATGCTACCTACAAGAGACTCATTTCAGACTGAAAAACACTGCAATTTGAAAGTGGGGGATAGAGAAATATTTATTATGCAAATGGATGTCAAAGAAAGCTCAGGTAGCAATACTTAGACAAAATACACTTTAAAACAAAGTCTATAACGAGACAAAGAAGAATACTATATACTAAGAAAGGGGATAATGCAACAAGAGAAATATAATTGTACATATTTATGCACCCAGCATGGGAAACCCCAAATACATAAAAACAAAAAGGAAGGAATTGATATTAATATAATAACAGTAAGGGATGTTAACACCCCACTCAAACTGATGGACAGATCATCCAAACAAAATCAACAAGGAAACAGAGGATTTGAATGACACATTGGACTAGATTTAACAGACATATTCAGAACATTCCATCCTAAAACAGCAGAATCCCCCCTGCCTTTTTTTTTCAAGTATATATGGAATGTTCTCCAGAATAGATCATGTTAGGCCACAAAATAAGTCTCAACAAATTAAAAAATAAATATATCAAAGTCCTATCCTGCATCTGTCCTACCACAACAGTGTGGAACTAGAAATCCATGACACAAATCTGGAAAGAACACAAATACATGGAGTTAAATAACATGCTACTAAACAATCAATCAGTCAACCAAGAAATCAATGAAGAAATAAAAAATGACGTAGAAACAAATGAAAATGAAAACATTCCAAAATCTCTGGGATACAGCAAAAGTAGTTCTAAAAGGGAAGTTTACACCAATACAGGCTTACCTCAAGAAGCAAGAAAAATCTCAAACAACCTAACCTTAAAACACCTAAAGGAACTAGAAAAGAAGAACAAACAGAACCCCAAACCAGTAGAAGGAAGGAATTGATAAAGATTAGAGGAGAAATAAATGAAATAGAAACTTAAAAAACAACAGAACAGATTATTAAAATCAGGAGTTGGTTCTTTGAAAAGAACAACAAAATTTATAAACTTTTAGGGGCGCCTGGGTGGCTCAGTTGGTTGAGCGGCCGACTTCGGCTCAAGTCATGATCTTGCGGTCCGTGAGTTCGAGCCCTGCGTCGGGCTCTGTGCTGACAGCTCAGAGCCTGGAGCCTGTTTCAGATTCTGTGTCTCCCTCTCTCTGACCCTCCCCTGTTCTTGCTCTGTCTCTCTCTGTCTCAAAAATAAATAAATGTTAAAAAAAAAAATTTAAAAAAATTTATAAACTTTTAGCCAAGCTCATCAAAATAAACAAAAGAGAGGACCAAAACAAAGTCACTAATGAAAGAGGAGAAATAACAATGAACACCTCAGAAATACAAACAATTGTAAATTCTATTACAATACAATAATTCTATTATGAAAACCTGTATGCCAACAAAGTAGACAACTTAGAAGAAATGTATAAATTCCTAGAAATATATAACCTACCAAAACTAAAGCAGGAATAAATAGAAAATTTGAACAGATCTATTACCAGCAATGAAACTAAATCATTGATCAAAAAATTCCCAACAAATACAAATCCAGGAGCAGACAGCCTCACAGGCAAATTCTACCAAACATTTAAGGAAGAGTTAATACCTGTTCCTTTCAAACTATTCCAAAAAATACAAGAGGGAAGAAAACTTCCAAATTCATCCTATGAGGACAGTTATCACCTAATACCAAAACCAAATCAAGATGCCACAAGAGAACTACAGGCCAGTATCTCTCATGAATATGCATGCAAAAATCCTCAACAAATTTTAGCAAACCCAATCCAACAGTACATTAAAAAAAAAAAAATCATACACCATGATCAAGATAGATGCAAGAGTGGTTCAATATTTGCAAAACAATGTAATACATCAATAAGAAAAAGGATAAAAACCATATGATCATTTCAACAGATGCAGGCAAAGCATTTAACAAACTACAATTCATTCATGATGAAAACCCTCTGCAAAGTAGGTCTAGAGGGAACATACCTCAACAATGACGGTCATATATGAAAAACCCATGGCCAACATCATACTCACAGGTAAAACTGGGTTTTTCCCTAAGAGCAGGAATAAGACAAGGATGTCCACTCTAACCACTTTTATTCAACATAGTACTGTAAGTCCTAGCCACAGCAATTAGACAACATAAAGAAACCAAAGACATCCAGATTGGTAAGGAAGAAAGAAAAGTTTCACTATTTGCAAATGTCATGATGGTATATATAGAAAATCCTGGACTCCACCAAGAAACTACTAAAATTAATGTATGAATTCAATAAAGTCACAAGATGCAAAATCAATGTACAGAAATCTGTTGCATTCACATACACTAATAATGAAGCAGCAGAAAGAGAAATTAAAAAAACAATCCCATTTACAATTTCCCCATAATAATAAAAAAATATCTAGGAATAAACTTTACCAAAAAGGTGAAAGACCTGTACTCTGAAAACTATAAAATATGGATGAAAGAAATTGAAGATGACACAAAGAAATGGAAAGACACGCCATGCTCATGGGTTGGAAGAACAAGTATTGGTAAAATGTCTATCCTACCCAAAGCAATCTACACATTTTATGCAATCCCCATCAAAATACCTATAGCGTTTTTCACAGAACTAGAACAAACAATCCTGAAATACGTTATGAACCACAGATGACCTTGAATAGCCAAAGTGTTCTTGAAAAAGAAAAAAACTGAAGGTTTCACAATTCCAGATTTTGTTATATTGCAAAGCGGCAGTAATTAAAGCAGTATAGTACTGGCATAAAAACTGACACATGATCAATGGAATAGAAGAGAAAACCCAACTATATAGTTAATTAATCTTCAACAACAGAGGAATGAATATGCAATGGGAAAAAGACAATCTCTTAAAGGGTATTGGGACAAAGCATATTGGGTATTTTTCACAGTCACATGCAAAAGAAAGTAACTGGACCACTTTCTTACACCACACCCAAAAATAAAATGGATTAAAGACCTAAATTTGAGACCTAAAACCATAAAAATCCTAGATGAGAGCACAGACAGTAATCTCTCTGACAATGCTCATAGCTACATTTTTCTAGATATGTCTCCTGAGGCAAGGGAAATAAAAACAAAAATAAACTATTGGGATTACATAAACCTAAAAAGTTTCTGCACAGCAAAGGAAATAGTTAAGAAAACTAAATGACAACCTACTGAGCCAGAGAAGATATCTGCAAATGGCATTTCTCATAAAGGGTTAGTATCCAAAATACATAAAGAACTGATGCAACTCAATACCCACAAAACAATACAATGAAAAAATGATAAGACATGAACAGACATTTCTCTAAAGACATCCAGATGGCCAAGAAACACACGAAAAGACACTCAACAGCACTCATCATCAGCTAAGTGCAAATCAAAACCACAAGGAGGTATCACCTCATATCTGTCAGAATGGCTAACATCAAAAACACAGGAAACAACAAGTGTTGGCAAGGATGTGGAGAAAAAGGAACCCTCTTGCACTGCTGGTGGGAATGCAAATTGGTGCAGCCACTGTGGAAAACAGTATGGACGTTCCTCAAAATATTAAAATTGTAATCCAGTACTTGCACTACTGGGTATTTACCCAAAGAATACAAAAACACTCATTCAAAGGGATATATACACCCCTATATTTATTGCAGCATTATTTGCAATAGCCAAACTATGGAAGCAGCCCGTGTGTCCATCAATAGATGAATAGATAAAGATGTGGTATATGTATGCAATGGTATATATTATTCAGCCATTAAAAAAAGAATGAAATCTTGCCATTTGCCATGACATGGATAGGGCTAGAGCATATAATGCTAAGTGAAGTAAATCAAAGAAAGACAAATACCCTATGATCTCACTCCTCTGTGGAAGAAACAAAAGAAGCAAAGAAGGAAGAAAAAGAAAAGGAGAGGCAAACCAACAGATTCTTAACTATAGAGAAGAAACTGATAGTAACAAGAGGGGAGATGGGTGAGCAGATGGGTGAAATAGGAGATGAGGATTAAAGAGTACACTTATCATGGTGAAATAAAAGATCCATGGAACAGAATTGAGAGTCTAGGAATAAACCCTCGTATTTATGGTCAATTAATTTGCAATGGAGAAAGGGTGGTCTTTTCAACAAACAGTGCTGGGTTGTCTGATATCAGATGCAAAAAAGATTAATTTAAACCCTTACCTACCACTATATGTAAAAATAAATTGGAAATGGATCAGAGACCTAAATATCAGAGCTGGTAGTATAAAACTTTTAGAGCAAACAGGAGAAAACTTACATGACATTAGTTTACAATGAGAGGTGTTAAATACAATGTCAAACATACAATCCATACAGAAAACTTTAAATTAGACTTTATCAAATGTAAGAGGAAGGAAAACTTTCAAACTCCTTCTATGAGGCCAGCATTACCCTGATAACAAAACCGAAGACACTACAAAAAAAACAAACTACAAGCCAGTGTCAATGATGAAATACATGTAAAAACCCTCAACAAAATATTAGCAAACCAAATTCAACAATACATTTAAAAAGTCATTCACCACAACCAAGTAGGATTTATGCCAGGGATGAGAAGGTGGTTGAATATTTGCAAATAAACCTTACACATCACATTAATAAGAAAAAGGATAAAAACCATAGAATCATTCCAATAGATGCAAGAAAAACATTTGACAAAGTACAACATCCATTCATGAGAAAGATTCTCAACAAAGTAGGTTTAGAGGGAACATATCTTAACATAACAGAAGCCATATGTGAAAAACCCACAGCTAACATCATACTTAATGGTGAAAAACAGCTTTTCCTCTGAGGTCAGGTCAAGACAAGGATGTCTACTCCCACCACTGTTATTCAATATAATACTGAAAGTCCTAGCTGAAGCAATCCAACAACATAAGTAAATAAAAGACATCCAGATCAGCACAGAAGAGGTCAAATTTTCACTCTTTGCAGATGACATAATACTATATCTAGAAAATCCCAAAGACTCCACCCCCCCCCAAAAAAAAAAACTATTAGAACTCATAAACCAATTCAGTAAAGCTGTAGGGTACAAAAATTATAGAAATCTCTACACTAATAATGAAGTAGAAGAAAGAGAAATTAAGGTAATAATCCCATTTAAATGGCACCAAAAAGAATAAAATAATGGTAGGTCTTTCACCTCCTCCTTGGTTAACAAGGTGAAAGACCTGTACTCCGAAAATTATAAAACACTGATGAAAGAAATTGAAGGCCACAAAAATGGAGAGATATTCCATGCTCATGGTTTGTTAGAATTTGTACTGTTTAAATGTCCATACTACCCAAAGCAATCTACAGATTCAATGAAATCCCTATGAAAATACCAACATTTTTCACAGAACTATAACAAATAATTTTAAAATTTGTATTGAACCACAAAGGCCATAAATAGCCAATGCAACATTGATAAAGAAGAACAAAGCTGGAGGTATCCTAATTCCAGATTCAAGATATACTGCAAAGCTATAGTAATCGAAAGAGTGTATCAGTACTGGCACAAAAACAGACAAATAGATCAATGGAACAAAATAGGCCAGAAATAAACCTATGCTTATATAGCCAATTCATCTACAACAAAGGAGGCAAAAATATACAATGGAGAAAAGACAGTCTTTTCGATAATGGTGCTGAGACAACTGGACAGCTACATGCAACAGAGTGAAACTAGACCCATACTCACTCATACACAAATTAGACTCAAAATGGTTTAAAGACCTAAATGTGAGCCCTGAAAACTCCTAGAAGAAATCATAAAGAACCATAAAGAAACCATAAAACTCCTAGAAGAAAATACAGGCAGTAATCTCTCTGACATCACCTTTAGCATCTTTTTCTAGCAATGTCTCCTCAGGCAAAAGAAAAAAAGCAAAAATAAACTACTGGGACTACACCAAAATGAAAAGGCAACCTACTGAAGGGAAGAAGATATTTGCAAATGATATATCCAATAAGGGGTTAATACCCAAAATATATGAAGAACTTGTCCAACTCAGCACCAAAAACTCAAAACAAAACAAAACAAATTCCAATTAAAAATGGCCAAGAGGGATGGTTGGGTGGCTCAGATTAAGCATTTGACTTGGGCTCAGGTCATGATCTCACAGTTTTTGAGTTTGAGCCCCATGTTGGGCTCTGTGCTGACAGCTCAGAACCTGGAGCCTGATTCAGATTCTGTGTGTGTGTGTGTGTCTCTCTCTCTACCCATCCCTGCTCTCTCTCTCTCTCTCTCTCAAAACTAAAGGTTAAAAAAAACTAATAAAATAAAATGTTTAAAAAATGTTTTGATGTTTATTTTTGACAGAGAGTGACAGAGCATGAGTGGGGGAGGGGCAGAGAGAGAGGGAGACACAGAATCCAAGGCAGGCTCCAGGCTCCAAGCTGTCAGCACAGAGCCCGACGTGGGGGTCGAACACATGGACCATAAGATCATGACCTGAGCCGAAGCTGGACGCTCAACAAACTGAGCCACCCAGGCACCCCATAAAATAAGGTATTTTTTATTTATTTATTTATTTTTGGGACAGAGAGAGACAGAGCATGAATGGGGGAGGGGCAGAGAGAGAGGGAGACACAGAATCGGAAACAGGCTCCAGGCTCCGAGCCATCAGCCCAGAGCCTGACGCGGGGCTCGAACTCACGGACCGCAAGATCGTGACCTGGCTGAAGTCGGACGCTTAACCGACTGCGCCACCCAGGCGCCCCAGGTATTTTTTAAAAATGGGCAGAAGAGGGGTGCCTGGGTGGCTCAGTCCTTTAAGCACCCAACTCTTGGCTTTGGCTGAGGTCATGATTTTGCAGTTCGTGGCTTCAAGCCCCGCATTAGGCTCTACACTGATGGCACAGAGCCTGCTTGGGATTCTCTTTCCCTTGCTCTCTGCTACTGTCCACTTGTGCTCGCACTCTCTCTGTCTCTCCCAGTAAATAAACATTTTTTTTAAATGGGCAGAAGAAAAGCATACCAAAAAATCATAATCCAGTTAAAGATGGGCAGAAGACATGAACAGACTTTTCTCCAAAGAAGACATCCAGATAGCCAACAGACAGATGAAAAGAGGCTCAACATCACTCATCATCAGGGAAATGCAAATCAAAACCATAGTGAGATATTACCTCACACCTGTCAGAATGGCTAAAATCAAAAACACAAGAAACATCAAGTGTTGGCAAAGATGTGGAGAAAAAGGAACCTTCTTGCAGTGTTGGTGGGAATGTAAACTGGTACAGCCACTATGGAAACCAGTATAGACGTTTCTCAAAAAATTAAAAATAGAACTACCATATGATCCAGTAATTGCACTACTGCATATTTACCCAAAGAATATGAAAACACTAATTCAAAAAGATATGTATACCGCCATGTTTACTGCAACATTATTTACAATAGCCAAGTTATGGAAGTAACACAAGTGCCCACTGATGGATGAATGGGTAAAAAAAGAGGTGTGTATATATATATACACACACACATATATATATACACACACATATATATATACACACATATATATGCATATGTGTGTGTATATATATATATATATATATACACACACACACACACAATGAAATATTAATCAGCCATAAAAAATGAAATCTTGCAATTTGCAACAACATGGATGGATCTAGAGCACATAATGCTATGTGAAATACATCAGAGAAAGACAAATACTGTATGATTTCACTAATAGGTGGAATTTAAGAAACAAATGAACAAAAAACCAAAAAACATACTCTTAACTATAGAGAGCAAACAGAGGGTTACCAGAGGGGAGGTGGGTGGTAGATGGGTGAAATAGGTGAAGGGTATTGAGTACGCTTACAATGAGCACTGAGTAATGTATAAAATTGTTGAATCACTATATTGCACACCTGAAACTAATATAAGACTATATGTTAATTATACTAGAATTAAATTTTTTTAAGAAATGGACAGAGGACCTAAATAGACATTTTTTCAAAGATGACAGACGGCCAACAGACACTTGAAAAGATGCTCAACGGTACCAATCATCAAGGAAAAGCAAATCAAAACCATAATGAGGTATTACCTCAAACCAGTACAGTTGACTAGAATCAAAAAGAGAAGAGTAACAAGTGTTGACAAGGATGTGGAGAGGAAAGCCCTTGTGCTCTCTTGGGAATGTAAATTGGTACAGCCACTGTGGAAAACAGTATGGTGCTTCCTCAAAAAATTAAAAATATAAATACCATATGATCCAGTAAACCCACTGCTGGGTATTTAGCCAAAGAAAACAAAAATACTTAAAAACTGAGAACAAACTGAGGGTTGATGGGGGGTGGGAGGGAGGGGAAAGTGGGTGATGGGCATTGAGGAGGGCACCTGTTGGGATGAGCACTGGGTGTTGTATGGAAACCAATTTGACAATAAATTTCATATTTAACAACAACAACAACAAAAAAAAACCAAAAATATAATTCAAAAAGATATATGCACTCTTATGTTTATTGCAGTATTATTTACAATAACCAAGATATGGAAGCAACCTAATGTTCATCAAAAGATGGATAAAGAAGATGTGGTATATATAGACAACGGATTACTACTCAGCAATAAATAGAATGAAATCTTGCCATTTGTGACAACATGGATGGACGCAGAGGGTATTATTCTAAGTAAATAAAGTCAGAGAAAGACAAATACCAAATGATTTCACTTATATGTGGAATCTAAAAAACAAAACAAATAAAAAAGAATTTTAAATATTGTGATCAAACTGGTGGTTGCCAGAGGGAAGTTGGGTGGGAGCATGGGTGAAATAGATAAAAGGGACTAAGAGGTACAAATTTTCAGTTATAAAATAAATAAGTCATGGAGATGAAAAATAACAACATACGGAATATAGTCAGTAATATTGTGGTAATACTGTATGGTGACAGATGGTGACTACACTTATGATGAACACTGACTAATGTATAAAATTATTGAATTAATACATTGTGCAACAGAAACTATTAACATTGTATGTTAGCTATACTTAATGAAAAAAAAAAAAAAAAAAAAAAAAAAAAAAGACCAGAAACAACAAGTGTTGTCCAGGATGGGAGAAAAGAGAACCCTCAAGAACTGTCAGTGGGAATGTAAATTGGTGAAGCCACTGTGGAAAACAGTATGGAAGTTCCTCAAAAAATTAAAGTAGAAGTAGCATATGACCCAGTAAATTCCACTTCTGGAATTTATCCAAAGGAAACAAAAACATTAATTCTAAAAGATACATGCACCCCTATGTTCACTACAGCACTATTAAACTGATAAAAACAGATACTACACTTGATCTTAGCCAAAAGGCCGAGAAGCGATTCACTGCAGCACTATTTACTGTAGCCAAGATATGGGAACCACCAGAGTGTCCACCGACAAATGAATGGATAAAGAAAATGTGGCATATATAGTCAACGGAATATTACTCAGCCATAAAAAGGAAGGAAATCTTGCTACTTGCAACAATATGGACGGGCCTTTAGGGCATTATACTAAGTGAAATAAGTCAGATGGAAGAATACAAATATCATATGATCTTACTTGTATGTGTAATCTACAAATAAAAATTTTAAAATATTTAAAAACCAAGCTCAAAGATACAGAGAACAGATTGGTGGTTTCAAGACTGGTGGGGCATGGGGAGGGTTGGTGGTGAAATGGGTCAAAGGAGACAAAAGGCACCAACTTCTAGTTATAAAGTAATTAAGTCCTGGGAATATAATGTACAGCATGGGGACTATAGTTAATAATACTGTATTGCCCATTTGAAGTTTGCTGAGAGTAGATCTTAAAAGTGCTCATCACAAGAAAAAAACACGTAAATCCGGGCCAGGTGTGGTGACAGATGTCAACTAGACTTACTGTGGTGATCATTTCACAACATACGCAAATATCAAATGATGTGGTACACCTGAAATTCATAAAGTGGTACAGGTCAATTATACCTCAAAAAATGTTAAACAAAATTGTTAAAAATCACAGATAAAGAAGGGCCCCTCCATCTGTCCTACTAATGACCAGGGTATAGAGGGGAAGAAGCTGCTGTATCCCACTGCTCCCCACTCTGGGCCCAGAGACACCTCTTTAGTTTTCTCTCACACCCTGCAGGGGTAGGGCCCTCAAGTAAGGACACAGGAGCTCACTACTCACTCATTAGGAAGCAAAATGGACTAATGCCCAAATGGACCACAACCACCTCTGTCACCCGGTCACCACACAGCTCTGGGGCTATTGCATGTGCCTCTCACACACTCCTGCCAGGTTTAAGTTAGTTCAGGAGGACCAGAGCAGATTTCAGTTCAGCTCAAAGAACTGTGCTACATCTTTGTTTCTAAATGTCATTTTCCAATAAAAGGATACAAGCCTCCTTGGGAAATTGGCGGGTTCTAAGGCTGGGGTAGGAAAAATACAAGACAAGTCTGGAGCATCTTGTAGTACTGGAAAGCAAACAAGTGCTTACTACTGAAGAAAGGCATGCATGGTCCTCCACAGCAGGCTGGTCTGCAGCTCCCACTGCTCAGGCCACTGAGTGGGTAGGAAAAACCCTGGGTGATTTTAAGCTGTTCGTCCACAGGCTTTTAAACAGAAAATGGAAATAAGGTCAGAAAATAATTATCAGTTTTAAAATAAATCAATGAATAATACTGTTTGTAGATAGTACTCCTTATAGGACGTGGAGTTAGTCCACCCTTTGAGAGTGGTTTAAACTTAGTGACCTGCTTCCACAGAATAGGGAAAGGAAACACAACACCTTAACCAAGTGATGAAGTTCATATCCCCAGTGCTATCATGTGCCCCCTGATATGTGTGATGAGAAAGGACTTCACTTCTACGGTATTCTTCCCCAAAACCATAACCTGGGTCTAATTACACAAAAACAGACAAATCCAGTTTGGTCACATTTCTTCATGAAATTTGGATAGTACCTCTCATGGCACAAAGTCATGAAAACAAGGAAAGACTGACCCGGGGAGACATGTAAACTAAACACAGTATGGTATTCTAGTCTGGATCAGAACAGGAAGAGGACATTAATAGAAAAACTGGTCTGGACGTTAGTTAATAATAATAAACCAATACAGTTCCTTAGTTTTAATAAATGTACCATGGAAGTGCAAAATGTAAATAATGGGGGAAATTGGGTAAGGGGTATGCAGGAACTCTGTAATTCTCCACAGCTTTATATAAATCTGTAATTATTTCAAAATAAAAAGTTTATTTTATATATAAAAAAAAGTACTGGCTGGACATGAGAAGGGATGCAAAGACAAGGCAGTCATCGCCCTCAGAATCGTCAACCTTCCTATGGGAAGGAGACATGACAAGGGTAAATGCGTTGAAGAGGAACATCCATCCTGGTTTGCTTGGGATAGTCCCTACTTTATTATCTCAGCATCATTGGTTACAAGCATCCCTTTTACTTCCAAAAGTATTCCGATTTGGACATTAGATTTTTTGGTCACACCACTTAAAAGTACAGGGTACGGTGAGGTGGTCAGAAATAAGTGGAACATCTGTGATGGCATGGAAGGATGGATGGGGGTAAGAAGTGGAAATAGGGGGATAGGAAGGCAAAGGTATGACCCAGGCAGGGGCAGCCTCAAGAGGAAAGCCCCAGAGGCAGATAAGACCCACCATGTATTCTTTTTTAAGACACAGAAGTCTGAAATTGGAGAAAATAGAAAAACAGCAAGCATGATTAAGAAGATGGGGTCAACCAGGGTCTGGACTAGAACTCTACTGGGACAGTAAAGTATTTTCAAGCAGATGGGAGGGAAAGGGACCTTGCCACCCTACAAATGAAAAACCTACAAAATCAATTTTCTTGAGAAAGATTCTTTCCCACCCCCTTTACATACCTAGTCTTCCCAACTCTTCCTATACTTTCTCGAGGCCCTTGATATATATACTGAGCTCCAGCTCACCCAAGCTAACTCTCAACGGTATCGTGAGACCCCTCTGACACAGATATCACCATTTGCTCAGCTCTCGGTGTACACAGGACTGAGCAGCTGCTTCCCTGGCCTTGGGTGTCTGACCCAAACTGCGGTTCAGTCATATGCTCTGCTGACTCAGGGGGTACACGTCTCCTCTCCAGAACACCACTCCCTGATTTCCATGTGGCATTCTTCATTGTTGAAGTAAAGTGTTACCTTCAAAAAGCATAACCCCCAGGTCTTCTTGTGAACTCCTAATTTCAGAGAACAGGAAGAAATGTTTTACAAAAACCCTGTTGCTCTTTCAGGGAAGAGGACTTGCATTCTAAATAGCTTTACTATGAAAAATAAACTGTGATTCAGTTTCACTTTCTATTTAAATGCTTCAGGAACTAATTCATATGCTATTATTTTCAGAGAATGATGACTTTATGTGTTTTTTAAATTTTGTCCTTTGAATCATTTCATTCCCATGAGATTCTCAAACACTTAAAAACCCCACCAAACTTAATGTACTTAGTGGAATCTCTGTATGGTATTATTTGGCATCTTCTGCTTATAGTCATGATAAAAAAAACTAGCTGGTCTTCCTACTCCTTAGCAGAGAGGAGTGATGCGCTGAAGATTTACCGAGACCAAGGTAAGTGATATTATTCTAAAATATGAAAATCTTTAATAACTGCGTATTTTATGCGCTGGTAGAAAAAAGAAGAGTAAGGATGTCTAGAAGCTCACCTCTACTGGGATGTGGGTAGAGTGGGGGAACAGGGGTGACTTTCCTCTGCAATGTGCCCAGGAGGCTTGAGTGAGGTTGGGCCTAGCTTCTGGGGCGTCTGCTGCCCAGGCCTTCCTCTCATGGCGGCTAAGAGGTGTGGGGCAGTGACTGCATCAGGATGCCCCATGTAGCTGGTGATAAAATTCTCTGATGAAATTTGTTCTTTCTCAATGAAGCTCTCTTTCTCTGGGAATTCCTAGATCCTTTTCCAATTTAAACTAGCAGAATAGGAACTTTCATAAATCTGGGCCATCCAGCTCTCTGCTCTCTAAATTTTCAAGCCTTTGCATGCCCTTCCCTCTGCAAAAATATTTTTGGTTTGGAAAACTGCCAATGAAGTAACTGAGAGGTGGAATTGAACCAAACACCTTTAGATGAGAGCAGGGACACCTTTCCCTCTAAGGGAACAGACCTCACCTCAGGGGCCTGTGGAGAGAAGCCCGCTCCAAGGTGCCAGTTTTCATTTGGCTTCCCAGCACCTCTGCAGTCATAACCAAAGCGAAGGAGAATATTGCATGACTTCAGAAGAAAGCCGGCCACCTTGCAACATCTTCAGGAAATTCTGCACTCCCCTAGGGCTTGCAAAACTCCCTATGTCTTGCAGACCAAAGGCAAGATCTCAGTCATCTAGCTCTAGTTTGCATAATTAAAAAAGTGGAAGCTGGTTATTTTCTGAGTGACCCTTGGCCCAACCAAGCTCTCAGGGCCTGTGACAGAAATAAGATAGCAATGAAATGAACTGTTTTAACAGTGAAAACTCATACTATTTACATGAGTAGGAAAAGCCAGGCCTGTGAATGTCCATCTCCTCTTACCTACAAGGTTCACACAGCCAAAACAGCGTCCACTGATGGTGCTATAACGTTATTCTTTTGAAGATGGCACATATACAACTTAATGTAATTTCATGCCATGATCTGTAAGGCTTTTCAGAGAAACAATTTACTAACATCTTCTATAATACCTTTTATCTTCCTTTTCGATGTGGAAAAGCATAGCCTGTGATCTGTTAATTTGGTCCCTTTCACATCTTAACGTCTTTCTGGTCCTTCTCCCCCTGTCCTATTAATATGTTATCCAACTTAGGGGGAAAAAATTAAAACACAGAAGTTTAGAGCTACATCTAGTATGGCCACACAGAGGAAGAGAAAGTCCACCTTCAAAGTAAACAGAGCAGCTCTGCCTCTTCCATATCGGGCATGCAGACAGATTTCCTTTGTACAAAGAGTCTTGCTACTAGGGGGAAAACTTTGAAAATCACTCAGCAACTCTAAACCCCTCACCGTAAACAAGCACAAATCAAGACACAGGGAGGTTTTCCTGGCACAAGGTCACTTTTAGCAGAGCCACTGCTTGGAAACAAGGTTTCAAACTCCTAGTTCATGACAACAGACCCCCCCCCCCCCCACTACCTTAGGAGGGACAGAGGAAGCTCCACATGGGCCTCTTTCAATCAAAAGCCACCTGGGATGAGGGCAGCCATTCTGTCTGCGGGAGCTAAACTGAGGTCCCTCAACCTCCACCCCCACTTCCGTTGCAGAACAAGGGTCACTGCCACAGGGGGAGCTGAACCTGTGGACAGGTTCTGGTTTGAGTCAGAGTACAATTTCGTTTTAAGGCCCAGAAATTTTTTATTTGGATCCTCCAGGCTTGGTTAGAGGTTGAGAGACCATGGGGCCACCTAGCAGCCCTTGGCTTTTCCAAGTTTGGGAAGACAACTCCATCACAATAGGAGTTTCTCGGAGAAAGCTGCTACCACAGGGAAGGAATATTTACTAAGTGGGACAGGAAGCGACTGCTGAAGACCTTTTTAACCCACTTCTGTAAGGTTCACTTCGATAAAACCAGCCAGTCAACATGCCTTTCACATCTTTGTTCTGTTATTAAAGCCTTGAGTTTTTTGTACAAAGTGACACACACACACACACACACACAAGAAAGCTAGCTTGCTCATGTTGGTCAAACTGAAGATATCTACAGAAGTAGGGTTCTGGGCCACTTTGGAGGTGGGAGTAATAAATGTCACATTAATATAAAGGTCTGTCAAAGTTTCTGGATTCTTTTTTTTTTTTTTTTTTGAATACATGAAATTTACTGGCTGGATAAAGTCAGTCTTCATCTTGTTCAGCTCCAGGCCCTGTGAAGAGGGCTGGGCTGGTGGGGTAAGTACAGGATGGGCAGACCTGACCCTGCAGCCTAAGTTATTTTAGCATCTAGGCAGCCTGGAGTTTAGGCACAATGGAGTTTTAAGAAACTGTCCTCTCCCCCCACACACAACCAGCATTCCTGGGGAGCGTCCTAACATCTGCCCGGGGCTTCAAAACCATGCACATTCATTCATTCATTCAACCAAAATTTACTGAGCACTCAATTCAGGCTAGGTCTTTCCTTCCGGAACTACTCACTGAGTGCCTTCCATGGTGTTCTGTCAGTTTCTCGAGGAGATATGGAGGACTGCATCCTGCTTACTCCCACTCCGCATAGGAGCTTATGGTTAGCCTGGGCTATAAAACAGCAGAATGGGAAAAGGCTGGGATTTGTGGCCAGACGGACCCAATTGAGATCCTAACATTGGGGCAATTGGCAATAACTAGTTGCTTGATCTTGAGCAGGTGGTTAAAGTTCTCTGAGTCTCAGCTTCTTTAGATGAAAACGGCAGATAATACAATTTATTTCTTATGAAGTTATTTGTTTAATGGGATATAAAGACATGTTAGGTAAATACATATGGACCACCAATATTAGGTAAAAACCTTTTTTAAGATTCAGTACAATTTTTATTTTAATAATGCTTGTACATAATTACAACAGTAACACCTACAAAGCTCTCACTTTGAACCAGGCACTATTCCAGATATTTTACATAGATTAAACTAGTTCACCCTAACAATAACTTTCTGAGGTAAGCACAACAATTACGTAGTTTTCAACAAATGATGTAACTGAGGAACAGAGAGGTTGAGTGATTTGCCCAAGGTCACACAATCAGCAAGTGCCAGTACCTGGCTTCAAGTCATGTCCATATACATACAGTTCAGTGATTCAGAAAATTCTGGAAGACTTATTATGAGAAGCAGCCACTCTGCATTTCTTGCCTTGTTGTCCCCCCTCTTTCTATGTAACTAGTGCTTATAAAGATGAGGATTTAAGTCTCTTTCACCATTCCTGGAAACCACCACACACCACTCACACACCACACTTCTCCTCTTCCACCCTTTCAATATCAATTTTTAGTTGGATTAATATTCAATGCTTATATCCCTATCACCTGTAACACTACTACAGGCAAGCTCTGCAGTCTTCCATCATTCTCCTTCCTCCTTACACAACTAGTAACTAAATACTTGTCTTATTATTTTGCTTAGTTTCTATGCACCTTCCACTAACCCATCTCCAAACTTTCCACTGTGTTAATCTCCTCTTCATCTATTCAAACACATTGTAAGTCCCTGGATCCCTTGAACACACCTTTCCCAGAGCCTTTCTGCTCCAATCTAGACTGGATGCTTCTAGTCCTGCTGTATAGCCATATCCCAGGAGCCCCTTTCATCATCCTTAGAATTCCTTTAACTTCTTTCTTGGGCCAGTTCCACCCGGGTTTTTTACCTTTTCATGAAGTTGAATTTCTCAATTTTTCTTTTTTCTTTTTTTAAGGATAGCTTTTCTTTTTTTTTTTTTAATGTTTATTTATTTTTGACAGAGAGAGAGAGAGAGAGAGAGAGACAGAGCATGAGCAGCAGAGGGGCAGAGAGAGAGGGAGACACAGAATCCGAAGCAGGCTCCAGGCTCTGAGCTGTCAGCACAGAGCCCGACGTGGGGCTCAAACTCACAGACTGTGAGATCATGACCTAAGCCGAAGTCGGATGCTCAACCGAATGAGCCACCCAGGTGCCCCTCTTTTTTTGTTTGTTTGTTTGTGGCTTTTGTATCCTATTTAAGAAATCCTTGCCTACTGTGCAGTGGTGATATTTTTCTACAATTTCTTCTAGAAGTTTTATAATTTTAACTTTTATGTTTAGGTCTGGGATCCATTTTTAGCTGCTTTTGTGTATGGTGTGAAGTAAGGGTTGAGGCTCTTTATCTCAATATAGATATCCACTTGATCCAGCATCATTTCTTTTAAAAACCCTCCTCCCCATCGAAATACATTGGTCTTTTTTTAAAAACTCAATGGACTATTTATGTGTGGGCCTATATCTAAACTCTCTATCATCTTCTATTAACCGTTATATCTATCCCTATGCTAGTACCAGAATGTCTTGATAATTGCAACTTTATAGGGAGTCTTCAAATTAAGTAGTGTAAGACTTCCAACTTTGTTCCATTCAAAATTGTTCTGGCCATTCTAGGTTCTTTGTGTTACCCTGTAAATTTTAGAATCAGCTTGATTGTGATTGCACTGAATCTACAGGTCAATTTGGAAAAACTGACATCTTAACAACATTAAGTCTTCTTGTCCACAAACATGGTATATCTCTCCATTCATGTAGGTCTACTCTAACGCAGTAATGTTTGGTAGTTTTTAGTGTACAAATCTCAAACAAATCTTGTAAAATGTGTCTTTGAATATTTCATGTGTTTTTGTTTGTTTGTTTCTTAAAAAATAGACTTCAGTTTTTAGAGCAGTTTTAGGCTCACAACAAAATCCAAGTACAGAGAGTTTCTATGTAACCCATATTTCCCCTCACATACAATCTCCCCAAGCTAGGGTGTTTCATATGCTATTGTAAATGGTATTTTTATTTTTACTTTTAAAACAGTTTAAGTATTTTTTTTAATTTTATTTATTTAAGTAATCTCTACACCCAACATTGGACTTAAACTCATAACCCCATAATCAAGAGTTGCATGCTCTTCTGACTGAGCCAGCCAACACCCCTATAAGTGATATTTTAAAAACCCCATTTCAAAATTATTCATTGCTAGTATACAAGGGAAAAATTAAACATTAACTTGTATCCTGTGAACTTATCAACATACTTATTAGTTCCAGTAGTTTTTCTGTAGAATCCTTAGGATTTTCTACATACCCCAATCATGTCATCTGCAAATAAATACTATTTTACTTCTTCTTTGCCAATCTGTATGTCTCCCTTTACTGCTATAGCTAGGACCTTCAGAAAGATATTACATATAAGTGGTAAAAGCAGACATCCATCTTAGAGGGAAAATATTTAGTCTTTTACCATTAAGTATAGCATCAGTTGTAGGTTTTCATGAGAGGTCCTTCACCAGATTGATGAAGTTCCCAGGTATTCATACTTTACTGAGAGGTTTGTGCCTTTTTTTTTTTTAGTTTATTTATTTATTTTGAGAGAAAGAAAGAAAGAAAGAGAGAGAGCACGTACGCATGAGTCGGGGGGAGGGGCAGAGAGAGAGGGAGAGGGAGAGAATCCCAAGCAAGCTCCACACTGTCAGTGCTAAGCCCGACATGAAGCTCGAACCCATGAACCATGAGATCATGACCTGAGCCAAAATCAAAAGTCAGGTGTTTAACCAGCTGAGCCACCCAGGCACCCTGAGGTTTATGTCTTTTTAAATCATAAATAAGTGTTGAATCTTGCCAAAGGCTTTTGATGCATCTATAGAGATGATATTTTTTCCCTTCATTTCTGCTAATGTTGTAAGTTACACTTGTTTGACATATAAATATTAAATAGCCTTGCATTCCTGGGATAAACCCCACTGAATCATAATGTATTTTCCTTTTAGTATTCATTTTGCTAATAGTTTGTTAAGGATTTTACCTATGTCCGTAATGGATATTAGTTTGTAATTTTTTTCTTGTAATGTCTCTCTCTGGTTTTGAAATCAAACTGATATTGGCCTCATAAAATGAGCTGAAAAGTTCACTATCTAATTTTACTTTCTGAAAGTTAAGTATTATTTCTTCCTTAAATGTTTGATAGAATTCACCAGTAGCACCATCAAGAATTTCTGGGAGAATTTAATATAATTTTAATTACTTTCATTATTATATTGATATTCAGGAATATTTCTCCCTGAGTCAGTGTTAAAAATTTGTGTCTTCCAAGGAATTATCCCATTTCATCCAAGTTTTCAAGCGTATTCCCATAGTTATTCATAATATCCTTTTCTTATCTCCTTAGTTAATGTAGGATTTTAGAAATGTTTTCTCTTTTCCCAGATCCTGATAATTTGTGTCTTCTTTTTCTTGATTATTCTATTTAGATGTTATCAATTATATTGATTTTTAAAAATCAAATATTTAGTTTCACTGATTTTCTCTTTTTTCTATTTTTTGATTCATTGTTTGCTGATCTTTATTATATCCTTTCTTCTACTTCCTTTGGGTTCAAATTGCTCCTCTGCTCCTAGCTTCTTAAGGTGGAAGTCTAGATCATGCGTTTGAGACCTGTCTTCATTTCTAAGATAAGCTATAAATTTTCTTCTAAGGACTGTCTAAGCTGCATCCCATAAGTTTGAAAACTTTCATCTTCATTTAAAATATTTTAAAATTTCCTTGTGATTTCTAACTTTACCTTTACATTATTTAGAAGTGTGTTGTTTTTTCTGAATATATATTATTAATTTTTAACTTAATTCCACTCTTATTAGAGAACGTACGTACTCTGTATGATTTAATTGTTTTACATTAATTGAGATTGGGGTTTTTTTTAGTGTTTTTTTTTTTTTTTTTTGAGAAAGAGAGCATGAGCAGCAGAAGGATGAAAAGAGAAGGGGGCAGAGAATCTGAAACTGGCTCTGTGCTGACAGCAGCAAGTCCAATAAGGGGCTCAAACTCATAAAAAGCGATATCATGACCTGAGCTGAAGTCAGATACTCAACTGACTGAGCCACCCAGGGACCCCTGTTTTATGGCTCGTAATATGGCCTACTTTGGTGAATGTTTCATATGCACTTGAAAGGAATGTGTATTCTGCTGTTTTTGGTAATGTATTCTGTAAATGTCAACTAGGTTGAGTTGGCTGATAGTATTGTTTTTTATCTTCTATATCTCTACTAATTTTTTCAGTTTGTTTGAAGGAAGAATATTGAAATATCTAACAATAATCCTGAGTTTGTTCATTTCTCTATCAATTTTTGCTGCATTTATTTTGAAGCTCTGTTATTGGGTGTACACACATTTAGAATTGTTATGTCCTCTTGACCAACTGTACTCTCAATTATTATGAAATGACCCTATTTATTCCATGTAACATTTCTTGTTCTAAGGTATACTTTGATATTAACATAGTCATTCTAGTTTTGTTATGATTGGTGCTTACATGGTATAAGTTATCCATCCTTTTAATCTATGTGTATGTTTGTATTTAAAATGGGTTTCCTCCATCAAAACCTTAGAGGAGAAAGCAGGAAAAGACCTCTCTGACCTCAGCTGTAGCAATCTCTTACTCGACACATCCCCAAAGGCAAGGGAATTAAGAGCAAAAGTGAATTACTGGGACCTTATGAAGATAAAAAGCTTCTGCACAGCAAAGGAAACAACCAACAGAACTAAAAGGCAACCAACGGAATGGGAAAAGATATTTGCAAATGACTTATCGGACAAAGGGCTAGTATCCAAAATCTATAAAGAGCTCACCAAACTCCACACCCGAAAAACAAATAACCCAGTGAAGAAATGGGCAGAAAACATGAATAGACACTTCTCTAAAGAAGACATCCGGATGGCCAACAGGCACATGAAAAGATGTTCAACGTCGCTCCTTATCAGGGAAATACAAATCAAAACCACACTCAGATATCACCTCACGCCAGTCAGAGTGGCCAAAATGAACAAATCAGGAGACTATAGATGCTGGAGAGGATGTGGAGAAACGGGAACCCTCTTGCACTGTTGGTGGGAATGCAAATTGGTGCAGCTGCTCTGGAAAGCAGTGTGGAGGTTCCTCAGAAAATTAAAAATAGACCTACCCTATGACCCAGCAATAGCACTGCTACGAATTTACCCAAGGGATACAGGAGTACTGATGCATAGGGGCACTTGTACCCCAATGTTTATAGCAGCACTCTCAACAATAGCCAAATGATGGAAAGAGCCTAAATGTCCATCAACTGATGAATGCATAAAGAAATTGTGGTTTATATACACAATGGAATACTACATGGCAATGAGAAAGAATGAAATATGGCCTTTTGTAGCAACGTGGATGGAACTGGAGAGTGTGATGCTAAGTGAAATAAGCCATACAGAGAAAGACAGATACCATATGGTTTCACTCTTATGTGGATCCTGAGAAACTTAACAGAAACCCATGGGGGAGGGGAAGGAAAAAAAAAAAAAAAAAAAGAGGTTAGAGTGGGAGAGAGCCAAAGCATAAGAGACTGTTAAAAACTGAGAACAAACTGAGGGTTGATGGGGGGTGGGAGGGAGGGGAGGGTGGGTGATGGGTATTGAGGAGGGCACCTTTTGGGATGAGCACTGGGTGTTGTATAGAAACCAATTTGACAATAAATTTCATATATTAAAAAATTAATTAATTAATTAATTAATTAATTAAATAAAATGGGTTTCCTCTGGATAGTGCACAGTTGGGTCTTGCTTTTTTTTTTCTTTTTTTATTGTCTTTAATTCTAGTTAGTTGACATACAGTGTTATATTAGTAAAAATATGGAACGCTTCACGAATTTGCATGTCATCCTTGCGCAGCAGCCACGCTAATCTTCTCTGTATCATTCCAATTTTAGTATATGTGCTGCCGAAGCGAGCACAGGGGTCTTGCTTTTTTAATCCAGTTGGTCTGACCATCTCTGCCTTATAAGTGGGGTGTTTGGATTCTTTATAATAAATATAATTATTAAGATGGTTGGGCTTAATTCTACCATCTTCCTATTTGTTTATTTGGTCCTATCTGTTCATTGTTCTTTTTTTCCTTTGCTCCTGACTTAAAAAAAAAAATTTTTTTTTAACGTTTATTTGAGAGAGAGAGAGAGAGAGAGAGAGGGAGAGAGAACACATGTGTGCAAGTTGGAAAGGGGCAGAGAGATAGGAGAGACAGTGCAGAGCCTGACATGGGTTCAATCTCGCCAACTGTAAGATCACATAACCTAAGCCAAAATCAAGACTCAGACGCTTAACCAACTGAACCACCCAGGCGCCCCTATTCCTGACTTCTTTTGTAATAATTGAATATTTTTAGCCCTCCATTTAATCTACAAGATTAGTTTATTAGCTATACCTCTTTGTTTTAGAAGTTTTTTTTTTTAGTAGTTACTCTAGGATTTGAAACATGTATATTTTACTTATTTATTATTTACATTTTCATTTTACACTTATTTCAAATAATGTTTATTATATCACTTCTGGCATAATGTAAAAATGTCATAACAAAAATATACTATCATTTCATTTCTCCCATCCTTCGTGCTACTATTGTCACACATTTCACTTCTACAGATGGTCTAAATCCTACCATGCATGTAATTTTTGCTTTAACTTATAAACTATAAATACATTTTAAAATGAAGGAGAAGAAAGTGTTTTATATTTACTCATATATATACCATTTCAAGCACTCTTCATTTCTTTGTGTAAATCCATATTCCCACCTGATATTTTCTTTCTGCCTGAATAATCTTTCACATGGTGCAAGTTTCTGGACAACAAATTCTTTCGACTTTTGTTTGTATGAAAAGCCTCTTTCTTTCTTTTTGTTTTTTTGTATGTTTTTTGTTTGTTTGTTTGTTTGTTTTTTGCCTTCACGTTTGAAAAATAGTTTCACTTATGTCCAAATTGTCTTATTTTTTTCTTTTGGCACTTTAAAGAAGCCATTCCATTGTCTCTTGGCTTGCATAGCTTTACACATGAAGTCTGTAGTAACTCTTTTCTTTTAATTTTGTTAACGTTTTTATTATTGAGAGACAGAGAGACACAGAGCATGAGCAGGGGAGGGGTAGAGAGAGAGGGAGACACAGAATCTGAAATAAGCTCCAGGCTCTGAGCTGTCAGCACAGAGCCCGACGAGGGACTCAAACTCACAAACCATAAGATCATGACCTGAGCTGAAGCTGGTCGCCCAACCAACTGAGCCACCCAGGCACCCCTGTAGTAATTCTTATCTTTGTTTTTCTGTACATACTGATTTTTATCTTTAGCTCTTTAATATTAGTTTTTAACAACTTGATTATGATATGGTTTGATATGAGTTTCTGTGTATGTAAGTTTATTCTATTTAGCATCTTGTATCTTTGTCTTAGCATTTTTATCTAATTTAGAAAAATTTTCATCATTTTTTCTTATTACTTCTTAGTATTTATGGTGCACCTGGGTGGCTCAGTCGCTTGAGCATCTTACTCTTGATTGCAGCTCAAGTCATGATCCCAGGGTCGTGGGATCAAGCCTCACATTGGGGTCGTGCCGAGCATGGAATCTGCTTAAGATTCTCTCTCTCTTTTCCTCTGACCCTCCCCCACTCACACACACACTCTCTCTCTCAAAAATAAATAAATTAATTAATTAATAACTTAAAAAGAGATTTCTGGAGAACTTTTCTGTATAACTCCCTTTTGTATGCAATTCTTCCTTACAACTTTCAGTTGCCTCAGTTTCCCTGAACTCCAATCTCTCTCTTCAACTAAGTGTGACCACCATGCCATACTTGGGATTCCCCTCCCAGCTTCGTGATCTGGAATGTGCTTCCAGGTAGAAACCTAAGTGATAATAGAACTTGCCTCATTTTTCTCTCTTCTCTCAGGAATCACAATCTGTGATACCTCTAGTCCAATATCAGAAAACAGGTGTTTCATACTCTTTATAAGAGTTTCCAGTGATTTCTGTGGCAGGATAAAAGTGGCCCCTATTAGTTCATCATGGATTAAAACAGAAGTCCACTTTATGCTTTACTAAAAATCCATTTACTGACAACTTTTGGAAGGGAGTGGGGAGTAAACATGTGTTCAATCCAGCATGTTTAGCCACCCACCTTAATTTTAAAATCTGTAAATAAAACAATAATATTATTTAAATTAATAATTACTTCAAACAGTGAGAGAGACTAACTGCTTTCAACTTTTTACCAAGATGTCTACAGTCAGCTCAATGAGGATTGGCTTGAATCAGGTTCCACACCTACTTGCTTTCTTTACTTACTTTCAACAGGATCTTTTGATAAAATAATTGTGCCAAAAGTTTGTTCTGCTTTTTCTCTAAACCCAATATTTATTATTTTCTTAGGCTGGTTATTCAAAGATCTTCACAATTATATGACTTATATGTAATTTTGCATCAAGAAGTACAATTTTGAATAACAGTCTTATCATTTTGGTCTCTTCTTTACATTTACTGACAAAATTAGCTTCCTACACTCACTCTAGGAAATATTACTTGATTTACCAGAGAGGTAATCATATTTTGTTTAAAAATTGTGTCCAAATTTGGTGGCGTTTTGCCACTATAGGGCAAAGTGTTACAAGAAACAGTGTCTTTGGGGACCATTGTCCATTGCATTGGACAATGCAATAAAGTCCAATTTTCAAACATTCAGCAATGTATTTCCTAACTGAACATCTCTTTTCTAGATAATATACTAACTCAAAACTCTCATAGATTATTTTGTCCTAGCTCATACAGATTCATGCTGTATATTCATACTGTAACCATATTCAATAATTATACTTACAGAATTATTCTGTATTATACTATTGATAATATTATCTTCATCATTAACTGTACCCTTCAATTACTTTAGATTCATAAGATTTAATACAATACGAAAGTAACTTTAAAAACATAAATGTTTATAACTAAGAATTTTAACACTAACAAGATGTGAAACACATTATACAAAATAATCTATAATTGATCACTCAAATTAGCTATGATTAACTGACCAAAATACAGTTGCAGTGAATATCATAAAACAATTATTAATAAGGTAATAGAATTTCTATAGAAATCTTAATTACTCTTACATTTAAAATTAGTGAAGTGTCAATGGAGTACTACATGGCAATGAGAAAGAATGAAATATGGCCCTTTGTAGCAATGTGGATGGAACTGGAGAGTGTTATGCTAAGTGAAATAAGCCATACAGAGAAAGACAGATACCATATGTTTTCACTCTTATGTGGATCCTGAGAAACTTAACAGAAACCCATGGGGGAGGGGAAGGAAAAAAAAAAAGAGGTTAGAATGGGAGAGAGCCAAAACATAAAAGACTCTTAAAAACTGAGAACAAACTGAGGGTTGAGGGGGGGTGGGAGGGCGGGGAGGGTGGGTGATGGGTATTGAGGAGGGCACCTTTTGGGATGAGCACTGGGTGTTGTATAGAAACCAATTTGACAATAAATTTCATATACTGAAAAAATAAAAATAAATAAAAAATAAAAATAAAAAAATAAAATAAAATTAGTGAAGTGTATGTGAACAAAATTGTTTGATCATTTTTTTTCTCTAAATTCATCACACCAGTTGCAAACTCCTTGGCAAACCACCAGAGTTTCATAGACCATCTCTGTGAAACCCTGTTTCAAGGATAGGCATTTGTATTTCTAATTAGTGGTAGTATTTACTGATTTTCAGTGATTCATACATAGAAGACACCTAATATCCATGTAATAAGTTATTAAGCAACATATTTTGGTTTCATACATGTTAAGTACTATTCTAAACTCTGAGGATATAGCAGTGAACAAGACAGATATTGTTTCTATTCTGGAGGTACTTCCTATCTAGTGAAAAGAAGGAGACAGTACAAAGAAAGCAGATAAGTTCAGAACATGTTAATAATATAAAGGAAATAGTGTAATGAGATAAAGTGTGACTTAAGGAGTTACTTTGAATTGGGTATTCAGGAAAGACCTGAGGAGGTTACTGTTGAACAGAATGCTGAGTGATGAGAAGGAAGTAGGCATTGAGGAGCTGAGACCATTCTAGGCAGAAGGCTTAGCAAGTGGAAAGGCCTTGAGGCAGTGGTAATGGTTTGGCCTTTTTGGGAAATGGAGAGAAGGCTGAGGTGTCTGAAGCAGAATGAACAAAAGGAATATGGGATAAGAAGAGGCTGGGAAGGCACCCATGTACCAGAAAAGCAGAACCTTGTGAGCTGTGGAGATGAGTTTGGGAAGCTACTGGAAGACTGTAAACAGGGGAGTGACTGAACTAATTTGCCTTTATAAAATATCACTAAATATTCCACAGAGTACAGAGGAGTTGGAGAGAGGCAGAGTGAGAGCAGGAAGACCAGTTACAAGGGTATTTAATAATCCAAGCTAGAGGTAACTAGGGTGGGAAGCAGTACAGATGGAGAGAAGTAGATGGATTTGGGAAGTATTTTTCATATAGAGCAAGTAAGACTTGTCAATGCATTGAATGAATTAATGCATGAGATAATTAATGCATAGTCACTAAAATGGGGAGATCTGAAAGGAGGAAGGTCAACATGTGCTACAGAAGTTAAGGAAAGCTTTCTGGAGAAGGCAGAATGGGAGCTGGGCTTGCAAGATGAGCTAGCTATGGCTGAGAAGTTCAACAGTAGGAATCCAGTTGCAAACAAAACCAGTGAGGTGTGAGTGAGCTTCAATGTGTCTGGGGACTCATGAGGAACTGCCTGCTAGCTAGATGTTGAGGAATGAGCAGGATAGTGGGGTAGAGTGGAATGGGAAGGGGCTGGATCATGGAAGATCTGAAAAGCCCAGAAGGGTGAACTCTGTCTATCCCTATCCAACCCCCAGAACAGCTATACCTTGGACTTGTACCAGGGAGACTGACAATGAGCCTTTTCTCCAAGTTCCATGCCTGAGCCTAGGTACCCATCTCACTGCTTTCCAGGAGAGGCCCCAAGTGCTCACTGATCTGCCCAACATCAAGGTGACCTGGGTGAGCTGGGAGCTAGAGCAAGTCCCTGCTATATTTACCATCCCTGGCAGATATGGCAACACCTAACACTGTAGAAATGCTTCAGATAACAAGTAAATTATCCCATAAACTCTGAGCTAGAGGCATCAGTCTGTCTCTGACAAAAGTGATGGGTTTTCCCCAGCACCAGATGGGAAGCACCCCCAGGACTGCCTTGGAGACCACCCACACCCAGGGCTCTGCCTCCTCCTTCTCTCAGCAGTCCATAAGCCTAGCCTTTGCTGTCTCCACAAAGGAAGGAGTGTATCTCACAACTCCATAACAAGACCCCTGTTACACCCAGAGAGAAGGCCTGGATTTTAAAATGCCAGACTCTCTAAGAGACCTCATTGGGCCAGTCAAGCTTAGATTCATAGATCCTGATCCCTCTGTGACTGTACCAGATACTTCCCTACCACATGTGGTTCCAGCTCAACTGTGAGCTGTACAGGAAGAAGGATGCTGCCTCTCTCATACATACTCTTCCCCAGAAGCTGACAGAGCATTTAGAACACATTTTCTAAAAAATAAAATAAATAAAATAAATAAATAAAATAAAATAAAATAAAATAAAATAAAATAAAATAAAATAAAATAAAATAAAATAAATAATAAATGATTGGCTGTGATGTGGACATAAGGGACGGGACACAAAAACTACTCAATGCTTAAATAGCTCCCCTGGAAGTCTGCCCACCTCCTTGATGGAAACAACAGCTGCCTTTTACTTGGTTGTGTATAATGTATGACAAAGGTGCTAGGCTTTTGCTTATTTCCCACATTATCTCATTTAATATTCACATCTACCCTTTAAGGTGTGCATTCCTATCCACATTTTACTGATGAGTACATTGAAAGGCAGATGAGGTCACATACTAGCAAGAGGCAGAGCCAGGTCTCCTACCCCAGACTAACCAACCCCAAAGCCCTCATCCTTTCAGATCATAGTCCTAAAGCAATTCTGTGGGTGAAAGCACAGGAGTCTCCCACCTGCCACTCTGGAGGGCAATTCAGCAGCCCTGTAGCTCCCCTCCCACCTCAGCAGGAAGCCGTTTATCAGATTAACAACCCACCTGCTCCCACAGCAGAAAGCAGGGCTCTGAGGAAACAGAACTGGGCTTAGTTGGGCTCTCTGTGGGGACCAAGGACCCAGGAACATCTTGGGCCTTACAGCAGGGAAGCCACTTTGTGCTTTTTCCCTTCCAAGGAGGAGACTAGAATGTGTTCTATGACCTCATTGTTAGCATGAAGTAATAGGAAGAACACAGGATTTGAAGCCAGACAGATGTGGGCTTGAGTCCTGATAAGCTTTATGATCTTGGACAAGCCACTTTGACTCTCCGTGTTTCAGTTCTTTCAGCTGAAGAAGAGTTTAATGCCACTTCCCTCATGGGACTGTCTTGGGCATTAAATGAGATGGCAGATCTAAGGAGCCCACAGCACAGCTGGCACCCAACAGTGCTGTCAAGCAAGAGCTCTCCTTTCCTCTCAACTGGATAGGGCAACCGTTAAGGGGCCCACTTGTCAGATGAGCAAACTGAGGTGCCAAGAGATTGAGTAGCCGACAGCTAGGAGCAGAAATCATCTCCTAACTCACAAAATGACACTTTTTTCAATCTTTCTTTCTTTCTTTCTTTCTTTCTTTCTTTCTTTCTTTCTTTCTCTTCTTCCTTCCTTCCTTCTTTTCTTTCTTTCTTTCTTTCTTTCTTTCTTTCTTTCTTTCTTTCTTTCTCTTTCCTTCTTCCTTCCTTCCTTCCTCCCTCCCTCCCTCTCTTTCTTTCTTTCTTTCTTTCTTTCTTTCTTTCTTTTCTTTCCTTCTTTCTGGCTTCTCAAAAGCAAAAACAGGTAATTCTCCCCAAATCTGTTTTGCCTTGAATATGTAGCTGTCTGGGTGCTCCTCCTCTTCTCCTTGCTTCCCTTCCCCAAATTCTTATCTCACCAGTCTCTTTACACACAAATCAGACTGATCATCATAAAGTAATAGAGAAGCTCACAGGCAGAAGGAGAGGTGAATACAATTCTCTCCACAAGCAAGACAAACCCTCTCTGTTGATGCAAAATCATGACTCACTCGAAACCTTTTATGATGGCCAGATGCTGAGCACATCTAAATTGCTTCAAATTGCTTCTACAATGTATATTAGTGGTGGGGAGGGGAACAACCAACATCTATATATATTTATACATTTACCAGGAAATGTGTTTATATTGTTTTCCAATCAGGATTTACCACAAGCAAGGAGTTCCACCCCTAATGAATAGGCTAAACCCAGCCCATTGTCAACAGAGAAAAGTTCACCTCAAACATAAAAGATTTTAAATCAAATTAGATGTTAGAAGAGCATGATTCTCAGCATTATTGGGCAGCCAGAGTTATCTGGCAGGGTGAGTGATGGTTGTTTCTGGGCTCAAACTTTATCCCAGAAGCCTTGGAAGCTAGGCAAGGGAGACTTCCAAGGAAGGAATGGATCTCTTTTTGACCTGCAACTGTTCCACATTTAGGTTGTTGGAAATTCCTGTGTGGTCTGTAACCACTCAGAGCCCATCCTTGGGCTGACCCACAGCCAGGAGCCTTGTACTAGCCCAAATCACTCTGGAGCCACAGCTCGGAACTTCTCCAAGACAACTTGGCCCCAGAGATCTGTGTGGACTCCCATGCCCAAATGTTACATCCTCTAGACTTTACGTCACTGTCCAAACTGTAAACCTTCTCATTTGTTCTCACATTCTCAACCCCATACTGTCCTATGTATCTTCTCCCAAACACTAGCTGCTCCTCTTTTCTGCAAATCCTCTATGCCCACTAGAATCCTTTATCCCAGGGCAAATCAATCCCCTTCATCCTACACCTCATCACATAAGGTTCACTTCTCTTCTTGGACCCCCCTGAGACCTATTTATCCCTGACCACAAGCACCTTCTACGGCCATCCTGAGGGATGATTTCTTGTTCTCTCATGTCTACATATCTACCTGGTTCAGCAGATGAAGCCAGGAGGTGGGATCAGAGTCCTCACATTCCTATGTGTTTCAAAACCAATACTCTCCTCCTGTGTAATTCCTTTGGGGTTCAAGCTATCTAACTACACCAACTTCCCTGAATTTCTCTGTCTCCCTACTCCTGCCATCCTCCTGGAGCAGGTCAGTGTGCAGGGGGAGAACCCTCCAATGCCAAATGTTACCTTCCTTGCATTAAATGATCCTCATCACCCTTCCACATCAATCACTCACTGCTACACCCACACTGTTCATCCCATCACTGCCAAACATGCCATTTTCAGACACTGCCTCCCAGCCATCTAGCTGTCCATCTATGTTTCAGCCTAAGACCACGAATCCCTTGATCCCTCTTATTTCTCCCAGTCTATCGTCCTCTATGCAACCTTCTTTCCTTTCCAACCAGACTTAAACTGTTCTCTCTCCCACACCCTCCATGCCTGGCACTCCTATTCTTCTGCAGCCCCTCAATCCCCTGCACCATATTCCATTCAACTGCTCCTTCTCCTTTCTGCACTAGCAGCTGAAAGCTACAAAAGAAAACACATGCCCTCACCTCCTTACAAACATACCTGCATCAGAGACCACTGGTTGCTAATCCCAATATGTCTATTATCACCATTTTAGAATCCTGACTTGGAATAAAATCCTTATAATCTTTAGAATTTTGATCTTAAATAAAAATATTTCCCAGCATCCCTTGGAACTAGACATAACCATATAATTCAGTTCTGGCCAACAGAGTGAGTAGAATTGGTGTGTGGCAGCTTCTAGGAAATTTATGATATACCTTCAATGTGTCCTTTGTCTCTTCTTCCCCTTTCTCCATCATCCTACTTGGCAGATGGATGTGATGCCTGGAGTTCATTTTAGACCATAATGATGAGGACCACATCTGAAGGATAGCAGAATATAAAGATAGAAGTAGATTGGGTTCCTGAGGACTATAGAGCCCAAATTGCCTACAATAGACTTCTTAATGTAAGAGAGAAATAAACATTATTCTATGTAATCCACTGTTTTTTAGGTTTCTGTTATTCACAGCTGCTCATAGTGGAACAAACTCCCACTAACACAATGCCGTGAAGACACAACCAATTTTTCTTCTTATGTTTGGTCTGCTTCCTTTCCTAATATCCTCAGGCTCCAGGCCAACCCAGCCCTGTGCCCACAGACCCCAACACATTCAATTCCCACCCACTCCCCAATCTTACCATGTAACCTTACATTTTTTGGTAAGATGGCTGAATATAAGATGAACATAAAAAATTATTTAAACTTTAAATTATTTAAACTTTATTTTATTGGCAAATATTAGCAAAGGAAATGAGGAAAGTATTACATTTAAGCAACCAAAATTATAACACATTTAGAGATCTATTTAGTAAGAAAGAAATGTATTGGAATGAAATAAATGTATTCCATTTATGCTACATTCTTGGGGAAGAAGACCTACTAGTTTAAAAAGTAGGTCTTTGAGTTCCTCAAATTGATATGTATATTGAATTCTAACTAGAATCCAAACAATACTTGCAATGAAATTTCATAAAATTATCTTCAAATTCATATGAAAAATAAATGATTAAAAATAGAGAAGAAAGTCATAAAAAGAAGAACAGTTAAAGAGTGTTGCCTTACAGAACATAGCATAAAGCCAAACAGAAATGGAAAATTGGCGAGTAAAACAAAATATAAAATCCATATTCAAGTCATATTTATGAAAAGTTAACACACGATACATGTGGAAGTTCAATTTGGTGGGAAGAAAATGCACATATTGCATACAAAAAAATCCAAATGGATAAAAATGTAGAGAGCAAAACAGTGAAAAATAATATTGCAAGAAAACTTTGGAGACTATACTATAGACTAAGGATGGGGAGACTTTCCTAACAAAGACTGGAAACTTGGAGGCTCTAAAAAAGATCAAAGATTTATTTCACTATAAACTTTACAACTTTTGTACCAAAAACAAAGGCCACAAAGAAAATACGTGGGAAAATATTTGCAACACAAATCTTAAAAGTGGACTTTTATTAAAAACTAGGTGAATATGGGAGCACCTGGGTAGCTCAGTTGGTTAAGAGTCTGATTCTTGATTTCAGCTCACATCATGATCTCACAGTTTGTGGGATGGAACCCCACATTGGGCTTCATGCTGACAGCACAGAGCCTGCTTGGGATTCTCTCACCCTCTCTCTCTGTCCCTCCTCCACTTGCACCCTCTGTCTCTCTCTCAAAATAAATAAATAAATTTTTACAAGTAGGTGAATATGATCCAAAGAGTATATTAAAATGACCCCGGGGAGCCTGGGTGGCTCAGTTGGTTAAGCATCCGACTTTGGCTCAGGTCATGATCTCGCGGTCTGTGAGTTCGAGCTCCGCACCGGGCTTTGTTCTGATAGCTCGGAGCCTGAATTCTGCTTTAGATTCTGTGTCTCCTTCTCTCTCTGCCTCTCTCTCTCTCTCTCTCTCTCTCTCTCTCTCTCTCTCTCAAAAATAAACAAACATTAAAAAAATTTTTTTAATAACCCCAAGAGCATGTGTTTATGTGTGGATGGGTGTGTATGCAAAGACTGTGCTGGAGCTCCAAAGGGTCCTCCATGAATAGCACCCCTCTTTCTTGTCCAAAATCCTGATGAAGTGGAAAGTAAATAAAGAGTAAATATGGGAGCCAAAACGTTCTATTTTTAATGATAGAGGCTAAGTTCCCTAGCCTGTATTCCCACAAGGCTGTCACCCCTTAAACCTTTCCTCTATTAAATTCTAGGTTGCTCACAGTGAAGCTGCATACCTCTATCCTTCTTCATTCAGTCTCTAGAAAAGAAGGTAGCTCTTCTGGTAACTCTTAATGCCTCTGGTTTCTCCTTGGTTCATTGTTTCTGAGTCTATGCCCATACCTGAACCAATCACAGTTAACAAGTAGAATGAGACATGAGAATTAATTGGCTTAAACAACCAGACTTTTGTCTGGAGCTGGAAGAAAGGGTATCAGTCATACTAACTAGGAGACTAACTATGAGATGAACGAATTTCCCAGATGGGGAGTCCAACAACTTCCTGCAAGAAAATAGGGAAAACAGAAGTGTAGAGTTAACCAGCAAATGCACCCCCTACCCAACCTTGGAGTGTGAGATCCCCAGTCTTGAAGAGTCAGGTAACAGGCAAGCTGAGACTGAAGGAACAAAAAGGAGTTAGCAGTGAAAAGAAGAGGTAGAAGGCATTCTAGTCAGCAAATAGCATGTATAAAGCTCTGGAGGTAAGAGATACAGGACACAGACAAGAACCTCTAGTATTTCAGTATGCCTAAAGGACAGACCTGGCATCCCTTCCCTCAAAAACCAAACAATATTGAGGTCGCATTAGTAAACATTTGTGGACTGCAGGACTAGCATCCCCTGTGATTCAGCCTCACCCCTGGACACAGCTCCTTACTCCAATAGTATCTTAGCCCCCCACCCCTGTTCTGCAGTGCCCTCCTCAATCTCAAGGAACCCACAACAGCCAAGAAGGACCTGGGCCCCAGGCTGCTAAGCCTCCAGAGATGATATGCCCCATAGGTGTACTCTGGCTACCAGATCCCAAAACGACACAGCAACTAGGGCTGATGAAGGGCTAGGATAAGACTAAGGATAGTTACAGTTGCCTGAGGGAAATTTGCAGGAAGTTCAGCTGAGTAAGACTTTCCAAAGCCTTGGCTGGCCTCCTCCAGAACCCTGAAAGACTCAATTCCTCCAACATAAACTCTGAAGCCATGGCCTCCCTTTCAAGGCATATGGAAGTGAAAAGACCCACAGTGTCTAAAAATCTACATGCTGGGTTTGTCACTATCTCCCTAGAAGCTAAAGGCCTCTGTTCAGAGGCTCCAAGACACAGACCTTTTCCAAGTACCCATGAAGGGTCTAGGGAAATGGCTGGTGTTAACCATACCGTACCCACCAGGTCACCAATGTGCACAGTGTGTAAGAACTTGGACTTTGCACTCACACAGAATTGGATTTGAATTGGCTCGCTACTTGGCTCTACTACTCACTCGGTGACTTTGGGCAAGGTGCTTTACATCTTGATCCTCAATTTTCTTATTTGTAAAGTGGAGATGGTAGTGTTGATATGAGCATATATGAGATGCTAACTGTGAATATTTTTCATAAATATCAGTTCCTTTCCTTCCCTTGATGCCACCAGGCTCCTTTCCCCACTTTTGGATACTTTCTCTTTTTCTTCAGACTCTATTTTGTCTCCCATTCTTGCTGCAAACAGACGGTCAGGAAGCTTCATAGTCCTGTCTGCTTGAAACAACTGCCTCCCAACCCAAGGCACTTGCACTTCAGGAGACACAGGCAGTAATAAGAGTCACAATCATTCAGTCATGTGAACTGAACACTGCCTGGTTTTATGTCAAGTGTGGGGGAATGCCATGGAGAATAAGGCATAGAGTATTCCTCAAGAAACTCTATCCCAGTGGGAGAAAGCAACACAGAAGAGTTTATAATAATGCAGCACAATAACTTAGGTAAAAGGGGACATACCTACTGAGTCTGGGAGCATAAAGGAAGAGATGATACATGAGATAAATCTTAAAGTATCAGTAAGTGTCAGCTGAAAGAGGGAAGATGAGGAAAGAGCAGAAGAGAAAACATGAGAAAATTAAGGAAAGGACATAGAGCCTGGAATGTGCAAGGAAATGGGAACTTCTGGATTTCTGGAAAATAAAGTGGCATACAGCCTACAGTAGGTGCCTAGTTATGTTTGGATAAGCGTAGAAAAAAGTCTGATGGGAAATACTCCAAACTGTTTACCCACAATGAGGTTGGAAATATGGGAGACGGGAGTCTTTCAGTTTTTACTTTATATCCCACTAACTACACTGTCTCAAATTGTCACAAGTGTGTGTCAGTTTTATGATTTAAAAATACACCTTTTTGAAAATGCAAAAACAGTTAATTTTGGTTACAATACATAGAACAACTTAGAGTGGGGCAAGTCTAAAGCAGAACAACCAGTTACAAGGCTACTATAGGTGATGAAGTTCTAAACCAGAGAAGTTGCTATGGGGATGGGGAGAAGGAGAAGTCAAGGGTGTCAAGCCTGTAGAGTTTTGTAGGTAGTGGTACTTTTACTGAGACAGAGACTATGAGGGAAACAGATCTGGATTAGGAGAGCATATGAAGTAGGGGCAGTGAGAGCAGTTTTGTCCATGTGACCACTGAGGTACCCAGGGAATACCCAAGTGGTACTGCCCAGCTGGTAACTTGAATGTATGGTCTGACATTTGGAGAGAGAGCTAGGAGATATGAATTTGAAAAGTACCAGCATGTAAATCACAAAAATCCATGAGGATAGATTATATCTGTCTATCCCCAGGAAGAGTATGGCAAGGGAGAAAAAGAGAGGGTCCAGGAACACACCAGCCTTAAAATCAGGTGGAAAAAGAACTCATGAAGGTGTCATGGAAGAAACAGCCAGGGGGCACCTGGATGGCTCAGTCAGTTATGAGTCTGGCACAGGTCATGATCTCATGGTTTATGATTTCGAGCCCCACGTCTGGCTCTGTGCTCAGCGAGGGGCCTGCTTGGGCCTCTGCCCCTCCCCTGCTCGTGCTCACTCACTCTTTCCTTCAAAATAAATAAATAAACTTAAGAAAAAGAATAAGAAGAAGGAATAGCTAGAGGAGTAGGAAGAAAACCAAGAGGTCAAAGTGCCTTGGAGGAAAAAGTTTTGAAGAGGGAATGGATAACTGTGTCAAATGCTTCTGAGAGGTCAAGGAATTAAGGATTCAGAAGTGACCTTGACATGCCCATCAAGATGTCTGGGTTTCCTGCAAGGTGATCTTAGGTGGGAGAGGTAGGCAATGGAGCCTCCACCCTGCTTATGGCTGTGTCTGAGCCAACATTTACCTTTTGCTTTCTAGTCTCAATGATGCAGGACCCAAATCTTGTCACTATACTCTCATCCAGGCCGGGTACATTCTGACTTCTAGAAAGTCTCTTCAGAAAGAAAGGGCTACAAACCACCAGTGCAACAAACATACTACACTCTCTCTTTGGCCCTGAACAAGCCACACTTCTTCAGAGGGCCTCAGTTTTCCCATCAATAATTTAGAGGGTCAGAGGGAATCATTTTTAAGGGCCCCTTTCAACCTTCATATTCCATGATCCAATAAACCACATGAAGAGACAGATTCCTATTTAGCCTTTTCTGAGCAGGAGACACCTTAAAATCTGATGCAAAAAGCTTGCTCAGAGGTCATAGGCTCTGTGTTGATTAGCCATAGGTAAGAAAGCATAAGGCCTGCTTGAGAGACTCCCTCAGTCTGCATTCAGGTGCAGGACCTATAGTTAACTAGATTTCAAACACAGTGAAGAAAGGATATCACACTGAATAGATGTTTGACTTCAGAGAAAGCCCTGCTCTTTAAGCCCCTCTTTGGTGCCACTGTACAATGAGAGACAGCATAAGACTGGTGACTAAGCCCAGCTTCAGATCTCCACTTATGAGCTGTGTGACCTCAGGCAAGTTATCTAGCCTTTCTGTGTATTGGTTTTCTCTGCCACTAAATGGGGATAATAATAGTACCTACTTCATAAAATTGATATGATGATTAAATGAGTCAATATTTATAAAGCACATAGAACAGCCCATGACACATAACACATGTGATTGTTAAGTAAAATAATAACAGTACACACATACATGCATATGCTGATTGACTCTACGTCTCTGCTTTGTCTTCCAGGATAGCCGCTTCATCTTCCATACACAGCCCTCAGACAGTTCCAGGCACCCCTTCACACTAGCAAAATGGATAAAAAATTCTACCTTAGGTCTTTACACTTTATCATGAAGAGGAATAGAAGCATGTCTCTTCCAATAGGTGTCACAGAACCTAAAGTTTTTTCTTAAAAAAAAAAAAAAAGATTTCCTGTTTGCTGTAATTGGGTAATGTGGCCAGTTTAGACCTACTCCTTCAGGTAGGATTAGGTCAGTCCCACTCAAACCCATGGTTCAAGACTAAGGCAGTGGACAGGTCCCCAGAGGAAGATCAGAGTATGATTTGACCATGGGATGAAGATTTTTTTTTAATGTTTATTTATTTTGAGAGAGAGTGTGTGTGTGTAAGCACATAAGCAGGGGAGGGGAAGAGAGAGAGGGAGAGATTGAATCCCAAGGAGGCTCCACACCCAGCACAGAGCTTGATGATGGGCTCAGTGTCATGGCTGAGAGATCATGACCTGAGCCAAAATCAAGAGTTAGATGCTTAACCAACTGAGCCACCCTAAGGGATGCAGATATTCACTATAGTTTCTACTAGATGACAAGCACCAGGCTACACATTGGGAATATAATCCTCAAAGTCACAATTCCTGCCCTCCAGGAGCTTACAGCCTAGAAAAAAACCATTATAACACAGCACAAGGAGAGAAGCACAAACATGACAGCATAGAGGAAGGTTACCCTAGTTGGCCAGGCCAGGGGGCAAAGAGGTATAAAAGAGTGGGAGTGGAAGCTGTCATGGAGCTTCCTGAAGGAGGTGAATCTTGAAAGAGAAGTAAAGCTTTATCAAGTGAGGAAGGGGGAAATGAATTTCCAAGCACAGAGCATCACATGATCAGAGGCATAGAAAATGCAAGCAATTCAGAATGACTGGAACATAAAGTACATGTAGGGTTGGGGAGAGGGGGCAGCAGTTAGGGAAGAGTGGGGTGATGTGAGATGGAGAGGCCAGCAGACCCCAACTCAGGTCAGATTTGTGTTGAGATCTATGTAGCAATGGCATGAATGCAATAGTTGAAAATCTGAGGTAAGTAGAGAATAAGAAAAATATCATGCAGAACAAAAGGAACCAGGAAAGAGTCTGAAAATGAGTTACCAGGGAGGTAGAAGCACTCAAGTAAAATAGAAAGAAAAAACATTTTTAAAAGGAAAAGACTGAAAGTGGCAGCTGTTGCAAAGAGATGAGGCAGGACAGGACCTGAAAAGACTTGTGATTAGTAATTGATGTTGAACTTGCCCTCTGACAGGGCAGCTTTAGTGATGGTGGACAAGCCAGGATTGCTTAGAATTCAGTAAACAGGAGTTAAAAGTGGAAGAGATGATAGTTGGCTACTCTATCAAACACTTATATTTTATGATAAAATATGTATTCAAATACTTAAAATACACATTCAGGAAGTCCCCTTCATAAATTTGTACTAAAAAAAATAATCAGGACTATGTGCAAAGATTTATTTACAAAGGCTGTACTGTTATGTTAATTATAGCAAATAATTATAAATAATCCTATGATTATGACTTAAAATGGCTAAATAAATTACCAAGCATCCATACAATGGAAATTTTAATGCAATGATTAAAAATCATGGTTAGAAAAACACTGACACAGGAAAAATATCAAGTTACAAAAAAGAACATCCAGAATGCCCTCAAAGTCTAAGTAAGTCTCAAAGTCTTAGAAATAAGATTGGAAGGATATAAACCAAAATGTTTACATTGGTGGTTACTTCTAGAAGTGTGACTATGGGTGTCTGAAACATGTTTGATTATTTGTACTTCCCTATTTTCTACTACTATGTTACTTTTGTGATGAGAAAAAAAAATTAAGGGCTTGCCAGTAATGAAAAAAGAATGGGATTAACTTCAAGAGAAATACGGTTGGGTTTCTTATAGTTTGAGGAAGACTGGAGTCTGTTTATGTGTGAAGGGAAAAGAAGAGGAAAAATGGAAGCTAGGAGAGAGGGAGTAAATGCAAAAGTCAGGCTCTGACAAAGCATAAGAGACTCTTAAAAACTGAGAACAAACTGAGGGTTGATGGGGGGTGGGAGGGAGGGGAGGGTGGGTGATGGGTATTGAGGAGGGCACCTTTTGGGATGAGCACTGGGTGTTGTATGGCAACCAATTTGACAATAAATTTCATATATTGAAAAAAAAAAAAAGTCAGGCTCTGAGAGATAAAGGGGAACCTGGGGATGAGGGCTCCAGGGAGACAGGTGAAGATGGCAGAGGACAGAAAGGCAGTGGGAAAGAGACCTGATCACGGATGCACAATCACCTGCCTCTCAGTGTGGAGAGTAGGGAGATTAAAGCGATGGAGGAAAGTGGAAAAGGCTTACAACAGCTGCTGTGGGGAATTAGGAAGTCAATTAGCAATAAGTGAAGGGATTGTAGAGAGGCTCCAAGGGAGGGCCCAGCTGCCACTGAGGAGCAGGACTTGATCCCACTGCCAGTTAATATATTAGCTGCAGCCAAAGAGAAAATGTGTGGTCTGAATCCAACCAATGTCCAACTAATATCCAGAAAATGTGACCCAGAATAACTTGCACACTAAGGACTATATTAATGTATTAACTAATTTAAGCCCTGCCTCTTCCAGTTTGATCTCAGGCAGTTGTATATCTTCACTGTAACCATTATTTTAAAAAATAAAAAAAGGAGGTGGGCAAAGGTAGTAAAATGAAAAGGGATTTAGGGAAATTATACTTTATCAGGCAAAATGATGAAGTGTTAATGATTTCTTAGATAGGACACCAAAAGCACAAACAACAAAAGAAAAAATAGATAAAATAGACTTCTTCAAAATTAAAACTTTTGTGCATCAGACACTATCCATAGAAAGAAAAGGCACATTTCTCTACAAAATGGAAAAAATATTTGCAAATCATATCTCTGATAAGGAATTGATAACATATAAAACCTCTTACAACTCAACAAAAATAACCCAGTCACAAAGTGGGCAAATGACTTGAATAGCTATTTCTCCAAAGAATATATACTAATGGCCAGTAGGCCCAAGAAAAGGTGCTCAATATCACTAATCACTAGGAAAATGTAAATCAAAACCACAATGAGATACCACTTCACACTCATTAGGATAAAGATTATTTCTGGAGCGCCTGAGTGGTTCAGTTGGTTAAGTGTCTGACTTCGGCTCAGGTCATGATCTGGCAGTTCCTGAGTTTAAGCCCTGCTTTGGGTTCTGTGCTGACAGCTCAGAGCCTAGAGTGTGTTTGATATTCTGTGTCTCCCTCTCTCACTGCCCCTCCCCAGCTCACACTCTGTCTCTCTCTCTCTCTCTCTCAAAAATAAAATAAACATTAAAAAAAAAAAGATACTCTGTTAACCTAAACACGGAAGTAAGTTGAGGCAAGGTCAAATTATCAGAAATTTGATTTTATTTGGGAATAGCAGAGGGAACCACAATTTGAGAAGCATGCTATAGCAAGCTACAGGTGAGTCCTTTGAGGGTTTGGGACAGGCTGTATTTATGAGCAAGGAGCGCAAAGAGGGGGAAGTCCAGCCAGAGTCCAAGCAGCAAGTTCATTGGCTTGGGGATGGGGAGAGATTCTTGGTGGATGTTCATTAGTCAGGAGAGAAGTCTTGATCTTCTGTAAATCAGGCATTTACAAGAAATCAGTCTCTCAGTTAAATTCCATTCTTCTGAGGAAGGATGCATGAGAGTCTCCATTTCTTATGCTCCATTTCAATTTTATGTATGTATGTATGTTTAGTTTTGAGAGAGAGAGAGAGAGAGAGAGAGAGAGAGAGAGACAGAGTGCAAGCAGGGGAGGGGCAGAAAGAGAGGGAGACACATAATCCAAAGAAGGCTCCAGGCTCTGAGCTGTCAGCACAGAGCCTGATGCAGGGCTCGAACCATGAGATCATGACCTGAGCTGAAGTTAGACGCTTGACCAACTGAGCCACCCAGGTATCCTTCCTCCAGTTCAATTTTAGATTGAAATCCTCTCACAACTCCATTAACACATTATTTATTTAGCCATCTCCTTATTGATGCACATCTAAATTGCCTACAATTTTTGTGCAATTACAAAATTTAACTAAAATCCCTTAAATATTTATCCTGGTAAGCTCCTGTAACTATTTCTGCAGGAAAAATACCTAAAAGTGAAATTGCTGAATCATGTCATAGACTTTTAATTTATGCTACTTATTCATGTTTTATAATCCACGTGGGCCAACCTAAATCTTTCTTGGAACAAGGTATAAACATAGGATGGGGATTTTACTTGCCATAGACACAAAACTGAAAGAGGGAACTTTATGCCTGTTTAGAAAGCCCACATAGCTGCAAGTGAGTGGGTCAGGAATGTTTGGTGGAGGCAGGACAGATTGAGAGATTTTACTCTGTGTTCTTTACTCTCCTTTTTACCTTTATTCTTATTTAGACAATAGCAAACCATTTTGGATAACTGCCTATGGCTTGTACCAACAAATAGAAGGAAGACATTCCAAAAGATGAGGCTGCCCAGCAAGAGAACTCGGATCTCCTGAGATAGCTCCCCATCACTGAAATTGTTCAAGCTCAGGTGAAATGGTCCAAAAGACAGGCCATACAGTGTGGTAGTTGAGAAAGCACAGACCCTGGAGTCAGGATGCTTGGATTTGAATCCTGGTTCTGATATTTAGCTGGGAGATCTTTTCCTTTTTTTCCTTTTCTTTTCTTTTCTTTCTTTCTTTCTTTCTTTCTTTCTTTCTTTTCTTTCTTTTTTTTTTTTTTTAAGCTGGGAGATCTTGAGCAAGTTAATTACCCTTTTGTGCCTCAGTTTCTTTGGTAGTAAAATAGGAATAACGGTACCTACCTTATAGATTGTTATGCATCGCTTGTTCTCTCCATGTTTAAAAATACCTTTCAAAAGAAACATAGAGGAAGTCAGCTTTCTAAGATTAAATGCCTTGTAGCAGTTTTAAAAAATCCCCATAGAAGTTAAATCCAAAATGAGGTTGGGAGAGGGAAGAAGACCTAAGGATAAGACACTGATCAAGAATTCTGGCTCCCAATCCCCCAGCAGTAGGTGAATTCTAGTTGTTTGGGGAGCAGCATCTTAACAAGGAAATTAATAAACACAGGAATTAGAAAGACTATTATGAGAGAGAATTCGAAGTACTTTTAGGAAATTCTCTGGAGGGAAGTAGAAAGGCATGCATCATATCACACCATGGTGAAATGAAAAGAAAACCGGATGGCAGTCAGGGACTGAGGTTTTCGTTCTAAATCTGTGCCACCTTGGCCAACTGACTTCACCTGTCTGAGCCTCATTTTCCTTTAAACAAAATCATCTCTCCATACTTTACTCTCATCAACTCTCAAGATCTTTGACTCTAGCAATCAGTACTCAAGCTGAAAAGATTTGATGGTCTGGGGCCTCACACTGAGGCAAATGAAAGTCTGTAGAATGCCAAACCCTCCCATCAAGAAGGCAAATCAAGAGAATCCTATGGGGTGCCTGGGTGGCTCAGTCAGTTGAGTGTCTGACTTTGGCTCTGGTCATGATCTCACAGATAGTGAGTTTGGGCCCTGTGTCAGGCTCTGTGCTGAAAGCTCAGAGCCTGGGGCCTGCTTTGGATTCTGTGTCTCCCTCTCTCTCTACCCCTTCCCCACTCATGCTCTGTCTCTCTCTCTCTCTCTCTCAAAAATAAATATTTAAAAATTAAAAAAATAAAAAAAAATTAAAAAAAACAAGAGAGAACCTAGAGGGCTGATGTGGAATTTGTTGCCCACTGAGGACTCTGTTCTCTAGGGAACAATTTGGCTTAGTTGTCTCTTTCAAAGTCATAGAACCACAGACTGCCAGAACCAGAAACCACCCATTCTCACCTTCTCATTCTGCAGTTAAGAAGAGGCTCAGAAAAGTTAAGTTACTTGGCATAGGTCATGCAGAAGGACATGGCAGAGCCAGGAATAGACATCAACTATCTTGATAGATCAGTTTTTCCTACTACCCTTGCTGTCTGGAAATGTGGGAGCCCAGGGCCTAGCACACAGCAAGTGATCACTTATATCTGGTTTTTAGTTGAACAGCATCCTGGACACAAGCAGGGCTGGTGGCTACAGTAATCAAAGGAGACACTGGTTTCAGGTGCAGAATTAAAGGGGAGGGGTCAAAAAACCTCAATACTCAAAACAATATTTTAATGCACTATTTAAAAATTAAAAGTCAATGAACAAAATACAAAATATAAAAACTTTAAAATAAAGACAGAATCCGAACGTGCATTTGTACAACAGTGCCTCACCTATCTTGTCCTAATCCCGACCCTGACTCCAATAAAATTTTGCTTACAAAAAAAAGGTTGACAAGCCACAGCCATAGTTTGCAGATTCATTTAAAATATTGCAATTAAAACATTATGTATCCTGATTTCTGAACTTTTTGATGCCCCCTTAAATTTCATGCCTAAGGCAAGTGCCTCACTTTTTTCACCCTAGTACAGCCTAGGCAACACAAGGAATGTCTGGCACCCAGGGCATGCTCTACCTAAAATCCAAGGTTTCCTAACCTTGGTTCCATGCCCCACTGCCCTCCATGGGAGTATGCAGATAGATTCTAGGGATCCATGAATCTCCTCAGGTTATAGGCAAAGTACTGTGTTCACAGGTCTTTTCCTGGGAAAACAAAAGGTCCTTAGTCTTCATAGTTTCAAAAGGACTCCAAAAAGGCTAAGAACCCTGACACAGAATGAGGCAGGAAGTTTCCTTCTTATACAAAACCACCCCACCTGCCACTTTCCTGTGTTTTCATCTCTCTTTATTATTCTCCCTACATAAAATGTACATCTATAAGAAAAAGCTAGTATGTTCATTCTCACACAAGTGCAAATGACAGGATAAGACACAAAGCCCTGAGCACTGTTTATTCACTGTAGCTCAAAAGCCTTGGGCCAATATTAAGAGCCTCTCAAGGAAGCAATTTAAGTAATAGGTAAATGCTTCAGGGGTACATCTCCCTGGCCCTCCCACCTCAAATCACAAGTCTGAGAGACTTCCGTAACCCTTCCCAGGTGTTTCTCATCCACAACCAACATCCTTTCAACAAGACAAGTCATGAGGAGTAAGGAAAAACAGCACCGGCTAAAAATGAAAGGATCTCTGCGAAGCCAGCAGCCCAGCAATCCTGTAAAAACCCTTCACCAGGCTTCGCTTGGAGGAGAATTTCCTAGACAGGCCTCAGAAAGTCTCAGACACCAAGTACGCAAGACCGGAAGCGTGGGGGCGGGGACCCGCGCAGGGACTCACGGGGAGGAAGTAGATCACCCGAGAGGCCAGCCGGCCCTGATTGAAGGTTGATAAATGGTTGCCTGTTTCACGCTACCTCTGCTAACTGCAATCGAAGTGGCAAATATTTACCTTGGAATCCGACTGACTGAAAATATTTGGTTGGAGCCAGATGCGTCGCGTGTCTGTCCCTGAAATATTAGCCAAAGGAGTGATTTAAGAAAATAAAATGGTGGGTGGGGTGCCTGCCTGGCTGAGTTGTTTACTTTCCTTCTGCAGAGCGTGTGGAGCTTCTAACAATCCCGTAGGGAATGTGAACAGCTGGGAAGCAGGCCAGACTGGGGGAGAGAGAGAGGGTCTGTTTTGCTTTGGGCAGATAGTTTTACATAAACCAGAGATGTGGAAATATACATCTTAAGGCTCTTGGTAATGCTCTCAAAACAATTTACCTAGGAGAAGTAAACTGTGAAGTGGTTGTGTTAACATCTTTAGTTCTAAAGCACATCTAAAATAAGGGCACTAGTCACTTGGGAACGGCAACTCCTTTTAGAAATGCTACTGCTTTCTAAGCAGCTTATCTGTCCTGAGGTGTGGGCGAGACAATTCATATAGCTTAGGGTTGAACAAGATGCTTACTATGCACCTGGCACTGCAGTCAGCTTTATTGGCCCGTTGTCTAGCAATTCTCAGAACCAGAAGAAACCTGGGATGAGTTACCATTAGCTAGCTCCATTTTCCAGGTGAGAATCAGCTTCAATCAGAAATGTTGCATGAGTTATCCAAGACCTCAGGACTCATTAGTTGACAGAGCTGGGATTGGAACCCAGACAATCTGACACCTCCACTCTTTGCCTTCCCTTGAGTGCACCAGTTATTGTGAGATGCATCTCTGGCCTGTAATTCTACAGGGGAGGGGAATGAGATTCATGCTGCTGATTGGGGAGGTTTTACCTGTCTGTGGCCAACAGTAACCTCTGGGAAATGCTGCTTGTGAGAAAAGTAGAACTAAAAATAAATGTAACAAAAATAAACTACCAGTAAAATACTTTTTAAAAAGATGTCAATATTTTATCTCTTTTTCAAATGTAAAGAGAATACAAAGTATATGGGGGTGTGGACTCAAGTAATAGAATCTTTGTCTCCCCCAAGGGCAGAAACAAAGAGTCAGAGGAGGCAAACTGAGTACCTGATACCCATTACAGACTGTGCCCACTTTCTCCAACCTTCCTTAACCTAATCTTAATCTAGAATCTGTGTCTAAAGATACGACATTTTAAAGAAGTTACATTAATCAAATAGTTACTTTGAGAACAACTGATTGTTTTTAATTGAACTAATTTTTTTTTCTAGATTGGATTCTGTGTGTTAACAGAAGCCATTTATTAAAATATAATTCCCGACTTCCCAGTCACAGCCTAGAAGCCTTCAAATTATCTTAGTCTCTGCCTCACCTTTGCTACACCTAACCTACACCTAACCCTATCTCTCACCCTAACCCTACAAATGACCCGCACTCTCCCATGGGGGTTTCAGTGGCTCCTTCTGCATTGAGGTGACCACCTGGCTCTAGCCTGGCATTCTAGGCACTCCTTGATCTGTCCCAGCCTAACTGGAAGCTCAGTTGTGGGATCTAAGAGAGCTTGAAATCTAATTCCATCCTCACTACTGAATAACTGAGGGTACTTCCCTTCTCTGTCTGCCTTAGTGCATTTGTCCATAAAATGAAGGTGTTGGGATAAATGATTCACTGGTCCTTATAATGGAACATTCTTTGCATCTGCCCCTTAAGCTTTCTTTCCTGTGTCTTTCCTTCATGTACCATGTGCTTTAGCCCCAATAGACCCAGGAACCAGCACAAGCCCTGCACATTCCTATTTCTGCCTTTCTGCCTTCATCTGGACTGTCCCTCCTCCTTTGTTTCCAGATGACCAAATCCTATTAAAGACTCACATATAATGCCAACAACCTCAGGAAGCTTCCTTGATTCAGTCTAGGAATTACATAACCTAGTAGCTTTTGAGCCTAGTATCTTTTAACCTAGTATCTCTTTTTGAGCACAGAACCATGTTTGGATTGTTCATATATTTTCAGGGTCCAGGTCATCTTTGTATCCTCCCCAGTGCCAGGCTAAAAGAAGACATTTAGTTAAAGAGCAGCTGGTAATAAATGGGAATGAAATGTTAGTTGATATTAACTACTAGAAAGTAGAAAATACCTATTAAATGTGAGCTATTGTTTTTAATCCAGTGATAATTATAGATGTTTATAGAATAGAATGAATGAAATAAATTGCAAGACAAAAAAACCTATGAAAATATGTCAAGTTTTGTTAGGCTGGGTCTAAAGACATAAAGTAAAAGGACATACACTACTTAGTAACATCCAGGAAACTGAGGCAATATTTGGGGTCAACTTTTCGAGTTGTATGCAGGTAGACATGTTTAAAATTTAAAGAACCGTAGAAACCTTAAACTTTTGAACAGGTAGTCTATAACAGATTTTAATCTCAACACTGAAATTCTCAATTCTTTCTGTTGCAATAAACATCTTAACATATTGAGTACTTTTTAAAAATTTAAACTCTAAAATAGAAAAGTAACCTGATTTATTTATCAATTTAACCAAAAATAATATATAAATAAATTTCAGATTTAGTACTCAAATATCACAGTGAGCTACCTCACGTATTTAAAAAAAAATTATTTTTATTTTTATTTTTTTAATTTTTTTTAATGTTTATTTATTTTTGAGACAGAGAGAGACAGAGCATGAATGGGGAGGGTCAGAGAGAGGGAGACACAGAATCTGACACAGGCTCCGGGCTCTGAGCTGGCAGCACAGAGCCCGACGCGGGGCTCGAACTCATGGACTGCGAGATCATGACCTGAGCCGAAGTCGGCCGCTTAACCGACTGAACCACCCAGGCGCCCCCCCAAAAAAATTTTTTAATGTTTGTTTATTTCTGAGACAGAGACAGAGCATGAATGGGGGAGGGGCAGAGAGAGAGGGAGAAAGAATCAGAAGCAGGCTCCAGGCTCTGAGCTATCAGCACAGAGCCCAACGCGGGGCTTGAACTCACAAACCATGAGATCATGACCTGAGCCAAAGTCGGTCGCTCAACCAACTGAGCCACCCAGGCAGCCCTCAAGTATTTTAATATATAAATGCCTACATGTACAACATGTCCTGTTGAGAACACAGCCATTACAAATTATTGGAGGCAATAAGCTGCTATTGCGGGCTGTAGGAAAAAATCTGCAGCTGTGGAAAGAAAAGGTCTCTGTCTTGAGTAAAAAGCATTTGACCATGAACGCAACTGGGTATCAAAACCTTACTTTGGCTAATGAGAGAGTACAACGTCAAGAACAGGGGGGCAGGGAATGGAAAAATGTTTCTAACACTGCCTTTTCCCCTTCCTTCCTCCCTCCCTTCCTTCCTTCTTTCCTCCCTCCCTCCCTTCTTTCCTTCCTTCCTTCCTACCTCCTCCCTCCCTCCCTCCCTTCCTTCTTCCTTTCCTTCTGATCCAAAAGGAATACAACATTATACAAAATTTAAAGTTGCAGATATAACACATATAGTGAAATCTCCCCAGATTCCATCCCACTTCCCCCCATCCCTAAATAATCATTGTTAACATTTTGGCACATGTGCCTCCATTTTTTCCCTGCATTTGCTAACATTATTTTTGTTACTATTGATTTTTCCAGAATGGGATCATAGTTTATATGTCACTCAGTGACTTGCTTTGCAACAAGTCAAATCCCTAGCATTATGATATTATGGACGTACCCACGACTTTGCTGATGGATTTTTACTGATATTCCACAGTTTTAAACAATGCTCTCGTGTACGTCCTTGTATACATATCCTTTTGCTTATGACATTGCTTTCTGACAGGGCAGACCCCATTTTTAAGAGCTGCAGAGGAGAAGCTTTAGTTCAGCAGTTTTTTATTGATAAAACAGTTCATCAGCAGAGCAGTTTCAAGGCAGATTAGATAAAACTATACTTGGGAACAGAAGGACTCACACCACACCCAAATTCAAAGGGATTTCTCAAGAGGCAGAGAGCCCTCCTCTCTCAGCAGCTATCACACCTACCAGGTTTATCTTTGGAAGTTGAGCCAGTTACCTTCCATACCTGAGTTCCCTCTGCAATACATAGATCTGGAGGGCATTAGTGTATCACATGTATGTAAAATGCATGAAGCATGGGCGTTCACATTTGTGAATTAGAATGATGACAGGTAGGGAGATTCAAGAAGTTTAATATTCAAGATTTTCAGCTGAGAGGGGTGTATTTGAAAAGTCCTTGTGTAACTGGGGGAAGGGAGAGTGGCTTTGTTTGATAGCTACATACGGTCTGCAGCCCAACTCCAGTGTGTTGGTGCAGAACTCTGAGCCTGCCACCTTTTCTGAGAGCCTCTGTAATTCCTTCCACTCTGGCTGGGAAGGGTGTCTTTAACACATCTCCTCTGAGTGGAGGCTTTGCTCTGACCATCTTCAGTGGCCTCCAAGCTTGTCAGGCTCTGATATGAGCAAGAAGAGCCACCACTTCCTATCTGGTAGGGGACCAAACTTACTGTGAGTGCCTGTGGCGAGATGGCCACTCAGTCAAATAAACCGTTTCTGAACGTGTTTGGTTTTTGGCCGGAGTCAGGAGATTTCCTCTTTCTTTTGGTCAATGAGGATTTAAAAATAAAAAAACATCCAATTTGAACCTCTCCTCCAGCACCCTCCGACTCCTCATTCTACAGATGAGGAAACTAAGGCCAGAGTGTAAAGCGGCCCAAGGCCTTGTGAGTAACAGAGCTTCTTAATTCCTCCAGATTAGTGCTTGTCTTTTAATTAGCATTAACAGCTTGTTGTCATCAGGGAATCATCAGCATTAGCAGAACTTGTCTGTTAAAGAGTCTTTGTCTTGAATGCGCCAGAGAGATTTATCAGAATAGAAGCAACAGTTGTGCTTGCTTTGGCAGCACATATACTAAAAATTAGAACAATACAGAGAAGATTAAGCATGGTCCCTGTGCAAAAATGACACGTAAAATAGAAATAAGTTATAGTAATAATAAATTATCATACAATAAACAGATAAGGATAACATGCCAGATGCTGTTCTAAATCTTCTAGATCCTATGACTGTTACTTTTCCCCCTCTTTCTTGCTTTGCCTTCTCTTGATTTTTCTTTCTCTCATTTGACTTCTCTGTAATTGGTTGGAAAGTGTGTGTGCTTGTGTTTATTATTTACAAACTAGCTGGCTTAGCATGCTGATTTAACAAAAAGTCTGAAGTTAATATCTTTACCTTACTCCTAAATAATCAAAGATGATTTTAATTCATGTATAAGCCTAGTATTTTAATTCTGGCCTATCCCCTCCCCACAAAATTAAGAGTATGTTGTGACATGTTTTTCCATAGTCAATGTTTGCTGAGATATGCCCTCATATTTACCAAAATGTTTTTGTTCAATGTTTTTTCTTACATCTCAGGCTTTTCATTTTTTTTATTCTGTGAAAGTACATCTTTTATGATTTCATTTAGTGATTGTTTTTGGGTGATGCATGTTCTCCAGTTATTGAAGGGGAGGAGCAGTTTTATTGGTTTTGTTTGCCTGGAAACAATATTCTTTATGTAATTATTTTCTTGAAATATAGCTTCATTGAATGTGGAATTCCAAGGTCGACAGCTATTTTCTCTTAACATATTGAAGAAATTCTTACACTGTATTCTCTTCCTTAGTTGCTCTTATAAAGTGAACTATCAGTCTAATTGCCCTTTTTTATAGATGGTTTTCTTTTCTCTTTGACTGCTTTAAGATCTCTCTCTTTCTCTTTCTCTCTGTCTCTCTGTCTTTCATAGATTCATTTGTATTCTGCTGTTTCACTATGATGTGTCTAGGAGAGAATTTCTTCTTACATATGATGCTTGAGATTCACTGAATTTTCTGGATCTAAGAAACACTGGCTCTTTTGCATTCTCATCATTATCTCCTTCTGGAACTCTGCTGGACTTTCACACCCTGGCCTTAGTCTTTTTATAACATGTCCCTTTTTAAATCTCACTCTACTACGTGTAGATAATTTCTTTAGATCCAGTTCTCTAATTCTTTCTTCAGCTATGCTTGGTTTCTTTTTAATGCATTGAGGTATTTTTGTACAACTTTACTGAGCCATAATCAACATACAATAAACAGCACATATTCAAAGTGTACACTTTGATAAATTCTGACATGTGCATAAACTCATAAAACCGTCACCACAACCAATATAATGAACAAATCCTTTACCCCTCAAAGTTTACTCATGTCTTTTTAAATTTTTTTAAAGATTTTCAGGGTGCCTGGATAGCTCAGTCGGTTAAGAGTCCAACTCTTGGTTTCAGCTCAGGTCATGATCTCATTGTTTCATGAGTTTGAGCCCCACATCGAGCTCTGCGCTGGCAGTACTGAGGCTGCTTGAGATTCTCTGTCCCTTTCTCTCTGCCCTTTCCCCACTTGTGCTATCTCTGTCTCTCTCAAATAAATAAATTTTTAAATTTTTTTTTAAAAAGTAAATTCAATTTTTTAAAGATTTTCTTTTTTAAGTAATCTCTACACCCAATGTGGGACTCAAACTTGTAACTCTGAGATCAAGTGTCACACACTCCACCAACTGAACCAGCCAGGCATCTCTCCTAATGTCTTTTTGTACTGTTTTCTCCAGTCCTTCCCTACCACTACCCTTCATCAATCAACCATTGGTTCACTTTCTATCATTATAGATTAATTTGAATTTTTTGGAATTTTATACATATGGAATTATATAGTATGGCTCCTTTTTTTTTTTTTTTTTTTGGTCTGATTTCCTTCACTCAATAAAATTATTATGAAGTTTATCCATGAACATTGTTAAATCTATATATACTTCATTCATTTGTATTGCTGAGTAGTACTCCGTTGTATGGATATGCCATAGTTTTTATCTTGTCACTTACCATTGGACATGTCCAGTTCTTAGCCATTGCAAATAAAGTTGCCACAAACATTCATGTACGTCTTGTTAGGGACATGTGCTTTCATTTTTCTTAGGTAAATATTTAGTAATGGAATAGCTGAATTATATGGTAGGCATGTTTAGCCTTTTTTTTTTTTTAAGACACTGCCAAAGACTTTTCTGAAGTGGTTGCGTCATTTTACATTTTCATCAGCGGTGAATGAGAGTTCCAGTTGTCTACATCCTGGCCAGTGTGGTATTATGAGGTTTCTTTCTATTAGATATGTAGTTATATCACGTTATGGTTTTAATTAGCATTTCTCTAATGACTAATGACATTGAACATCTTTTCCTGTGCTTATTTGCTATCTGTATATCTTCTTTAGTGAAATGTCTGTTTAAATGTTTTGCCTATTTTTAAATTGGGTTGTCTCTTTCTTACTGAATTATAATAATTCTCTACATATTCTAGATACAAGAATTTTGTCAGATGTATGTATACCTTGCAAATATCTTTTTGACAGTCTATAGCTTGCCTTTGCATTTTTTAAATTGTGTTCCTTGAAGAGCTAAAGCTTTTAATTTTGATGAAATCTAATTTATTGATGTTTTCTATTAGAGTCATGATTTTTATGTCATATTTTTTAAAATATTTGACAAATTCAAATAGGATTGTCATATATATATAATATATATATTATATATATGTATATACATATAATTTTAGAGTGTGTGCGAGCAGAGAGTGGGGGGGGAGAGAGAGAGAGAGAGAGAGAGAGAGAGAGAGAGAATCTTAAGCAGGCTCCATGCTTAATGCAGAGCCCAACACGGGGCTTGACCCTGGTATCATGACCTGAGCCAAAATCAAGAGTCGGATGCTCAACCGACTGAGCCACCCAGGTACCCCATCTTATATAATTTTATGTAGAAATTTCATAGTTTTAAATCTATGTTTTAGTCAATGATATATTATTTTTTATATGATGGGATGCAGAATCAAAGTTGATATTTTTCCATATGGCTACTCAATTTTTCCAATACCTTTTGTTGAAAAAATTATTCTCCTCTCCTCTACCTCTCCCCCATTGAATTACCCTGGTAACTTTGTTGAAAATCAATTAACCTTATATGCCTGAGTCTCTTTCTTGACTCTGTTATATTATGTTGATTAATTTGCCTAACTCTACACCAATACCAGAGTGTCCTAATTGTTGCAGTTTTTTTTTTCTAATTGTTTTTTACTAAGTTTTGAAATCCAGTAGTATAAGTACTGAAACTTTATTTTTATTTTTGTTTGTCTTATTTTCAAAGTTGTTTTAGTTATTCTAGGTCCTTTTCATTTCTATATAGATTTCAGAATCCTTTGGTCAATTTATCAAAAAAAAAGTCTGTTGGGATTTTGACTGGGATAGTATTAAAACTTTAAATCAATTTGGGGAGGATTGGTATTTTAATAATCTCTAGTATTCTGATCCATGAACATGATATATTTATCTCTCCATCTTTTTAGGTCTTCTTTAATCTCTTTCACCAATGTCCTGTAGTCATCATGGTATAGTTATTGTATTTTTTTGTCAAATTTATTCCTATTTCTTATTTTTATGCTGTTGTAAGTGGTATTGTTCTTGTAATTTTAATTTCTAACTCTTTATTGCTTGTATAGTTGATCCTTAAACAATCACAGGTTTGAACCATGTAGGTCCACTTATACATGGATTTTTTTTTTTTTTTTAATTTTTTTTTTCAACGTTTTTTATTTATTTTTGGGACAGAGAGAGACAGAGCATGAACAGGGGAGGGGCAGAGAGAGAGGGAGACACAGAATCGGAAACAGGCTCCAGGCTCCGAGCCATCAGGCCAGAGCCTGACGCGGGGCTCGAACTCACGGACCGCGAGATCGTGACCTGGCTGAAGTCGGACGCTTAACCGACTGCGCCACCCAGGCGCCCCATACATGGATTTTTTTTACAGTACAGTACAGTACTGTATTTTTTTCTCCCCTAACAATTTCCTTTCTCTAGCTTACTTTATTGTAAGGATCCAGTACATAATACATTTAACATATAAAATATATGTTTATCAACTGTTTATGTTATTGGTAAGGCTTCTAGTCAACAATAGGCTATTAGTAGTTAAGTTGTGGGATAGTCAAAAGTTACATGCAGATTTTTGACTGCATGGGGGTCAGTGCCCCCCCCCCATATTATCAAGGGTCAACTGTATATAGAAATACAACTGAGATTTGCACTATGATCATGTATCCTGAAAATGTGCTCAACTCACATGTAAGTTCTAGTAAGTTCTTTTTGTAGGGTCCATGGGATTATCTACAAAGATAATCATGATGTCAACAAATACAGGTTTTTTTTTTTCCTCTTTACTAATCCATTTACCTTTAATTTGTTTTTCTTGACTTACATACTGGCTAGAAATTCCACTACAATGTTGAATAGAAGTGGTAAGACCAAGCATGTTTGCTTTGTACTTGATCTCAGGGGGAAAGAATTCGGTTTTTCATTATTAAGTATGTTAGCTGTAGATTTTTTATAGATGTCCTTTATTAGGTTGAGGAAGTTCTCTTCTATAACCAGTTTGCTAAAACTTTTTAGCAGAAATAGATGTTGAATTTTGTCAAATGCTTTTTCAGCACCTATTGAAATAAACATACAGTTTTTCTATTTTTTAGCCCATCAATATGGTGAAAAAAAATTTTAAGTTTATTTATTTATTTTAGAGAGCGAGAGCAAGCGGGGCAGGGGCAGAGAGAGAGAGAGAGAGAATCTTAAACAGGCTCCCCACTGCTAGCATGGAGCTGATGTGGGCCTTGAACTCACGAAATGGTTTAACATTTTAAAGTTAACTAATATAATTCACCATATCGAGGTGCCTGGGTAGCTCCGTGGGTTATGTGTCTGACTCTTGATTTCTGCTCAAGTCGTGATCTCATGGCTCCTGAGTTCAAGTGCTGCATCAGGCTCTATGCTGACAGTTCATAGTCTGCTTAGGATTCTTTCTCTCTATCCCTCTGTCTCTCTCTCAAAATAAATAAATAAACATTAAAAAAATAAAATGTTAAACCAAGCTTGTATTCTTGGAATAAAACTCTCCTGGTTATGATATATTATACTTTTTATGTATTGTTGGATTTGATTGGCTAAAACTTAGAATTCTTACATCTATGTTCATGAGGAATATTGGTCAGTGGTTTCCTTATAATGTTTTCTTTGGTTTGAGTATCAAAATAATGCAAGCTTCATAGAATGTTATGAGAAGTATTCACTTGTCTGGAAGAGTTTTTATAAAATTTGTATTATTTCTTCCATAAATGTTGGGTAAAATTTATCAGTGACACCAGTCACAAGTAGTGTTTTCTTTTGGAAAGACTTAAGTTCAATTTCCTAAGTAGAAATAGAGCTAATTCAAATCACCTATTTCTTGAGTGAGCTTTGGTAGTTTGTGTCTTTCAAGGAATTTGTCCACTTCTAAGTTTTTTAATTTATTGGCATGAATATTCATAATTTCTTCATATCTATAGAATCTGTAATGATACCACCTCTCTCATTCTTGATTTGGCAACTTGTGTCTTCTTTTATTCCTGCTTAGTGTGGCTAGAAGTTTATTTTTTCTGTTTTCCATTTCATTAGTTTCTGCTCTTGTCTTCATTATGACCTTTATTCTGCTTACTTTAGGTATAATTTGTATCTTTTCTAGTTTTTTAAGGTGGAAACTGCTGTTATTGACTCAAAATTTTTCTTCTTTTCTAATATAGGTATTCAGTGCTATAGATTTCCTACTAAGCACTGCTTTATTGAATTCCAGATATTTTAATATGTTGTATTTTCACTATCAATTCAAAATACTTTCTAACTCCCCTTTTAATTTCTCTGACTTGTATGATATTAGTTTCTAAATATTTGGATATTTCGAGATATATCATGCTGAACCTGATGTGGGGCTCAGTCTCACGACTATAAGATCATGACCTGAGCCGAAATCAAGAGTTGAACACTTAACCATCTGAGCCACCCAAGTGTCCCTCTGTTATTGAGTTATTTAATTTCATTATGATCAGAAATAAACTTTGTATAATTTGGATCACTTTAAATATATTAGTACTACTTCTATGTCTCCTATGGCAAATAATTTTTTTACTTAAAAAATATGTAAGTTGTGTGTACTTCCAAAAAATGCTTATTCTTCTGTTGTTGGATGTAATGTTCTATATTTGTCAATTGGAACAAGTTTTTTGATAGTGTTGCTTATGTCTAGTCTACCAATTATTGAGAGAGTAGTGTTGACTCTGTAATTGTGGATTTATCTATTTTTCCTTGCAGTTTTGCTTCATGTATTTTGAAGCATTATTTTTAGTTGCATAATATTTATGATTGTGGCATTTTCTTGAGAAACTGTCTCCTTTATCTGTAAGAAACATCACTCTTTACCTCTGATAATATTTTTGCTTTGAAATCTGTTTTGTCTGATACTAAAATAGGCACTCCAGCTTTCTTTTAATTAGTGTTATCATGGTATATCTCCTTTCATTCTTTTACTTTTAACCTGTTTGGTTCTATATTTAAAATAGATTGTGTGTGTGTGTGTGTGTGTGCGCGCGCGCGCGCGCGCGGAGCATATAATTAGATCTTGTTTTTTCTATCCACTCAGATAATGTCTGACTTTTAATTGGGATTTTTTTTTTTTTTAAGAAAGTAGACTATCTATACAGGAAAGTTCCTTTCTAATGTAAAACAGAGTTTAGAGAAAAGCTGGTCAGTGCTGGCAGGGCAGCTCCATATGATGAAATTCTGGGGTGATGGTGGGGCTCGTGGATTCCGGAGCCAATGACCAAGAAGGAATTCTTGAAGATGTGCAAAAAGGTGATTTTATTAAAGCATGGGGACAGGACCCATGGGCAGGAAGAGCTGCTGGGATTTTTTTCTAATTGGGATCTTTGGAACTGTGCTGCCCAATACAGTAGCCAGTAGCCACATATCCCTATTTAAATTAACTAAAATTAATTAAAATTTAAAAATCAATTCTTCAGGCACACTAGCCAAATATCAAATGCCCAATAGCCACATGTGGCTAGGAACTGCAGTATTGAACAATACTAGTTTAAATCATTCATCTTTACATATAATGGAATTACTGATATGGTTAGGTTTGAGTCTAACATCTTGCTATTTGTTTTCTATTTCTCTCATTTGTCCTTTATTCCCTTTTTATTTCTGGAAGCTCTATTTGCTTTCAAATATGCTTGGTCATTCTTTATTGTCATTTTTCTCTGCTCATAATTTCAAATATTCATTTAATTTCTTTAAATATATTAAACATAGATTTAGGAAATCTATTTTGTGTCAATTCCAACATCTGAAATATTTGTGGGTCTATATTTGCTGAAATTTGCTTTGATGGTTCTCATTCATGGTGTCTTGTTTCCATTGTGTATTTTGTGATTTTTAAAAAAATGTAAGCTGTCCATTTTCATTGGAACCAACCAGTAGGAATTCTTTTGAGATATGAACTAAAGTTACATTCCTCCTGAGAAATTTGCTTTTGTTTCTATTAGTTTCCTGGGGTGCTACCAATGTGGGACTATAGTTAAATTAAAATTTTAACTTAAAATCCAAGTGAATCCTGACAGAAAATACATGTGAGGACCAACTAGGTTTATGAATTCTCAAGGAAGAATTCTGTCTCATCCACCAGCACCAAGGTGAAGATAGGCATTTCTTCATTATCTCTTGTGCAGTGTGATTTCTTATTCAGCCTTGCACTGACGGTGTGATAAGGTGGCTTTCCTATTTGTTTCTCCGCCTTGGTCAGCTAACTTGTAACTCCTGGCTCCATGCTGTGATTCATACAGCTGTCGAGGAGGAAAGATTCCCTAGAATTTGAAAAAACGTTCAGAGTGATAGCTGGCTGGGCACTTGTTTCCTGACCAGATTTCCTACTTTCATTACTGGTTTTGAAATCAACAAATTCTTTACTTTGGATGTACTTACAATTATTTAAAAATATTATACCCAGAATTTTAGTTGCTCACTTCAAACTGAAGGGTTGTTCAGAGTATTTAATCCATAATACTACAAGAAATGGAAATTTCCAGCTCGATTATTTTTCAGATCGGATGCTAGGTGATAAATTTCAGAGCCATTGGTTAACAATAAGAGCATAGCAACTATTATATGTTGAGTGCCTACTCTGGTTCAGGCATTTTGCACACAAGATCTCCAGTCTTCACAATAATCCTACTAGTAGCTTTATTCTTTCCATTTAACGGATAAAACAATGAAGGTTAAATTATCCAAAGTCACACAAGTAGTCAGCAAAGGAACCTGACCTCTGCTCTTTGCGATCAATTCTGATCTCCTTTTCAAGCTGCCGAGTCTTTTCTCTTAATATTGAAAATACACAGTAGCTTTTATATTTAATAGCAGGCAGTGAAAGCAGGTTGAGCAGAGAAGAGATTTTTTTAAGGGATAAGTTTTCCCACTTATGTCCCAATATGTAGCCTCCCATCATTTCACCCTATATTTCTGAAACAGTGCTTCATCAGGTTCAAAATGCTCTGCAGTGAAATGGTCATGCAGAAACTTGCTTCATAACATTAGAAGCCAGAACTCTCAGATCTCCCTATTTCCATAATATCCCTAAAGCTCCAGGTGAATCTTCATTTGTGCGAGACACAGAACCAATTCTTTCATCTGAATTCTGTTTTAGACCCTGACATACCCAATGGGACTTTCTCATAACTGCAGCCCGTAGATGTCATTTTTCTTCATTTTGGGGGTTGGTGGCTTTTGTCCTTAGCAGCTGTGGCCTTAGACTTTATCTGGGTTTGCAATCAGGAAGCTGTGATACTTCCTGAGACTGTTCAGGGTACAATTTACACAATACAAACTGAGTTCACTTTCTTCACTTTGGAGTTGCGCTGGGGTCCTTAATGGGTTGACTGTACTTTGTCGAGTTTTCTACAGGTTGAATCCAGCAGTTGGTGAAAACCAACCTCTGTGGTTTACAACCACTTTTGTTTCCTGAGCAACATACACAGAGAATTTGGAAAGAAGGCAATGATTAGGATTGGAGTCTAGAAAACCGTTAAGAAGGAGGAAGTTTATCAACTCAGTGGGAGTAAATCTCCAAACCACCTTCAGAATGCTAACACGCAAACAGTTTCTTGTTGCCATGACCAATCAGTAGGTTGTTGAAGAAAACCAGTCCAATACCAGAGGCAGAGAGAAGTTGGAGAAGAATCATCATTTTTAGATATTCAGATTCCTTGGCCAAAGAGAGTCAGGAATGACACTGATTGGTGCCACTTATTATATACAAGCTTTTTCATTTGTAAAATGCTCCCAAAGCTGTGACCATCATTCTCTATTTAAGAGTTGTTTCTATACTAGCTACATTTTGAAACTCTGTGATGAATTAACCTATTTTTATATTTTTTGATGTAATATTTATACCACTTTTAAAAATTATTAAAATTCCTATGATTAATTATTCCAATTACTAAAAAAGGATAATTATGTAACATGACAGAAGTACTAATTATCACTACAATGGCAATCATATTACAATATATAAATGTATCAAATTAACATGTTATACACTTTAAATTTATACAATGTTGTATGTCAAATATATTTAAATGAAAAAAATTTTTATAAGCTTATTACTGAGTTTGTGGGTTAGGAGTCTTATTTCTGGGTCTTCCTCCTTAGGGTCCTATCTTTGTTCATTTTGGTGAGAAGACTGGGGTAGGAGAGGGGCAAAGACACAAGTCAGAGTCTATGTGAGCAGATTTGGTAAAGAGAAATAGGTGAGGCCAGGAGTGGCCTGAGGTTTGGGATCATGTCTAAATTAGAAGTGTTCAACTTTGCTGATCTCCACAAACAATGATGATCCAGAAGTAAATGTCCACTACTCACTACTTGACCACCAAACAGTGGTGCTTTTGACAGCTATAGTATCTATCCTTTGAAATCCAATGTATTATTATTATTATTAATTATTTGAGGAAAGACAGCACAAGCAGGAATGGGGCAGAAAGAGAGGGGTGGGGGGAGAGAGAGAATCCCAAGCAGTCTCCAGACGGGGCTCGAACTCATGAAACTGTGAGATCATGACCTGAGACAAAACTGAGAGTTGCATGCTTAACCGACTGAGTCACCAATGCACCCCCAAAGTATTGTTTCACTAAGCCCCACAAAGTCTCTGTGAAGTGAATGAGTAGTGGGTAGTACCATGTCCATAAGAAAAAGGGGTGGGGGCAGACATCTAGGCATGAGACTGCTGACTCTCACGAGGCTGGACTGTCTCCTCACCCATCACACCCACAGAAGACACGGCTTCAAATCTTGACTCTGACACTTAGTACCTGTGTGACCCTGAGCAGCTACCTCTCTGAGTTTCAGTTTACTCATCTATAGTACAGACATAATGACAACTACCTAATAGGAATTTTGAATTGGGAAGAAACTGGCAAAGAAACTTGACACAGTATCAGCACTTAAGAGATGGGTGTCTCGGGGCGCCTGGGTGGCTCAGTCGGTTAAGCATCCGACTTCGGCTCAGGTCATGATCTCACAGTCCGTGAGTTCGAGCCCCGCGTTGGGCTCTGTGCTGACAGCTCAGAGCCTGGAGCCTGTTTCAGATTCTGTGTCTCCCTCTCTCTCTGCCCCTCCCCTGCTCATGCTCTGTTTCTCTCTGTCTCAAAAATAAATAAAAACATTAAAAAATTAAAAAAAAAAAAAAAGAGATGGGTGTCTCTTCCCCTCCCCCAACATTCACAGAGCCTAATTTGTCATTGCATGTTGTCTGTACTTGGATTGGAACAAAAGTATCTGAGTGTCCCTGAGGCTGGCATACATGCTGTCAAACTACACTCCATTGAAGACGTGCTAAGCAAGGTATTTAAGAAAGTGACCACATGGGGGAATAAAAGAGACATTTATAATGGCAACCAAAACAGAAGAAACCCACAAGGACACGATGAAAACTGAAACCACAATAATCTCTAAATAGAGAAGTAATAATTGTAGCCTATATTTAAGTGTACGGGAAGCAAGGGTTTGGGGAGGGGGTGCTTGCCATGGAGATCATGCTTATTTTTTCAAAGTTTGTGGAGAGAACTGAGCTGATTTTTCTTTTTTAAGTCACAAAATGTTTCAGGTATTTCTAGTCTTACCCCAAAATTATACAAAAAAAAAAAAAAAAAGAAAAAAGAAAAAAGAAAGCATGATGCTGAGGGGAATGTGCAAAAGTAGGAGTATACAGGTAGAGTCAATGGTATTGATAAAATTGTGGTTTTTAAACTTGGGCTGGGATCATGGTTGTTCAATTTTATTACACTCACAACTTCTAATTTCACTACATATATTCTTATTTATATAACAAATGTTACATAATAAAAATGTTTAAGTGAACTGGAAATTGCTCAGTGAGTTCCACAGCAATAAAAAGAGAATAATCAATATCTGCAGGGAGATTCTATCTGCAATCAAAGATGATACGTGTAATCCCACTTCCCAAGTGCTGCCAGAAAACATATTTGCATTTCTGATTTTAGAATCAGTAAGTCTGTGAACAAAGAGAGTATAGCTTTACTCTGAACATCAGTAAAAGCTGGATCAGGTGTCTGATACAATTGTACTTATTCAGGGACACAGAGAAGCCTGGTGTCCATCAGGCAGATGGAAATAACTTGGGTGATAGTATCAAAGGGCACCAGGCAATACAATAGTTTCAGGCTTGGGAAAGATGTCCATAAATTTCAGCCCTCAGCAATGAGTGGCTAATATCTTAAATATCCTTGTGAATTGTTTGAAAGAAGAAACATATTTCTACAAATTGAATGTTTGTGATTTAGTAAATTGATTTAGTAAGTAGGAATATCAGGATTTACATAATAAAAACTTGTCATGATCTAATTAAGAAATAAAACCAGTCAATGACATCAGCTGGTTCCAGAGAAGGGTACAAATCACCTGAGATCAGCACTGAGAGCCAGGTTGCCTGGTTCTGTGTCTTTTAACAGCCTGGGCCGATATAATACTTCATAGGAATATTGTTAGGATTAAATGAAAAAATATATGCAGAGAATTTACAGTTCTTAGCAGAGTAATTCTTAGTAAGTGGCAGTTACTAATATTAGAAGATGTCAATGATGATAAAAAAACCATTAATGATAGCAGGGCTATTATTGAGGGCCTTCTCTATACCAGGCTATTGACATATATGATATGATTTTCTTACTCCTTTTTTTTGGGGGGGGGGCTGTAGATTTATCTTACAAATTGTGTTTAATTTGTAGGGTGGGTGATGAGTAAAAGAAACCAGATTTTTCAAAGAGATAATGATGACAGTGAAACTGAAAGCATAAGCTAAGGAGGAGACATCAATCACACTTTTTTTTTCAGGGACAAAAAGAGCTTCAGGATGTCCAGATTGTATCTGATGCACAAATAAGGAGTAAAGCTAATTCCTATACCACATGGGACTAAAAAAAGACCGCTACACTCTCTAGTTAAAAAATGGCTGCTCATACTCTGAAACTGACCATCATTCCACTTAGGCATGGTTTGGCACATAGTCTATGATAATGTGGAGAAAGTACAGCTCATCTGCATGCTGACAGCAGATGCCCTGTGGCCTAGAGAAACAGTACTTGCACTCTCTGTGTTAACCTTTCTGGGCCCCCAAGCTTAGGTTAAAACATGAGGGAGAGTCTGTTATTGGCCTCTTGCTTGTTATTCCAAAATTCCTAGTGTCAACAGTAGACTCAGGTAAGATTAAAACATTACTCGGTAGTTATATATATGAATGTATTACTAACATACTTCCCCCAAGAAATTCTATTGCCCTGAACTTAGACTAAAACTTCAACAATTTTTAAGTAAAATTTATTCATTCAAAACATTATATTATTACTATATGCTAGGCATTTTGTGTAGGTCCTGAGGATGCAACAGTAAATAAGCAGACATGATCTCTGACTTTGTAAAGTCTAAAATCTAATGGGGAGTCAGGTAATAAATAAGAAAACAAACAAATTGCAAATCATCAGAAAATGCAGAAAAGAAGAAAACTTGTGAACATAATCACTCTGACATAGCTCAGCCTTTTGTGAAACCCTCTTCTAGACTATCTAGGGCTGGGTACTCTAGAATCTTAGGGAAGAAGCCCATGGGTCATCACTTTTCACACCATGAGAACTGGAAGAAGAGGGGATGAGGAGGAAGTTTCATGGCCACATTAATATTTGCACACACACCTGGTAAAATGGTACCATGACCTAGGGTAAGGCTGCACCCTGTGAGAGGTAGTTGTCTTAATCTTTGGGAACTTCAGGCAGTGAATAAACTTCCCAGAGGCTGCAGGTGTAGACTAGAAAATCCTTGGAGAAATACTGATCACTGTTCTTCCCTCTTGGACTGTCAGAGATCCCCTCCAAGCTGGGTGTTTTCAGGGCCCAGCCAGAACTTTGATAGATTTATAGAACATAGATGGTCAGAGCTGGAAAGTCCCTTAGAGAGCACTTAGTCCATCCTCCTCACATTACAAAGAAGGAAACAGGCTCAGAGAGGAGATAAGCCCAGATTTAAAAGCTAGTTAGGGCCCCAGCACAGACTGGCTAGATGCTCAATGGTCCCGTTTTCTCTTCCTTGACACAAAGGGAGATTACATTTTCCAGTCTCCTTTGCAGTTAGATTGGGATCATACGTTGGTGCTCTGGCAAATGGAATACAAACAGGAGTGACCTATCCCATTGTCCAGTCTGTATTTTTTTTAAGTTTACTTGTTTTGAGACACAGAGAGAGCATGAGCAAGGGAGGGGTGGAGAGAGAGAGAGAGAGAGAGAGAGAGAGAGAAAGAGAGAGAGAGAGAGAGAGAGAGAGAGAATTTCAAGCAGGCTCCGCACTATCAGTACAGAGCCCGACATGAGGCTAGAACTCACCAACTGTGAGATGATGACCTGAGCCAAAACCAAGAGTCGGACACATAACTGACTGAGCCACCCAGGTGCCCCCCAGTCTGTCTTCATAAAATTCCCATATGATCTTCTAAACACTTTCTGGCTTTATCATCAGCCAGCTAAATGCAGATAATCCAGCAGAAGACTCCAAGAAATCCTTAGAAGATGGCAGCACCACTACATAGCCACAGATAGGAGCAGAGATATCTTAATCACCTGTGAAGGCAGCAACCTGAACCCACTTAAACCAATAAATAAACTTTATTCTGTAAGCCACTGAATTTTTGGAGTTGTTATAGCAACTAGCACTCTGTGTAGTTTAGAGACTGTGATGGTTAATTTCATGTGTCAACGGCCAATAATAATTTGGTCAAACATTATTCTGGGGTGTCTGTGAGAGTTTTCTGGATGAGATTAACATTTGAATCGACAGTCTGAATAAAGCAGATTTTCATTCTCAATGCACATGGATTCCCCCAATCAACTGAAGACCAAACCAACTGAATAGAAACAAAAGGTTCAAAGGGAATTTTGCTTGCCTGCCTGATGAACTGGGACATTGGTCTCCTTCTGCCCTTGAACTAGAATATACATAATCAGCTCTCCTGGTTCTCAGGCCTTTGGAATCAGACTGGAACTGCAACAAGGGCTCTCCTTCCTGGGTCTCCACTTGTTGATTGCCAATCTTAGGACTTTCCAGCTTCTGTAATCACGTGAGACAATTTCTCATAATAAATCTCTCTCTCTCTCTCTGTCTCTCCCTCTATTTCTGTCTCTCTCTATCTCTGGAGAGCCCTGATTTATACAAAGACTGTACATCAGACCTCCTGACTTCTGATTCAGTGTTGCTTTTCACAAAAGTATACTGTTTCTCCAAGCTAATAGAAGATTACCTAGGAAACTTCATACTCACTTCCCATACCTGGAACCCCCCCATCTTGGACCAACAATGACCAGTGAAAAATCAATCTTCACGTGGATGTCAGGGGATCCTTAGTGACATACAAAGTAAAAGTTTGTGCATGCCCTGGGATCAGCCACACCTCTAGCACTAGTGCTGGGACTGCAATGTGACTTCCAGTCTACTGTCTACTATTTCATGTGCCTTATAAGAGCACATGGGCCCAGCAGCCTGTCAGCAAGAGAACTTTATCCTGATCAGTACTTTTACATACCAATAATGATCTGAGGCTTGAATTGTAAATCAGATAAAAATTCAGTAAAGTTTTAGTGTTGTATGACTTTGCTATAATCTGATTTTCTTTAATGTAATAACCTGTACATGGTACAAACATAGAACCACAGTCCATTAACATAAACTTATAAGCATCTACTGACTAGAATTGCTTATTTCTGTCCTTTCTGAATCACAGATGAAGAGACAGATTACCAGATGGAATAGCTAGTCACAAAACCTCTGTCCTTGGTCAATTGGTAACATGGAATAATCTGGATCTCTTTTCCATAGCTCCCTGATGTTAACTCTCTCAGGAGTGAAAGGATTTAGTTGGACATGCTTGAAATATGCCTCTATAGTTGTCAGGTTTTTTCTTTTTTAAAGATTTTATTTTTAAGTAATCTTTACAGCAATGTAGGACTCGAACTCACAACCCTAAGATCAAGAGTTGAATGCTCCACCAACTGAGCCAGGCAGGTGGCCCTATAGTTTTAAGTTTATATAAACCCTTAGGATAAAGGGAAGAACCAGGGCACCTGAGTGGCTCAGTCAGTTGAGTGTCCGACTCTTGATTTCGACTCAGGTCATGGTCTCACAGTTCATGGGTTCAAGCCCCGCATGAGGCTCTGTGCTAATAGCATGAAACCTGCTTGGAATTCTCTCTCCCTCTCTCTGCCACTCTCTGGTCCCCTGCTTGCATGCACTCTGTCTCTCAAAATAAATAAGTAAACTTTTTTTTTTTTTTTTTTAAAGAGAAGGACTTAAAATCAGAGAACCCTGGACTGGAAAACTTTTAGAGTCCACTTGATTCTATCTTTACTTTTAAATTTTATTTTATATGTTCTTTTATATAGTAGCTAAATATGTGATGTAACCAATAACCATATCAAGATAAATCAGAAAGATGGCATCCAAAAATATGATGCTGTCTTGGGACTCCCTCAGCTGCATTAAGAACTTGTTACTCTTGCTTATTGGAGTCCCATGCACAGTTTTAATACCAGGAAAGAGTAAGACAACTTTGTGTGAAATCTCTGGGAATGTATATCCAAGAGGTGAAAAACAAACAAGTCTACCAAAAGGTAATGAGAGGTTGGTTTCTAACTCTTCCAAAAAGTCATAGGAGATATTCAGTCAGCCATCCTTACCCTAAAAACAACTAAAGATTTGCCATAGCAGCAAAATCTTATAAAGGCATACCATTCAGTTCTTTTTCTCAGAAAGTGCAACCTAGAAAATTGTCTAATTCATATTAAAAGACAGAATTGAAACTATGCTTCCTATTTTACCAAAAAATAAAAAAAATTCTCAATGAAGTTCATAAAACTAACATCAAGAAACAAATCTAACTTCCTGTTTTTGTTTCTCCTCTATAGTTACAACATATTCAGCCTTAAAAAACTTTCAAAATTAGGATTTTTTCCTCGAATACCAGAAAATTAACAGGCAGAGTAAAGCAGTATCTTATTCTTTTGGACAGAGTATCTGAGTACTTTTCTCCTTCAAGCGTGTGTGTGATCAAAAGAACATACACACATGACACACACACATCAAACAGTATCAGAAACCAAAGTTTTCATTGGAAATTATATTTTACTCATGTCTGAAAGACTTTAAAAAAGTAAACAATATTCAGTTGATTCTGTTCACAAAGATACACACCTAAAGCATAAGGACAAAAAAAGCTTTAAAAGGATAGAAAAAAAATACAATGTAAAAACCAACCAAAGGGAAGGTATCATAACTATATTATCATAGGGAACTAGGAAACATACATTCTTTGCAAGCACACAGTACCTATAGAAATTGACCAAGGATAAGGCTACAAAGTAAATCTCAGCAAATATCAGAGAATTAATATGCAGGTCATGTTCTCTGATTAAAATGTAATTATAATTCACTAATAAAAAATTACTGGAAAAAATAATTACAAATTTTAAATGCACTTCTAATACATCTGTCAAGTAAGGAATCTTATTAGGTAAAACGTAAAAATAAATGGCAATGAAAATATGCTGTAAGAACTAATAATATAGAGACCTTTGACAAAATTGTTAAGAAAAAAGATAATGGCACAAAAAAACAATACCACAATGAAGTACTGAACATAATTATAGGTATATGAGATTTTTTTTGCAATCAAGAATACTATGATTTTTTCTACTATTTCATACTGTTTTCATAATGATTGATTTTTAATATGGTGGCAATTAATTTGAATACTTAGAAGAAACAGAATATTTCCTGAAATATATAATCTATCACAGCTCGTTTAAGAAGAAAGCAAAAATCGAAATAGACATGTTGTCACTAAAGCTTAACATATAACCTCCTCTATAATGCTAAGCAAAATAAGTCAGTCAGAGAAAGACAGATATCATATGATTTCACTCATATGTGGAATTTTAAAAACTTAACAGATAAACATACGGGGAGTGAAGGAAAAATAAGATAAAAACAGAGAAGGAAGCAAGCCATAAAAGACTCTTAAATACAGAGAACAAATTGAGGGTTGATGGGGGTGGGGAGGGTGGGGAATGGGTTAAATGGGTGATGGGCATTAAGAAGGGCACTTTTCAGGATGAGCACTAGGTGTCATATGTAAGAGATGAATCACTGGGTTCTATTCCTGAAGCCAAGACTACACAGTATGTTAACTAACTTGAGAATAATATATATATATATATATATATATATATATATATATATATATATATGTATATATGTATGTATATATACATACATATATACGTATACGTATACGTATATATATATATATGTATATATATATACACTCTCTTCTTTCCCTTTATGTGCACACACACACACACATGCATGCATGTGCACACATACAGGCCCAGATAAGTTCTATCAAATACTCAAGGAACATATAATCTCAATCTTCCATAAATTGTTCCAGAAAACAAAAAAAAAGGAAATGCTGCCCTATTCATTTTGAAATGAGTTAAACCTTGATATCAAAACCACATATGGGTAGTATAAGGAAGAAAGATTAAGCCAGTTTCACCAATAAGCATAAATGCAAAAATCCTAAATAAAATTCAGCAAACCAGGGGCTCAGGTCATGATCCCGGGGTTGTGGGATCGAGCCCCACATCAGGCTCCATGGGATGCTTAAGATTCTCTGTCTCTTTCTGTCTCTCTCTTTCTCCATCTTCCCCTCTCCCATGCTCGCACTCTCTCTTTCTAAAATTAAAAAGATACAGTTCACAAACCAAATCAGTAATGTAGTTTTTCAAAAATAACCAAGTCTCAACCTCTTCCCCGCCCCCAGCAATGAAAGGATAGTTTAACACTAGAACATCTATAAATGTCATTCACCACATTGACAAAGTAAAGAATAAAACCCATCAGATTTAGAAATAACACACTTTTCTCAACAGATGCCCCAAAATTATATAATAAAATTAAATGCCCAGGCATACAAGCAGAAATTCTTACCAAATAGAAATTATTAACCCAATTTTTAAAAAGTTGTCTACCAAAACCTACCCAAAATAGCACACTAAATTGTGAAAAATTAAAAGCATTTCCCTGGAAGTCAGAAATAAAACAAGGATGCCTCTTATTCTGCCCCTGTTCAATGCAGCCTTGTCTACTGCAGCAAGTCAAGAAGAGTATGTTAGAAAGGCCAAACAAAGCTACAATTGTTTGCATATTTTATGACTGTCTTACATAGAAAATCTGAAATAATCTACAATAAACTAAAAAGAAGGTTCAGCAAAGTTACAGGATACAAGATCAATATACAAAAAAATAATAATTTTGTTCCCACACACCAGCAGCAGATAGTTAGGAAATGCAGTTTTAAAAAATAATTATAAGAGCAATGAACCAAAAAAAGAGGAAATTATGACAAAAATTAAATGTTATTAAAAGACAAAAGAAGACCTAAATGAATGAGTAATATACCTTCCTTATTTTTGGATAGGAAGAATCAATATCAAAAAGATTTCCATTCCCAATTAAATAATAAATATAGTACAAATAAAAAAATCCAACATAGTTTTTCACAAGCAAGAGCAAACAGCCAAAGATAGCCAAGCTATTCCTGATGAGAACAAAACAGGTCAGAGGGAAACCTTTCCTACTAGTTACTAAGAGTTTATTTTAGGTTTAATTAAGATACTATGGCTTTGGCATACAGATAGATAAAATGACCAATGGAACAAATTAGGAAGCCCAAAGACAGAACCATACAGAAATAGAAACTTGATATATGACAGAGGTGGCTTTATGTTTCAAGGGAAAAGGATGTAATCCGCAATAAATAATGTTGGAGTAATTGGTTATCTGTGTGGGCAAAAATTTTAGTTAGATTCTATTTCATATCATAACATATAAGTAGATTAAAAAGCTAATGTTATCAGAGAGGGAGACAAACCATAAGAGACTCTTAAATACAGAGAACAAACTGAGGGTTGCTGGAGGGGAGGGGGATGGGGAGGTGGGCTAAATGGATGATGGGCATTAAAGAGGGCATTTGTTGGGATGAACAGTGGGTGTCATGTGTAAGTGATGAATCACTAAATTCTATCCCTGAAATCATTATTACACTATATGTTAACTAATTTGAATTTAAATTTTAAAAATAAAGAAAAAAAGCTAATTTTATAAGTAAATATTTTAATGTTTTTAGAAAACATAGGGAATGAGCTTATGAACACCAATCAGGGAAGAATTTCTGAATTAGGATATAAAAAGCATAAAACACAAACCAAAGACTGATATATTTGAGTACATTAACACAAAAAACAAGCAAATCCTCCCTTCCACCAAAACAAAAAGGCAAGCTATAGACTGGGACATGTGGGCAACACATTTAACGGAACAATGACTATTTAGAATATATTTTAAAATATAAATTGATATAAAGCAAACAACCCAACCAAAAATGGACAAAGAACATGAAAAGTCATCTCACAGGAAAGGAAACCTGTCAGACCAATAAACTTATGAAAGGATGCTCAACCTCACTAAGAATCAGGAAATGCAAATTACAATAACACTTCACATCCATCCGATTGGCAAACATTTTTAAAGTCTGACAAGATCAACTGTTGGTAAGGTGCGGAGAAACAGGAATTTTCCTACACTGTTGGTGGGAATATAAATTGGTATAACCACTTTGGAGAGTAACTTGGTAATATCCATCATTTCCACTCTCCCAGGAATATACCCTAAAGAATCTCGCTCACAAGGAGATATGTGAAAGATTGTTTGCTTCAGAATTATCTGTTAAGAGAGAAAATTGGAAATAACTAAAACTCTCCCAACAGGAGAATACAAAAATAATCACCAAGTATTCATACAACAGAATTCTTTATGCAGCATTTAAAGAAATGAAGAATACTGCATGTACCAAATGGACAAATCTCAAAAATAAAATATAGAGAAAAAAAAAAAAGTAAGGTGCAGAAGGATACATACACTATGATACCATTTATATTAAGTTAAAACATGCTAAGTAGTATTACATATAGTTTATGGTAATATATATAAATAAAGGTATAAAAATAGTCATGGCAATGATATGTACCAACTTTGGTAAACTGGATGCCTCTGAGGAGAGAAGAAAGGGAATGGTGTTAAGGAGGAATATATTCCAGAGGATATTCAACCATGTCTGTAATATTTTATTTTAAAAATAAAACCCAAAGTAAATATGGCAGAATTATGTTTATTATATTATTTATAATTTCCCATATGTTAAAATGCTTTATTTAGGGGCGCCTGGGTGGCTCAGTCAGTTAAGCGTCCGACTTCAGCTCAGGTCATGATCTCACGGTCCGTGAGTTCAAGCCCCGCGTCAGGCTCTGTGCTGACAGCTCGGAGCCTGGATCCTGTTTCAGATTCTGTGTCTCCCTCTCTCTCTGCCCCTCCCCTGTTCACGCTCTTTCTCTCTCTGTCTCAAAAATAAATAAATGTTAAAAAAAAAATTTTTTTAATGCTTATTTAAAAAGTGAATAACTTTGGGGTGCCTGGTGGCTCAGTCAGTTAAGTGCTCCACTTTGGCTCAGGTCATGATCTCATGGCTTGTGAGTTCCTGCCCCGCATCGGGCTCTGTGCTGACAGTTCAGAGCCTGGAATCCGCTTTGGATTCTGTGTCTCCCTCTCTCTCTGCCCCTCCCCCGTTCATGCTCTGTCTCTCTCTGTCCCAAAAATAAATAAAAATAAATAAACATTAAAAAAATTAAAAAGTGAATAACTTCAAAGTAAAACTTCAGGATCTTAATTACTGATGAAATCCTGATAAATACTAAAATTTCAATAAAACTTAACCATAAAAATTGTCAAAATTCTCATTGTAAAATATAAATATTTCAGTTTTATATGTCCATATTACAAGTAAATATGAGCTATCTAGACATAAATTGTAAATTCCCCTGATCACAGGGTTAAAAATATAAAAATATAAATATACACACACGTGGGTAAAGATTGGAAAGCAACACTGAAAATAAACTACGCATAACCTTCCAAGCTAGAAGGGTTTGGGGTGACACTTAACTTTTTTATTAAAAAGTTTTTTAATTTAACAAATGGAATGTTGCTAAAATAAAACCTTTTTAAAAAAACTTTTTACTGTAAAAATAATATAGCAGCAGAGATTTAAACAAATAGTTCTCTAGAAGTGTACAGTACAAAGTCACATCCTTTTAGGCCTTCCTCTAAATTCTTTTCTTTCTGTTAAACGACCAGGTTATAAAACAGGCACACAACAAAATGATGTGGGTCAAATCACTATTGCCACCCAATTTTCAAGGGCAATGGCAGTCAAGAATTCGTCTGGGAGAGATACTTTGCTATGCCTTTAATTAAGGTGGGGCTTTTAAAACTCAATTGTTCCATTCGTGTCTCAAATCAATCAGATGAAATTCACCTTTTAGGTGGCCTGAATCCTGATAGCTAGGCACACTTGATAGGTAATTTAATCATCTCTGGTGTAGACGAACGCAACCTGAAATTCGCTAGTGAAAGAGTTGGTCTTCTCTGAGATAGCTGTGCTTTTCCACTTTTATGCAAGAGCTGAGCTTCACCAACTGGCTAGCTGGAGGCGTTATTAAAAATTTAGTGAAAGAAACAAAGGTGTGCTCTGGTGTCTCTTGTTACCCTTTCTACTGTTACTCCAGCAGACAAAAGGCATAGAGCCTGCCTCATGAATAATGTGACATGGAATATTCACAATCTATTTTTAATGGAGGCAAGTAATAACATTAAGAGAGATATTTGCAATCTTCAAATTTCACACAGTAACAGGCGCAGTAATTTGTTTTGATTCTGAACTGAGGATATCAAGATATATTTTTTTCTTAAAAAGGCGTACTGTTAACATCAAAATTACAACTTCTCATTTATAGCAAAAACAAGGATTATGAAAATGGCCCCAGAGTTCTAAATGTCATCAGAGAAGGACAGGACAGATAACTAGATTTCAATCAGTCTACTTACCTCTTGACGCCAACTTCTTTACTTTTCAAACCAGTTGGAAATAATCAACCAGTATGCACAGTGAATTCTGTGCGAAGGACATTTTGTGATCTTTATTCCCTGGGAGTTTTGTTTCCCAGGACACTAGGAAGAGGTTTCTGGATGCTGTAACTGTTCAACCATCAGTTCTGGAAAATTATCTTCAACTGCATTATAAACAAATGTAAATTTTGAATGAGAGTAAACTGACATGGAAAGACATGGTGTTGAAAACCAACCAAGCACAGCCAAGGACTGAGATTTAGAGAGACTGGAGAAAAGCAGTCTTGCCCCCTTACCCACCAACTCAGAGAGTGTCCTATGTGTTCAATTGTTTTCCTAAAGTTTCAAGCAATTTATCTTTCCATTGTGCTCTAGAAAGCAGAGCTGGTCAGAGTTAAGCAGAATTTTATTTTCTCTGCTTATTTACCTACTACCTCAGCAAATACCTACTGATCTCCTATTGGTGTGACAGGCACTGTTCTGGGAGCTGAAGATTCAGCAGTGACAAAATAAATAAAGCTCCATAGGACACTGTGCTCACTGCTGTACCCCCACCACCTAGAACAGTGCCAGGCACATACTAGGCTCTCAATCAGTATGTGTGAAATTGATTTGAATCGAAATGCACAATCTACTGGTGGTCACCACAGGCCATGCATACCTTGGCTGAGAGATGTTAGAATGAGCACAGGTAGTTGGAATTTAGGCCAGGACCTTATTCTAGTTTCATTTTGTTAAGGACTGATTCATGCAAGAAATTCCCACAGGTGGGATAGAGCCAGAAATAATTCAAATTCCAATTTTACTACCTCTCCCCTGATGCATCTTTATATTTAGACTTGCAGTAGGTGAGGCAACTAACCAATATCACACACTTTCTATCCCCTCCAGTCTCCACAGAATCAAAGCAGTCAGGGTTGGATTAGGATGACAGAACCATATCCCCATTTTATGGTCAAGGAAACTGGAATCAGGAAGGCCAAAGGAGTTGCCTACGTCACACAGCATGTTGGTGACAGAGCTGTGACTAAGACTCAATTTCTGGACCCAAGGCCTGTGATTTCTTTATTCATATGGGAGCCTTCTGACCTATAAACAAAACAAAACACAAAAAACAAACAAACAAAAACAACCCTGAGGTCCTCAGAAGGATCTATGTACATGGGGACCATCAGGGACTCTCTAAGACAAGAGCTTAGTTTTGTATACCTAGTTTTTCTGTTAAGAAAGAAGGATTTTTGAGGTATAGAAAGGAAAAGCATATGAAAATCAGAGCAATTGGATCTTACTCTCTTCTGGATATTGGCTCGTCTGCTTTACTTTTAATACCTCACTATAGCTTCTTGAGGACCAACTCCCACTATGGACTAAAACAAGTCTTTTCCAAATTCCCTACCTAAATGAAAAGCCATAGGTAAGAGTCTCAATACTTTATTAACTTAAAACATCACTCTAATAAATATGTATTAACAAACAAAATGCACTCCAGAAGATCTAAAAATATTTACAAACCTCATCAACGTAAAAATACCACTTTGTGTCCTTCTAGTACACACGGAAGATCACTTCACATGCCTGCTAGCTTAGACATCTTAAAAATATCAGTGTAACAATCAAAAACTGAATATACACACAAATCTTGGAAGTATCTGTTCAGCCTTTTTTGTTTGTTTATGCTTGATAAAATCCAAATGTGTCAGAAAAGAAGGTTCAAGATTCTATTTGTCTTCTCCGAATTCCTTTGGAGGGAAAAATCAGACCCAGCCACTCGGAGGTGCAACTGTTAGCTTTTGAAGGGCAGGGGCAAGGACCATACCTTTAATCTCTGGCTCCCTGATACCTAGGCCTGCAGCCTGTGGTCAATAAACACTTGCTGAGTGAACAGATGGTTTGTTGTCCAGAGGTGCTGCTCTGATGAAGTCTTCACAAGCCTCCTGCAGGAAGGACTCTCCTCTCCTCTCACCACCAAGTGATTTTTTTTCTTCTGCTCCCTCTTGAAACAGGCTGGGGGCGCCTGGGTGGCTCGGTCGGTTGGGCGGCCGACTTTGGCTCAGGTCATGATTTCGCGGTCCGTGAGTTCGAGCCCCGCGTCGGGCTCTGTGTTGACAGCTCAGAGCCTGGAACCTGTTTCAGATTCTGTGTCTCCCTCTCTCTGACCCTCCCCCGATCATGCTCAGTCTCTGTCTCGGGAATAGATTAATGTTAAAAAAAAAAAATTAAAAAAAAATGAAACAGGCTGGACAGCGTATTTTGCCATTTCAAAAGTATGAAACTCCTTCCCCAAATCAGTTTCTGAACCATTCTTCAAGTGGGAGAATTGATTCTTCCAAGATTTACAGGCAGCACCCAATAGAAAGGGGTTAACAGACTCCCCAGAAAGAAAAAAAAAGTAACACTCATTTTTCATTCTAGATAAAAACATTAGCACGTGTCAACCTTGTAAATGGTGATTCCTCCTCTTCCACACAAGTATCTGGGGTAGGTCAGGAGGAGGGAAGAAACCTGAAGGGTTTTCCTGTCTGTGGAGCAGGGCTGGGAATGAGAACTGCAGAGCCCAGGATTTTATCTGAGCCCCTCTTGACTTTTGAGTCTTCCTTCCGGTGTGGGGGACCCTATTCGGCATGTTCACAGCCCAGTAAGTTACTTGGTTCCCGCTCTGGGCTGAACTTTGTAAAGGTAATTTATACCCTCTTGCAGTTCCAGGAAGTAAGGTGGAGGGGCTCACCCTGCTGGGATCTTCGGACTGGCTCCAAGGGCCTGAAATGTCGGAAGTGAATGATAGCAAGTGGGGAGGCTGCCCTCCGTAGTGTTGTGTAATTGCTTGCTGCTTGCAGCCAGCCAGGGCCCTCATTTGAGGCCATGCTGTGTCTCCCGGTGCCGCCTGAGGTCCACCTTCCTCTGGAAGCCCTTCCCACAAAGGTCACAGCCAAAGGGTTTGAAGCCTGTGTGCTTGCGGCTGTGGGTGATGAGGTTGGAGCTCTGGCTGAATGCCTTCCCACACACCTGGCATTTGTGGGGCTTCTCACCTGCAGGGATGGAGGAGGGGAGGAAAGGAAGTATGAGTCTATGATAAAGCTAGAGGGGACTCACTGTGACCCACATGCTCTTAGCAGCAGCTGGCTGCAACGCAGTCTGAGGCCTTTAAGTGACTTGGAGGGTGACGTGTTGCAACTCAAGTCCTGGGAAGTCATGGGTGCACCAGGTGAAAGGGAGACTTTCTGAGTGGGGGTTCCCAGCAAAAGGCCTCAAACCGTTTCCTGCTAAACGGAAACAGAGCAAAGGCCACGTGCCCAGACTCACAGCTGAATCCACCCTGGCAAGGCACCCCTGACTTTAGAAGCAGAGAGCTCCCAGAGCAGATGTTCGATGTGGGGGTGGGGGCCTGTCCTTCAAACCATGTGACTCTGTTCTTATTCAGAGGAAGTTTTCAAATCTGAGTTTCCAAGTGGGCGTTGGTTTGTGTGGACCAGTGAGCCTGTCTTCTTTCTTGCTCTTGAAGGACAATAGAATGTATGTGAAGCACAGACATTTCTCAAAGTCGTATTTTTAAAATCCACATTTGGGTCACGAAGTATTTCTCAAGATGGCTGATCCTTCTATCTTGATTTTACTTTCTTTTTATAAGGATTCTTTATATCCTAGCAAATCTTCACCACAGATTAATAAATAACAAATAAAAAATGTTTGGTCTTTCCCCCCAAACCATGTGCTGTTTAACATTTGGGTAAATGGCATGCATTTTCACATAGCTTCAGCATGGCATTATAGTCAGGGCTTGGTCTTGGAAAAGTGCAACAATAGATGAAGTTTGTTTTTGAGGAGACTTCTATCCCTCTTGCTGTGCCCCTTTCTGTCTTCATGGTTCAGATTTCCTTGATAAGGAAGCACCCATCAAAACTTACCCTATCCCTTTAGGGTCAAACAAATCTGAGAAACAAATTCTAGCTAAGATGTAAATGTTTGATAAGGACTTAATGTTTCATTCAGTCAAGATACTAGTTGCATTTTGGTAAGTGTTTTAAATACTTTTACTCAAAAGGAGTGAGTTACATGGAAATTTCAGACAAGGGATCACGATTAAAATAGGATATTTTTCTGGGTTTTCTGATGGGGGCATCTACACTGCCCAAACATATTTATAAACATCAATGGTCGGTGTTTGGAACACACTGGAATTTGTTTTAAATCAGTATTCATATTCTAGAATAGAACAGCCAGAATTCTGGGTCCCTTGTAAGTGTATTATTTACTATTAAAGAGACTGCACCTGGCATTAAAACTGCCACCTATACACAATCAAAATGTTGCAGAAAGAGTCCAAGATTGGAAGCCAGAGCATTCCATGGCCTCAAGATTTACTCTTAGCCTGGCCTGTGCTAAATCATTGCATCACCCTGAGTTTCAGGATGGCAAGACTACTTTATGGGGTGGCAGTAAGGATCAAAAGAAGGGCTAGATTTGAAAGCAATTTGTAAATAACAAAGTATTATAATAGGTAAAGAATTATCATTGTTATGGCATGAACTTGCTGAAATTTTGAAAAGAGCAATAAGTAAATAGAAGTTTTCTACATCTACCAACCTTCATGACTCTGAAAATACAGTAAACAGTGGTCAAGATAATAGATATTTGAAATCAGGCAGACCTGAATTTAAGTCCTGGCCCTGCCACTTGCTATTGGGGCCCTGGACAGGTTACCTAATCTTTCTGTGCCTCACTTTCCTCATCTCTAAAATGGAGATATGGAATAGTCTCTACCTCCCAGAGTTTTTGTGAGTATAAAATGAGACGATGCATTTAAAAAGTGCTTAGCAGACAGCTCAGTAATATTTACCATTGTTTTTTCCCTCCTCAATCAGGATAAGCTCTTAGATTGAAAAAAAAAAAAAAAAAATGCAGCCAAAAGGCCACACATAAGTCCCTCCCCTAAAAGGCTGGGTGGGAGCTCTGCAGAAAGTCCTCAATCTCTGGAGCTTCACATCTTACCCTGCTCTGAGCAGTTGGAGCAGCAGTTAAACTGCTGGAGGAAAATAGTCTTTGCAAGGATAAAGAGCCTGAGGCTGATCAGTTTAGTGGTTCTTCGGATGCAACCCCAAATCAAGGCCCCTTTGGGGGAGAACGTTGTTTGTAAACAAACTTAAGAGAATCTGCCTGCTTGTTTTCTTGCATACACTGCAGTGATTAACTGCAGTCAATCTGGAAGGTACCGCTCATTCTGCAGCCAGAATATCACAGGAAAGGTGAATTGTATTGGTGGGAAGAACAATGCTCCCCCACTCCAGCCCTCACCAGGTGTTTTTCTACAAGCTAAGGGCCTTCAGCTTACCAGTGTGAATGAAGGTGTGTTTCTTCATGTCTGACTTTTGGTGGAACCTCTTGCCACAGTACTGACAAGGGTAGGGCCGGGTGTCTGAATGGATAAGCAAGTGTGTGGACAGCGTAGATGACCTCTTGAAGCTCTTGCCACAGATCTTACAGTCAAAGCTTCGTTCCTGTGGATAGAAAAATGTGGCATTCCTACTGCAGGCATCTAGGCTGCCATCCTCCTCACCACTAACCCAACCATAAAGTCCCCAGAGCCAGGGCTCTCCTTTTCTTCGGGCTCCCCTTCCACTTAGCCTGCCCCATCATTCTCTCTCCCCGGATTGATTTCCAATCTCTACCTCCTCCACCCCAACCTCTTCCCCTTTAACACTTTTTCTACCCACTTTTCACCCACAACCCTCCACACCCCATGGCAAAAATGTATCCCCACCCTGCTTTTTTGACACCCATTTACAAACACTTCTCCACCCTCCTCAACAGGAGGCTTAGACCTCAGTCAGTTGAGACCACTGCCCCCTCTGGCCAATGTTGAGAGAGATGGAAGAATACTGCTCTTTAGTAAGTCTGTAGGTGAGCATTCTCTTGTCATAGTTACTTGTATACTTAATTGCTTATCTACTCTCTGTCACTGAGCTAAGCTGAAAAATTCTGTGGGGGCATCCTGTCTGGGACCTGATGTGTTACAGGATTCTCACGTGCCTAGCAACTGGAAGTTGGACAACAAATATTAATAAAGGAATGAATGAAAGAACAGCAGGAAAAATATGCTGCTGGATACTCTAAATGAGCTGACATCCCTTTTTTTCATTTGGGAGGGATCAATGCTGATTAAGTGACAACCATTTGGTGATAAGAAGCGAGGCAAAAAACAAACAAACAAACAAAACCCAGAGCTAATAAATCTGATATATCCGCAGCAAGAGTGCATACAAACCCTCCTCAAACCCAAAGTAATGATCAGGATCACCCTCTGGAGGCTTACAATGATGTGACACCAAACTCCAGGGCTGCCTGGAAGCCTGAGCCGGCCACCTTTCCCTACACACCTACATCCGGGCAGAGTGCCTCGGTGGAGGAGACTGAGGGCAGTCCGGGGACGTCCAAGGGAAAAGATGCCAAGCGGAGAGTGGCCGGTACTGCACTGAGAAGCGGAACATCCCCGAAAGTGAACCTGAGCAGGGCCGCGCGCGGCCTCGCGCCCCGCGCTTACCTGCGAGTGCACGGCTTTGTGCTGCTCCAGGCTCACCGCGTGCCCGAAGGTCTTGCCGCACATCTCGCACGCAAAGGGTCTCGTGCCGCTGTGGGACCTGCGCACGTGCACCTCGAGCCCGTGCGGCGTGGAGAACACCTGAGGCGGGTGGGGCCGGGGAGAAGGCCGCTGAGAGGGGCCGAGGGGCGCGGGCCAGGGGCGGGGGCGTGGGGCCAACTAAGCCAAGCGCGCGGGAGCCTCACCTTGCTGCACTTGATGCACTTGTAGGAGTCGCCGCCCAGCAGCAAGCGGGTGCACAGCAGCTCCGACTCCACCTTGACGCCGGCGCCCTTGTCCGCGTGCAGCCCGTGGCCGCGCTCAGAGTACAGCCCGCCGGCCGCCGCCGTCGGCCGCTCGTACAGCCCTGCCGCCGGGGGCCCGAAGTCGCCGTAGAGCCCCAGGCCTGCGCCGCCGGCAGCGCCACCTCCTGCGCTGCCTCCCCCGGGCGCCCCGGCCCCTGCGCCGCCCGCAGCCCGCTCCGGGCCGTAGAGCGCCGCGGGGTGGCCTGGCTCCGGGGCGCGCTCGCAGAAGAGGCCCAGGCCTGCGCCGCGCTCCAGGGCCGCGCACGGCCGGTAACTGTGCACCAAGTGCCGCAGGTCAGAACCCGCTAGGCCGCTCCACGAGTATGGCTTGAAGGGCAGGGGGAAGGGTTGGGCTTCGTCCAGCGACGGGCACACCGACTTCTCTGAGGCTGTGGAGGCACAAGGGGGCGTCCGGTCAGGCTTCAGACGGCGGGGCGGAGGCCGCCCAGCGGCATCTGCCAGCTGCCCAGCACTGGTGGAGTACTCCGTGCGCCAGGCGCCGCGGTAGGTGCCCTGACGCCCCCAGAGTAAAACGCGGACCGGGTCTCTGGGACCTCGAGGATCACTACAGGCGGCAGGGCAGCAAACGGATAATTAAAATGGCATCGGTCGAGGAGATGGGTAAATTTAGTGCCAGGGCAGCGGAAACGCACGACGTTAGGAGGGTCTTTTCTGGTGGGACCGGAGCAACTCGCGGTGCCACGAAAACAAGCGCGCCACGCCGTCTGCGCTGATAACTACTCTGAGCTGAGCTGAGCTGAGCAGAAGAAGGCGGCCCCCCTTAGGGCCCGACAGCGCTCCTGCGCAGACTGCCCAGCGCCCAGCGCCAGCACTCTCCCGGCCCCTACAGATTCCCACTCGTCTTTTTTCTTTCCGGGATCGATAAGGAAGGAGGGAGAGGACAAACAAAATGCAGCCCGGCCTACCGAAGACATCTGTCTGGGAAAAAAACGGGGAAGTATTAACATTCCTAACAGTTCCTTCAATACCCAGTGCAAGTTGCAAAGGGACAGCGGGAGAAGGTTTGGAGCTTGAACTGCCTGCCACAATACTCCCCATTCTCATTCTTGTCATTGCTTGATGGTGAAAAAACTCCACATTTCTCAGAGAAGAATTGACAAGGTTTAGCCACCATCTGCCAGTGCCATAGCTTTCCCACATTCGAGGCCTCTGTGCCGCTGCCCAACGTGAATTCTGCTAAAACCAGACACCCAACGTATCCTTTCCCTATTTGCATACGGATTTACAAATCTGTTCCCACACTGCACACTCCAGGCTAGCGGCTTTAATGAGAGGATGCACCCCAAGATTCCCGCGGAGAGGTTGCGGCAGCATCCCGTCTTGGAGGGCGGTGTCCTGCACAGCCATGAAGAATCATCGGGTTGCAGGCTCCCAGACACATTCGCTGCAGCCATGGCTTTAACCAGGTCAACGCACTGAGGAATGGGGTTGGGACTATCTTTTAAAACTAGTAAAGGCAATCTGGAAATAACAGGCACTTGGCAGAATGCAGCTAATGTGTTCTCCTTCCCTGATCAGAACCCACGACTCGCTCCCACCCAAAGTGCACAAAACTTTGCGCAAAACTCCATTGCTGTCTGGAAATGTAGCCAACCGACTGGTCTCTAAGGCTGGGCCGGCCAACCTCGCCGAACGAAAAATCAAACAGGCCCCCAATCCGCGCCTGCAAAAACTCAGAGGAGGGCAGAGATTTTCGTCCCGACCCGTCCCTCCCGCTTAGCGCCCAGCTCTGCCAGGCCCGATGCTTGCGGGAGCCAGAGGAATTTTTAAAGACTGCCCAGGTTTCCGTTTGAGACTCCAGCGTCTGGATTTGGGGATCCTAGCTCTTTCTAAGCAGTCAACTGATCAGAAAACGAAATGTCGAGGTTGCTGCCTGTCGAGACGACTCATTTATTTTCTCTCACCCACCATCTCCGCCAAACGAACGTTAGAGATTAACAACCCGGGTCCCGCCGCCTCGGATCCAAGCAACAGACCCCGCAAACAGGCTGACGCAGTCCCAGAAAAGCCAGATGCCTCCCCTACGGGCTCCTTACCCCACGAACAAGCGCTCTCCTGTCGGAAAGACCCTCCGCCATCCATTTAGCATCTCTGAACCCAAAGCTGAGTTAGTTTACTTTTCACCGTGGGAACCCTGCTGCTCCGGCCCCAGAGCTCCCAACCGGCTCCTACCTGGAGACACAGAGGGCGACGGAGGCCTCCAGAAATCCTCAAACTCTGAGCTCCGGTCGCAGACGCTGCCCTCACAGCTGCCCGGAGATGCGGAGGCTCTGTCAGGGGCCTCAGTCATCTGTGAGTCGGGGGACAAACGACCCCGGGGCTCTGTCTTCGCCCCTCCCGCGCTCGAGGTGCTGTCTGCGGAGAGGAGGCAGGATAGGAGCTCAGGCTGAGCCCTGAATAGGGCCAATGGTTCTGAAGTGGCGCCTCCCCAACCCGTGGCACCCGGGCGTCCTCTTTTTTTCCCAGACCTGGCCGGGAACCCTTCCGGATCCGAGGACCGGAGCAAAGAGGCCGTGGCACCTAGGCGACGAGGCCGGAAGGGACCCGGACGGTTGGAAACAAAAAAGGCAGCAAAGGAGGCTTCAGGGTCGCCCTTCCCGGCTCCTTTGGGGATGGTGTGTCAGGGCGCACAATCTACGTCCCTGGGAGCAGCCCCTCCCGGTCCGCGCGCGCCCCGCACCTGCTCCGCCTGGCGCCAGTACGTTCTCCAGGCGGAGGGAATAGTCGGGTCCCGGGGAGCGCGGCTGGTGGTAACTGTGAGCCTTCTTGCTCTTGACAAGGAACGAACGCGGCATGGTGGTCCGGCGCGCTCCCCACTCCGCTGCCTGGAGCCGCCGTCAGCCCACTGTTACTTCGAGTTCTTGCTCTGCCCCAGTCAGGCGGAGACCTGCGAAAGGAGAAGAACCCGGTGGAAACGCGGGTCCGCACGCTCCTGGGCCGGGGACTGGGGAGCCGGGTGGAAAGAGAGCTTCAGCCGGGGAGGAGCGAGGGAGGCCTGCGGGAGGAGGGGCTTGGCCCCGCTGCGCCGCGCTCACCAGGTGGCACTCGGACAGGTGGCGCGAGCCCGCCGCCGCCGCCACAGCTCAGCGGTAAAACCCGTCCCGGGGCTGAGGCTCAGGCCTCTTCCTTCTGTTCGGCCCACACCCCTTGGCCCCTCCCCTTTCCTAGCAAAACTCGCTCCGTCAAACTCTCCGGAGAGCCGATGTCCCCAACTGGCCAGTTACCCCAACTCGACCACTCATTTGCCTGCCTGGCCTAGTTTTCGGGCTGGGGAGTAGAGCAGCGACGGGCTGATCACTCCAGGGCCGAGGAATCGGGGACCAGGAAGGGGCTACAAGCCAAGCACTCCAAGAACCCGCTACAAACCGGAGGCGGGTGGTGGGAGAGGAGGGGCGCACTAGGCTGGCCGAGCAGAGGTTGGGAGAGAGCAGCAGAGGGGCTGAGAGCAGCAGAGGCTGGAGAAGGAAGGCTGAAGAGAAGAGGAACAGGAAGGTGGCGGGAGGGGAGATGGCAGAGGACTGACCCCGGCCCCGGGTGGAACTCGCATACCCGTGATCTCCCTCGCTCCTCACTCGTGCCTCAAGCGAGAAAAAGGTTGGCCTGGAGACCCGAGTGCGGCGGGGGCAAGCAGGGTCTGGGGCGAGACCTAACCTCGGAAACCAAGTCCTGGGAAAAGCATTTTTCGTTCTGCTCACCGAAAACCTTGCCTAGGGGAAGTCGGGCCCGACTTGTGCGCGATGGCTGTGAACTGCCCGGCGTCTGTAGTCCGCGGAGAAACAACAGATTATACAACGCGGAGAGTGCAGGGTGCGCTGCCACGGCCAGTGCGCGGGGTCCAGGCGCGGGCCTGGGAGGGAGCTAGCTGCCCGCCGCGCCGCTCTCATTAACCCCCAATCAGTTCACCTAATCCCGGGGTCGAAACCTGAGCCCGGCGGTGAGGCGGGGCAGAGCCTCCAGCTCCGCTTGGGGCTGCTCGGGGGCGGAACCAGGCAGGCAAGGAGGTCTAGAGAACTCGAAATTTGCCTTCCTCTCGGAGTGAAGGCGATGGGCGCCGCGTTCACCTGGGAGCTGCAGGCTCTTGGGGGTACAGCAGCTCTCCATGGTCTAGGCTAGTTCAGTAACAAGGGTGCTGGCGGACCACAGGCGGGGACAAGGATCTCGTCCTTGGCCTTCGCGCGTCTTAGGCTGCCAGACTAGGAGCTACGCGGCTCTCAGAGCAGGATGCAGGACAATAAGACTACCTGTTGGCGCTCCGAGCTGAAAACGAGTTCTCAGGGACTCGTTCCCTAGAGGGCATCCCACGTCCCACTGTGGAGTGGGGACAGGCTTGGGAGAAGAGTCGTCTGGGACGTCTATCGGAATCCCAAGGGACCTTTCCGGAGTCCTAAGAGCCAGAAGGCCCCTGGGAGTGAGGGTGCCACCCGCCACGGTCTGAGTCCACCCCTAGGATCGGGACTTCAGGAGGCTTGGGGGTGCTGGGGCTGCCCTAGGGCGCAGTCCTGCCACCACAGTTTTCCCTGGGCCTCTGCGTGAGCCGCCACTTCGGCCTTATAGACACCACAAACGCAAAAACGAATTCCTTAGGCAGCCATGAAACTCAGAGGTAAAGGAAAAATGGGGCGAAACGGTCTTGAGGGCCCTGCTGAGGCTTGGGTCTGCGTCGGCGCGAGGTCGGTCGGAGGAGGTGGGGAGGCAGGCGGAATTGTCAGCGCGGGCGCAGAGCTTGCGCCGGCTGGGACCGCGCGGGATGAGGCGAGCACAGAGGCGGCCTCTCCACCCAGGCGGAGCCCCGCTCCTCTCTCGCATGCCGGGTTGGCCCTACCCGACCCTGGGAGAGTGGAGTGGGTTGGGTAGTAGGGACGAGGGCTGAGCGCGTGGGAAGGCGACCTCGCGCAGCAGCTGGCGGCGGGAGGGCGGGGCGGCCCCCTGAGCGCACGCGGGCCAGGGCCTCTCTTCACCGTCTGGGCCTGGGAAGGCGGGAGTGGAGGCACGGAGGGGCAGCCTCCTGATCGCAGTTGCCACCGCCTCCCCACCAGATGTTTCCTTCCCGGATGAATCCTGCTCCCCTGCGCCAAATCCCCTGCGGATAGGGTTCTCGGGGCTCCCGCACAGTGGCCAGCTGCAGGCGGGAACCCGGCAGCGCCCTCTGGTCGCCCCCGCAGTGGCGGTGCCGCGTTAGTCCCCGCGGCCGCCCCCACCAGGGGGGCAGGCGCAGAACTGGCGCAGCGGACCTACCTGCGGGGTCAGGGCACCGGCACTGCGCTCCGAGTTTTCAAACTGAGTTGCTTTCGGGAGAGACTGCGTTGTCTCTCTCTCTCTCTCTTTTTTTAATCTCCTTCCGAGCTCAGCCCCCAAAACCACAAGCTTCACTTCCTGAGCGTTAAGGAGTAGCTCTCTTAGTCCTCTCAGACCTGCCCCCCAACCCTCAGTCTGGGCGCGCTCCTTTGCGCAAGGGGCTAGGAGGCGGACCCGGGGCCTGGCCTTTCCAGCCGCCCTCCCAGGAGGTCCTCAGCGTTTTTGCTCTGTGGGGCTGCGGAGGATGGGGAGGCCCGGAGAGCCCAACACCCAGGCACTAGAAATGATTCAAAAGAAAATGAACCATTATTGGCTCTCGGGAGACTTCCGCAGCGAGAAGAAGTCACAGATTCAGGACACAGATTGAGTGGAGCGCCGGGGAGTGGGAGCGCCTAGCTCCAACGAGGCCTCCCCGCCCCTCTGCCCCGGGACACCTCCACCCCCACCCCGCCGCCTATTTGGGCTGGCCACCCCCGGGTTGAGGCCGTGAATCACCGGCCGACGCTGCCGCCGGCCTGGAGCCCGGCGAGTGGCCGCGGCGTCCGCAGAGCGAAACCTGCCCCTCTGCCCCGAAATAGCTTGTTGTGGAAACACTTCGGGATAAATACGCCCAACGAAGCTGAAAATACCTTGACACCCAATCCGAGAGGTTTGCTCATTTCCCTTCGGATTTAGGTAATGGTTAAATTTGGAAAAGGTGGGCGAGCGTCGAGCCCCCGGCGGAGAGGGCGCTGGCGGCGCGTCCCGCGGGCGCCCGGCTAGGCTGGCGGGCGCGCCCTCCCCACGCATGCTTCCCCACGCTCTGCCCGGTACCCTCCGCCCGCGGCTAATTTCCGGTGGTCGGAGCTGCGAAATTAAAGACTGCGCGGGAGGGAGCGCGCGGGGGCAGCGGCGGAGGCGGCGACGGCGGCGGCTCGGCTGACCCCGCCCCGCCCCGGCCCGCCAGGGAGAGCCGCACGTCGGGCACCTGGTCCTGAGAAGAGCAATACAGCGCCATAAAAGCGCCACCCCGATGAGTATGGAAAAAGTAAATCTTCACTCGGATTGTGTTTTCCTTGAGGGTAGGCACTGGATCTTCACTCTTAGGTCCCTGATAGGCTCTTAAGAGACGTCTGTGGACTGAGTAAATGATGAAAGGAGTTAAGAATTCTATTAATAGAACAGGGGAAAATGTAAACTTCACCCATAAATAAATGCAGCAACTTCCAACGCTAGATGTCTGCCATGATCCATAGAGTGTGGCCTGTTGTGTATGTTTAAACCTAAACCCTTTCCTGACGGGGGTGGATGTCGTAATTACGTTACTTTCCTAAGTGAATTGAGCTAGATTTTGATCACAACTTCCTGCGCAGTACGTCTCCAGTGTCAGATACCGGGAGAAGGGAGTGTTGCTCCTCAGTTCTTGCAAAATAATGTACCGTATTTTAGATTAAGCCAAAATTGTCATGGAAAAGTAAGGTCCTTGTAGCCCTTTGCATAGAGAGAGATGGTTGTGTGTGTGTGTGTGTGTGTGTGTGTGTGTGTTTAATGATTTTTAATTTGCTTTGTAAACCCAAAGATGTGCAGAAAATATTTGGTTACCATGGCAGTAGTTCAAGCATGCTTTAATAGATCAGACATTTTCTATAGCAGTGGTCCTACATCTACTGTGTGCCAGGTGCTGGACTAGATACACCTTTTAATAGCCTGCCTAGCTATTCTCCTTACACTACTGTTCATTTGTTCAACACGCCTTTCCTTATAATTGGTTAGCACCCAGAGGTAAGCAATCTTAATCAGAAGGATTACAAATATTGAATAAACTGAAGGGAAAGTAAGTAATTTTGTATGTATGCTTTTAATTCTTGTATTCTTTGTCCTGGCCTAATGTATAAACATCTAAAAGCGGGCCACAATAAATCTTTCCGTTATTCCTTCCATCCTATGCAACAGTAGAAAAAGGCAAATTTTTAAAAGAAAATTATAAGTGGAACAAAAGGAAATTTATTATCAACCAAGTTCTAGAGAAATGGCTGAACCATTTCCTTTGCACATGAGCAAGTTCAAAGTCAAAATTTCTTGAAAAGGCACTGTGACTGTTTAGTACTTTAGTTGAATGCTGCTCAGAAAACATGGGGGAGGCTATGAAGGGGACAAATAATCACCTTGTACAGTATCACTTGAGAATAAATCCCTTTCATTGAGATTAAATCTAGTCATCTTGCTTAGCTTGCCATTCACATCCTCTCAATTTGTAAAATAAAACTGAGGACTGGAACAGGGACACCCAGAGAAAGGCAAGCAGGAGGGAGATGGCATAGAATTTCTCTTTATAATTTAAAAATTTTTGAACCATATGTATGTGTTACCGATTCAAATAAGTACGCATAAAAATATTTGACTAGAGAGATCAGGTCATTTCCTAGATGTATAGTGTCAAAATGTAACTCCCACACTTAGGGGGAACAGAGGAGAAAAGTAAGAAGTGGGGCACCCAGAGAGGTTAAGAAACTTGCAGCTAAGAAGAGCCAGCACTGGAAATGATGATACAATGAACTTGACTTCCCACTACTTCAAACTACCTCTCATTCACCACTAAATAGAGAATGAAGAGAACAAGACACCTTCGCCCCCAAAGTGCACGTTTTTAAAAGCTGGAAAGAATCCTTCCTCCAGTGTGCTCCTCTGGAACTGAAATAGATCTAATGGTAAGCAGAAGGTAGGCTTGGAGCATAATTTTCTATAATACTGGTTTTCTAAAAAGAGGATGTTAAATGTACATTTTTGTCAGTAATTTATTAATTGTTATTAAATAATAATAATAGTAATATATCTGTAGATGCTAAATAACAAATGGCGTTCTTCATATCACAAACATTTCCAAGTCCTGGCCAGCAGCCCATTTATTTCAAGCAGCATCTCATAGAACAGAATTCCCCTACAACAAAAGATTTCAGACAAAAAAACCCAACAAACCGTAACAAGGTATTACTAGTTTCTTGTTTATGTTTTCACAAAGCTTTACATTTACCATTTCTGTTCTATTTGGGGTAGGCATAGGAAGAGTGGGGATCCTGAAATCGCAGAGAAGGGCAATGCCCCCATTTCCAGCATACTTTTCTGTAATTTTTGCCTCATTTGATGTTCACGGCAATGCTGCCAGGAGGGGAAAGAGTCCAGGCTTTCTACAGACAATCACTGGTGGAAATGAGTCTCTGTTCTGCCAATCACTAGTCCTGTGACCTCGGGCAAGCTAACTGGACTCTCCCAGCCTCAGCTTCTCCCCTGTAAAGTCAGAATAACTACTTACCTTGCAAGCCCATGGAGCAGCCCTTTGATTTTCACTTTGAACAAGTTCGTCTGAGCACCTAGAATGGAAGCATTCTCCCAGTAAGAGTGTCCTAAGTTTAACCTTCTTGTTCCATGTCCTGCTTCAATTTATTTAACTTTGCATAAGTAAACTTCATTATAGTCATTTGCAGGGACTTGGATTTTTTTTTTAAATCAAAGAGCAGAGGAGAATGAATCGGATCAATTTTCATTTGTAGATATTTTATAGATCTATTTAGGGGACGTTAAGTGAATAACTGTTTCAGGACTTAGTTTGCCCATCTTTAAAACGGGAGATGCCTCCCATGTGTCAAATACTATGATCTATTGGGCAAGAGTAGCTATGGAAGACATAATGACAGTAAAATCAATAAACACGTAAAAAAAATTACAGGATGGGACTGGGCATGAAGCTCCGTCATAAGCTAGACAAGAGATTTGGTGTATAAGAAGGTGATGATTTATTTTTTAACTCCATTTTTTTTTACTATAAATTAAAATTCATATAATTTAATAAAGAAAAAAAAGAAGAAACCCCAGTAAAACAACATTCCAGTATTTTTGCTCTGCTTTAAAAAAACCCACATAATTACAACCATATCATAGCTATAAAAGTGTATTCTTTTTTTCAGTGAATATTATAATCATATTTCTTTCTATTCTCTTTATTTTTCAGATTTCATTTAATAATAAAAATAATAACATTATTTAAATAAAAATCATGACAGTCCTTTTCCTTGCTTTAATATTATCTTTCATCATTCTCAATGGCTAAAATAGGATTCTATAATCTAGATTACTTATAATTCATGCAATCACCCCCATCGTAGTATTTAGCTTGTTTTCATTTTTTACTATTTTAAATAATACGATGGAAAGTTTTCTAGATGTAGTTCTGCCCACATTTTACATTGTTTCTTTAGGATGTATTTTGAGGGGTGGAATTTCTGGATCCAACAATGAATATTTTTAACGCCCTTGAACATACCAGAAAAAGTGTTTTGGATAGTGTGTTTATGTAATGCATCAACCAAAAGAATTCATATCACTTGACAAATAGTTAAAGGATTATAAAAATCAACTATGGAAAAGTTAGACCTTGGTTAAAGAACAGATATAGAACAGGTCTGTATTTTGTGCACAAAAAGTATTTGTTAGAGAGTGGCCACAACCCTGTCATATTGCCATGTTTTTCCCTCTTAGTATTAAAAAATTACTTAATTTTTGTCTTTGGATTAGCTGTTTTGATGAGTATAGTCAGATAGAAATATAAGTTTTTGTATATTTTCTCAGTTGTATGCATTCAGAGAAAATAAATGCAGGGTGATAATTGTGTGATGCCTTAATTCAAATGTTAGGTAATATAATTGTCTCCCTTATACTCTTACAACTGGCAGGCTACTAAAAATAAAATTCAAATGACACTATAAGTCAAAATAAGATTAGATGGTATCATCATTTATGGAAAGTGGGTAATGCTTTTTTACTAACATACGCAAAAATTGGGAAATGGAGAAATTTGGAGATAAACAAATTAATGTAAAACTTACACTTTGAGTAAGACCTAATCTCGTATTAATATTTGGAACCTTTTCAAACATAAAGAAAAACACAATTTTCTTTCAATAAACATTTTGGGACTAATATATTTAAATGTTGTTACATTATAAAATATACTCCATCACTATGAAAAACTTAAACTTTTACATTAAGGATTTCAAACATCTGAAGAGGTAGGGGCTCTCAGCTTTGGTGTTCGAGTTCAAATAAGAACATTGTTAACCTCACCACATATATATTTTTACATTGTTCCTAAGAACAGATTGACTGAATAAAGTGTCATCTTATGTGTGGGCTGTATGAGATGACTCTTCATAGAAACATACCCGGCGTGAACTTTTATGGAAAGAAAAAAAGGAGTAGATTTTACTTGGTGAATGGAAAATGTAATGAGAGAGAAATGTAGAATTATTTTTCGAGTTTTTCATCATTTCCTCCAGGATGTTTGGTTATCATCTTACCCTACCACAGATGAAACATTTCGCTTTAAAACAGTAGAGCCCAGGGGCACCTGGGTGGCTCAGTCAGTTGGTTAAGTATTCGATTCTTGGTTTCAGCTCAGGTCATGATCTCATGGTTCGTGGGTTTGAGCTCCTGCCTGGGATTCTCTCTCTCCCTCTCTCTCTCTCTCTCTCTGCCCCTCCCCTGATTGCTCTCTCTCTCTCTTTCAAAATAAATAAATAAACTTAAACAAATTTTAAATCATAAAACAGTAAAGCCTGTATATTGTAACTTTTAAAAATTATTCACAAAACACAGCTCCCTAGAGGGGATGTCTGTTCCCATAGCCAGAGGTAAGGTAGGAGTTGGGGGTCCTGGAAACCTCAGGCCAGCTGTGAGGAACTCACACAAATACCCCAGGCTCAGCCTGAGCGGCAAATCCCTGGGCAGGAGCAGGCAGGTGCAGCCCACTGGGTGTTCTAGCTCTGCTGCTGCTCTGCTGGCCTCACCAAGGAGGCCACGGAGTCCTCTGAGGCAGGCATTAGAGTCATTTATTTCCTGCATAAGGACACCAGTGTTTAAGAAGCCCAGGTTCTGATAACTATCAACTTTTTAAAACCCAACCAAATCTGTTGATTCCAAATCTTGTCTCTTTCTACCAAACCACACTGAATCAGTAGATTGAGTAAAGAAGATTGCCCTCACCATTGGTTGGCATCATCCAATCTACTGAGGGCCCTTATTGAGCAAAAAGGTGAAAAGGAAGGGTGAATTCTCATTTTTAATGTTTATTGTTTATTTTTTTTAATTTTTAAAGTTTTTATTTATTTTTGAGACAGAGGGAGACAGAGCATGAGCAGGGGAGGGGCAGAGAGGGAGACACAGAATCGGTAGCAGGCTCCAGGCTCCGAGCTGTCAGCACAGAGCTCGACGCGGGGCTCGAACTTACAGAATGTGAGATCATGACCTGAGCTGAAGTCAGATGCTCGACCGACTGAGCCACCCAGGTGCCCCTTGTTTATTTTTATTCTTTTTAAGTGTTATTTAATTTTGAGAGAGAGTGCAAGTCGGGGGGTGGGGGGCAAAGAGAGGGAGAGAGAACCCCAGGCAGGCTCCTCACTGTCATTTCAGAGCCCGATTTGAGGCTCAAACTCACGGACCATGAGATCATGACCTGAGCTGCAGTCAATGCTTAACCAAATGATCTACCCAGGCACCCCTTTATTTTTTATTTTTTGAGAGGGAGAGCACATGGTGGAGGGGCAGGAAGAGGGGGACAGAGGAGTCTAAGCGGGCTGAAAGTGCCACGTGGGGCTCGAACTCAAGAACCATGAGATCACGACCTGAGCCAAAGTCGGATGCTTAACCAACTGAGCCACCCAGGTGCCCCTCTCTCTTTCTATATATATATCGCTCTTGTCTTGAGTCGGGATGTTCATCTTCTCTTGCTCTCGGACATCAGAGCTCCTGGTTCTTGGGCCTTCAGGGTCCAGTTACACCAGCAGCCCTCTAGTTCTCAGGTATAACTGCAATTACACCATCAGCAACCCTGATTCTCAGGCATTTGGACAGAATGAATTATACCACTGGTCCCCCGGTTCTCTAGCTTGCAGATGGTGTCACCTCTTGGCCTCCATAACAGTGTGAGCCAATTCCTATAATAAATCTCTTGTATACAGGTATCCCCTGCTTTTCAGAAGTTTCCTTTATGCCACTTGCTTTTACAAAAGACCTAGTTAGTACCTGCTTTCACTAACAGAAAAGAATCTGAAGAGGATCTTGACTTGGGTGTAGATCTGTGTAAAAATTAACCAATCTATAATCTTAAGATTTGTGAACTTTTACTGTACATACAGAAGTTAAACATCAATAAAATTTATAAAAAAAATGAAGACTTTGTTTCTAGAGCTGTTTCATAGGATATGAAAAAAAGGCAAAAAGCAAAAATAGTATTCAGCATATTCTTTTGCCTCAAGCAGTTACAAAGGCAGCACACACCCTGAGAAGTGAGAGAGCGGTCCCACTAAGCTCCTTCCCCAGGAACTACTACACTCAGTATGTCAGCATCAAATTGCCATAGCTTTGAACTGTGTCTCTGAGCGTCTGTGCTTCATAGGAATTTATTTTGTTTATCCATTAGCAAGATGTGTCCTAAGGTATTTTTGGGGTCTGGGAATGCTCAAAAACTTTTCCATATGAATGAATGGTAATTGTTTTTTGCTTTACACCATTTCAGCTTACAAAAGGTTTCATAGGAATGCTGTACTTCAGGATGGGGGAAAAACCTGTATGTCCATATATATACACCCTACTGGTTGTTTCTCTGGAGAACGCTAATACAACCAGTTAACACGTTGCAGTTTGTGCTACAGATCTGAGACTCACGTCATATGAAGCAGGGGTAGGATTCTGGAGCATCAAAATATTCTACCAGTGGCAGAAGCATGTGGCCTACTTTTTGCACAAAGACATTTTTGCTTCTGTTTTGGGAAGCATTTTGCAGTTTGGATTGTAGAAAAGAATTGATTTTGGCATATTCCATGATACTTCTCTTATCAAAAAAAGTTTTTGCTAGGATTCTCTGAGGAAGGAGTCAGAGAGGGTAGGTGGGAGCTAGCTAGCTTGCTTGCTTGCTTTCTCTCTTTCCCTTCCTTCCTACCCTCCCTCCCTCACTCTCTACTTCCTTTCTTCCTTTCTTCTTTCTTTCTTTCTTTTTTTTCTCCCTCTCTCTCCTTCCTTCCTTCCTTTCTAATTACAAAGTTGAGATTAACTAATACTATTATTTTTGGTACCAAGATCAGATATATTTCTCTAGGGTCCTAAAAAATGTGACAGAAATGAGCAATGTTTTCATATATCCTTAAAATAGGTGCAAGAAAAGTTTTTGCGTATCATAACCCTCAGTATACATTGTTGACATTACACAAAAGCACAATTAGGTAAAAAATTATACTTTGGGAAACTATGGCACTGTCTAGCAAGGTACCAGCTGTCTATTTATCTGGTTTAATCCACGGATATGCTTTAGCCTAGACTGTCTAAAACAAAGTGCATAAACTGATGTATACTTGAAGAATCCTCCCTGAAAATTGCTTCTCCCTACTGAGTTTTTAATAAATATTGGATGACAAAATGAGAATTTACTCCCAGCTAAATCCCGGAACATAGCTATTCTGAGCTGTTAAAATTCAGACACATATGTCTCAATAGACGATTCAGAGTAGAGTATTATCTGTTATGAACGCCCAAGTAGTAAAGGACACCTGGCTGTTTTCAAAGGCTTTTCTCACCTACAAGGGAAAACCAAAGTCAGGTGTAAGCTTCACCTAAGGAAATTGTTTTGAGTCCGCACAGCACACAAATGAGACCCTAAAAAATTGCTTCCATAGAACATGGCCAAAATAATATTCTTTCAATTTTATATTTTCATTCAGAATAGCTTAAAGAAAAGTACAGTGAACATCCAAATAATTCCAGCTAGATTCAGCATCAACATAACCTAATATAAAAACATCTTTTAGGGGCCACTGGGTGGCTTAGTCAGATGAGTATCTGACTTCAGCTGGGGTCATGATCTCAACATTCGTGGGTTTGAGCCCCGCCTAGGGGTTCTCCGCTGTCGGGGCGGAGCCCACTTTGGATCCTCTGTCCCTCTCTCTGTCCCTCCTCAGTTGCACTCTCTCTCAAAAATAAATAAACGTTAAAAAAAAAACCCATTAAAAATCTTTAAAAAATATTAACACCAAAATAAAATCTTAATTAAGCACAAACCCCCCCCCCCCCCCGAAGTTGTAACCTTCTATATCCTGCCATACCTTCAGGATCAAGTATTTGTGATGTACAGAGGTAATTAAACAAAGTAATTTATGTAACATTTTTATAACATTATGAACTAGTTAGAAGATGAGAAATACCTACCAAAGGTAAATTTATTTTGCAAATAGTAACTTTTCTGGCAGTGATAAGTCAAGAGAGTTTTATCAGGAGCTCTGAGTTTGAGATAACAAGAATTATCTTATCTTCATATAGAATAGTACTTGCCTTTCTGTTTTGAAAACAGAAAGAGTTGTCTTGCTCATCTACAAAAACTATTTTATCGCTCAGAATCTTTAAGATTTAATGTAAGTGTTAACAGGAGGCAGCCAGAATGAAGTGTATCTGTATTGAACACGTGTAGTTGGCCCCATAACCAATTCCTGCCAACGGATCCAAAAGCTGCAAAAATTCAAAGCAACGAATAGTGTAATATTGGGATATAATGGACAATTAATAGCTAACATCTGCCTGGTCCTTATGTGTCCAACAGTAGTCTGATAAATCCAGGCTAATAATATCAACCAAGCTAATAACTCATTTGTATTGGTTGTTGACTATGAGACTGTGCCAAGTTCTTTCCCCATATTATCTCACTGAATACAACAACCCTTGAGACAGGCAGTGTTATTATTATTATTCCTATTTCATGGTTAAGAAAGTTTTGCCCAAAGTCACACAGTTATTTAAACCTAAGTGATTTTCGATATTAGCCCAGACTTTTAATCCTGGTTATGCTGTCCCTCAATAGTAAGCAAACATACTAAATCGTCCTTTATTCAGGCTGGCTTTGTAAAACGATGAGATAAATGATGCTGTCCTGCCAGGTCTCCTCACACCTGTAGAGGGAACAAGTCAGCAATACCACTTACTTATGGGGATCAGAGCTTACAATTCACAGCAATTCTTAAACAGCTCTAGAAATAGTCTTGGATGCTTTATTCTCTTTTATAAACTTTTACTGATGTATAATTTACATGCAGTAAAAGTGCATCAATCTTAAGAGTAGAGCTTGCATAGCTCTACATAGATACACGTCCAAGTCAAGATCTAAAAAATTTCCAGCACATCAGGTGCTTTATTGAATTCATATTTTTTAATCAGTTGCTTCAAGTGGAAGATCATTAGTGAACTCCAGTAAGAAACTGGCTACTGAGCTGCAAAAATCCAGGCCATCGACCATGGTTTGTAGAGTTAGGTAAAATGAGCCTCCCATGAGCCAACTCACATCTGGGATACAACTCTATCATCTTGCCTCAGAGACTGTGTTTAAATTGCCAGATCTAATGGCCTACATTAGTTTCTCCCATGTGTTCATAGAAAACGAGGTTGTATTGTTTTTGTTTTGTTTTTTTGGAAAACATCAAACATACAGGGAGAGAATAATAAAATGTATCTTCTGTACCCACCATGCAGTTTCAACAGTGTATCTATGGCCAGACTTGTTTTATTTATCTCCCCACCCACTGCTCCCCTCCTTCACCAGACTATTTTGAAGTAAATCCCAAGTATCATATCATTTCTTCTGTAAATATTTCAGGATGTCTCTATAAGGAATAAGGACTCTTCTTTTTTTAATTTAATTTAATTTAATTTTTTAAATTTACATCCAAGTTAGTTAGCATATAGTGCAACAATGATTTCAGGAGTAGAGTCCTTAATGCCCCTTACCCATTTAGCCCATCACCCCTCCCACAACCCCTCCAGTAACCCTCTGTTTGTTGTCCATATTTTGAGTCTCTTATGTTTTGTCCCCCTCCCTGTTTTTATATGATTTTTGCTTCCCTTCCCTTGTGTTCATCTGTACTGTGTCTTAAAGTCCCCATATGAGTGAAGTCATATGATATTTGTCTTTCTCTGATTGACTAATTTCGCTTAGCATAATACCCTCTAGTTCCATCCACGTAGTTGCAGATGGCAAGCTTTCATTCTTTTTGATTGCGGAGTAATACTCCATTGTGTGCATGTGTGTGTGTGTGTGTGTGTGTGTGTGTATACCACAATACACACACACACACACACACACACACACACATATATATACCACATCTTTATCCATTCATCCATCAATGGACATTTGGGCTCTTTCCATACTTTGGCTATGGTTGATAGTGCTGCTATAAACATTGGGGTGCATGGGCCCTTCGAAACAGCAAACCTGTATCCCTTGGATAAATGCCTAGTAGTGCAATTGCTGGGTCATAGGGTAGTTCTATTTTTATTTTATTTATTTATTATTTTTGAAGAACCTCCATACTGTTTTCCAGAGTGGCTGCACCAGTTTGCATTCCCACCAGCAGTGCAAAAGAGATCCTCTTTCTCCGCATCCTCACCAACATCTGTTGTTGCCTGAGTTGTTAACGTTAGTCATTCTGACAGGGGTGAGGTGGTATCTCATTGTGGTTTTGATTTGTATTTCCCTGATGATGAGTGATGTTGAGCATTTTTTCATTCATCATTCACCTGGATGTCTTCTTTGGAGAAGTGTCTATTCATGTTTTTGCCCATTTCTCCACTGGAGTCTTTGTTTCTTGGGTGTTGAGTTTGATAAGTTCTTTATAGATTTTGGTTACTAACCCTTTATCTGACATGTTGTTTGCAAATGTCTTCTCCCATCCGTTGGCTGGTTTTTAGGATTTTGATGGCTTCCTGTCTTACATTCAGGTCTTTCATCCATTTTGAGTTTATTTTTGTGTATGGTGTGAGAAAGTAGTCCACGTTCATTTTTCTGCATGTCGCTCTCCAGTTTTCCCAGCACCATTTGCTGAAGAGACTGTCTTTATTCTATTGGATATTCTTTCCTGCTTTGTCAAAGATTAGTTGGGCATATGTTTATGGGTCTGTTTCTGGGTTCTCTACTCAGTTCCATTGATCTGAGTGTCTGTTTTTGTGCCAGTACCATACTGTCTTGATGATTATAGCTTTGTAATACAGCTTGAAGTCCGGGATTGTGATTCCTCCTGCTTTGGTTTTCTTTTTCAATATTGCTTTGGCTATTCGGGGGTCTTTTGTGGTTCCATACAAATTTTAGGATTGTTTGTTCTAGCTCTGTGAAGAATGCTGGTGTTATTTTGATAGGGATTGCATTGAATATGTAGATTGCTTTGGGTAGTATTGACATTTTAACAATATTTGTTCTTCCTATCCAGGGGCATGAAATATTTTTCCAGTTTTTGTGTTTTCTTCAATTTCTTTCATAAGCTTTCTATAGTTTTCAGAGTATAGGTTTTTCTTTGGTTAGACTTATTCCTAGGTATTTTATGGTTTTTGGTGTAAGGACTCTTCTTATAAATAAGTTTTGAAACAAAGAAAAATTATAGAATATATATTTTAAATTTTATTTTAGAGAGATAGAGAGAGAGAGTAGGAGATGGGGTAGAGGGAGAGAGAGAATTTTAAGCAGGATCCATGCTCAGTAAGGAACCTGACACAGGGCTTGAGGGATCATAATCAAGAGCCGAAGAAAGGGACTTGATCCCACAACCCTGGGATCATGATCTAAGCTGAAATCAATAGTTGAATGCTTAATGGACTGAGCCACCCAGGTGCCCCAAAGATCTTTACTTTTATCAGGGTTAGAGGTTATTCCAGATTTTGGCTTTTTATTACTAGGCTAACTAAGGTTTTCTTGCCTGTCTTCCAATTCTTGACAAATCATGTCTAGGAAAGTGGCACCTTCATTTTCAGTGAAAACTGGTTATGAGTTTTCTACATCCAAGGCAGTTTATTTAAAATTCAACTAATTATAATCACTGGAATAGAATAAAGAGTCCAGAAACAAAACCACAATTATATAGTCAATTAATCTTCAACAAAGGAGGCAAGAATATGCAAAGGTAAAAAGAGAGTTTTTCCAACAAATGGTGTTGGGAAAACTGGACAGCTACATGCAAAAGAATGAAACTGGACCACTGTCTTACACCATGAACAAAAATAAACTCAAAATGGGTTAAGGACCTAAATGTGAGACCTGAAATCATAAAACTCCGAGAAGAGAGCATAGGCAGTAATTTCTCTGACATCAGCCACAGCAACATTTGCCTGGATATGTCTCCGTAGGCAAGAGAAACAAAAGCAAAAATAAACTATTGGGACTACATTGAGATATAAAACTTCTGCACATCAACGTAAACAATCAACAAAACTAAAAGACAACCTATTGAATGGGAGAAGATGTTTGCAAAGGACATGTCTGATAAAGGATTAATATCCAAAATACATAAAGAACATAATACAACTCAGTACCCAAAAAACAAATAACCCAATTTAAAAATGGACAGAAGACATGAACAGACATTTCTCCAAAGAAATCCAGATGGCCAATAGACACATTAAAAGATGCTCAACAGCACTCATCATCAGCAAAATGCAAATCAAAACCATAATGACTTATTACCTCACATCTATCAGAATGGCTACAATAAAAAACACAAAAACAATAAGTGTTGGTGAGGTTATGAAGAAAAAGGAACCCTTTTCTTCATAAGGGTTTTGCCCTTTTGGTGGGAATGCAAACTGATGCAGCTACTGTGGAAAGCAGTATGGAGGTTCCTCAAAAAATTAAAAGTAGAACTACCATAAGATCCAGTAATTCCACTACTGGGTATTTACCCAAAGTATGTGAAAACACTAATTGGAAAAGATATATGCACTCCTATGTTTATTAAAACATTATTTACAATAGCCAAACTATGGAAACAGTCCAAGTGTCCACTGATAGATGAATGGATAAAGATGTGGTGTGTATAGATATAGATATATTGTTTATATAGATAGATATAGATGTGGTGTACACACACACACACACACACACACAATGGAATATTACTCAGCCATAAAAAAGAGTGAGGGGCCTCTGGGTGGCTTGTCTGTTGAACATCTGAATCTTGATTTCAACTCAGGTAGTGATCCTAGGGTCATGGGATTGAACCTGACATTGGATTCCATGCTGAGCATGGAGCTGCTTGAGATTCTCTCTTTCTCCCTCTGGCTTTCTCCCTTGCTCTCACTCTTTCTCTCAAATTAAAAAAAAAAAAAAAAAAAAAAGGCACCTGTGTGCTTCATTGGTTGAGTGTCTGACTCTTGATTTTGGCTCCAGGTCATAATCTCACAGTTTGTGAGATTGAGCCCCGTACTGGGCTTTGTGCTGACAGCATGGAGCCTATAATGGATTCTCTCTCTCCATCTCTCTCTGTGCCCTTCCCCCATTAGCCACATGCTCTCTCTCCCTCTCTCTCAAAATAAACATTTTTTTTTTAATTTTAAAAAAGAATGAAATCTTGCGATTTGCAACAACATGGATGGAGCTGGAGAGTATAAGGCTAAGCAAAATAAGTCAGAGAAAACAAATACCATGATCTCACTCACATGTGGAATTTAAGAAACAAAACAAATGAGCAAAGAAAAAAAGAGACTTTTTTTTAAAGGAGTCTCCATGACCAATGTATGACTTGAACTTACAACCCTGAGACGGAGTCGCATGCTGTACCAACTCAGCCAGCCAGCTACCCTGCAAAAAGCAGACTCTAACTATAGAGAACAAACTGATGGTTAGCAAAGGGGAGGAAGGGGTGGGGAAATGAGTGAAATAGACGAAGGGGTCTAAGAGTACACGTATCATGATGAGCACCCAATAAAGTATAGAATTGTGGAATCACTATATTGTACACCTGAAACTAATATAACATTGTGTGTTAACTATACTAGAATTAAAATTTTAATTTTTTTAATCTTTATTTTTGAGAGAGAGAGACAGAGTGCGAACGGGGGAGGAACAGAGAGGAAGACACAGAATCAGAGCCTGATGCAGGGCTCAAACTCATGAACCATGAGATCATGACCTGAGCTGAAGCTGGACACTCAACAGACTGAGCCACCCAGGCTCCCTTAGAATTAAAATTTTTAAAAATAAAAAATAAAATTCAGCTAATGGTAAACCACTAGGTGCTTGAAAGCCCTTGGCCACCTTACTCTTCCCAGTGCCTTGACCACCTTAAACTAACATGTCAGTATCAAAGCTCTAGGACAAGGATGCTTTTAAGCCAGAGAAAAGATAACTCTATGTGTAATCCAGAGTATTTGTTCTAAGGATGATTAGAAGCATAATAGTGTCGATATACATCATAACTACAATCTATAAAGCTTTCTCTCAGATTAGAAAGGAAAATTTTCCCCAAATGCATTCAATACCACAGGTCTCCATTTATAACTAATATGTCTTCATTTTAAATTAGCTTATCTGTTCCCAAAAGTGTGTTTTATAAGGAAAATGAACACTCTTTAATATTACTCATGGAAATGTTAATTTGTGGAGGGTAATGGACATTATGTGTCTCAAAAAAGTATTTAAAACATACATACCCTCTGATCTAGGAATTCTGTTTTTAATAATTTATCATAAGGAAGTAAAAATGTGTGTTACAACTTACTTTAAGCAGGTTCATGGAAATAATAGGGAACACATGCCCAACAATAGAACATTGGTTAAATAAATTTAAGATTGCTTATATGATGCACAGCCATTAAAATTATATATTAAAAAAAGGCACATTTAAAAATCAGGTCAACATAACAATGTGTACATATATTTCCAATTTTGGAAACTAAATAAGGAAAACAGGAGAGAAAAAGACAAGAAAGTTAGAGGATCAATCCTGGGGCCCCAACATCTCACTAATAGAATGAGAAAGGAAACTATTACAGAGATAAGTAAAATGTTTCCAAATCTAAAGGACATAAATCTCCCTATAGAAAGGATCCAGTAAGAGTCCAACACAATGAATGAAAAAAGCCCCCAGAAGGGGACAGTGTTATGTGAGAACCCAAAGATACTGGGGGACATTGGGCAGGCTCTCCCATATTGCCCAAATTATCAATCACATAGAATAAAAACATTTTCAGGCTAGCAACATCACAATATTTAACTCCATGCACCTTCCTTGGGAGATAATTGGAGGATGTAGGATAATTTATCTACAATTTGGGACTGATGATGAAGATGAGAAAAATTCCATCACTCAGTAGCTATATAATCTTAGGTAAGTGGCTTAGACTTTTTGTGCATCAATTTCCTCATCTGAAAAGTGAATTACACTATTGTGAGGATTAAATGACTTAACATACAAAAAGTACTTGGCTAAATGCAATGCAGCACCCTGGTTTAGATCCTGGAATAGAGAAAAATGACATTTGTAGGAAACAGGTGGCATCTAAAAGTCTATAGTTTAGTTAAAACTAACATACCATTGGGTGGCTCAGTCAGTTGAGGGACTGGCACTTGATCTCGGCTCAGGTCATGATCTCACCATTTGTGAGTTCCAGCCCTGCATCAGGCTTTGTGTTGACAGCCCAGAGTGTGACTGAGTCTCTCTCTCTCTTTCTCCATCTGCCCCTCCTCTGCTCTCTCTCTTTCAAATAAATAGCATTAAAAAAAAACCTATCATACCATTAATAATTTCTTATTTTGACAAATGTTCTCTATTTATGTTAGACATTAGGTGAACCTGGGTGAAGTTTATAGGGGAACTCTACTGTCTTTGTAATTTTTCTATAAATTTAAAATTATTCCAAAATAAAGGTTTATATTAAAAAAGTACTTCACCCCTACCTCATACCATATACAAAATGGATCATCAATCTAATTTTAAGAGCTAAACTCTCAAAATCCTAGAACAAAATATAGGGACCTTAAATTAGGCAATAGTTTCTTAGATATGACACCAAAAGTAAAAGCAACCAGAGGAAACATAGACAAAATGGATTTCATTAATATTAAACACTTTTGTGCTTCAAAGGACACCATTTGGAAAGTGAAAAGACACCTCACAGAATAGGAGACAATATTTGCAAATCATACATGATAAGGGACTCATATGCAGAATACAGAATCTTACAATTCAAGGGGCATCTGGGGGGCTCAGCTGGTTGAGTGTCCAACTTTGGCCCAGGTCATGATCTCACAGTCTGTGAGTCCCATGTTGGGCTCTTGTGCTGACAGCTCAGAGCCTGGAGCCTGCTTCAGATTCTGTGTCTCCTTCTCTCTCTACCCCTCCCCACTTGCACTCTGTCTCTCTCTCAAAAATAAACATAAAAAAAAATTAGAAAAGAATCTTACAACTCAACAACAACAACAAACCCAACCCAATTAAAAATGCATACGGGATACAGACTTCAAGCTATACTACAAAGCTGTAACCATCAAGACAGTATGGTACTGGCACAAGAACAGACACTCAGATCAATGGAACAGAATAGAGAACCCAGAAATGGACCCACAAACGTATGGCCAACTAATCTTTGACAAAGCAGGAAACAATATCCAATGGAATAAAGAGTCTCTTCAGCAAGTGGTAATGGGAAAACAGAACAGCAACATGCAGAAGAATGAACCTGGACCACTTTCTTACACCATACACAAAAATAAACTCAAAATGGATAAAAGACCTAAATGTAAGACAGGAAGCCATCAAAATCCTCAAGAATAAAGCAGGCAAAAACTTCTTTGATTCTGGCCACAGCAACTTCTTACTCAACACGTCTCTGGAGGCAAGGGAAACAAAAGCAAAAATGAACTACTTGGACCTCATCAAAATAAAAAGCTTCTGCACAGCGAAGGAAACAATCAGCAAAACTAAAAGGCAACTGACGGAATGGGAGAAGATATTTGCAAATGACATATCAGATAAAGGGTTAGTATCCAAAATCTATAAAGAACTTATCAAACACGACACCCAAAACACAAAGAATCCAGTGAAGAAATGGGCAAAAGACACGAATAGACACTTCTCCAAAGAATACGTCCAGATGGCCGACACATGAAAAAATGCTCAACATCACTCATCATCAGGGAAATACAAATCAAAACCACAATGAGATACCACCTTACACCTGTCAGAATGGCTAACATGAACAACTCAGGCAACAACAGATGTTGGCGAGGATGCGGAGAAAGAGGATCTCTTTTGCATTGTTGGTGGCAATGCAAGCTGGTGCAGCCACTCTGGAAAACAGTCTGGAGGTTCCTCAAAAAAACAAAAATAGAACTACCCTACGACCTACCAATTGCACTACTAGGCATTTATCCAAGGGATACAGGTGTGCTGTCTTGAAGGGACACATGCACCCCCATGTTTATAGCAGCACTATTAACAATAGCCAAAGTATGGAAAGAGCCCAAATGTCCATCGATGGATGAATGGATAAATTTTATATATATATATATATATATATATATATATATATATATATATATGTTGGAGTATTATATACACATACACACAATGGAGTATTACTCGGCAATTACAAAGAATGAAATCTTGCCATTTGCAACACACATGCACCCCCATGTTTATAGCAGCACTATTAACAATAGCCAAAGTATGGAAAGAGCCCAAATGTCCATCGATGGATGAATGGATAAATTTTATATATATATATATATATATATATATATATATATATATATATGTTGGAGTATTATATACACATACACACAATGGAGTATTACTCGGCAATTACAAAGAATGAAATCTTGCCATTTGCAACTATGTGGATGGAACTGGAGGGTATTATGCTAAGTGAAATTAGAGAAAGACAAAAATCATATGACTTCACTCATATGAGGACTTTAAGAGACAAAACAGGTGAACATAAGGGAAGGGAAACAAAAATAATAGAAAAACAGGGAGGGGGACAAAACAGAAGAGACTCATAAATATGGAGAACAAACTGAGGGTTGCTGGAGGGGTTGTGGGAGGGGGGATGGGCTAAATGGGTAAGGGGCACTAAGGAATCTAATCCTGAAATCATTGTTGCACTATATGTTAACTATGCTAACTAAACTTTGGATGTAAGTTTTAAAAAATAAAAAATAAAATTTAAAAAATGCATAAGGGATTTATTTATTTCTAATTTTTATTTATTCTTGAGAGAGAGAAAGTGCAGGCGCACATGTGAGAGCATGGGGTGGGGCAGAGAGAGAGGGAGAGAGAGAGAACCCCAAGCAGGCTCTGCGCTGACAGCACGATGCAGGGCTCGAACTCACAAGCTGTGAGATCAGGACCTGAGTTGAAATCAAGAGTCGGATACTTAAATGACTGAGCCACCCATGCACCCCAATGCATAAGACATTTAAATAGACATTTCCAAAAAAGATATACAAGGGGTCATTTAGCACATGAAAAGATGACCAACATCATTAGTCATTAGGGAAATGAAAATCAAAACCACAATAAGATACTATTTCACACCTACCTGGATGCCTAAAATAAAAAGGACAATAAGTATTGAAGGAATAGAGAAATTAGAACTCTCATACATTGTTGGTGGAATTGTAAAATACTGCAGACACTTAAAACAATTTGGTAATTCCTCAAAATGTTACCAAAAAACAGAGTTACCATACGACCCAGAAATTGCACTTTTAAGCATACATCCAAGAGAACTGAAAAACCTATATCCACACAGAAATGTGTACAAAAATGTTCACAGTGGCATCATTCATGATAGCAAAGAACTAGTAACAGTCCAAATGTTTTTCAAGTGACGAATGGATAAACAAATGTGGTGTACCCACACACTGGACTATTATTTGGGGGAAAAAAGGGAATGAGATACTAATACATGCTACAATATGAACGAGTCTCAAAAACATGCTAAGTGAATCACACACAAAAGGTTATATATTGTATAATTCCGTCTATGTGAAATGTCTCAAATAGACAAATCTATAGAAACAAAGTAGACTAGTAACTGCCTACTAATAGTAGGGACTGAGGGAAGGCGAGAATAGAGAGTGACCACTAATGAGTGTGGGGTTTCTTTTTGGGGGTGATGAAAATATTCTGAAATTGATGTGAATTTTCTGAAATTCGTGAGCCACTGTCATTAGTGATGATGGTTGAATAACTCTGTGAGTATACTAAAAATCGTGTAATTGTATACTCCAGAAGGCCAATTTTTTGGGTGTGTGAATTATATCATAATAAAGTCATTATTTAAAAAATGTATTTAGGGGGCGCCTGGGTGGCTCAGTCGGTTAAGCGGTCATGATCTCGCGGTCCGTGAGTTGGAGCCCCGCGTCGGGTTCTGTGCTGACAGCTCAGAACCTAGAGCCTGTTTCAGATTCTGTGTCTCCCTCTCTCTGACCCTCCCCCGTTCATGCTCTGTCTCTCTCTGTCTCAAAAATAAATAAACATTAAAAAAAATGTATTTAGAATAGTTAACATAGTAAGTACCATGTTTCCAAATATTCACTTCTCTCTGGGGGAGTCTGAATCATGTGACTTACCTTAGCTAATGAAATATGGCTGGAAGTGATACAGATCACTTCCTAGCCAAAGTTTGGGGAACCATATCACTCATGTTGTTCAACATATCACTCTTCCCTTTGCCATAACAATCAGCAATGTTCAAAATAGAAGTGGCTTTACCAGCCTGGGTCCTAGAGTAAAAACAATGTAGAGCAGAGCAGCGGGCAACTTTTGACGGACACGTAGCATGAGTGAGAAAAGATGTTGTAAGCCATTTTAGGGTATGTGATTTTAGGGCGTGTGGTAACAACAATAATGACAACAGAAAGAACAAGAACAACAACTAATATTATTACCCACCACCGGCAGAAATTAGGAAATAGAGACTGTCAGGCCAGCACTTCAAATCAGTAACTATTTTCTGAGTGGCCTGTATTGATTGGTTCTGGGGATTCAGAGAGAGATGCCATGCACAATTTCTCATTAGCTAACATCGATTGAGCACTTACTGAGTTACTATGTGCCCAGCCCTTTTGGGCTTTGGCACATGTGTTGTCTCCAGTCTCACCAAAGAGCAGTTTGGTGATGAACAAGAAGCTTCTCCAATTTTGACCCACAAATAGACAATTCTATTTTAGAGAAATTAGTGAAGCAAATGAAAGGCTGTGGGATCCGTTTAAAATAGCCACAGAGTGTCAAGGGCTGTGAGCCAGACCAAACAGCACACCTTCCCACACGCCCCACTTGGGCCTGTGATTACTCAAATCCCAGCATTGGCCCAGGCTGCTGCCCGCCGGGAACACCCCTCCAAAGAGCACAACTGGAAGGTAGTTTGCCAGGAAAGGGCAGAGCTAGACTGTATCTGGGGGGAGATGCATGACATTTTTCTTCATATTTATAAATTTATGTTTAACATCATGACTCCCCACTGTTTGGTTTTCCACCTCCTCACCTGGCAGTTTGCTTTTGCAGCACTGGCGGGAGCTCAGTCAGGCTGAGGAGGCAGGGGAGAGACATGGCTCAGAGACTCCTTTAGACTGAGCAGCCTAAGCCTGACCAGAAGCTTATCTGGTAGTCAGGAGGCTGCAGAGATGAACATTTATTAAGGCACCAAAAGTTTTAAACTCTGTAAATGGAGCATAGTTGGTACAGTCCTGTGCTCTGGTGAAGGATCAGGGGCAGAAGCTGGACCTTGAAGCATATAAAACAGATGTGACAATGCAGGACAGTGGGGTATATACATGCGGTCCCTTCTACTCATGGGGAAGAGTCAGCCTCATGGAGGTTAGGCAGAGTATCTTGAAGGGAGCTATACAGCAAACACCAAGAGGGGCACCTAGTCCAGTCCTGGAGTGGGAGGGGCAGAGACCAGAAAAGCCTCTGCCGGAAGAGGAAGAAGAGTCCTTGGCTGGGTAGGAGACACCAGGCTCAAGGCACGGTGACTTGACTGTTTGTTCTGCTCCCATCTGCTGTGAAGGGCTGTGTGCAGTGGCTGCTGTCCCACCCCCTGAAGCAGAGGCAGGGAACAGTTAGGGGCTCCCAGGTGCATCTCAACTGCCACAGCATCTCTCGGCCTTGGAGTCTCTCATGTGTACAGTATGCATTTCCTTTAAAAAAAAATTAGAGAAATATCTTTAAAGCCAACTAGTTTCTTTCCACCTGGCCCCCGATCTCTCCTGTTACTGAGGACAGCCTCAGAAAAGATCCCTCGCAGCCTCTGAAAAAGCGGCCAGCCTGGGTGACAGATCTTACATGGACACAATAGCAGCTACCTTCTGAGAGTCGACTAAGGAGGATTTAGAATGGTTCTCTGGGCCTGAGATCCCACACACTACTTGAAGATGTTTCATTTCTAGATATCTTTGGTGAAATCTAGAGTGCAAGGAGGGCTGTGACCACACACTCAAATCAGGAGATATTAGCACCTATGTATGAGCAGGTCATTGGATAGGAGACAGTGGGGCACACTAGGCAGTTGTGACAGGGATCATAGGCCCTGCCATGGTGCAATATGGGGCTTCTGGGTGGGCAGGGAGCAGGGAAGAGGTCAAAGGAGACCATTCCCCCATTTTGGACAATAACCTTTGAATTCCCACGATATTGTATCTGTACACTTACATCTCTCATTCCACGTGTGAAGACAGGAGGCGGTCTGGTTCCTCTTTGGCCTCATCAGTGCCTGCCTGATGTCTTGTGCGAAAGCAGTATTCAGTAATTAGAGGTCTCTGGGGCTAGGCTGGCTGCACTGGGATTCTGGATTTCCCCCTGGTTATTTGTTTCCAAAGATGTTTATCCCATTTTAATAATAAACAAACTGAAGTGTAATGATTTACTCAACTACTCATTCATTCATTCATTCATTCATTCAAGAAATATTTATTGTGAGCCAAGGCACTATCCTGAGTAACTGGGGATAGAGATAAACCGTAATGTTTTTATTCTTGTGTGGGTAGACGAGAACAAATGAAAATGTAAAATGTATACAACGTCACATAGTTGTCAGAGCTATGGAGAAAAATAAACCCGGGAAGACACTTAAAAAGGAATGGTCAGGTAAGGCCTCCTATGTGGGTGATACCTGAGCAGAAACCAGGAGGCGGTGGGGAGCTAGCCTTGTGGGAATGCACCCAAACACCATTCCAGGAAGGGCAAGCCTCTGGATGGGAGTAAGGTGTTTAAGGAGCAGCAAGGAGGCCATAGAATTCTGTGATTTGTTGAGGTTTCTACAACACAAACTGGAGCCACAGTAGTTAGAAATCTACATCTAAAAAAATTTTTTTTCAGTAGTTTTATAACTACTCAGATTTTTTTTTAATTTTAATGTTTATTTATTATTGAAAGACAGAGAGACAGAGCATGAGCATGGGAGGGGAAGAGAGAGGGGAGACACAGAATCTGAAACAGGCTCCAGGCTCTGAGCTGTCAGCACAGAGCCCGATGTGGGGCTCGAACCCACAAACTGCGAGATCATGACCTGAGCTGAAGTCAGACACTCAACCAACTGAGCCACCCAGGTGCCCCTATAAGTACTCAGATTTTAGGTTTTTTTCCCCCTTCGATATATCTTTATTTGAACATATTTAATTATAAGCTGACTTTATTAACATGCCTAACTTTTACCATTTTAACAATTTTTAAGCATACCATTCAGCAGCATTACATTCTGTGTTGTGCAGCCATCACTACTATCCATTTCCATAACTTTCTCATCACCCCAAAAATGTCTGTATTTATTAAACACTAACTCCCCTTTCCCCTACACCCTTATCCCTTGTAACATCTACTTTATTTCTGTCTCTTTGGATTTGTTATTCTAGGTACTTCCTATCAGTGGAAACATATTATGTATTGAGCTTATTTTATTTAGCATGTTCTCAAGGTTCATCCATATAGTACATCCATGTAATACTCCATTATAGTATGCATTAGAATTTCATTTTATAGTTAAGTAATATTCCATTGTATGTATGCTGCATTTTATTTACTTTCATCTGTTTATAATGGTTATGAGTGTAGAGCCTACTTAAGATTTTTTCTCTCTCCCTCTGCCCCTCTTCCTAGCTCAAACACTCTCAAAATAATAATAATAATAATAAAAATAATGGTCATGTTGTTTCTACCTTTTGGCTATTGTGAATAATACTGTTATGAACACACTGGTGTACAAATATCTGTTTGAATCTCTATTTATTTATTTACATTTATTTATTTTTGAGAAACAGTGAGACAAAGCATGAGCGGGGGAGGGGCAGAGAGAGAAGGAGACACAGAATCTGAGGCAGGCTCCAGGCTCTGAGCAAGCGGTCAGCACAGAGCCTGATGCGGGGCTGGAACCCACGAACTGTGAGATCATGACCTGAGCCTAAGTCAGACGCTCAACCGACTGAGCCACCCAGGTGCCCCATGAATCTCTTTAGTATATACCTAGAAGTGGAATTGCTGAATCATATGGTAATTCTGTTCAACTTTTCTGAGGAACTGCCAGAACTTTTCACAATGGCTGCACCACTTTACATTCCCAACAATGTATGAGTTCCAATTTTTCCATATCCTTGCCAACACTTTCTTTTTTAATTGCCATCCTAATAAGTGTGAACTGGCACCTTATGGCTCAGGTGTTACTTTTCATACTGACTACTACAAAGAGTCAAAATTTGCAATCTATCTTCAATAAATGTATATATTTTTAGTTTGGGTTCTACTGGTTGTTTTTTGACCCACTTCTAAATTTATACCACAAATCGTCAACCAGCAGTGATTTCCATTCTCCCTCCTCCTTACAGGGCACATCGGCAACAACTGGAGACCTTTTGGGTTGTCACAACTGAAGGAGGGGTGGTTACTAGAAATCTAGTGGGTAGAAGCCAAGGATGCTACTAGACATCCCTATGATGTACAGGACAGCTTCCTGCCACAATTTGGCCTCAAAAGTCAATAGTGTCAAGGTGGACAGACTCTGGATTATGACTATCTTGTCATATATCATATACCTTTATAAAGTGTCTTAAACCCTTTAGGAATAAAGCAGAATATATAGTGAACTACTGCTTCTGAACTAAATGATATTAACATTGTGATAAAGATGCAGAAAGCATAACTTTCTTTTCACAATAGCACATTCAAATTAGATATCTGAATATATTTATTAACTTAGTTGCTAATCAATCACCTAAAATGCAATGTGAGATGAAAATATCACTATTAATATTTTCAAACAGCATGTTTCTTGAAGAAAGTAACAAATCTAGGTATGTTACCTTTCACTAAATTGAAAAATGTCATGTACCAGGCTCTGTGTTTGGCACTAATTATACATGGGTGGGCCAGGCAGATATGGTCCCTCTACCCACGGAACACAAACCTCATTAGTGAATATGTGATATTAAGCCACGCATTTTTTAACAGTGTTTTCATGCCTCTCCCCTTTTAGGTTGAATCGTTTAAGGAAACAAATTCTTATAAAATGAAAAACTTTAATAATTGTTTAAAGCAAAGGCACAAGTAAACATTTCAGGTTATCATACAATGTTATAATAAGAAATTCCAACAGTAAAATGAAAAACATTACAATTGTGCATCTCTATAGTATATCTAATGCATTATTCTATCATCTTTTCTTTGGAGTGAAAAGAAAGGATAGGTACGGTACATCAATGAAAATGTGATGTAAAAAGTTGGATATAAATAGCATCCACTCCACTTTTAACCAGGAATTTTAATTTCAGGAAAATGAATTCAATTAAAATTAATTAGTTTAAAAAACTGTTTTGTTAATGATAGAGCAGCAATAACTTTCAGGCTAAAGTACACTTTTAATAAAGTAAACCAACGATTTCATAAACCATTAGCTGTTGACGTCTGGTACTACGCAATAATCAAGCTGGCCACGAAAGGGCTTTACCAAAATACGATTCATATACTTATTTTACTTTAAATCTGAAAATTTTAATGTATTATGTAAAATATAAAGGAGAATATGGAACCAATTCATTTATGATGCTAGAAATAAAATACTTTAAAAGGCCTAGACTTTGTTTTCAAAGGCACTATCTGGAGAGTAACAAGCTGCAAGCTCTGAGCTAAGACAAAGTTGGTTTTTTTTCTTCCAAACTAGCCTGCCAGTTAATTGAGACTTGATGTCTCAATTAATCATCAAACACTGAGTATGTAATATCCATTAGGGAAGAAATTGTGCAATGTTTTATCTTTGACTGCTTTTTTCAGGAAGAAAAATTTACCAATGATTTTTAAAAGGCTGTTGGAATATTTGCTTGATCTAAAAGTTCTGTTTCATCACCTCAATGCAATTTCCACTTTATTCAGATCACCTGTAGCCTCTACCTTTAGCGTTTCAACCTAGATAGCAATGACATGAAGGTAGCTATCCTGAGAGAGTACTTTTTGTGTGAGTTTGTTATTTTATTCACTTTTTCCTCCCTGAATATTCTTCAACTCTAGGTGTTTAACTGAGTAACATTTAAATGACACAAAGTACCAGAGACTAAATAAAATCTATCAAGAGAACACTTTCCAATACCTCAGAAGTCTTAATTTGAATGTCAAATTAGGGCATAGTAACCTATTGCATCCAAAAAACCAGGAAGATTTTAAACCTTTCTAAGGAGTATTTGAATCAAAGCTCTTGCATGAGACGATTGTTGTTTCTATTTTTTCACTGTCCAAATTATAAGAATATCATTGGATTAAGGTTTATTTACCATGATTCTTTTAAAACCTAATTCCTAACCAGAAAACAGTACTTGGAAAATGCTCTGAGAATATCTTTCAAATTTACCACAATTCTAGAAAGAGGTCCTTAACGTCAAATTAAAACATTGACTCATTGAGGCATACTCTAAAGGTCAATACGCATGCTTGAAAGAACAGTGCTGGGATTCTGGAATTCTTCCCTGTCTTTCTCCATTTCCAAAGGTACAGACATCCTTCCAAAATTTTCGGTGGCATCAAAGACTTCATGATATAAAACAGCTGGAACATTTTCCATTTTGAATAGTTATGAGTTTAAGAATCACTAGGACATTTTAGGCTTCCAAACCATTAGTTCAACAGCAAAAGCAAATAGTTCAATCTTCTACTAACACAAACTTAAGAATTAACCTACATTTTACAGTATCTAAACCAAGGGCCCACAGACTTTTTCTCTAAAGTGCCAGATAGTAGTTATTTTAGGCTGTTTGTGCCATACAGTCTCTGTTGAAACTACCCAAGTCTGCCATGGTAGCACAAAAGCAGCCATAGACTATATGTAAATGGATAAGCATGGAGGTAAGGTCCAAAAAATTTTATGTATTGACACAATTTCATATGATTTTCATGTGACACAACGTTATTGTGTTTTTGATTTTTCTCCCCAAGTATTTAAAAATTAAAAACCACTCTTATTTTTGTGGGTCATGTAAAAACAGGAAGCTGGCTCAAATAGGCTCATGGGGTGTAGCTGCTGACCCTTGGTCTAGATCATTTAGATTTCTTAATGTGGGGGTCAAAGCAATCATGTAGCCATGACTCATCTCATTTTACCTGGGCATCAAGAGCCTCTAGGCTAACAGTACTGAACCCCAAAAGAGAATCCCAAAAGCACCGGTCAGATGATTCTAGTAACAGTATCTACACTCATAAGCTGTGTAGAGTTTATGAGTGTTGATACTAATATCTATACATAGATATAGATCTATATATATTCAGGAAACATTTCAATCACATTGTCAGAAAAGTAGAGAATTGAGAAATCCATTAGCTGAGGCTTTTCAGCTTGGTGTCAGACATATCGATTAACATTTTGGCTCTGCTACTTACTAATTTGTGACCACAGGTAAATTAATCACTAGAATTTAACCTGGTGATACGGACAAAACAGGCATATTTTCAAGCTTGTTTCTCAAGCCTACAAAGGGCTTGCTGGAAAAGCCTACTCCGTGATATACCATAAGGCTTAACTCCTAGTTTTAGGTACAAAACTATTTTGTCTTTTCTACTCCATTCTGTCATATAAATTTTTTTCCTGCATGCAACATATTGTGCAAAGTTGCATCTCCATATATACAGAATCCTACTTTCCTCTTATCCTTGAAGGCCATTTTTTTCATAGGCTGAAGAAAATGAGAGTGGAAAGCATCCAGTCAACACATTCTTGTTATCTTTACACAATCTAAGTGTAATTTGGTATTCCACCAATCTATCAATGACAGGCATTCAGATTTCTAGGAAAAAAGTCTAGACGATAAAAATGAAGAACTGGTAGGAAAGAATTCTTATGGCTTCATCTATGGATTAGTAACAAGAGAATCTGAAGATAATGCTTGTAGATTATTTGCAGATATAATTTTTGTGTATCTTGGACATCAGTCCATTGCTTAAATTATATTAAGTAGATATTAGCACTAAGTAATATGTGCTATAACCTCTTTAATCATGAAAAATTTATTAGTTATATACACATGAAGTAAAATATGTCACCAATAGTGTTTTTGAAGCAAGCATTAGTTAACTTATGAATCTGCTAGTGTTGAATACTAAGCAAAATACTAAAGCTATTAAAATATTAGTGTTTGGTTTCATTTTCAATTTTCTTTTAACCTATTATTTACAGAAGTCCTGTTAGAATGCTGAAGGCAGTCATTTTGCAACACATATATTCTCCATATAAAATGATGTTCAGTGCTGGGTGATACAGATTTATAAATATGGACAACACAATTTATTTGTAGTTAACCTACTACTCTGACCAGTAGGCAACGCATGGAAGCATCATATGCACATAAAAGTTAGAAATTAAAACAAAACTTAAAACTCTCAAGACAGATGACCATAATTTTGTGTTTGTAAAATTATATGGAAAAAAAAGCCTTTGTGGTTGGGAGCTTTCAGTGGCCCACTACTAAAACAGTAACTTTAACTGGAAAAAAAATTCCCCCAACACAAAAACACAAGATAAATTATATGTATATCTTGGTCAAATGTTTATAGACAGCTGCTATGAAAACAAAGTGATAAACATAATTTGTTGAATGAGCGTGAAATATTGCACAAAAGCAGTTTTGTCTGAAGAAAATCCAATTTTCCATTGTTCTGAACTTGAAAATGCTTCCCACATATAGACATAATTGAATTTTCTAAATAAGAAACATTAATATTCAGTAATACTGTTAGAATCTTATTTTTCCCATTAACCATATTCCAGTCTACTTTATGGCAATGGTAAGTCAGTGGTGAAGATTTGGCAAAGATAAAAAGGCAGACTGTAAAATATATATATATATATATATATATATATGTATGTATATATATATATATATATATATATATATATATATGTATGTATATGTATGTATATACGTATGTACATATGAAACAGATACGTTCCAAAAACCCTTAATCATATGATAACCAGTCCCTTAAAAAACCCCACAGTCTAGTTCACAGTGATGGTCAGACAGTGGTTGAGTACGATTCTTTTCTTTGGGACTGCTCCTTTCGAGCCACTTGGTTGCTGTCTCTGGTCTCCAGCACACTGTCTTCTGTTTCGCTTTCACTACCATCTGCCACAGCGGGGTCCAAAGACGTTGGGCCAGATTTTCTGTGCAAAGGAAAACCAACACCACTCTCCTGTAAAGAATTATCTATAAAATCTTCATCAGAGGAATGGAATGATTCATCATCTCCTATTAAATGGTTGACAATGTGGATTCCATCAAAAGGAGGCTGGCCTGAGAAGACCCTCTGTCCTTTTAGGCACCTGAGCTGTCAAAACAAAATCCAAGTTAATATTCTCAACTGGAGGAAACACAAACACCAAGAAAGCAAATGTTTCATGTTTAAAAGAGAAGATGCCTTGATTTCTTTTCCATTTATATATAAAATAGTTACTACTAATTTTTGAGTGCCTCCTATATGTTATGTAATGGGCATATAACTTATTTTAATTGAATGATCACAACAGTCCTATGTGGTAGATTTCATCATCCCCATTTAGAGATTAGGAAATGTAAACTCAGGTAGAATAACTTGCTGAGGACATATTTCAACAACTAACACAACATGGACAATCTTGTTACTGTCCCTGGATTATTTTGAGGTAAATCCCAGACATTCTGTCAGTTTACCTGTAAATATTTCAGCATGCATCTCTAGAAGATGTGGACTTAAAGACCATACTCTGAACTATCATACACGCTGACTTTTGAGAGTGTGACTCCATAATTCTGTTACAAAAGATGAAAATTTGCTATGAGTCTCCATCCTATTATAATATCCCAAAGACAACCAAAGACTCACTCAGGGCAGGAATGCTTCGTCCCACTAGTGACATTTCTCTCTGCATGGAAGGAATGCCAGTAATATATCATTTTGCCTTCTCTCCCCTACTCCTCCTTAGGGAGAAGGAGCAACTTCTCTCATGAGGCAAGAGGGGAGAAGAATGACATGTATTGCTCACCTATTTCTCTTCTCTTTCCACGTTTCAGAGCCAACTTTTGGCTATCCCAGGAGTTTCACACAGCCAGACCTTCACATGGGAAGGGCTGTGGATGTTATACGCTACCTGTTACTGGGTGGGAAAGTCTAATTCTAGAGCTCAGCAATGAAAAACCCATTGTTGTCATACTTCTAAACCACATTTTCCAAAACCAGCTTTATCAGGATTAGAAGTGATTTCTTTGTATTATCTCCCACTTCTTTGCCTAAGTTCTCACAAATTCCCAAATCCACAACCATGGATCCTACCATTTCTACTACCATATAATTGAGACATCAGCCCTGTTCTCAAAAGCTGAGGTTTTAAATATGAAATTTAATGCTGATATTGTCAGTTGTTTTATTTCTCCCACACACCATGCATTTTCTCCTACAATAGAGCAGAAGAGTTAAAAACAAAAACATTAAGAGAAAAAAACTATCAAAATCTACCTTGACTTGCAAGAATTTTTGCTGAAATACATCCCATGCCTTCTACCCTTACCATTACTATCAACCTTCAACTTTGTTTCTCAGGGACAATTTCCTGGTCACTCGCTATCTTTCAAATCTTAAGATAAAGCCTATGTGAAATATTCAGGAAATGTTACATATACTTTCAAAACTAACGGTTCTGAGAGTAAAGAGATTACAGCCTTGCCATAACACCTCCCAGCTTCCCCGACAGACTTCCAGGAAGAAGTGAAGAAACCTCAGCACTTCCCTGCTGGTGTGGGAACAATGGGAAACAAGAGGGATGCTGAGACTCAGTACAGCAATGTCTGCCTCAGGCAAACCTTCAACCACAAAGGAAGTCCTATGCCCTAAGTCAAGAGAACGAAATTACAGTGAGGTACAGTGTAATTTAAGTAATACCTTTTCCCCTGGCAGAGCAGAAAGTTTTTAGGGAAACTAAAAGTTTTAAGTTTTTAGGGAAAGGGCACAGAGCACCACAAAGACCTCCCCTTAATTGTGATACCCACTGCATTACTACAACCGCCACGTTCTGATGCAATATCCTATCACCATATTGCAACACATGATTTATAGCTCCAAGTGTTAAATTAAGTCAGTTAATCTCTTCCTTTCTTTTTTCCCAGACCCTTTTGAAGAAATAATATGGAACATGTGTCTTCCTTTTCCCTGGCTGTTACAAAAGGAGTGTGGCAGAGGAACCGCAACTTCCCAATTGTTTGGAAAGCTGTAGCTCTAACAAAATTTATTGCATTTAAAAAACTACAGCCTCATATCAGATGTAATAAGTGACCTCAAACATTATATAAAACTAACTCCAGGTTGAAGGGTTATTTCCTCAATGTCAAGGGGATGCAATTAAAGCTTCTTTACTTGAGAACTGCTAATAAAGAATAGCAACAGCATAAAGGAATTTTGGAGAGAAGAAAAAGGTGAAGGTAAGGGACTGTGGTAAAACTGAAGCTATCCCTTAGTTATATCCTAGACCTAGGAGTGTGCACACCGGTTCTGAGAGGGACAAGGCCTGTATAGGCCCTGAAAGTGGACATTTAGGCAAGGAATTCCAGGGTACTGAGAACCCATAATGCACTCTATAAGGGCCTGAACTTCAGGTCAGGATGTCTGGGGGAATCCTCATCCCATGAAGAGAGGTTTGGCTGGAGGAAGGCCAGAGCTGGGCCTTCTAAAGTGTAAAATCTTGGGTGTCTGGATCTAAGAGCTGTACTGATGATCCTTATCACAAGACTTTCAGAGCTAATTATATTTAAACAACAAAAACCAGACTATTAATCTTTTCAACCCCACTCCCCCCAAAAAAACTTCCATGGATATTATTATTATTGGTATAAAATCAGATTAGCAAAGCTCAATATACAATCCACTGATCATCTGCATCAGGATAACCAAGGGTGATTATTAAAAATGCAGAATCTCTCCCCAGATCTAAGGAATCAAAATTCTGAGAATGAAACATTTTTTACAAACATCTCAGAAGATCTTGATACCTCAGTTTGAGAATCACTGTGGTAGATCTTCTGCTCAAACCAAATGGGCCTGAGTGAGAAAGGAGATGATTTACCTGAAATGGAACTCTTAATTATTCACAATAAAAGACCTTCTAAACCATGAACAACTGCCTATGTGGGTGTGGTATATAGAAATGGACACCATCTTTCAGTAGTACAACCAAGCTGTTCTGAGCCAACTCCACTATGTGATGGTTGAAACAAGAAGCTGTCTGTTTATGTGATGACAAAGTGAGCACAAAGAGCAGTTCACTTAAATGCCTTCTCCTGAAACTTTCTCCTGCTATAGGGTAAGGTTTGGCAGCGTTCAAAAGACCAGAATAATTCTGATGCACATCCCAGAGTAAGGACCACTACCTGATAGGCAGTGTTTTGCTTGGTTGGCTTTGCTTGCTCTTTTGGGTCAGTCATGGGATGAGGAATCTGACAAAAGCTATGGACTCACTCTCTGTCTTGAAAAGTACACATATGTACTTTAGCATACCCTTCTGTGGCCCCTTGTCTTTTCTAATTTTTGGTTAAAGACTGTTGGAACATCATTATAAAACAACAACAAAACGTAACTTTATGAAATGCCAGTAACACACTCATATTGTGAAAAAGATTTAAAAAGTATTATTTTTCAAGGTGAAATTAGAAATAGGTTTTAAAGTCACTGAATGTGAACGAAAGTACTTTTGAGATTCACCAAGGAAATAGAAGCACCAGGAATCTTTGGAATTTTAAGCAAAGGGACTCTTCTCTGGTGATCTTAGGATTTCCCCCAGAGAAGGCTCTCAGCCAGATCACAGTCAATGAACCCTACCCAGGCATTCAGGACTTCCTGCCAGCTTAAGTTCTCCAGGCCTAGAATTTGAGCAGGGAGTCAAATGTTAGCAGACATTTGGGGGGTGGGTGGGAGGGGAAGCATCTAAGAGATGCTGGGGGTAGGGGGAGAGGCAACTAGGAGGAAATAGACTATCTGGGGAAAAGAAAACTCTTTAAAAATTATTTATTTCCTCTGAAGAAACTTCTTCCATGTAAAACAACAACAACAACAAAAACAAAAAACAAAAAACAACCTCAGGATAGGCTAAAAAAAAGAGGTTTCAGACATGTATTTCTCTGACCTGAAAGACATGAGCTTTGAGATTAAAAAAGCCTGTCAAGTATCCATCACAGTGGATAAAAGTACACTTATACCATGGTACCTCACAATGAGATTTCAGGACACTGGGAACAAAGAAAAGATAAAGCATCCAGCCAAAACCAAAAACATTTTTTAATATAAAAGATTAAGAATCACAACGATATTAATTTCTCAACTGTAAAGACAGTAGAGCAGGTTCTTTATAATGCTAAGTAAAAATTTCCAATGTGTATTTTACAAAATTGTAATTATCTTAAAAGATGTCTTAAATACTGGGAATAAGTTAGTGGACTCCTGTGTTGTTTTGTCATCACCTAGCTATTTGGAAGCAAATGAAAAAGGATTTTTATTTTTATATATTTTTTTCTTAATAAATATGATCACATTTATTTTCAATAGTTTTTATTCTGCTACCAGGAATATTTGAGCATGCCTACTATATATAGCCTTGGCCAGCATGACCATTACACATTTTCCTCCATTATAAGAGGCACTATTATTGTCATTGTGTTTCTTTGACTACTGCTGGGATGGTTGAGATTCTCTTTTGTTTTCTTTTTATTCCAGTATAGTTAACATACACTGTTATGTTAGTTTAAGGTGTTAATATAGCGATTCAGCAATTCCATACATCACTCAGGGCTCATCACGATAAACCCTTAATCTCCACTCCTCAATCCCCATCACCTCTTTTACCCATCCCCTAACCCACCTCTCCTCTGCTAACTATCAGTTTGGTCTGTATAGTTAAGAGTCTCTTTCTTGGTTTCTCTCTCTCTCTAGAAAAAGGATTTTTAAATAACTTTGGCCTACTGAACTAGAAGATGTTTTAGAAAAATATAATACATAATCTAATTCTGTCCTTCAGGTTACTTTATTCTTACACGAGTACATAAAATAACAAGTTTACTGTGTAATAAAATGTTTCCTTCTAATGAATGCCTTCTAATTTCTGTAACATTTAAAAATAACTTGGGATTTTAGGCATTAAGTAGATTTGCCATTTGCCAAATATCAGCTAAAAGAACCAAAACCTACCACAGAGATGATGTGACAGACTATTCAACTTGGTGAGTCACTCTGGAGTCCTTACTTCTGTCAGAAAGTTGGTGATGTTAAGAGCATCCTTTGACTTCCTAATTCTTTAGCCAACAATTTATAAATTGTGTTATGTATAAGAACCACTTGGGAATATTATATTAAAAATGTGTAGATACTTGGGCCCTCTTCTCAGACACCTGGATTCAGCAGGTGGGGCTCTGGAATCTGTATTTTAAACAAGTACCTCAGATAATTCTGAATAGGATGATCCATAGATCACATTTTGAGAGACACTGGTCTAAATGGATCGTACTTAGGGATGTACTATATTAGAATCATGTTAAGAAAATCTGGTATGGATAAATAAATTTGAACTTAGGATGTTCTTATTAATTTATCACTGCCATCATCACAATGACCACTGTTGAATTTTAAAAATATGATGGCCTGATCTGGACACACAAACAAGTAGGGGGAAAAAAAAAGAAATAAAAATACAGAGAACTATGAGGGTAGTAAATATTTTAAGATATGACACTTCACCATCTAGTTTCAAATCTGGTTCCCATGGGGTGTTTCAGGGGATTCACCACTAAGGAACACCACCCAGTTTTAGACATCCCAACATCTCTGTCTATATTAAAGTGAGAGACCATGTGTGTTTATAAAACAGAGTCAGAACCTTCTCTTCTTTTCCTCCTATCAAATGTCAACCTTTAAGTTAAAATTTTATTCTGAGGATCAGCTTCATATCCAGGTGACAGACAATACCCTTTAAAGGATAATATGTCCAACCTTAGGAGTATAGTTCTAGCTTTACAGGCCTTGATAGAAAAAATATTTCTTAATACAACTCAACAGTCATATGAGAGAAACACACATAGGTGACTGTATCTGTAGGAGGGCGTGAGGAAGCATTTTGTTACAATAAGATATAATTTGCAATCAGTGAGGACAATGCTACAATGACAAGATACCTCTAATACACTTTGATGTTTTTTATCTAGATTAGTAATTTTAGGCTGATTTCTGCAACACAAAATTAACATTTTAAAATAAAGCTTAAATTTAAAGAATGTCTTTCTTTTTTAACAGAATCTATTTTTTTAAGTTTATTTTTATTTATTTTGAGACAGAGATAGAGAGCAAGTGAGGGAGGGGCAGAGAAAGAGGGAGACTGAATCCCAAGCAGGCTCTGCACTGTTAGCACAGAGCCTGATGTAGGGCTCAAACTCCCAAACTGTGAGATCATGACTTGAGCCGAAGTCCAGAGTCAGATGCTTAACTGACTGAGCCACCCAGGCACACCTAAATTTAAAAAAATTCTGTTTGGAATTTCATGTATTAAAAATGATTAGGTACTACTGTCAATGTTTTCAAAAACATCCCCATGATTATCTTATCAGACCTTGGTACTACTACTGTTAGTCTACTGCTTCTTTTGGGTCTAGGCTCTATCATCAGAACAGCAGAAAAGTTTTACTGTAATTGTGCTCCAGTTTTAGACAGGTCTCAAAGTCTGTATCCAGGGAAACTCAGGAGCTTTAACACACATGCAATGAAATATACCTTTAAGAGTGGAATCCTTTCCAGGTCTTTAAGTAGGGTCCTGATTTCTCTCTGAATCCCTGAGTCTGTATCAATTATTTTTTCTGGTTAGAAAGTATCACATGGTATCACACATCAGAAAAGCCCCATTAGAGAGGTGAAGTATGTGCTCAAAGTATGGAGGCAACAGACAGCATAGTAGGTCTGAGGAACTGTCAAAGCAGTTTAATATTAGGCTCTTAGGGATGTGTGAAGATGGGGGATGTGACATACAGGAATCTTAAAGGCATACTGTTAAGTCAAAGAAGTCAATCTGAAAAGGCTACATTAGGGGCGCCTGGGTGGCTCAGTCAGTTAAGCGTCCGACTTCAGCTCAGGTCACGATCTCGCGGTCCGGGAGTTCGAGCCCCGCATCAGGCTCTGGGCTGATGGCTCAGAGCCTGGAGCCTGCTTCCGATTCTGTGTCTCCCTCTCTCTCTGCCCCTCTCCCGTTCATGCTCTGTCTCTCTCTGTCTCAAAAATAAATAAACGTTAAAAAAAATTAAAAAAAAAAAAAGGCTACATTAGCGTATGATTCCACCTATATGACATTTTGAAAAAGGCAAAATTATCGAGACAGTACATAGATCAGTGGCTGCCAGAAGTTCAGAGGGAGGGAAGGAATGAATAGGTAGAGAACAAAGGGTTGTTAGGCAGTGCAACTATTTTGTATGACAATGTAATGGCAGACATGTATCATTAAACATTTGTAAAAACCCACAGAATGTACAGTCCAAACAGTGAACCCTAATGTAAATATGGACTTCAGGAATGTATCAATATTGGCTTATCAGTTATAACTTATATATGACACTAGCACAAGATGTTAATATCAGAGGAAACTAAGGGAACCCATTGAAGGAGAATATTCCTGCATTTTCTGGTCAATTTTTCTGTAAACCTAAGACTGTCTTTTATAATAAAGTCTATCAATTAAAAAAACTAGATGTTCTGTGATTTTTTTTTTTTTTTGTGGCCACTATACTATAATATCTAAACTGCTTGAGAAAACTCTGAGACTATGTCTGTTCCAAGAAAATGTTTAGGCTCATGTTTTGTGTGTGTGTGTGTGTTTGCTTTGTTTGTTTTTAAAGATTGTGTATTTAGGTAATCTCTATACCCAGTGTGGGACTTGAACTCACAACCCTGAGATCAAGATTTGCATGCCTTACCAACTGAGTCAGCCAGGCTCCCCTAGACTTTTTTTTTTTTTTTTTTTTTAAAGATAAAACACAGTAAAGCATATGGATTTTAAGTGTACAGGTTGATAAATTTTTACTTATGTATATGCCCATATAACTACCACCCAGATCAAGATATAAAACATTTCCAGTACCCCAGGAGGCCCCCTTGTGTCCTCTCCTCACCTGGGGATTACCTTCAAAGGTAACCACTATTCTGACATCTACCACCAAAGAATAGTTTTGCCTGTTCTCGGACCTAATATAAAGAATCATATGGTATATGCTCATTTGTGTCTGGCTCCTGTTACTCAACATTATGTCTGTGAGATTCACCCATGATGGCATGGATAGCAAAGTTCATTCTTTTTCATAATATTCCATTATGTAAATATGTCACAATTTATTTATTCATCTTATGTTAATGGCCACTTGTGCTGTTTCCAGCCTATTACATATAATGCTGCTATGAATATTCTTATGTTTTTTTGATGAATATAAGCACTCATTTCTCTTGAGTATATACCCAGGAGTATAACTGCTGGGTCATAGAGAATATGTGCATTAAGCTTTAGTAGATATTTCCAAACTATTTTTTAAAGTGTTGTAACATAAGCTCTTTAATTTCTCCAAGAGAACTTTGCCTTACTTTCTGCCAGGTTGGTTGTCAAAGCAAATTAATGGCCCCTTAACTGATCATACTGAGTAACTTCATTATAGATTCTTAGTAGTGGTGGTACAAGTTAGTAAAAGCACTTCTGAAAATGGTTTGACAGTATTTACTAAAGTTGAACATCTACATATCCTATACCTAGAATAGCTAAAATTACAGTTTGCTTGGCACAGTCCTAGATTATACCTGCTGCCACAATGTAATGATTAATGGTATCCTATCTTCATTCTCAAAAGTGTCCTGGTTTTAACAATAAATTGTAACAGTCACCCAGGAATCCCATTCCTAAGCGTATGAACAACAGAAACAAGTATAATACAGACTTGTAATAGGGTTCATGGCAATTTTATTCATAATAATGCCCAATGGAAATAACCCAAATGTTTATAAACTAGTATGATTAAATAAATTATGGTATATTCATACAATGAGACACTATACAGCAACAAAAATGAACGAACAGATTACTGCTGCAGGGAACAATATGGATAAAGCTCACACTGTTTAGCAAAAGAAGCCAAACACAAACAAATGCATTCTGTGTGATTTCATTAGTATAAGGTTAAAAACTAGTCAGTAAGTGGGAAGAATGACAAGAAGACTTCTGAAATGCTGGCATGTTCTAGTTCTTGATCTAGGTGGTAGTTAAATGGGCACATTCATTTTTGTGATAATTTATCAAGCTAGACACTCATGATTTGTATATTTTTCTGTATATATCTTATATTTAAAGAAAAATATCTATTAAATAAAAGCCTAAGAAATAATATCTATGGAAGACTGCTAGAAAGGCATATAATTGTCACTAGTATTTCTGAATTCTATTTTGGGATCTCACCAATCACTAATTATGTATTTGAACTCCACTGCTTTAGTCCATTATACAATTGCTCTTACTTAGATGTTAGGCCATTAGCCTAACACCTTCCTATTCAGTTCATTTTTCTACCCCAATGGCAGACCAGTAAAAGAAATTTATTTCAAAGTTAAGAAAGAGGAAGAGAAGAATTGGTTTGGTTTTGTCTTACTAAAACCATGAATCTTCAGTACGTTATGTTCCCTGCTTTGTACTAGCTACCAAATATGTGGCTCACATTGATACCATATGCATTTCTGTGTACTAATAGGAATGTTGATTTTACTAGATTTTGCCTTAGAACTATTTTTTTTTAACTATCAGAGTGAAGCATCTGATACTGCCATTTTTGTAAATGAAAGTCAAGTATCAGCAATTTAATTTGGTTTGATTAACCTAATATCCAGTTATTTCTGTATTATGTATATTCATGCAAACTGCCTCAAAATCTTTGGGGGAACAAAGCATTTTCCATGGTAAATACTAAATTTCTTAGTTTCAATTATTTGTTTGGTTGTATTCTATATTTTATTTTTTTTTTAATAGTTCAGTTGTATTCTAAGCATAAGGTCATCATGTGGTGAGCACAGCATAATGCAAACAGAAGATGAATCACCATGCTGTACACCTGAAACTAATGTAACATTGTGTGTCAACTATACCCAAATTAAAAGCAAAGCAAAACAAAACAATATTTGTGGTAGATAATACAGGTGAATGGTTTCATGACTTTGGGGCAAGAAAAGATTTCCTAGATAGGCCACAGGCTGCACTAAGCATACAGACAGAAAAAATAAGTCAAGCCTTATTAAAATGAAGAACTTCTCTTCATCAAGGACACCTTCAAAAGAGTAAGATGTCAAGAATAGAATGGGATTAATACTAGCCATATTTATCACTAAAAAGCTTTATGTAGGATACGTAACTAATTCCCATATGTTAATAATAATCATAAAAAGACAATCTGAAAAAACAGGCAAAAGTTCTGACTAGCCAATTCACACAAAAGATAGCCAAATGGCCAACAAATACATGAAAAGGTGCACAACATCACTATTCATCAGGAAATGCAAACTGAAACCACCCAGGTGCCCATGTAGCTGACCATTTTGATAAGCAGTTATACTCAGCATAACAAAACCTCCAAATAACCCAATGACAAAAAACAAAAAAATAAAAACTGTTTCCTTTACATTTAAAAGTATTTCTTTTTTGTTTTCCGGTATTATTTTGATATTAATAGTTTAAAATATTACCATTTTTATAACATATTTGATGCAACAGGTATATATATTTGAGTGTATTATTTACATATTAAGTTTTTTCCAAGTTACAATTAAGTGTTTAAAATTAGCAGTGTCCGGAAAAATATGAAACAAAAGGTTGCTGTACATATATTCTACCTCTTCTGTTAGCCTTTGATGATGGAAACGGTTTCCTAATCATTTTTGTATTCGAGAACTCAGCATTCTGACTTGACAAGAGTGGGCACATAAGAAATATAAATGAACTACACTAAAAAGATGGCTGGATTCTTGAGAAAGTTCTTACATATTAATTATTCATCCCATCCTTTGTGAATAAGAATATTAATAAGCAGACCGAGGGGTGTGTCAATATACAAAGACCCCAATAATGTACTGTTTCTTACCTGATATGGACTGCTTCATCATGTTATGCATGAAGAGACAGAGTAAAAAAATAAAAACATGTAGAATTCATTTAAATAATACTTAAGACATTATGACATACTCATTACAACTTAAAAAGCTAACAAAACCCTAACCTCTCACTAGCTTCAAAGAGATAGAATTTTAAGATTTCTCTGCATGTATTCAACAATGCTGACCCAAAGAAAGTATATAGCAATTAGAAAAAGTGGTAAGATATTATACAACTTATGAAGAATACAGCATAAGATGCTGTATAGCTAATAAGAAAACAGGAAACTGTCATGTTCATAGTCTGATGAATGTAGGTTTTGACAGGAAACAGCAGAGTTTCTAACTGCATGATCGTAAAAATTCAAACACTAAAAAAGAATATTAAGAACTACTATAGCTATTTCACATAAAGACTCTCAGTAAAATTTGAAAGCCAAGAGAAGAACCTGCAGGAATGAATACCCTGAAGGCCCAAAGGACTTCAATAATCATTAAGGAAACACAAGTATTAAAAGAATTTCTCATTAGTCTACTTCATTAGCTAAACTTTCACAGGTTAAGGTAGAAGTTTCTTTTGTAAAACAGAGAAGTGTCATTGCTTTAGAGATCTGTAGCCTTTAAATATAACTTCCTAATAAATAATAGAGAAATCTGTGGTGAGAAATCTGATCACCTGGGTTAGTGTCCATGTGGACAGAGGACACATGTTCTTTGTGTGTTTGCTTGCTTTCAGTAATTACACTGGTAGCTTTTAAAAGTTTGGGTTGATTTTTACAGTTGATTTTAAAGAGACACTATAGTTTATCCTTTCTCAATTTTAATGTGTAGGAGTAAGAGAATTAATAATAAACCCTTATATTTATATGAGGTTTTACAGTTAAAAGTGCTTCCATGCATATTATTTCAGGTCAAAAAAACTTTCCCCCATGTGTGACTGGAGGCTGAATTGTACAGACAACTACCACTTTTTGAGATTCAAAAGAATAAGAAAGGCTGTACTGAGTGTTCTGAAAGACAATCAGTCCACAACAAAGTGGAAAAAAGTCATCCACACACCAAAAAAAACCCCTAACCAAATGAACTTTGATCACTACTAGACAGGGTTTAAACCATTTAAGTGAGTCATGTGATACCAAGTGAACTGCAAAACAGATGCAGTAAGTTTCCAAGACTGAGTCATATCAGATTATAAAAGCTCCTATTTGTACATTTGGGTTTATATAATCAATCTTTGTAAAACATTGAGCTATTGCTGTTACAGTTAATATAACATTTCTGCAAGTGATGTATAAGATATAAAATTTTAAATAACTATAAATTATTCTTTATATGAGAAGATGGACATAAAGTTCAATAATCACAAAGATTTCTATTTCTAAGTTCTAGAGGCTTTACTTTTTTACTCCAAAGTTTAATCAGTAATTTTGTTGAAATCCTTATATAATATTTTAATAGTTTAAGTTTTCAAAATGTAAAAGGGAAATGATGTGCTAAATTAATTCTCAATTATCAGCTTCTTTCAAAAATGAATTGTACATATGACAAAGATTAAAACTAGCCATAAGCACACAAACCAAAAGATTTCCAGTGAATCAGAACAGGAAACCAATAAAAGTGATCAATTGGAGGTCATGACTTTTTGATCATTGTACTACATAGGCAAGAGGAAAAATTCAGACCCACAGTACTTAAAAGTAGATTAAGTTTAAAATTCAAGAGTTGTATTGAAATAATACAAAACAGACAATGCTGAAAATTGTTTTGGCTTTATGCTAAGTAAATTACTTTTAAATACCAGATAAAACACTTAAAGTTAAAAAAAAAAAAACATAGAGTCTGTGTTAAATATATAAAATGCAATAGTTAAAACTCATTCTTTCAGAAGCAAAGAAAAAAAATGGACCCACAATAATAAGTGAAAAAGGTGGAAAGCAAAGTTGGGCACTGAAGAAAATTATATTCTGCATTTGTTACCAGAGAAGGAAAGAGGGAGAAGAAACAGGTCATTTACAAAGAACGCTTAGTCTCTCTATACTGTATACTTAGATTTATCCAGTATACTATGGCAAACAAAATGAAACTGCATTGCCCTCTTCCTGGCAGCTGACACATCTTGATAAAACTGAAACCATTAACATTATTTAGAAGGTACTCTAATGTCAATGGTGATGAGGTTAGGAATATATGAACTTCTATGTAAATTTATGACCAATTACAGGAAATAAATCACTTCACACTTGTTTCACTCTGAACTTTTAAAGCTACATCAAAGTACCACATACATTTCATTTGATTTAACCTTCAGCTGAAGTACTAAAAAAATTCAAATATTTAGCAAAACATCCTCATGAAAATGAAGTACTTCTTTTCTATCTGGACTGAACAGTTAAGAGCAATCATTCTTCTCTAAAGCTAAATCATAGGTTTTATCAGTCTATCTATCTAATCACTTACCCAAATTTTAAATCATTTATCTGATAAGGGACTTGTATCTAAAATATATAAAGAATTCTTACAACTCAATTATAAAAAGACAACCCAATTATAAAATGGCCACAGGGTCTGGGTAAATATTTCTCTAAAGAAGTTACAGATGGGCAATAAGCAAATGACAAGATGCCCAATATCATTAGCCACCAGGAAAATACAAAACAAAACCAAAATGAGAGGACATTCATATTTACTAGGATGGCTATAAACAAAAAAGGGAAATAATATCAAACATTGGCAAGGATGTGGAGAAACTGGAACCCTCATACACAGCTGGTGGAAATATAAAATGGTACAGCTGCTTTGGAAAACACTATGGCAGTTCTTGAAATCGTTAAACCACAGTGATTCTATTAGTAAGTAATACTCAAGACAAATGAAAACATATGGTCACAATGAACTTTGTATATGAATGTTCACATCAGCATTATTTATAACAGCCAAAAAGTGAAAACAACCCAAATATCCATCACACAATAAATGGATAAACAGAATGTGGTATATCCATTTGATAGAATATTATTAGGCAATAAAAAGGAATGAAGTACTGATACATGCTACAACATGAATGGACCTTGAAAACATTATGCTAAGAAAACAGTCACAGATGACCACATATTGTATAATTCCATTAAAAAAATTTTTTTAATGTTTATTTATTTTTGAGAGAGAGACAGAGTGTGAGTGGGGGAGGAACAGAGAGAGAGGGAAACACAGAATCTGAAGCAGGCTCCAGGCTCTGAGCTGTCAGCACAGAGCCCGATGCGAGGCTTGAACTTATGAACTGTGAGATCACGACCTGAGCTGAAGTCAGACGCTTACCGACTGAGCCACCCAGGCGCCCCTGTATAATTCCATTTAAATGAAATATCCAGAATAGGGAAATCTACAGAGATAGAAAGTAGATTAGTGGTTGCCTAGGGTTGCAGGAAGGGAGCTTGGGGGAAATGAAGAATGACTACCAATGGGAATGGTATTACTTTCGGGAGTGATAAAAAATGTTCTAACATTGTGCCAATAGCTTCACAACTCTGTAAATATACTAAAAGCCACTGAGTTGTACACTTTAAATGGATGAACCATAACTGTATGTGAATTATAGCTCAAATAAATCTGTTTATACATACACACACACACACACACACACACACACACACATACATACATATATATAAAAATCAGGTAGTCATTTTATGGGCATGTTTCCAATGGAGATATTGCCACATTGAAAATAATTTTTTTTAAGTTTATTTATTTTGAGAGAGAGATAGATTACGTGTGCATGGGGGAGAGGCAGAAAGAGAGGGAGAGAGAGAATCCCAAGTAGGTTCTGCACAGCCTGAGCAGAGCCCAAAGCAGGGCTCAAAGTCATGAACCGTGAGATCATGACCTGAGCTGAAATCAAGAGTTAGATGCTTAACCAACTGAGCCACCCAGGCACCCCAGCTTCATTTTAATAGATGAAAATATTTGCAGTAAAAAATTTAATGCTTTAGACAGAAGTATTAAGTAAAAGATAAATGTATTTGTAGCATTCACTTTTTGCCAGGAAATTAAAATTAACTCCTGATGGAAAAATAATTTTAAAAATACATGATAAATATATATAGCCACAGACCTACACTATTTTAAAAGCCAAACAGGAAAGGTTAGTATGCTTCTTCCTCATTCTGAGGTACTCATAGACTGCTTAGTTAAGATTGGGCACTTGCAAACCACATGACCTCATGAATGCTATCTTATCATATCACAGGTTCCTCAGACTGACCACAACAACTTAAATCAGACAGGCAGCAAAGTAGCACTAAGTCTCTGACACATATTATTTGTATGATGTTTTTAGTTGTCCAGTTCATGGGGAGTGAAAATCTGATTATCTCAAATCCAACTGCATCTGTGAGATAGGGTCCATGAAAAGCACATGATTTACTGCACCAAAGACTTCCAACCACAATTTAAAATTTTTAGTTTTTGTAAATCTGAGGGAGCTAGCTCTTCATCTTTTATCAATTCTCCTTTAGTTGACACTTAGTAAGTTTGAAGAACACATTTATAAATGTTACTAGTTTGAAAAACTGCCAATACTTAAGTTATTGTTTCTTTTAAAAACTAACATTTTATTTATGTTTTTTTTTAATGTTTATTTATTTATTTTGAGAGAGAGCACAGCAGGGGAGAGGCAGAGAGAGAGAGGGAGACAGAATCCCAAGCAGGTTCTATGTTCAGCAGAGAACCCGATGCGGGGCTGGATCTCATGAGAGAGCACAACCTGAGCTGATATCAAGAGTTGGATGTTTAACCAAATGAGCCACCCAGGTACCTCTAAAAACTAGCATTTTAAAACTGAATTACTTGATGCAAAGAAAATAAGGTTTCAAAATGATTGGCTATATTTCAAAATCTTGGCATAGCTGAAGAAACTGGACTGTTACATTTAAGAATATACAGCACTAAAAACCAAGTATGAAGTATTGGGTAGTGATAACAGGAAGAAAATATGTAAATTAAACTGAAAAAATTCAAATTGGTTCTCAAATGCATCATTTGGACCAACATCTTAAAAAGAATATAATCCAAAACATAATCAAGGAAGAAGATTCTATTCTGTGGATTTCCTCTTATTTGATTAAGAAAGCTTTACCCTTAGCCATTGGATCAATCTCTCTGAATGCTATTTTCAGAATCATACACTAAAAACAAACTGATCAGGCTCTCTCTCCAGTTTCAGAAGCATCCCTCCCTACTGATTTTCCTGCTACTATTTATTTATTTATTTATTTATTTATTTATTTACTTACTTATTTATTTATTTAGAGAGACAGAGAGAGAGCAGGGAAGGGGCAGAGAGACAGAATCCAAAGCAGGCTCTGCCCTGTCAGTGAGGAGCCTGATGCAGGGCTTGAACTCACCAACCAGGAAATCATGATGAGCTGAAATCAAGTTGGATGCTTAAGTGACTGAGCCACCCAGGCGTCCCTTCTCTGCTTTTACAGCTGCTGCTTCTCTCTTTCCTGAGCTCTTTATTTGCCTCCAGACCTTTCAATATGATGGCCTCTGCCTAAACACTCTTTTATTCTCCTTTTCCTGGCTATTTTCTCCTCCCCTTTCAAACTTTAGGCAGTCCCATGCCCAGAGATTTTAGGACACATTTGTAGGCCATGGCACCATGTGGTTCTAATGCAGCACTGCCCATATTGACTGTTCTCCCTACCAGTCTGAATTCCTTAACAATTGGGACTTTGACTTTTATACACCTAGCAAAGGACTGGGATGGAAAGCACTTTAAAGATTATTTAGCATGACTGCTTAAGGATGCAGTAACTGAGCCAAGGTCTGAGGCATACCTGGGAGCTAAATGATGCTCAAATGCTTACTGACTGAATAAATATATGAAGTATATTGGAATCCTAAGGTCACACAGTTAATCAGCAGAAGTAGGTCTAGAATCCAGGTCTCCTGGATAAGTCCACTGCTCTATAAATGATGGTTCCCAACCACCTGCAGTAAGTTCTTTTTGGAGAATAAAGACACGAAATTCAGAAACAAAAACTAAACTTCTAAACCTAAAAAACAAAATGAAAAAGAACAAAATCCTGCCATTTGCAACAACATGGATGGAACTGGAGGGTATTATGCTAAGTAAAATAAGCCAACCGGAGAAAGACAAATATCATAAGTTTTCACTCATATGAAACTTGAGAAAACTTAACGGAGGACCATGGGGGAAGGTAAGGGGAAAAAATAGTTTCAAACACACAGGGAAGCAAACCATAAGAGACTCAAATGAGGAGAACAAACTGAGGGTTGACTGGGGAGTGGGGAAGGGGAAATGGGTGACGGGCATTGAGGGCACCTGTTGGGATGTGCACTGGGTGTTGTATATAAGTGATGAATCATGGGAATCTACCTCCCAAACCCAAGAGTACACTGTATACACTGTATGTTAGCTAATCTGACAATAAATTAAAAAAAAAATCTAGAACTGCTATTAAGAACCTGATAAACTGCACATATATCTATAGTTTTTCCCCTCTTCTCCATCTTATGGATGTGTTTAGAAATACTGGCATGACAATGAAAGGAGAAAGAGTTAGATGAAGAGTAGGGATAACCAGCTTCTGAATAAATGAAAACATTTTTAAATAAATACTCAAATCTTGAAACCTGAGTACTTGAGTAAGTTCACTGGACTTTAAAATCTAGCTCATTTGGTTGCCCAAGTCAGGCTGAAAGAAATGTTTAAGCACATCCTATTAGCTCCACTCTAAATGTCAACAAATACGTTTAATACAGTAGTCATGCTAACATCGTATTGGTACTACATAGGTTACTGAAATAGTTTTAAGCATTTATATCCTACTTTCCTCATATCTAAGATCTAAGAATATGCTATTCGATGGTGTTTTCATGGGAATGCTAACAGAATCAATCTCTTGTACCCTTATTGGATTAAATCTATTTAAGAACTGCTATAAGCAACTATAAAACCTGCCACTATAGGCTTTATAGTTAGTTCCAATTCTTTAAACATGCTTATTTTCATCTGCTTTTACTTCTTATAACCCAACTGGTATGTATTTCACATCCAGTTTCCCTCAAGTGGTTTCTTATGACTTACATTTCCAATTTAACTGTTGGAACCATTAATTAAGCAATTTACAGATTACTACTAATAGGCATTGTCTCACTATTATGCATTTGAAAATTTAGCTGTTCTCAATTAATGTAAAGTACTATGTAAAAACTTGCCACTTAGTGCCAGAAAACACAGAATTGTTCAAAGTCTAATGGAGTTGTAGAAAAAAAAGATACTGGTTATTTAAAAAAAAAAAAAAAAAAAAAAGATACTTGAAACGAGTTTCCACTCATCAAATTCAGGACAACTTGAACACCAAGAGAATTGACTGAATCCACGAGTTCATAGTACAGTGTTAGGATTCTTCAAAGGCTCTAAGAAATATAAGGCTGAATAAGACACAATCTCTGCAAGGAACTTGCAGTTTGGCTTGCCGGTAAGCATCAAGGATAGTACAACAACCATTAATTAAAACAAACAAAATTATGTGCTATGTTATCTCCCATTTCTGAACTATTTAGTACTCACTGTTTGTACCAACCATACAGTCTTTGTTAAATTAACTTTCCACTTTCTCCCATTAGATTGTAAATTCCTTGAGAATAAGACTACACTGTACTTTGCATAGCATCTGGCACAATATCAGAAAAATATCCCATCTGACACAGCTTCATATCCAAGTCTGACTTTACAATTCCAACTGGTTCTGTCCCTTGGCCAGCGAGACATTATCTCTTGAGGTTATTTACTTGATTCTTTAATTCTGAGTACTGGATTCAAATCCCTCATTTCTGACTGAGTCTATATTCTCTACATTGACTGCTCACCAGATGTCATCCTAGAAATCTCTTAACTCTTTTTGAGTCGTATCCTACATTAGTTGATACTCCTAAGGGTCTTCTTTCCTGGGTATCTCATCCTCACTAGGGTCTAATTCCTTTTCTTACCCTGTTTTTTGTTTTTAATTTTCCTTTTTTAAGTGATTTCATTATCTCTCTTTATTACTCTCTTCTACCAGACCTATCTTTTTTGTCATGTTCTCATGATTCAACTCCCATTCTTTAATGAAATTATCATAATCAGAAATACACATTTTCATTAGCAAATTTAAACATCTTGTTTTACCTATAGTAGGAACAGGATACACAGAGGCATATAATTGGGTAGAATACTGTCCTATGAATAGAGCACAAAACTGGAAAATGGTCTAAAAGTCTTGAATCAAAAGTAAGGTGTCCTATATGGGGTTATTATAGATTTTCTATGTGTTACATATTCTTTTTGGAGGCAAAGAATGAATGGAAAGATTATAGCCTTGGAGATTTTAAAAATTTAATGCAGAAACAATTGCTGGAAGTTTGGTCACAAGTTAAACAAACTCTTGCAAAAGGATGTATTGAATAGCTGAGCTAATATATGTCCGTGGGTAAGCTTGTATTTCATAAGTGATAGGCATATATGAAATTAGGTTAACTATTTTTATCTATTTCTCTGTTTCTGGGAATGTCAAATTTGGCTACAAAATCTCAGTTGCTTCTATTTTCAGAAAATCATCTAATATTTAAAAGCTAAGATTTTATTAGCACCCACTGGAAACTGAAGCAAAATAGAAGGGTTAAGTCAGACCAATTCCCCAGTTTCAGATGGAAGAGAAGTCCAGAATCTGATGCTGGAAGAAAATACTAGGTGACAGTAGAGTCCTACTAACTAGACAGTAGGTTCCCATCTGTGAGAAGTAATTCATTTTAATTTAATTAAACACTTATGGAACTACTATATCTAACATGTGACAAGTAAATGGGTCGGGAGGATTGTGGTAGGGCAGTGGGATGTAGCAGAACAGAAGTCAGAATGCCTGGGCAGTAGTTCCGTCTCTTCCATTACTAGCTGTGTAACTTTGGGTAAGTCCCTTAACTCTTATGCCCCAGCTTCCTCATTTATCAAGTGAAAAACTAGATTAACTTTAAGAACATGCCTGGCTTAAAAATACTATCAGTCAGAAATCTCAGCTTTAAGTCTTCCACACAGTGATATTATTGCAGACATAAAGTATTGTATAATTTTTTTATCTTATGACTTCAAATAAGATAAACTAATTACCCAAGAGTTAATGGAACATATAAGAGGAATAGGAGTAATAACATTAATGTAAAGAAGTCATTAAGAATGAATTTTTTTTATCTATAAATGGGGACTGTAAGATTTAAAAACAGTGCTAAACATTTAATTCAAGAGTATTAAAGCAATTTTCATAAGAGCACAAATACGATCATACATCTACATGAGATCTTTTGGCAGCAAAGAAAAACAATTTACCTACGGTGAGGCTTATGTGAGCTCCTGCGTGATACTTTACATTGCTCTAACTAGAGAAAGAACAAATTTAAGGGAATATGTTCTTTTATTAAGAAGTTGCCACATCAGAAACATGGCACTTTTTACTGTAACAACATACATAAAAGCTTATAACTCCATGTATTGAAATTTTTCTTAAACAATAATTTTAAAATTAAGATTCAACAGACATCAATACAAAAGAAAACATTGTTTTTGTTCCTTATTTCTGCCTCTACCAGTACACTGTTGTTATCATAGCAATTTGTAAAAATGTCAACTCTATTTTAGGTTATCCTCTGTAAACTAGGTAAAATACTGAGTTTTGCAAGATTTAAAAGGCAATAAATACTGGTAGAAACAGTCAATACAGAATAAGCACATGGTTAAAAAAAACAAAAACGATATTTCAGTTTGAAATAAAGAGGAAAAAAACAGCTGCCAGTAACTACAGAGCCAAATTACTAACCTCTTTTCTACCTTTAATATTCTTGTTTTAAAGCCTAGATGAAGATCAATGTTGAATGAGTCTCCAAGAGTCTTTAAAAAAAAAGTCAAGTCCAGGTGATTTTATTAACTACTTTTAAATTGGTGCTTGCTTTGCACATATACTAAATGACTTTTAAACTGAAGAATATAGAGCAAGGAAAAAAGATTCAAACAGTTACAAAAGGGCAGCCTGTCATTTGATTCTGAAAGCTCCTCACTGGAAAAAATTCTAGTTAATAACAAATGAGTATCAATATTAAACATATTAATAATGGTCAGGACATTAAAATGCTTTTTGGTAGATATTTAACTAAATCTATAGCTCAAGCATATATCAACAGTTATTAAAATTTAAAAAGGAGTACTCACATATAAACTTTTTTCTTTGAGAGAGAGAGAGAGAAAGAGAGAGACAGACAGTGTGCAGGAGAGCGCACGTGCAAGGGTAGGGGCAGAGGGAGAGGGAGAGGGAGAGAATCTTAAGCAGGCTCCACGCCCAGTGCGGAGCTCAATGTGGGGCTCAAATCATGACCCTGAAATCAAGAATCAGATGCTTAAGCAACTGAGGCATCCAGGGGCCTCTATGTAAAAACATTTTCTAAGCCAAACTTCAGAATGGGCTTTGTTTAGATTTCCATTTGTTAACTCAAACTTCTAATTTTGTACTTGGCTAGTAGAAACAAAAGAAGATTCTTGTAACATATGATAACTTAAACAGCCTCCTCAATAAAGAAGACAGGAAGATGGCAGAAGACCTGTGTACTGGGAACCAGCACAAAGGCTATCCTTAAAATGAAAGTTGGTTTCACCTACCTGGGTTGTATATTATTTACAGCATCCTATAATCGTGTTTTATTTTTTGGCCAGGTTTATCCTAAAATAGCTTACATTTCTCTAAGTTCTTCAGGAAGTGGCGGGGGGGGGGGGTGCTCAGTAATTGTTCAGTGACAGACAATTCCTCCTGTCAACTTCTTTCATAAATCATCCATCATTCTCTGATAAATGACAAAAAAAAATGCTGAAGAAATCTTTCTTAATAAATTCATTCTTCAAGAGGACCAGGGAAGTTTAAAATCTAATTAAAATAACTATGTTGAAATGTTCCCTTCTTAAAAGTCTCCTTTCTGGGGCTTCTATATCCACAGCTGCCAGTTTCCCTCCCAACTGACCAGTAGTTTTGATCTCCTTTGCTGGCTCTCTTGATCTTAAAGGTCAAGAGTGCCATGAACTTGCTCCTGGACCCCCTTCTCTTTGTCTATGAATAATATTAACATTCCAATGACTACCTATTTTTAGCCCTAACCTCTTTTTAGAACCTCATATTCACATATCCATAGCCCACTTCACTATTTTCATGTTCATGTTTAACAGGAATCTCAACCTTAATATAAACAAAACAGAGTTCTTGATCTTCTACCCTTCCCAACCTAAGTAAATGGCACCAATCATCCAATTGGCAAGCCAAAAATCTCTGGAGTCACTATTTTACCTTATGTCCCTCCTATAACCCATCAGCAAATTCTCAATCTCTAAAATATATCTCTAATATATTCATGTTGCTAACAATTCTATTTCTCCCATGCTTCTAAGCTACCTTTGCTCTTACCTAGACTATTTTAACAGCCTCCATTTTCCTGTTTCTATTCTTGCTCTCCTACAATCAATTCACCATACAGCAGGCAGGGCAAATCAGATCACATCACTCTTTGCTTAAAACCATCCAAAGGCAGGCACATGGGTGGCTCAGTCGGTTAAGTATGGGACTCTTGGTTTCAGCTCAGGTCATGACCTCACCCTTCATGAGTTCCAGCCCCACATCAGGCTCCGTGCTGTCACTGTGGAGCCTGCTTGGGATTCTCTCCTTTCCCTCTCTCTCTCTCTCTCTGATCTTCCCCTACTTGTACTCTCTCTCTCAAAATAAATAAACAAAACAAAACAAAAACATCCAAAGGCTGGGGTGCATGGGTGGCTGAGTCAGTTAAGTGTCCAACTCTTTTTTTTTTTAATTTATTTATTTTTGAGAGAGAAGAGAGAGCATAAGCAGAGGAGAGGCAGAAAGAGGGAGAGGAAGAGGGAGAGGGAGAGGGAGGGAGAGGGAGGGAGAGGGAGAGGGAGGGAGAGGGAGGGAGGGAGGGAGGGGGGGAGGGAGAGAGATTGAGAGAGAGAGAGAATCGCAAGCAGGCTCATGCTATCAGCACAGAGTCCATTGTGGGGCTCGAACCCACGAATCACAGGATCATGATCTGAGCTGAAACCAAGAACTAGATGCTTAACCAAGTGAGCCACCCAGGTGCCCCAAGTGTCCAACTCTTGATTTCAGCTCAAGTCATGATCTCATGGTCATGTGATCAAGCCCCAAGTCGGGCTCTGCACTGAGCATGGAGCCTGCTTGAGATTCTGTCTCTCTCCCTCTGCCCCGTTCTCTGCTTGCACTTTCTTTCTCTCTCTCGCTCTCTCAAATACAATTAAAACAACAAAAACAACAACAACAACAACAAAAACATCTAGAGGCTTCCCACTGAACCAAGAATAAAACACAAACATTTTTCCTGGCTTATAAAGCACTATATAGGATTTTACCTCATCTACCTCTTTAATCTTATCTCCTACCATTCTTCCCCCATCCTCTACTATACTCCAGCCACATTAGTATGATTTCTCACAAAATCCATTACATTTTCTTCTAAGATCTTTCTGCTATTTTTTTCTCTTCTGCCTGGAATGTTCTTCTCACTGATTTTTGTACATCAGGAAGCTTCTTAGCATTCCCATCACAGTTTGTATGTTACCTTATTAGCAAAGCCTTTTGTTGTAATCATTTATTCATTAATTTTTTTTTTCATGAAGTACCAACTATATGGCAACACTGTTCTAGGTGCTGGGGGGAAAGTTTCTCAATTTATTAGTTTATTAATTTATTAGTTTATTAGTTTCTCAATTTATTAGTAATTAGGGAAGTACACATTAAAACCATAATGAGAGGGGCGCCTGGCGTGGCTCAGTCAGTTAAGCACCTGACTCTGGCTCAGGTCATGATCTCATGGTTCATGGGTTCGAGCCCCACATTGAGCTCTGTGATGACAGCTCAGAACCTGGAGCCTGCTTCAGATTCTGAAGCACCCCCTCCCACCCCCCGCCCTTCCCCATCCATGCTCTGTCTCTGTCAAAACTAAATAAACGTTAAAGAAAAACATTAAAAAAAACCAACCATATGAGAAACTTCTTCACAGGCAAAGAATGACTAAAATTAGATAAAGACCAACAGTCCTACATGTCGATGAGGATGTGGAACAATATGAACTGTCTTCACTGCAGCAATGTTAAAAGATCAAATTGGAAATAATTCAATGTTCACTAACAGAAAAGATAAACTGTATATTTATACAAAGGAAAATTATACAGTGATGAGACTAAACAATCTATAGCTACATTTAAAAATAACAATGGTTGAATTTCACAATTTTAAACAAAAGCAGCAAGACACAGAAGAACATATAAGAAGCCATTTATATAAAAATTAAAAACTTAAACTTGTTACCTGGGTACTTTCCTCCATGTTATACTTCTATCAAAAGTTTATAAAGAGTTCCTGTTCTTTAAATTGTTCAATTTTTATGATTATGAACCCATTATATCATAGAAAGTTAAGGATAATAGCTAGTCTATCATAGTTGATCAGACTAGAAGGTTTCCTTTAGGAACAAACAATGAAAAAATTGTTGTTTGGTCTTACCATAAGGAATAGTTGTGGCTCTCCTAACCAACTGGTCTGTTTTCATTACACATTCACTCTGAAATGTTTAAAGTGACATTTCCCCCTTTTTTGGTGCTGAGTGCTGAAAACCTTAGAGCCTGGTTTGAGGACCACTTATTAAGAAATATATTGATAATTCTGTGGTATGCATTTTTGCATGGGTCTTATTCATGGCTCCATATTACACTCCTATAGTTTTCTGTGTCTCACAAAATTGAAGTTTGCTACTCTGCATCATTTACAAATTCGCTTCATTATGTGTAGAACAACGCAGGATATTTATTGATCAACAAAAATGCTTTGAAGGTTTTTTCTTTTTTTAAAAAAATATATAGTTTGTTTTGGTTCTACTTCATTCTAAGTTTAATGCATTGGAGTCAACTGAAAGTCCTGATTCAAGCTTCTGCTACTTACTAGTTATGTGACTGTGGACATGTTATTTAGCCTCTCAGCTATAAAACGGGAATAATGATTTTTACAGGATAATTGTGAAGATTAAAATAACCATCCCAAGTATCTACACCTGGTTTACGAACTATTACTAGAAAGGGGGCGCCTAAGTCGGTTAAACATCCAACTTCGGCTCAGGTCATCATCTGGTGGTTTGTGAGTTTGAGCTCGGAGTAGGGCTCTGTGTGGACAGCTAGGAGCCCGGAGCCTGCTTCAGATTCTCTGTCTCCCTCTCTCTCTGCCCCTCCCCTGCCTGCGCTCTGTCTCTCTCTCTCTCTCTCTCTCTCTCTCTCTCCCCCTCAAAAATAAATAAGCATTTAAAAAAAAAGAGAAAACTTGCTCTATGTAGAAAACCTACTAAACAAATATAACTAGAATTACTTTCATGAGATCTTAAGGACATAAAGTACATTAAAACTATTATGACATCATAAAAATTCAGCAAAGCTGTTTAACTGGAAAACATTTAACTTTTAAAATAAATGAACTATCTTTAGACTGGAATAAATTTACCTATTCCTAGAACATCCACAAGAATATATCACCATCAAGAACAAATGAAAATATATAATCTATATTCAAAAACATTCTCAAATCAGCTGCTTAGCATGCATTTTCCTATAAAACACTGTAAATGGTAGCAAGGCTCCAAAGGACCCAGGGAAGCTAGTCAACTGGTAATTTGACTGAGACATAGGATTATACTTCTCAGTATGTCTACACCTAAAATGAGTCCTGAGTATATTTTCTTTGGCTACTAAATGGGAATAATCTTCTACCTTCTTCTAGATCCCTTTCCTGGCATTCAGAAAGTATTCTGTGTCTTTAGTGATCAGTAGCTATGAGAAGACAGACCTATGTTGCAAAAGTACATGGCTTATTCAAATTTCCTAGAAACTACAATTTTGGTTTATATATCTGACTTAAGTGTTCCTGATGCCCAATCTGCCTGATAAATTTCATTTTTCAAAACCCACCCCAGATGCTGTTACTATTTTATTCCTGTATGTTTCAAAGCAGGCTATAGCATATGGCGGTTAAGTGCATGAATGGGCTTAGAGTCATATACTCTGAACTAACACCCTATTTCTATTACTAATTCGTATATGACCATGGGGAGTTATTTAATACCCCAGAACCTCAGTTTTATTACATGTAAAATGTGAATAATAATGATGCTACTTACTTCATAGGAATGTTGTGAAGATTAAAAGAAATAATGTAAGTATAACATTTAGGAGTGTCTGACACAATGACTATTAAATGGTAACTACTAAATGCCATATTTTTCGTTATGTATTGCCATTTGTTTATTTGAATACCTATCTCTGTTGTTAGACTGTGAGCCCCTTGAGGGATATGCATTGTTTCAATCTTTAATTAATCTTTAGTTCTAAACCTAGTGCCTAGTAGGAGCTGTGATGACAGACGGATGGAAGCGTAGGAGGTAAGGAAGATGGAATAAGGAACACACACTTGAGTTGGGACCCAGGTTCTTTTCTATGTATGTATGTATGTATGTATGTATGTATGTATGTATGTATGTATTTTCTATGTATGTATGAGGACAGGATATAGGGATAAGGGAGAATTTAACCATGGCTCTTGCCACATCTGGGGCATCAAGGATTTCCACAGTGGTTTCTCTGAGGGTCTTGGTAGGGTATAAGAGTCTCCAAATTAAAAAATTTCTATGGGAAGTAGGTAAAACTAAAAGCATAAATTAGGTAGTGATGGTAGAAACTGCAGGGGTTGTGAGTCAGAGAAGGCATTTGGATGGATCACAGTAAACTGCAGGAAGTGAAGATAAATCTCCATTTGCAATGCTAACAAGGAGAGAAAGGGAGCTCTTGCTGCTAGGTCATTTACAGAATTCACTTATTGGATGTATGCAAAATAATGTGTCAGGGAGGAACAACACAGTTAAAATATTGTCATTAATTGAGTTTCTTTAGACTTTTAAATATTGATGACATATTTTCTAATCTAATTCAACTGAGAATACCACCATCATGTGGGATAATTATGAAGGGTAGTAATTATAAATATGAACTGTCTGACACAATTCTTGACCAATAGAGAGTACTCAATAAATAGTAACTACTAATGTTTTTTTTACAGATCAACACTATATTCAGTCATAAAAAATAACCCACTTAATCCTCTCTACTATTTCATAGAGCCAACTAAGTTAAGTGATCACAATTGTTATAACAAGTACAGAATTGCTATCCCTTTAGGAAGATCAATCTGCAACATTTCCTTCAGCATTTTGAGAAGTATAAAAATCAGCTAAGAAAGTATCAACAGTCACATGTTCAATAATATTAATAATTGAAAGTTAATTTTTATGTTGAAAGCTAAAGATTCTGGCAAATTCTAGCACACAGGCAAAAGTTAAGTTGGAGAGATCAGACTGACTTTCGTTAAGCCCCCCCCCCCCCATTGTGAATGAAAAATCACTAGAATGAAAAAGTGATTCCTTATTTAACCCTCTTGAGAAGCTGGTCCAACAAATAGTAATGTGTATAATAAATGTACTTACAACTATTATCTTGGTTTAAACTTACACTTGTTTTCATTTATCCGTTCCTTAATTATAAAACTTTGAAACAGGTGAAGGTATTAAAATCTGCTCAGGAAACATAATGAAAATGAACCTCTAACTAAAGATCTATAATGGTTTCACTTTATCTAGGAAATTTGATCTCTTCTAGCTTTGAAGATTCACCATAAGCTGGTTCTATTTAATCTACCCTTATTTCCCACAATTTACCCACATTAATTCTTAATTCTTAAGAGTCTGGCCTCTAAACTCCCAGACCCATGCTCAGTCACTCTCACCTCTGCATTCTTGTGTGGTCCCCACCTACACTGTACTCACCCCCTTCTCTACCATGTTTTCTCACTGGGGTCTGCTTAAACCCAGGACCTGTGTACTTTGAATAGTATGAGTATACAAAATTAGCATCTCGCCACAAGCTGTTCTAGTTTTTAACTTATACAATGTAGCTCTTTAACAGTAGAAAATTCTACTCTAGTGATTTTCTTTCCATGTTTGTGTAAGATGAAAGATTATTTTTCACAGGCCACACATAAAAAATGACATTAAAGTAAAACCTCTTGTGAACAGTTTTTTCCCAGTCCTGATGAGGAGAACAGCATTTTTAGGTAAGGATTATGACATGCAAAATTAATGTTTGCTGGGTGATTTTTAGACTATGCTTGGAAATACAGTCAATCCATATACAGTTTTCTTAATTTACCAACATTAAAGGTTCCTTATCACTCTAAGTCAAAATTATAAGGGGAAGATTGCTTTATTCTAGACAAAATTTCCTTTGAGAAAAACTTTTCAATACAAGGAATAATTCCTACGGTTCTCAAAACAATAAGACTTTCTAGAACATCTTATCTGTAACTTGTTCTTTCACACATAGCTTAGATCAGAACAGATTATAAAAAAAGCACACAAACAAATAAGTAAAGATTATTCATAATCCTGAATCCCTCAAATGCTATCATGGTTGCAAATGACTGGAATAACCACTCAAATTTCAGGACAAGTTAAATTAAACCACATCTAAGATTTATCAACTTTGTTAATGTTTTGTTTCTTCATTCAGAATTTACTTAGATTGATTACCTCCAGGAGGTATTACCCAAAACACTCAGACTTTAACTGAAGGATGTAATACCAGGAAAGAGTAATGTCCAAACTTTTTCCTTTGAGGTTTAAATTAATTTAGTGGGCAAAATGAATTTCTTTCTTAACAAATAAGGTTTATATAACCCATTCAAATCTTATCTCTGTGAATAAACCTTACTGTACAAATAATTCAAGGCAAGACACAAGCTTCTGTATTCATGTTTAGATAAATAGTTACCATTAGAAAATAATAAAAAACAAGGAAATTGACCTAAAGCCACATTAACAAAAAGTATCTCTCTAATCAAAGCACATTAATTTAAATTACTTAGTAGAGTTCTTAATAATACTATCTGAAAATTTCATGAGTTAAATTTCACAGATTCAAGGTAGTGCCAGTTTAAAAAGTGTTTAGGTACTAAGAAATCTGTTAACTGATATTAGGCAAGTATCCTTTTTTTGCAATCTCAGTAATACCACCATGAAAGGAGTAAGAAGACAAAAGTGAAAAGACTTCCCTCTATCTACAACGGTAAATAACGCTAATTATTCTATAGGTGTAAAGAAAACTTCAATTGAAGTAACTTTGACACCTAGACAAACTATCAAAGGTTTTCAGATTACACTAAAAAAAAATATTTGCCATGCAAATATTAATTAAGCATTTTAGATCACCATAAAAAGGCTTAAGGAAAATTATCCTCAATATTGGAATAGAACAAATTTTGGTAAAAAGAAGACAATTTTCTAAAATATTATTATTTAATTATAATCAGGGATTCACAGAAAATATTTATCAGGAAAGAGTCTGTCACAACCAGTAATACAGTGTTGTTACAATACAGAGGAAGGAAGAAAGAAATATGTGAAGATCAAAATTTTGATCACTTACCTCATGATTCAGCTCTGCTATCTGATCTTTCAGTTCCCTAATATACTGGTTAGAATCAGACTTGTTAAGCTGTCCTTGAAGCTTTCCTTCTTCTTTCTGTTTTATGACAATAAAACAAACCAAAAACAAGAGACAACTTTCACAGCATGTACTCAAATACTTTAAGATATAGGACAGCATAAGGGCATATCCTTTAACTAGCTAAATTCTGAACAAACCTGTTCTCAAACTATCTCTGAAAAGCAATTTATAGTAACTTATACTGATTATTTCTATATAATGCTTAGGGAAGTTGTTTATAACAAATACAACTTATAAAATGTACATTTTGAGAAACTCTCAGAAACCAACAGTTGAATGGTGTACTAGTGAAAAAATTACCTTAGAATTTCAAAGGCATTTTCTTACTTTGAGGATAAATGATTTTCTATCCATACCACAAGAGATTCAATGCTTAGTTGATAAGGCAGTGAGCCTCCCACAGCTACATGGGAATCAGCTTTTGTGTGGCAGAGGAGAAAGAGAAAAAAGAAAAGGTTCTGCAAACCACTCTTAAAAGGGGAAGGACAGCTCTGAATCTCTTGTTTAATTAGCTTAGGAATGTATGGCAGGAGTCCTAGATATAGCTGATTAAAAGGTGCTTGAATCCTAACAGCTAGTTTCAGAACCATATGTGATTATTTTCCAGGGATATAAATTGGGAAGGGGAGAAGCTGCCTTTTCATATACCATCTGAAAACAAATGTGACTTTTAAGACATAGGTCTTATTAGAGAGTGAAAAATGAGTTGTTTTTTATATTGCCAGATTATTTCTAAAAGCCATGTGATGACGCTTGAAATGTTAAGAAGCTCTGATCCAGAGACATCTATTAAAACTACTGAGTAACTCCAGATACCAACAAAGTACTAGTTTACTTTTAACACTCACCCATCACTTGGTTTCCTTCCATAGAGACAATCACAGTTGTTTTTTATTGTAATCTTCCCATGATATTTTGTACATATGTATCGAAACACATTTGCATACACACACATATTTTTACTAATACTACAGACACTATGAACACTGTTCTATACTTGCTATTATCTCTTAAGAATCCAACTTCAAGATCATTCATTATCAGTACCTACAGAGAAGATACACATTTCGATTTGAAAGAGCTTTGAAGTTTCTATAAAAGTTATCTTAGTGCTACTTGAATATTTATAGGGTTTTTTTTTAATTTTTTTTTAACGTTTATTTATTTTTGAGACAGACAGAGACAGAGCATGAACGGGGGAGGGCCAGAGAGAGAGGGAGACACAGAATCTGAAACAGGCTCCAGGCTCTGAGCGGTCAGCACAGAGCCCGACGCGGGGCTCGAACTCACGGACCGTGAGATCATGACCTGAGCCGAAGTCGGAAGCTTAACCGACCAAGCCACCCAGGCGCCCCAGATTTTTTTAAAAGTAGGTTTTAGGGGCGCCTGGGTGGCTCAGTCGGTTAAGTGTCCGACTTCGGCTCAGGTCATGATCTCGCGGTCCGTGAGTTCGAGCCCCGCGTCGGGCTCTGTGCTGACCGCTCAGAGCCTGGAGCCTGTTTCAGATTCTGTGTCTCCCTCTCTCTCTGGCCCTCCCCCGTTCATGCTCTGTCTCTGTCTCAAAAATAATTAAACGTTAAAAAAAAATTTTTTTTTAAGTAGGTTTTAAAATGTTCTGTAGAGGCACCTGGGTAGTTCAGCCAGTTGAGCATTCGACTCTTGAATTCAGCTCATGCTCCCAGGGTCATGGATTGAGCCCTGCATCAATCAGGCTCTGTGCTGAGTGTGGAGCCTGCTTAAGATTCTCATTTTCTCTCTTTCTCTTTCTTTCTTTGCCCTTCCCTCACCACATATGCACTCTAAAAATAATAATAATAATAATAATAATAATAATAATAATAATAATAAATAATTACAATAAAATGTGCTGTAGGTCCTGTAAAATTACCTTGAGAGTAACGGGTTGTTCTGCAGAGCACTTTCCAATGTGGAGCTCTCTACTGCTCTTTCCATTCACAGTAAGAAGAGACCCTGGACCTGGTTTGGTACTCTCACTGCAGCCAAGTCATGCTCTACTTTCCTCTACACATCTCCCAACATCCTTGGCAGAAAGAACTAACTAGAACTGCTCCAGTAACAGAATGAGTGGCTCCCCTATAAAGTCAGGGTATCATTCCAACAGGATTACTCTTCTGCATGAACCATCCTTGCCATCCCGATTGCATTCTTATGTAACTTTAGTTTGTTCTTCAAATCCTTTCAACAAGCTATTCCTATAAGCCCACTCTTTTTGTTTTTTTGTTCTTCTCCTTTTGGTCACCGGTCTTAAAAACCTTTCACTAGAATATGGCCTGCTGAAGCAGTTAACTAATATTTGTATAGATATAAAGAACAACTATTATTCCTAGAGGCTTTAAAACTTTTCTTATATATTTGAACACATGAATATCACATATAATCACCTAAGCAAAGAACTAATTTAGGGGCACCTGGCTAGCTCAATTGGTAGAGCATGTGACTCTTGATCTCGGGGTTGTGAGTTTGAGTCCCACACTGGGTGTGGAGATTACTTAAAAATAAAATCTTAAAAAAAATAACTAATTTAATAATTATATTCCAAATGTGCCAGGCTTCATAAACATATTCAACAGACACCTTATGATTTTTAGCCACTAGCCTGTATTTAAGAAAATATATATATATTTTTAAATTTTAGTTAGAAATACTAGCTTGAGCCAAAGCAATACTGAAAAGGAAGAACAAAGCAGGAGGTATCACAATGCCAGATTTGAAGATACACACTACAAAGCTGTAGTAATCAAAACAGTTTGGTACAGGCAAAAAAAATAGACATACAATTAATGGAACCCCAGAATAGAAACTCCAGAAATAAACCCATTATTATATAGCCATTTAATCTATGACAAAGGAGACAAGGATATACAATGGGGAAAAGACGGTCTCTTCAATAAATGGTGGTGGGAAAACTGTACAGCTACATGCAAAAAAATGAAACTGAACCACTTAAACCACACACACACACACACACACACACACACACAAACACACACACAAAACGTCAAAATGAATTAAAGACCTAAATGGAACACCTGAAACCATAAAAATCCTAGAAGAGGGCACAGACAGTAATTTCTCTGACATTAGTTGTACCAACATTTTTTCTAGATATGTCTTCTAAGGTAAGGGAAACAAAAGCAAACACAAAAGTAAACATAAACTATTGGGGCTACACCAAAATAAAAAGCTTTCTGCACAGCAAAGGAAATCATCAACAAAACAAAAAGGCAAAAACAAAACAAAAAGACAACCTATTGATTGAATGGGAGAAGATAGTTGCATACAATATATCTAATAAGAAAATTTTTCATTCATATATATATATATACCTATATATATATATATATATATATATATATCCAAAATATATAAAGAACTTGTGCAACTCAACACCAAACACCCAAACAATCCAATTAAAAAATGTGGAGAGGACTTGACATTTTTGTAAAGAAGACACAGAAAAGATGTTCAACATTACTCATCATCAGGGTAATGCAAATCAAAACCACATAATATATCACTTCACACCTGTCAGAATGAATGGCTAGAATCAAAAAGATAAGAAATAACAAGTGTTGGCAAGGATGTGGAGTATGAGGAATCCTCATGACCTATTAGTGGGAATGTAAATTTGTACAACCACTGTGGAAAACAGTATGGAGGTTCCTCAAAAAATTAAAAATAGAATAACTATCTGAGGGGTGCCAGGGTGGCTCAGTCAGTTGAGCGTCCGACTTCGGATCAGGTCATGATCTCACGGTTGACAGGTTCTCGAGCCCCGCATTGGGCTCTGTGCTGACAGCTTGGAGCCTGGAGCCTGCATTGGATTCTGTGTGTGTCTCTCTCTCCTCCCCTCCCCCATAATGCTCTGTCTCTCTCTCTCAAAAAAATATATAAACATCAAAAAAAATTAAAAAAAAAAAAAAAGAATAACCATTTGATCCAGTATTTTCACTATCAGGTATTAACCCAAAGAAAACAAAAACACTAATTCAAAAAGATATATGCACCCCTATGTTCATTGCAGCATTATTTACAATAGCCAGGAAGAGCACAACCTAAGTGTCTATCAATAGATGAATGGATAAGGAAGATGTAGTACGTATGTGTGTGTATGTAATGTATGTATACACACACACACACACACACACACACACACACACAAATACATACACACAACAGACTATTACATATCCATAAAAAAGGATGAGACTGTGCCATTTGAGACAACACAGATGGACCTATTATGCTAAGTGAAATGGACCTATTATGCTAAGTCAGACTGAAAAAGACAACTACCATATGACTCTACACATAAGTGGAATCTTAAAAAAAAAATAATGAAAAAATGAATAAACATACAAAAAGCAGAATCAGACCTGCAAATACAGAGAACAAACTGATGTTGCCAGAAGGGAGGTTTATAGGGTTGGGCAAAAGGTGTGAAGGGGAGAGGGAGATACAGGCTTCCAGTTATGGAATAAGTAAGTCACATGAATAAAAAGCAGATCATAAGGAATATAATCAATGATATTCTAACAGCAATGTCATGGCACAGATGACAGCTACACTCGTGGTGAACACAGAGTAATGTATAAATTTGCCAAATCACTAAGCTGTACATCTGAAACTAGTATAACATTGTGTGTCAATTATACTCAAATAAGAAATGTTTGACCAGAGCAAGGCAGAACCAAAACAGCAGAGATACTGACTCAGAATCCTAATCAAACCATCTCTGAAGCCTTCCCTACTTGTTTTCATTTACACTAAAACTCTGGTTGGCAAGCATAATTTGTTCCGGAAACATGCTCGTAATCCAAAGCATTTGTATATCAAAGCGAATTTCCCCATAAGAAATAATGGAAACTCAGATGATTTGTTCCACAACCCAAAAATGTTCATATAAAAATGATTACAATACTGTAATACAAAATAATAAAAAAAATACAAAACATACGGAAAAATAAATTAACATGCACTTACCTTTGAAAAGCTTTGTGGTTCGTTCACAGGGGGTTATTGTGTAGGATGATTTTCACTATCACTAATGGAATCACTGCTATCTACTGGCTCAATGGATTCTTTTTCTGCATGGGGACCACTGTATATGTTCACACAGATGTTGACTACAGTACAGTATTAATAAACTCTTGTCATATACTGTAAATTATTTAATATAGCTGGCAATAAGGCAGCAGAGAAAAGGGTCTACATCTGTAGGCAGCCTGACCTAGGTATAAAGCAAAGTATTCCTAAGCTTACTCTTGTATGGAAAAGCGAACGACTGTCCATCCATAGGTGCTTTTAAGTGACAAAAATACACTAGTGTCAGTTGTGGGCACCTTCCAACATTCTGAAAAATCACTGATTTCTGCCAAACACTGTGGTCTGAGACTGAGCATCCAAGCATGGGAGACGATCACCCACAATTCCAGAGAGAGAGAGAGAGAGAGAGAGAGAGAGAGAGAGAGAGACAGAGAGAGAGACACCATTGTCTCAGCTGTGATCACGTGGCATTTGACATCATGTACTACTCGTATTGCAAGACATTGCTCATTTATCAAGTTTATCATTTATTAGAAATGTTTGCTCATCTTGTGCAACACTTACAGGACAAGTTACTCACAATCCAAGGTTTTACTGTATATGAATGAATGAAGTCCCTTTATTATTTAAACCAGTTTAAATATGGGTTTCTGTCACTTGTAAACAAAGTAATAATAGCTAACATATCTTGAACACTTATCAGACGTTCTCAATTGAGGTTCCCCAAAGGAATTAAGTCCTAATGCCCAAACATCACTGTATGTAATAATTTAACTTTCCTCCTATGCATCTAGAGTGGTACTATGTACCATACTTAGAAGAACTGAGAAAATAGTTACTCAGATTATTTTCTGTAGGATTTAATTCTCTTGTACAATCCTGATGGAGAGGGACTGGGGCTGACAATGTGCTAACAACTGTTCTAAGCTCTTTACATGTAATCATCACAACACCTCTGTGTAATAGAAACTATTATTCCTAACTGAGTGAACCAACAATTGCCTAAGAATTACATAAACAGTTGACACATTTTTCCCCCACAGCACTCTAAACATGAGTTTGCCTGAGGAGGCAAGAATATATGGGAATTTATGCAAAGGATCAAGCAAATTAGCTTTCTTGGATTTGTTTCAAAACTTTACTTGAGTTATTTATTTTAGCCCACACTTATTTCAATGGGAATTGCAATATAAAAAGAAAAAAATTAAGATGAAATGCTAAAGCATACTTTCATTTATGGCCCTAAGCTAATGACTCATATTATCAATTTATAGTTGTCTAATACTGCTTACATGTAATTATGCCTGCATCTGATTTTTATCCACTCCCCATTTTAAATAAAATATTTCAAAAACAGAGAACAAAAGAGTAATATAATAAAGACTAATAAACCTATCACCCAAATTCACTCTGTTTCATGACTACCCCTTCCCATAATTTTCCTTGGTTCTAGACTTACTCCATCTCAGTCCCGTATATTCCCAAAGTAGGAAAGGATTATGTCAAGCACTAGGAATAAGTAGTGAGTCAAGAAGGAAGAAAAGAATGTAGAAAAGAGAAAAAAAATATGGAGAGAGAATATTTGCTGACATAAAATAAATAAAGTCATTATCCTTATAGAAGGTATTTTCCAAATCCTGTATGTGACCTGGTAAATGGCAGCAGCAGCAACTGATTAAGTAAATATACTTCCAAAGGGGGCTACTTTGAGTATATGTGTTCAGCTGTACTCTTTGATGGCTTTTAAGTCTAATTTTAGCATCATATCATATTAATTACCTTGAAAATAATTGCTGATTAAATGGAAAGTGCAATTGACTACTAGGAAGAAATCCTTATGGATGAGATGGAAAGGCTAGATATTTGTGGTTTAGAATCAGATTTAGAAAAGGTACCTTTAAATCTGGTCCCCAGTGAAGGTAAAGTTCTTGAGGATTTTGGATATCCCATAGCAATAATATCATTCAGAACAAAATAAAATTCTCAGGGCGAATAAAATGACAAAGCCCAAGGTAAGTTCTAATGTTCCAAGACAGAAGTTCAAGAAAGCAAAATACTTTAGGTCTGAAAGGCTGTTGAATGGCCACTAACAATAATTAATACCAATTCTTTCCTGTAGGGAAACCTGCATGATAAACAGTCTGGCAAGACACAAATCATTAAATGTGTTTTACAAAAGTGACTAAGAGGGGCACCTGGCTGCAACTCTTGATCTTGGTGTCCTGAGTTTGTGTATAGAGAGCATTTAGATTAAAAAAACAAAAACAAAACAAAACTAAAAAAAAAAAAAAAAAAAAAAAAAAAGTGACTGACTCCATAGATGTTTCCCCTAAAGGTGAGTCTTAGTAAGGTTTAGCCAAAGTTTTGCACCCTGATTTCTTTAGAGGAAAGGCAATATTTAATAAAAAAAATTGGGCAGTTGAGAAATTTTACAATAAAGAAATTTAATGTTTGTAACAACAGCTTGTAAGGCATACTGATTAAACTGAGGGCAAAGGAAGGGTAATTAAGCAGCTCTGCACTCTAGAAGTGACCCCCATCCCTGCACACTTATCACATATTAGTAGCATACCAGTGTGACAGACACACCAGTCGAAAAGCTCTGCCTAAGGTATTCTGATTGAATAGTCTGCTTTAAGCAAATCTAGCTGATATTTCAAAAACTGAAGTGAAGTCAGAGAGGTCCTAAGTGCTATTTAATAAATTAAAATGTATAAATAACTTTTTATCTAAGTCTGTGGTTTTTATGTTCTGCAAATGGGTTCTCATTTAAATGATGAACTGAACCCTTTTAAGGACTCTCTTGAAATCAGGTAACTAAATAACTACACATTTACAGTGCCAAAAAAAAAAAAAAATCCAGTTAACTATTACATTCTAAAAAGTGGATAACAATTTAATTTCACTTCTGAGACAATTTATTCAATTATCTAATGTTTAGGATTATTTTTTGCAAAAATTTTTATACCTTTCTATTTTCAAGCAATGTCTACATAGTTCTTTCTGATAAGGTGGGAAAATGTCAGCTACACTAATAAATTTACCAGTAACCTGTATTTTCTTTTGGTCTAGCTGATAACAACAGATTGCCAGTTAAGTGATTTCCTAAGCAAAACTCATTAGGTAAGTAACAAACTTAAAGAGCTCCAACACATCAACAATCTTGGTATTCTATAATTTCACTGAACACACCTTAAATATATAACTTTTTGTCATGCAATAAAAGAAACTTTATATTAAGAGACCATAAAGTAATATTTATAAAAGGCTTACTTAAATGCACTTTTACTCTCGGACCTTTCTTTCAGTAATTATTTCAGCAATTACCATTATGATATCTATAATAATCTAATTCATATTGAGGCCTTAAGCCATAGAGTTCCATGTATAAGTCTCTGAGTCAAAAGGTCATTAATAACCTAAAGATATGCATGTTTAAGTAATTAAGGATAGAGTATAACAACTTTAACTTACTCTGAAATGCATCAAAAAATAAGATAGCTAAGGGGCCCCTGAGTGACTCAGGTGGTTAAGTATCCAACTCTTGATTTTGGCTCAGGTCATGATCTCACAGTGGTGAGATCCAGCCCTGCCTGGGGTTCCATGCTAGGCATGGACCTCCTTCAGATTCTCTCTCTCCTTCCTCTGCCCTTTCCCCACTCACACTCCTGAGCTCTCAGAAAAAAAAAAAAATATAGCTAGAATGGTGGATAGACACATATCTAATAAAGCAACAGATGAAACAAATATCAAAAATATTAATACTAGAATGGAGGTGGTGGGTTTGTGATGTTCTCTGTTGAACTCTTTCAACTTCTGTATGTTTGAAAATTTTCATAGTAAAATACTTGGAGAAGACATCAATAAAAAAAATAATACACGCCCTCTCCCTCGAAAGCAAGCACTTAGTCTATACTGTAGTTCATTTCTATATGTGAAAAGGTATTTATTTCCCAAGGTTACTTGTACTTCATTTAAAACCTACCTCTTGCTCTAGGATTCGAACTTTCTTCACTTTTTTACTAGAAACTTAAGAAACTGAAAAGTAATATTATACCATAAATTACTTTATTAAAACAATCTAATTTTAGCTGAGTTACAGTTCATCTCTGTAATAGTTTCAAGTAGATTTTATGGTTGTTACATCAAGATCTATTTTCTCTCCTTTATTATGTAGTGGTCATAGTACAGGAATTATCCCCATCCTTAACCCCACAGGTAGGCTCTGATTGGTAGGTAGGGTTTAAACCAAACAGGATAATCAGATCTGTTTGCATTGTGACTACTTCTGGTCTTGCTCAAACTGTGTGACTCTTAAAACTTTTACTGGAAATTATGGGTTACAGTTTTTTATTCTGCATATTATGCAAACATATAAGGCTCATCTGTTAGCCATTTTAACACGATGAAAAAAACCTCCTAAGGATAAAAAATGACAAGCAAAGCAGAGCTTTCAGAATCATGGCTAATGCAACAAGCTGGAGCCCAAATCAAACTGTTCCTTAAGTATATCCTACTTTTGGACTTTTCAGGTACATGAACCAATAAAGCCCCTTTATAATTTAAGCCATACATAAATCCAGAATTGAGTTTTCTGTTACCTTCAATAAAAACATCCTACCTAATAAATATTTTTTTAAAAATATGGCTAGGTATTTTGATAAAATATATACATAAAATTTACCATTTAAAAAATATATGGCTAGGTAAGTGAATATAATATAAACAACATAATCTAGGAAATGGTTAAAACAGTGATTGCCAAAGATGATTATTGTTGGGAGTTTTGTAAACACATGGATTAAGAGAATCTATTGCTGACCTAATGAATTCTAAATATCTGGGAATGGGGCTTGAAAATCAGTACACATTGAAAGCTACACCCAGATTTCAAACTATATTACAAAGCTGTAATCATCAAGACAGTATGGTACTGGCACAAGAACAGGCACTCAGATCAATGGAACAGAACAGAGAACCCAGAAATGGACCCACAAACATATGGCCAACTAATCTTTGACAAAGCAGGAAAGAATATCCAATGGAATAAAGACAGTCTCTTCAGCAAGTGGTGCTGGGAAAATTGGACTGTGACACGCAGAAAAATGAACCTGGACAACTTTCTTACACCATATGCAAAAATAAACTCAAAATGGATGAAAGACCTAAATGTAAGACAGGAAGCCATCAAAATCCTCAAGAAGAAAGCAGGCAAAAATCTCTTTGACCTTGGCCACAGCAACTTCTTACTCAACATGTCTCCGGAGGCAAGGGAAACAAAAGCAAAAAAGAACTATTGGGGCCTCATCAAAATAAAAACTTCTGCACAGCGAAGAAACAATCAGCAAAACTAAAAGGCAACAGACAGAATGGGAGAAGATATTTGCAAACGACATAAAGGTTAGATAAAGGGTTAGTATCCAAAATCTATAAAGAACTTATCAAACACAACACCCAAAACACATAGAAGAAATGGGCAAAAGACATGAATAGACACTCCTCCAAAGAAGACATCCAGATGGCCAAATGACACATGAAAAAATACTCCACATCACTCATCATCAGGGAAATACAAAGCAAAACCACAATGAGACACCACCTTACACCTGTCAGAATGGCTAACATGAACAACTCAGGCAACAAAAGATATTGGCTAGGATGCGGAGAAAGAGGATCTCTTTTGCACTGCTGGTAGGAATGCCAACTGGTGAGGCCACTCTGAAAAGCAGTCTGGAGGTTCCTCAAAAAATTAAAAATAGAACTACCCTATGACCCAGCATCTGCACTACTAGGTATTTATCCAAGGGATACAGGTGTGCTGTTTTGAAGGGACACATGCACCCCAATGTTTATAGCAGTACTATCAACAATAGCCAAAGTATGGAAAGAGCCCAAATGTCCATCGATGGATGAATGGATAAAGAAGATGTGGTATATATATACAATGGAGTATTACTCCGCAATCAAAAAAATAAAATCTTGCCATTTGCAACTACGTGGCTGGAACTAGAGGGTACTATGCTAAGCAAAATTAGTCAGAGAAAGACAAATATCATATGACTTCACTCGTGTGAGGATTTTAAGAGAAAATAGATGAATATATGGGAAGGGAAGCAAAAATCATATAAAAACAGGGAGGGAGACAAAACATAAGAGACTCTTAAATATGGAGAACAAAGAAGATTACTGGAGGGATTGTGGGGGGGGGGGATGGGCTAAATGAGTAAGGGACATTAAGGAATCTACTCCTGAAATCATGGTTGCACTATATGCTAACTAATTTGGATGTAAATTAGAAAGTAAATAAAACTGTTAACCAGAAAAAAACAAAAAGAAAGCTACACAAGTGGTGGTTCTGACACAGCCAGTGTGTAGACCTACACTTGAAACACACTGGTTTGTACAACCTTTGAAAATTAACTATTTTTAAACACAAATTCAAAATTCTATATATATACCAGTTATAAAATACTTTTATCTTTCTTAAAAAATCTCAAATAATATTTTTTAAGTTTATACTCATTACAGAATTTATTCAGTATAGTTTTTTTATATAAAAAAAGAGACAGAGGTGCCTGCCTGGGTGGCTCAGTTGGTTAAGCATCATCTGACTCTTGATTTCGGCTCAGGTCATGATCTCATGGTTCATGAGTTTGAGCCCCATGTGGGGCTGTTGGCATGGAGCCTGCTTCAGATTCCCCCTCCCTCTCTCTCTGCCCCTTCTCAGCTCATATGCACACACATTCTCTCTCTCAAAATAAATAAAAAAATAAATTTGAAATTTCAAAAAAGAGGTAAATACTTCTCTTAACTACCACCACAATGGTAAATGTGTTAAATGACCAAGACACATCAACTTATTTACAAATAGTCTCTACATTCCCAGAGAGAAAATATTTTAGAATGAAAATAGAAGAAAACTGGCAAGGGTTCTTAAATTAATTTCTTTCAATTCTACTGTCAGTTTCACTTCATGTTATTTCTATGTTAGTTTCAGCTGGTCAGTTCCCTGTCTACAGAGGTTGGCTGAATTTTGAACTCAAATCCCTTTCTTGGTTAACCTAGCTCTCAAACAGAAAATGTTATTTTAAAGTTTAGTAATGTATGATGAGGAACTAAACAATGTTTAGGATCAGAAAAAAATCCCACATATATGATCCCTACGACTGAATACTAAGATAACTATTCAAAAGAATGAAGAAACACCAAAGATTTGAGAACCAGCTGAATAATTCTTTAAAAACTTAAAACTATCAATACCTACGAGAAGATATGCCAGTAAATAAGGGATCCAATTTTCTAAGCTTTTTACTAGGTAACAGGTTGATAGAGTTAAAAAGCTATTTTCTTTAATATAACCATAAATGTGCATAGAGAAATATTTTGCTAAGAGCAGTGATTCTGGTGTTTGACTACTTGGCCTGTTTTTTAGTGACTTTAGGTATATACATTCACCAGGTTTATCCCTGCAACCACAGGGAGCTATAATTCAGGAAAGGATGAGGCAGAGATATAAAGTGCCCAGGATGTATCACATATTCTGCTACAGTTGATTGAAAAATTAGTCCCTGCTGTAGTCAGCAGGAAAAAAGTGAATAGGTACTTGTGCAATGTGTATACATTCACAGTAGCAAGCAGACATTGAAATCAGAGATATCCTCGCCTACATCTACTGTATACTCCAACATACTATTTAAAAAGTTGAACAATTAAATGTGGTGGTGCATGGAGCTAGAAAAATTAAGTAAAAATGTGAAAGACTTCCTCTGTAGCTCTAAGCAGCATGCTTCTCACATATTATATTGCAGCAAAACTGAGATGAGTAGGATGTTAACTTGCTTTGAACAAGTGTTTGGAAGAAAAAGTGTATTATATTAAAAAATATTGTAGAGGTGAGAAAAGAGGAGGCAGGGGCTCAGGTTTGTTTAACTCACAAATTTAGCCTCATTTTTTACATATAATTGTAATAGGTATGTCTAAGAGTCTTATTTGTTTCTTTATCTGTTTTTAATGCTGGTTATAACTTACCCTATCTTGGCACAGGAAGGACACTTCCTTAGAGACAGGAAGATAGCAGATTTTAAAAGCTGTGTTTCAAGCCATAGGCTTTTTAATACCCTATGCAACTGGATAATTTGCTTAGAAGTTTTTGGGTTTTTAAAGAGAATTTAACCAGTTAATACCCAGTTAATGTAACAGATGCATAGATGCAAAACATGAAAAGCACCTAGTCTGTCATTTACATTTGCAAAATTTTCCTCTAGCCTTTTCAGTTTTCAAATATTTCAAATCTACAGAAGAGGTGAAATAATAGTACAATACTCATATACCATTCAGCTATATTCACCAATTACTTTTTTGCTACATCTGCTTTTGTTCTCTCAGTACGTGTATCTTCTGAACCATTTGAATGTAAATTGCAGATATGACACTTCCCTACTATATATTTCAGCATGCATTTCCTAAGAACAAGGAACTGCCTCACATAACTAAATGCCACTAACACACTTAAAGTAATAGTTTAACATCACAGTATCATCGAATACATAGCTCCTATTCAAATTCCCTTAGAAGGGTCCTAAATGGTGGTGCCTGTGTGGCTCAGTTGGTTAAGCGTCCAACTTCGGCTCAGGTCATGATCTCACTGCTTGCGAGTTCAAGCCCTGTATCGGGTTCTGTGCTGACTGCTGAGCCTGGAGCCTGCTTCAGATTGTGTGTGTCTCTCTCTCCGCCCCTCTCCCACTTGCAGTCTCTCTCTCTCTCTCTCAAAAATAAATAAAACATTAAAAAAAATTTTAAAGGGTTCTAAAGGGTTTATTACTATCCAGAATCAAACCAAGGTTTATGGTTACACTTGGTTATTGTGTATCTCTTTACCCTCTTTAAATCTGTAATAGTCCCTCTGCTTTTTGTCATGACTGTTAATATTTTTAAGAGTTCAAGTCTAGAGATTGTGTATTATCCAAGCTGAAATACAAAAATTTCCCATTCCAACAAAACTCCAAGTCAAGTACTGTTTTTATTTCTTTTTTCCAAACCCAATAGGCAGCAGGATAAAACTAATATAATGTATATTTAAAGTTTGGTTGTGTTAAGGGAGTAACCACAGAAGACATGGCCAGAGAAACTTAAATATCTGAAGCCAAAGACTAAGAAAATGTATAGGAATAGCACTAGAAGACAGCACTTTATAAATTATGCTGGTAAATATTTACTTTATTATTTTATTATTTATATATATTTGATAAAAAGATACACATAATGAATATTAGTAGTTATGACTTGTTTTTTTGTTTTTTTTTTTTTTTTTTTTTTTTTGCCTCTTACTAAGAAACTAACCTATAGGTTTAACTCTTCAATCATGGGAAGTCTAAATAACTCTGTCCATACTTCACATCACTTTAAACACACACAAAATGCCTTTTAACCTGTCATTTGTCTCTTTGCAAAAATATTCTACGTAGTAAATAGATGATTTTAAGTTTGTTTATTTATTTATTTATTTTGAGAGACAGGGTACAAGCAAGGGAGGGGCAGAGAGAGAGGGAAGAGAGAGAATCCCAAGCAGGCTCTGCACTGTCAGTGCATAGCCCAATGTGGGTCTCAAACTCATGAACTGTGAGATCATGACCTGAGCCAAAGGCAGATGCTTAACTGACTGAGCCACCCAGTGCCCCTGTAGTAGGTAGATGACTTTAAATTCTGGGAAAAGCATAGAGGTAGTCATCAAGAAAAGACTAAAAAAGAGAGGACTTGTCATAAAAGGAAAGCATCGAATATCACTTATTCAGCTTCACCTTGCTCAGTGAGGCAGTGCCTACAGCGGGAAAATCCTGTAGCTTAAAAAAAATGTGATTCATCTTCTGGATGGCTGGAACCATCATATTTCAAAATCCTCATATTCCACGTCATGAGGGTTTATCACCTCAGTGGAAGATTCATCTCCACTTTTATTTCTTGGCTTTGTATTTTATATTTTGTTTTTAATATCACAAAGTTAAACTCCAAATAGGTGCTCTTGTGCAGTGTAAAACAGCTTTTGTCTCACTTTTTCCCCTATCAGGAAAGGATATATGATGAAATCCTATTTACTAATGATAAACACTGTCATGCTAGGTTAAGACCTGACAAGTCCTTTGGTAGTAGTGTCTTGGGATACTGAGACTTTTAAACAATTAGTTCCAAAAAGCCTTTCTAAATCTAAGCAAGTATCAGTTCATCTTTTTGTCATTCCACTACTCAGCATTGTTATTTCTTGAGATCCTCTTCTGCCAGCTTGAAGACTATCACGGTCTAGACCTATTATTTTCATACTTTGGATTCTGATCACCAATTCTTTCTCTTAGCAAGATTTTCTCCAGACTGATAAATTAAAAAGCTGTCCTCTTTTTTAGCACTGCCCCTGTACTTGTGCATTATCTTCATAAGTGGCTTGACCCAAGCATGGCCTAGATCCAACAGCATTAGAGCATTAAACAGACTCAGGAGCTAACTAACTTAGCAAGGATCACATGGCTATCTAGGAAAAAGCCAAGGGTGAAATCAGGTTCCACTCCTACTCCCATATTTGTGCAACAAACTACAGCAGGATATATGTTAGAATTGTTTTTCTAAAAATGGTGCTGATAATTTTATGTATTCATGTTATCTTTTCCTGGACCCTCCATAAAAAGTGATAGTAAGCCAAAGTTGGGGAATACATTCCTTAGCTGTTGAAGTTTGTCACGTATCTTCCTTAGCATCAGATAACCAGACAGCTTCCTATATATTCATTTCACTGATAAAACATGCTCTTCTCTCATTTGTTTAAAGGACACATGAAGAGCTGATTTTGCCAACAAGAATTTTTATCAACTTATTAGACTACTAGAGTACTGGAATTTGATAAGGAGCCAGCCACTTTTATCAAGTATAGATGAAGGCCAGTATGAAAAACCCAATTATAATTACTTATCAATTCAGTAATCTCTTCTCATATGAAGTCAAGGGAGAACAAGGTATAAAAAAGAAAACAAAGATAAGTCAAAGACAGCCTATATAAACATAGTATCAATAATATGCATTTGAAATTAATAACTCATACTATAAAATTAATTTCGTCTATAATTTCAATGAGATAGTTTGGCTTGGCTGTGAATAATATTGTTATTAAATCATTTTTCTCACTGCTCCCCTATCAAAAATTCATCACCTTTAGCTTATGATTTGGGAGTTCACCTGATATATAGAGGAATTTAAATGCCTCGGGGAAAAAAGTAGAGAAAAACAATTCAAAAATATATCATTTCTATTCATATTTCCTATAATTGATCAATGTTAAAATCTTGAAAGATGTACAGTCAGCTTTTTTAAGAAAGAGAAACAATTGTTTCTGTAAAATTATACTTTTACCTTAAACAACTCAAAGGAAAAAATATAACAATGAAAATTAAATCTTAAACTTTAGCTGAAATTGATAAAAAAGAAAATATAGGGAACTTGAGTCAGGTTTCTGTCCAAACTGTGTCCCTTGAGTTGTAATTTTAATTGCCCAAATAAATGACTGTTTGCTACATAAAAAAAAAAAAAAAAAAAGCACAGTGAATGCAAAGTGTTTCTTCAATACAAGAGGCATAATTTCCTTAAAAAAAAAAAAAGACCTCTAACTTTAAGTGTTTATGAAAAACATTTAGATGCTGGAGTCCATTTTTTTAAAATTACATACTTTAAACTCATTTGCCTATCTTGCTGTAAAGATATATGTACATTTATACTTGGTTTCATCTCCCCTATCTCCACTTCCAGATTTTTCATAACATTGTTACACTGTCAAAGTTTGAAGGAAACCATCCTAACCTGTACCCCTTTATTCCCATGTTTGTTTAGTATTAGTTCTGTATTCAAATTAATTCAATAGTTACCACCTCTCTTTTTAAACAGCACCTGCATTTCTCAGTTCTTTGACTTGTTTTAAGCTAGATTTCACAATTCCTAGTTTTTTGAAGAAAGAACTGTGGAAACAGTATCCCAGCAGTCTTTCACACTGGAAAATGCCAACCTGTCTCTTCAATATATTTAAATGACACCTTGTTAGGTTATAATATCTTTGGGTCACCCAAACTCAGAATTTTGTAGACTAGTACTAAGAGAACCTTCTATGATGACAGAAATGTTTTCTACCTGCATTGTCTAATGTGGTAGCTAGTAGCTACTGAGGCTATGGAGCTAAGTGTGACTGAGGGACTGATTTTAATTTTGTTTAACTTAAATCAATTGAAATTTAAATTACCACATGTGGCTAGTGGTTACTGTACTGGAGAGTGCAGCATAGCCACTGCTCCATTGGTTTCTGGCCTTGAATGTGCCATGAGAAATGTGGAGGACAAGTCTTAATTTTCCCATACAATTTTGTGGATAATTTGCTTTGAGTGTTTATGGAGTATTGTGTGTCAAAATTTTCTGGAACACAGAGTGTTCTTTTAATTTGTGTATTTAAATCTTCCTGAATTTCAGGGACCTCTTCTTGTTTACATATTAAAAAAAAATTTTTTTTTTTAGTATTTATCTATTTTTGAGAGACAGAGAGATAGAGCATGAGTGGGGGAGGAGCAGAGAGAGAAGGAGACACAGAATCCTCAGCAGGTTCCAGGCTCTGAGCTGTCAGCACAGAGCCCAATGTGGGGCTCGAACTCATGGACCACAAGATCATGACCTGAGCCAGAGTCAGATGCTTAACCGACTGAGCCACCCAGGAACCCCAATTGTTTATATATTTTTTAAATTGAAGTGTAATTAACATACAATGTTATATTAGTTTCAGGTGTACAATATAGAGATTCAACAATTCTATACATTACTCAGTGTTCAGCAGGTCAAGTATACTCTTAATCTTCTTTATTTCATCCATCCTCCCACCTATCTCTCCTCTGGTAACCACCAGTTTGTTCTCTGTATTTAAAGAGTGTGGGGGTTTTTGTTTGTTTTTTTTTTTTTTTAAGTGTATGTCTGTCTGTCTGTCTGTAAATAATCTCTATACCCAACATGGGGCTCGAACTCACGACCCTGAGATGAAGAGTTGCATGCTCTTCTGACTGAGCCAGTTAGGTGCCCCTGTTTAGGTTCTTAAATTTCACATATGAGAGAAATGATATGGTAGATATAGTCAATGGAATATTACTCAACCATAAAAAAGAATGAGACTTACCATTTGCAACAACACAATGGATCTAAGGGTAAAATGCTAAGTGAAATAAATCAGTCAGAGACAGACAAATATCATGATTTCACTCATATGTGAAACTGTTCATATTTTTTTTAATACATCTTCTATTTATTGTGGGACACCAGTTATCCTTAGTGTTAGATTATCTATCATTCATCCATACCTGTTAGCTAATAACTGTTTTACATTCTTAATCTCTGCATTCACTATGATTATCTCAAGCTTTTCTTCCATGCCAGTATTCTACTTTTCAATACTGTTTATTGAATAGACTACTCTTTTCTAGTTTCTGCAGTGATGCACTGGGTTTCAATTTGCTTCCCTAGCACCATCTTATTTCTTACATCAGTATTTTTTATCATCTTTTGATTTCTTAATTTTATTGAAGTCATGTTTGTTTCATAGTATGAAGCAATTGTAATTCCTCTCTTATCCTTAAGTTACCTTCCTTCTTTCTTTCTCTTTTTTTGCTGAAATAATATAAACCAAGTTGCTGTGCCATTTCTTCTCATGCTCATGGCTGGGTGACTATCAAGATATTTCAAATGCTTTAAGAATATAGGTTACTTATTAACTCTTTTTTCCACCATATTTAAAAATCTATTTTCTTTGCCCTCCAAGCTCAAGTTTCTTTGAGAACTTTTGTATAGCCTGAGGAATAACACAGGGAAAGGAAGAACCTGGCTAAATAAGGACCTTATTCTTCTGAGATTTTGTTAAATATCTGTTATTATCTAACTGGGAGGATATACGTCAAAACCTGGGTTTTAAGATTCGTATAATTCCCCAAATTCAGTGTGTTATCCCCAAGGCCTTCACTTTAAAATCCATATTTTCGGGGCGCCTGGGTGGCTCAGTCGGTTAAGCATCCGACTTCAGCTCAGGTCACGATCTCGTGGTCCGTGAGTTCGAGCCCCGCGTCGGGCCCTGGGCTGATGGCTCAGAGCCTGGAGCCTGCTTCCAATTCTGTGTCTCCCTCTCTCTCTGCCTCTAACCCGTTCATGCTCTGTCTCTCTCTGTCTCAAAAATAAATAAACGTTAAAAAAAAAAAATTAAAAAAAAAAATCTAAAATCCAGATTTTTACTTTTTAATCTCTTTGACTGGATTGTTCTTCCAGAAGTTTCTGAAATTCCTCATTCAGAAAATTACATACTCATTTTCTTTCTCTTTACATTTGGGATATGAAAGAATCTTCGGGCGATTTTGCTGACTTACCTATCTAGCTTGGTGAACAGGATAGGAAAAGGAGACAGTTGAGGTTAGAAGCCAAGCCCTACTAGGCCTCTTTGTTCTAGACTAATTTATTTCTTTTCTTAGCTGTCATGTTTAAAGTTTACTGTACTAGGTTTTGCTCCTTTTCCTTTCAGGCTGCTTTTATAATTAAATTTTTTTTTTTAACATTTTTTATTTTTGAGACAGAGAGAGACAGAGCATGAATGGGGGAGGGGCAGAGAGAGAGGGAGACAGAATTGGAAGCAGGCTCCAGGCTCTGAGCCATCAGCCCAGAGCCCAACGCGGGGCTCGAACTCACAGACCGCGAGATCGTGACATGAGCTGAAGTCAGACACTCAACCAACTGAGCCACCCAGGCGCCCCTCAGGCTGCTTTTAAAGTAGAAAAGTAGTTGCCTTAAAAAAAAAAAAAAAAAAAAAGCCCTATTTACTATTTTGTTAGATACAAAATTATAGAATCACTGAGAAAGTAAAGCAAAGCTGGAGGCATCATAATTCCAGACTTCAAGCTGTAGTACAAACCTGTAGAAATCAAGACCGTATGGTACTGGCACAAAAAGAGACACACAGATCAATGGAACAGAATAGAGAATCCAAAAATGGACCCACAACTATATGGTCAACTAATCAACAAAACAGGAAAGAATATTCAGTGGAAAAGAGACAGTCTCTGCAACAAATGTTGTTGGGAAAATGGGATAGCAACATGCAGAAGAATGAAACTGGACCACTTTCTTACACCACACACAAAAATAAATTCAAAATGGATGAAAGACCTAAATGTGACACCAGAAACCATCAAAATCCTAGAGGAGAACACAGATAACAACCTCTTTGACCTTGGCTAGAGCAACTTCTTATTAAACACATCTCTGGAGTCAGGGGAAACAAAAGCAAAGATGAACTATTGGGACTTTATCAAGATAAAAAGCTTTTGCACAGCAAAGGAAACAATCAACAAAACTAAAAGGCAGCCTACAGAATGGGAGAAGATATTTGTAAACGACATATTGATAAAGGGTTAGTATCCAAAATCTATCAAGAATTTTTCAAACTGAACCCCCAAAAACAAATAATCCAATTAAGAAATGGGTAGAAGACCTCAACAGACATTTTCCAAAGAAGACATCCAGAGGACTAACAAACATATGAAAAGATGCTCAATATCATTCATTATCAGGGAAATACAAATCAAAACCATGAAGAGATAACAAGTCACACCTGTCAGAATGGCTAAAATTAACAAAACAGGAAACAAGTGTTAGCGAGGGTGGAGAGAAAGGGGGACTCTCTTTGTACTGTTGGTGGGAATGCAAACTGGTGCAGCCACTTTGGAAAAGAGTATGGAGATTCCATAAAAGGTAAAAACAGAACTACCTTACAATCCAGCAATTGCACTATAGGTATTTACCCAAAGGGTACAAAAATACAGATTTGAAGAGTTACATGAACCCCAATGTTTATAGAAGCATTATCAACAATAGCCAAACTATGGAAAGAACCCAAATGTCCATCAACTGATGAATGGATAAAGAAGAGGTGGTGTCTGCCTGTCTCTGTCTCTCTATATATATTAAAATATTACTCAGCCATCAAAAAGAATGAAATCTTACCATTTGCAACAATGTGGATAGAGCTAGAGGGTATTAAGGAAAATAAGTCAGTCAGAGAAAGACAAATACCATATAATGTCACTCATATGTGGAATTTAAGAAACAAAACACATGAACTTATGAGACAGCGGAAAAAGGAAAGAAAGGGAAACAAACCATAAGAGGCTCTTAAATAAAGAAAACAAACTGAGGGTTGAATGAGGGAGGTGAGTGGGGGGTGGGTTAGATAGGTGATGGGTGTTAAGGAGGGCACTTGATATGATGAGCACTAGGTGTTATATGGAAGTGATGTATCACTGAAGTCTACTCCTGAAAACAGTATTGCACTAAATGTTAACTAGCTAGAATTTAAATAAAAAATTGCAAAGAAAAGGAAAAAAAAAAAGTATAGGATCAGTTTCAATCTACCTCTGGGACACCATTTATTTAAATAAATCTTTACATATGTGGTCCTTAGAACATGCTACTACCTCTTATGGCACAGAATATCAAACCCTCAGGGAGCCTGGGTGGCTCAGTTGGTTGAGTGTTTGGCTCTTGGTTTCAGCTGAGGTCATGATTCCAGGGTGGTAGGATGGAGCCCCATGTCTGGCTCTGTGCTGAGCATGGAGCTTACTTAAGATTCTCTCTCTCTCTCTCTCTCTCTCTCTCTCTCTCTCTCTTCTTTTCTTTTCTTTCTTTCTTTCTTCCCTTCCTTCCTCTCTCTCTCTCGCTTTTTTCTCTCTCCCCCCCACCGCTCTCCCCTGCTCTAGCACACTCTCCCTCTAAAATAAAAAAATTAAAAATTAAAAAAAAAAAAGAGTATCAAACTCTCTTAAAGATGGCTGTTTTCTGCCCCCTAAAATTCATTCTGCAATTGTTTTTTGAGCACCTGTTATATGTCAGGTAAAAGGCATACTGCAGTAAATAATATAAATAAGGTTCTAACAGTATTCGTGGGAGTGAGTTAATTCTTGATGTGAAGATAATTAAAGACTCTGATAAGAGTCATAAACAATATAAAACATGATGATGAAACAGAGAGTAAACAGTGTAAGGGTCCAACTTTACAAAGGTAGTCAGGGAAAATCTGTGAGTGGGTGACTTTTGAGATAAAAATGATGAGAAGGAACCACCACAGAATGGCTCAGGGAGCATAGTGTCCAAATGCAGAGTAGAGTAAGAGCAAAAGCCTTCATGTAGGAATGAATACGTTTGGTGCAAGCAACATAAAGGAGGATGGTGTTGCTAGAGCATAACACATGAAGGGTAGTGTGGTTTATGACACAGTCAAGAGAAGTAGGCAGGAGCCAGACAACTCAGGGACTTCAAGGCCACAGAATGAGTACAGCACTTTTGTTTGATGAACCAAGTTTTCTTTGTTGCTATTTTCCTATGATTATTTGGAAGTTCTAATTCTTATTTCCATTCTAGCAATGATTATCTTAAAGTATATACGTTTAAATGTATATACTTTTCAAAAATTACAATAGTAATCATCTAAGTTCATATAGTGTAAAAAGTAAACTCCTGCCCCTTACTCTTTTGCACTAAGCCCTTTACTCTCCTCAGAGGGAACACTGTCAACAGTTTTGACAGGTATCACAGCAGACTACTCTAATGTATTTAAACATAAATATGTGTATACAGGTAATACACACACATATACTTTTTAAAACGCACATGGAATTATGTTCTACATTGTCTATGATCTGTTTTTCTCATTTAATATGTCTTGCAGATCTTTAGTCTTTCTTGAAGATAGAGACTATGACAAGTATGGATTTACTATGGTTTAACAATTCTCCTATTTAAGAGTGGTTACCAATATTTTTAAAGAATAAAAACGATGTGGGGCGCCTGGGTGGCTCAGTCGCTTAAGCGTCCGACTTCAGCTCAGGTCACGATCTCGTGGCCCGTGAGTTCGAGCCCCGCATCGGGCTCTGGGCTGATGGCTCAGAGCCTGGAGCCTGCTTCTGATTCTGTGTCTCCCTCTCTCTCTGCCCCTCCCCCGTTCATGCTCTGTCTCTCTGTGTCTCAAAAATAAATAAACGTTAAAAAAAAAAATTAAAAAAAAATTAAAAAAAAAAAGAATAAAAACGATGCTGGATTTCTGCATCCATCTTAAGAAGTTAAAGAACACAAAGTAAGTCTAACCTGGAAGGAAATAATAAAAATAAGAACAGCAATAAAACAGAAAAAAAAAGTGGCTTATCATTAAATTTGCCTTTGCTAATATTCTTCTGGCCAGTGGTATTAGAAGTATTGGTTATTACAAGCACTATTCCTTTCTCCTTTCTTGAATGTTCTACAGATGTTTAATATGCCACCCAATTCTCAATTGAAATTTATAATTAGTTGATACATTTTTATAATTTTAGAATACGAAATCAGTATTTGGCATAGTTTAACATTTTAAGCTTTTCAAATTAAAACTTCAAACAAGGTTTACAAATAGACATCACACCCTTAAAGGAAATAACAGAAACAATTAGTAATCTCTATGCTCTCTTCATAGAGATTTCAAAATAAATCTAAGGTTATACATAGGATGTGGGTTTTTCACTGGGAGAAGTATTACAGAAAGTTTGTGGTATTAGAAGGGTCATGACACAATGCAGGTTGCTTAGTCTTAAATGCAAGTGTAAAGTTTACATTTAAAAAATATTTTAAATTACATGCACAGATAAAAAATATACCTCAAAGAGAGACTATGCTAAACATATATCCAAGCGCTCTCTCTCTCCTTTGTAAAGCTAAAATATTTCAGAGGCCATGAGAAGGCAATATCTTTGCTGTTTTAAAGGTTAAATAATACTTTTTTTCGAGGCTATATTATGAAACTATGTTCAACGGTCACAGAGGCAACCATGTTAACTTGCAGCAGGGGGACAATTTTTAAGTCCTAATTTGGTATTTTCGATGCATTTATTAAAGCAAAATATATTAAGCAAATTATAACTGCATATGAAATTACTATAGAAGAAAACCCAATGATATGAGTAAATCCCTGACAGGTGATAAGTAATCACCGTGATTAATCAACATAACCTTACTGAAACATCAATAGCAACCACTAAGCTCTAGTAAGTTATTACTGATTTGTAGTTTGCCCAAAGAAAAATTAATCATAATAGTAACTGTGGTAAATGGTAGCCTCTCTGTGACTTCAAGGTGACTCATTTGAAACATCTAAAAACAAAATCATACTCATCTCACATACTATTGATAAAGTTTCTAAAACAGTTTCCTGTAATTTAAAGTCATGCACAAAAAAGGTTTGAATATTTTTTATGGTTTAGCAACTAGAAAAAAGTACATATAAATACTTTTAAGAAAATAATAAGGTAATTTGAAAGTATGTAAGGGAGAACATAAATCTAAAAAAAATTTTAATGCTAAGACTGACTTAATTCCATTTGTGAAGAGAAAGAACAAACACAAATACGTATTTTAAAGTGATCTTTCTTATAGGACCAACTACATGTCCATATGAAAAGTCAGCATTTGCATAAGGTCAAAAGCTAGAAAATATTTCTTATAAATCATAGTTTAATTAGAAGCAAATCAATTTTGTGATGAATACTTAAATTTATAGGATTCCAAGGGTCCCAAAAAACCACGACATTATATAAAGTATTTTTTATAATAGACTTTTTAAAGAACAGTTTTTGATTTACAGAAAAAATGAGAAGACAGAAAGTTCCCATATACCTCCTGCACTAGTTTCCCTATTATTAGCATCTTTCATTATTGTGGTAAATTTGTTATAATTCATTATAATTAATGAACCAATACTGATATATTTCTAACTAAAGTCTACGGTTTATTCAGATTTCCTTAGTTTTTTTGTTTGTTTGTGAGCTAATGTCCTTCTTCTGTCCTAAGATCCTATGTAAGATACCACATTACATTACATTTTGCTGTCATGCCTCCTTAGGCTCCTCTTGGCTGTGATACTCAGACTTTACTTGTTTTTGATGAGCTCTGAGGAGTGCTGGTCAAGTATCTTGTAGGATGCCCCACCATTGAACTTTGACATTTCTTCTCATGTCAAGAATGGGGTATAAAGGTTACTACAAGACTACAGAAATACCATTTTCATACCGTATCAAGGGTACGAACTATCAATATGATTAATAACTACTGATGTTGACCTTGATTATCTGTGTTGAGGTAGTGTTTGTGAAGTTTCTCCACTATACAGTTACTCTTTTTTTTCTGCCTTTTCCATACTGCACCCTTCAGAGGGAAGTCATTGTGCACAGTCCACACTTAAGGAGAAGCACTTATTTTTCTTCTCCTTAAGGGTAGAATATATACAACAATTATTTAGAATTCTTCTGCATAGAAATTTATCTCTTTTCCCTCATTTATTATTTTTTTAATCATTATTTATATCAGTATGGACTCATGGATATTTTATTTTTTTAAGTTTATTTATTTTATTTTTGAGAGAGAGTTATGAATGGGGGAGGGGCAGAGAGAGAGGGAGAGACAGAGAATCCCAAGCAGGCTCCACACTGTCAGTGTGGAGCCGGATGCAGGGCTCAAACCCACAAACAGTGAGATCATGACCTGAGCCAAAGTTGGATGCCTAACTGACTGAGCCACCCAGGTGCCCCTTGGATACTTTATACTGTGAGTTACAATCTACTATGAAGTACTTTAAGTATTTTTTCCTTAATTGTTCTACCTTTGGCCATTAGGAGCTCTTTAGGTTGGTTCATCTGTCCCTTTAAGATACTCCTATTAATATAGGATTTTGTTTTTGAGCTTCTCCTTTCTCTAGTATTATAAGGTGTCTAGGCTCATCTTCGTCCTTACTGTATTTCCTGTCCCAGCCCTGGAATCAGCTATTTCTCTGAGGAGGCTTGGTTTCTTTTACTAGAGAATGGTATGAGAGACCAAGATGTATATGTCAGGTGTACATAAACTAAACCTTGGTAACTTTTAATAACACCAAGATGATCATTGCCATGATGGTACTTAAAGGTCTAATCACTCTTCAGTAATTCTTCAGATGCTACATACGGCAATAACTTAAAAACCTCTAGGTATTTAATTTCTTCATATTTAACTGCATACTAAAGTTGGATACCAAAGAATCTGAACACCTAAGTAAAAAAAATTTTTAACTGAATTTTATAACACTTAATGACTACATAGCAAGCTGAGTAAAATATTCTATATAGCTAACTTCCTCTGCTGAGAATTATTATTAAAACTAGGTAAAATTACAGAATAGCTATATTCATAATTTAAAATGCTTAAGATTTTGAGAAAATCATTTAAGAAAAATGAAAAATATTTTACTATTTAAGTTGCTCAAAATGAAAACCATTTTACTTCAAGGGCGGGGAAACTTCCAAAAAGAAGTTTGTTAGCCAAGAGCTGGCAGATAAACTACCACCTGTTGTGAAACCATTAACAAATTAGCTCAGGAAACTGGAAAGCACAGACTGATCACAAAGCTTTATGATAAACACCATCATTTAGTAATGTCACTGTAATTTAATGTTATTAAAACACATATTTTAAAGTTCAGTGATAAAGATTTTATCACTTCCTCTCCATCTCTGCCAAAACTGCATACTGATCTGGGCACACTGATTTAAACCTAACTCACTCATTTTAGGTCAGAACAGAATTTTGAGTGGGTGTTTTTTAAGCCACGAGTGGTTGGGGTATTGCCCATGTGAGGCATCCCTAGAGGTTATCTGCTGGGCAAACTAACGAAAGTGGGTAAATGTTACTGGCTACCAGGAAAAGAACAAAAAGTTGGATTTGAGTAGAATACACTGTTTTAAATTAAAAATTTTCCATTACTTATAACCAAGCAGCATTAATTTTATAGATGTGCTTGACCCCCAAAAGCTTTTAATATGGTTATGACAAATTAATCTGCTTATCTTTATAATAACCAAAATACAAATTCAATTCCAGGTTAAATATCAGAAAGCTTCAGTTTAATTCCTACCAATTTTATTCAACTATCTGAACAAAAATGAACTTTTCTGTGTTTTGTTCCACCTGCAAAGCAGAGCAAGTTCTATTTAATATGAATGTAAAAATAAAGTCTTGACTAATAAATAACATTTGGATCAATGAATAAAGGTGGAAAATTCCACTAAGAGAAAGAGGAAACACTTTTTAACCACCATTTCCTCCCTCCTAAATACTATGAATTACTCTTAAAAGCATTTTTTCTGAATCAAGTTCAATTAAATCTTTTTAATAGGTTAAATGTCTTTTTTTCCTTCTTAATTTTTACTTATTTTTTTTAAATTTACATCCAAGTTAGTTAGCATATAGTGCAGCAATGATTTCAGGAGTAGATTCCCTAATTCCCCTTAACCATTTAGCCCATCTCCCCTCCCACAACCCCTCTAGTAATCCTGTTTGTTCTTCATATTTCAGAGTCTCTTATGTTTTCATCCCCCTCCCTGTTTTTAGATTGTTTTTGCTTCCCTTCCCTTATGTTCATCTGTTTTGTATCTTAAAGTCCTCATATGAGTGAAGTCATACGATATTTGTCTTTCTCTAATTTCGCTTAGCATAATACCCTCTAGTTCCATTCACGTAGTTGCGAATGGCAAGATTTCATTCTTTATGACTGCCGAGTAATCACGCCAATGTTTATAGGAGCACTACCAATAATAGCCAAAGTATGGAAAGAACTCAAATGTCCATCAATGGATGAATAGATAAAGAAGATGTGGTGTATAAATGTACAATGGAGTATTGCTAGGTTAAATGTCTTCTAATTGATCACTCCTAAGCTCAAAAACCTTGAATGACTTTTCTTTTTTTTTTTTTTTTAACATTTATTCATTTTTGAAAGGCAGAGAGAGACAGAGCACGAATGGGGGAGGGGCAGAGAGAGAGGGAGACACAGAAACAAAAGCAGGCTCCAGGCTCCGAGCTGTCAGCACAGAGCCTGACGTGGGGCTTGAACTCACAGACCGCGAGATCATGACCTGAGCCGAAGTCGGACGGGATGCTCAACCGGACGCTCAACCGACTGAGCCACCCAGGCGCCCCTTGAATGACTTTTCTATCTTATTCAGACAAAGACCAAAGTTATTAGGCCCTACATAATCTGCCCTATTTAATCCTCAGACCTCCTCTACTTCCCCTCTTACTTCACCCAAGGGCTCGAATCAGACATGATCCTGGCCTTAGGCTCTTTGCCTTTATTAATACCTTAGCAGGGAATTCTTTCCCTAAATTTGCATGCCTCACCTGCTTGAAATCTTTAACTATCCCACCCCCCCACCATTTTTTTTTTTTTTGAGAGAGAGAGAGAGAGAGAGAGAGAGAGAGACAGAGCATGCGCGAGCAAGTGCAAGCAAGGGAAAGACAGAGAATCTTAAGCAGGTGGAGCCCAACAAGGGGCTCAATCCCATGACCCTGAGATCACAAGCTGAGCTGAAATCAAGAGTTGAATGTTCAACTGACTGAGCCATCTACGTGCCCCTAAATATCCTTCTAATATGCCATTTCTTACAACATTATTACTTTTTATTTTTCAAAATGGCACTTTAAAAAAAGAGGTTTTTTTTTTTTTTTTTTTTTTTTTTTTTTTTTTTTTGGGACAGAGAGAGACAGAGCATGAACGAGGGAGGGGCAGAGAGAGAGGGAGACACAGAATCGGAAACAGGCTCCAGGCTCCGAGCCATCAGCCCAGAGCCTGACGCGGGGCTCGAACTCACGGACCGCGAGATCGTGACCTGGCTGAAGTCGGACGCTTAACCGACTGCGCCACCCAGGCGCCCCAAGAGGTTTTTTTTTTATTTTTGAGAGAGAGTGTTGTGCTGATAACAGAGAGCCCAATGTGGGGCTCAAACTCACAAACCATGAGATCATGACCTGTGCCAAAGTCAGATGCTTAACCGACTGAGCCACCAGGTGCCCCTACAACATTATTTTAAAATAGTAAAAGTATCCTACCCTCAACATTCCAACCCTCTTCCTTTCTTACATTTTTTTTCTCCATTGTATTCATCATCTTCTAAATTACCCACTATATGATTCATTTATTTTATTCATCTGACTTCTCTACCATTAAACTTGACAATGAAAGGGATTTTTGTGGGTTTTGTTCACTAATTCTTCTAAAGTGTTTAGAGTAGTGACTAGCCCATAATAGGCACTCCATAAATATTTATTGAACTGAGTCCAATACCACATTCAAATTAATAGTTTAATCTATTCTTTTAGTCACATTGGGACTTTTCAACACGAGTAATTAAAATAGTGTGAGATGGTTTATAAAAGAAGTCTATAACTGAGTGGGTTAGTGGAGGAAAGACAACAAAATAGACTGGGATGGCATCATGAGAGAAGACTGATCACAGCAGGTCAAACTTAAGCTGACCTCTGAATGAAAAGCAAGATCAAAAGAGAAGAGAAGAAAAACAGAGTGAACTGGGATTTAAAGGATTTTTTTTTTTAAGTTTATTTATTTTGAGAGAAAGTGAGTGTGCGGGAAGAGAGAAGGGCAGACAGAGAGAGAGAGAGAGAGAGAGAGAGAGAGAGAATCCCAAGCAGGCTCTGCACTGTCAGTGCAGAGTCAGCTGAAGGGCTTGATCCCATGACCCATGAGATCTAACCTAAGTTGAAATCAAAAGTCAGATGTGCAACCAACTGAGCCACCCAGGCGACTCAATTTGCAGGATTCTTAACCAGTTTATTGTGGCTCAAGTATAGGTAAATGCTAGAAAAAGTAGGAAATGAAGCTAGAAAGGGAGGGAAGATCAGAGCAAAGAGAGTCTTGTGCAGAGAAGCCAGACTTTGAACTCTGTCCTGAAAGCCACTGGAAGCTACTAAGTAGGTAATGAACAAGGAACTAGCAGAAAGTCAGGGAAGGACAGAGAGACAGGGAGACAGAGAATCCAAAGCAGGCTCTGCACTGTCAGCTTGGAGCCCGATGTGGGGCTCGAATTCATGAAACCGTGAGATCATGACCTGAGCCAAAACCAAGAGTCAGACACTTAACCAACTGAGCCACCCAGATGCTCCGAGGAAAGTTTATAAACTTTAAATCAGACCTAAAGTTTCAAGTTGACTGAAGCATCTTTGAAATCAAATTTAATAAACTTCAGCCTCACAAGTGTATCTACTACCAAATACTGTGTTTATACAAATGAGTATTTGTTCACCTGATGTATTTCCTCATCTAAATAGGACACTTATAAAAGTATAATTTCATATACTTTAAGAAGGCCTTAATTATATTAATAACAGATTACATAATAATATAGTTTATTAAGTGAAGAGTTGGAGAGAAATTGGTTTATGGCGGATAATTTTCTTAATTCATTTATTTAAATTCAAGTTAGTTAACATACAATGTAGTGTTGGTTTCAGGAGTAGAACCCAGTGATTCATCACTTATATATGACATCCAGTGTTCATCCCAACAAGTGCCCTCCTTAATGCCCATCACCCCATCCCCATCCCCTCCAGCAACTCTCAGTTGTTCTCTGTATTTAAGAGTATCTTATAGCTTGCCTTGCTCTCTGTTTTTATCCTATTTTTCCTTCTATGGGAAAAAATTTTATTCACAAGAGAGTAATGTTAATTGGAAGAGTTAGTCCAAAGAAATATGAAATATCAAAATATTTGACAGAGTTCTCCCCCTAGTGGAACCTGAAAATGATTGAAAATATTTCCATGACTAAGAACAACCTAAAATGTATTATTCTTATAATTGAAAAGGCAGTTTCAGATTTTAGCAAGAGATCTATTCATGGATCTTAATGTGCATGCAATGAGCAAATGAATGAAAGTTGAATCATCAAAATGTTTACTGAAAACAAATTTACTAAATGTATTAAGAGGGAGCTAGCCATGGAGAACTCAGTAAGAAGAAATACCTTAAAAGCAGAGGACTAGGGGGTACAGAGAAATATCAATTAAGGAAGGCATAGTAGTTTGCGGAATGGTACAGAATTCTGAAAGAATGTGAAAATTCTGAAAAGTGTGTGTATGTGGAGTGGGCAGAGAGGGAGGACGGACAGGTAATGGTGAGAGATGAGATAGGAAATGCAGATTGGGGCAACAATGAGAAGGTAAGCATTTTATGCTGAGGAACTTTGATATGATTTGCTAGGTAAAAGACAGTCAATAAAAGTTTTTTATGTTGTAGAAAGCTAATTCTGATAGCTTTGTGGAAGAGCTGAGGCTAGAGAAAAGAGAACTGGCAAGGAAGTTACTACAACAGTTCAGGTAAGGCTGGGGACAGAATTCAGGGAATGGCTGGGGGAATAGAAAGGCTAAGAAAGAGTGAAAGAAAAGTTTCTGAAATTAAAATTACCTTTGATTTAGTTTTAGATTTACTCAGCACTTTTCTCTTTTGAAGGAACTGAAGAGCTAGGCAAGACACATCAGTCTGTATGAGTTATTAAAAATTATCTGAAAGCCAATCTACAAGAGTAGGTGAGTAGGTAAAAGGTTGGTAGAAATGTTAACTAGCACAAGCATTTTGTAAAAATAATTTGGTATTATCCAGTAAAGTTGAAAGTTTATATACTCTCTCTATATATATAGCCTTGATGTAAAGGGCTAAAAAAAACGTGTAAGTGAAGTTCCTACTAGGTTGAACAATTAAGTAAGAGATGATACCATTGACCAAGACTTGAGATACAGGGGCATCTGAGTGGCTCAGTCAGTTAAACGTCCCAACTCTTGCTTTCAGCTCAGGTCATGATCTCACAGTTTGTGAGACTGAGCCCTCCATCAGGCTCTGCTCTGACAGTGTGAAGCCTGCTTGGGATTCTCTCTCTCTGCCTGTCCCCCACTCATGCTCTCTGTCTCTCTCTTGCTCAAAATAAATAAATAAAATTAAAAAAAAAAAAAAAAGGCTTAATACAAAAAAAAAATTTGGAGGGAATGAAATAGGAACACATACAATTAAAAAAAATTTTTTTAATGTTTATTCATTTTTTGAGAGACAGAGAGAGACAGAGCGTGAGTGGGGGAAGGGCAGAGAGAGAGGGAGACACAGAATCCGAAAGCAAGCTCCAGGCTCTGAACTGACAGCAGAGAGCCCGATGCAGGGCTCCAACTTACAGACCAGGAGATCATGACCTGAGCCGAAATCGGACGCTTAACCGACTGAGCCACCCAGGCACTCCTAGGAACACATATAATTTTAAACATGTTGAATTTGAAATGCCTGTGCAACTTCTGGGGGGAGTGGTCTACTGTCCATTAAAACTATTACTCCACTCATCAAAAGATACAAGTTAGAAAACAACAATGAAAGACAAGTCAGAGTAGGAGTAGGTATTTGCAAAACATAATCTCAATAAATAAAAAACTACACATCCAAAGAAAAACACAACCCAGTAGAAAAATATATACAAAAAGACTTTAGCAGGTACTTTAAAAAAGAGGAAATCTAAGTGGCCAATATCATTAGCGATCAGGTAAATGGCAATTAAAACCATGACAAAATATCAATGTGTACCCATCAGAATGGCACAAGTTAAAGCATCTCTCACCACCAAGTGTTGAAGAGGATATGGAACAAGCAAGAACTTTCATATGCTGCTGCTGGGAGTTTAAACTGGTACAAGCCCTTTGGAAAATAAAGTTGAAGATTTGCATGCTCTGTGACACAACTATTCCACACTTTGGAATAGTTTTGGTATACATGCTAGAGAAACATGTACATGTGGTCAGTATAGTGCACAAGATTGCTCATAATCACAGCACTGTTCAAAACAGTCCCAACTGGGAAACACCCAAATGACCACTAATATTAAAATGGAGAGATACATTATGATGTTTTCATAAAATGGAACATGTACAACAATAAAAATGATTACTCTTTCTAAAATAATGTTGAACAAAGAACAGACAAAAATTAAAATATTCAATAAGACTCTACTCAAAATTCAGAAACAGGGAAAATTAAACTGTACAGAAAGGCATATAAAGATGACACAATTATAAGGAAAAGCAAAGGAGCGATTACCAAAAAACTCAAGATAAGGGAGTAGGGTATGATTGGGTAGACTTCTGGGGTATAGGCAATATCCTCTATCTTGACCTGAACAGTGATTATATGGGTAATGTGTTTACCCATATTATGTTGTTGCTTTGTATTATGAACTTCTCTGTATGTTGCGTTTGTATTTTTTAAAATGGCTTTTAAAAAAGGTTTAAAAATTATTGGGGAAACATGCTATGCCTGGAGTTACATTAGGATTTGTTGTCATACAAGATAGCTCCTGAAGCCATGTGAGACCTTTCATTTGAGCACAGCTCTCAAAAAGCCAAAAACTTGGATTTTCAGAAGAATATAAACATTCAGAACTGAATGTTTAGACTGAAAAACAATAAACAAGAAAGAAGAGAGGCAAAATTGAGTGGTGCAGGAAAGCCAAGAGAGGAGAGAATGTAAAGAGGATGATTGGCTAACAATGACAAATGAAATAAACTCAAGCAGGATAAATACTGAAAAAGTGCCAATGAATTTAGCAATTAGGATGCCAGTGATTATTTAATCAAAAGCCATTTGATGCCAACATACTCCTGATGGTAAAAATTTCATGGATTTTCTTTTCTATTTTTCAAAACAGATGTTATATTTCATTTTAAACAAGACATGCCACATATCAGGCTCTTCGTTTTAATTACTATTTCAGAATAAATAAAAAGAGTGATATAAATCTTGCTGTTTGTGACTAAGATGTACAGAAATGTAGCAAAATTTTATAATTTTCTTGATGTTGGAAAACTACAGGCTTAAACTAGAACTGCCTGTGATACCATGATTTAAATTGCTGATTACAAATATATTATGCAGTCAGTTCATGTCTAAAGTTTTCCTGCATATGTGTTACTTTTCAGGGAATATTACCAACAGAACACAAAAGCTATCTTTTTATAAACTTATACAAATCATAATGTGTTTTTAATTACTTTTGATGAGGCTATAATCAAAAGATGAGGCTATAATATATATGTCTTAAAAACTAAGCAAATTCTGAACTGAAATTTAAGACCAAAGGATATTTCAAGTAGGAAGAAATTCTAGATGCTGTAGCAAAAACTCTATTATAGCTTGGAACAGAATATAACACATTTTTAAAGAAATAAGATTTTAAGCATAATACTTTTCCCATATTAGAAATTTACTACCTTATACTGTATAAGAAATAAGACATAGAGTGAAAAAAACATTTCTTTTTGAATTCTCTTTTGAAAATTGCTTTGGCAATGTACGAATATGATAAACTTTCACTCAAAATTGGACTGAGAGCAGAGGCAACAAAAGAAGAAGTAGGAAATTAGTTAGCCATCCAAAGGAATGAAATTTTGACATTTGCAATGATGAGGATGGGGGCACCTGGGTGGCTCAGTTTGTTAGGCGTCCAACTCTTGGTTTTGGCTCAGGTCATCATCTCACAGTTCAGTTCATGGGTTTGAGCCCCACATTGGGCTCTTTGCTGGCAGTGTAGGGCCTGCCTGGGATTCTCTCTCTCCTTCTCTCTCTGCCCCTCCCCCACGTGCTCCTTCTCTCTTTCGGTCTCTCTCTCAAAATAAATAAACTCTAAAAAACAATGATGTGGATGGAGGTAGAGTGTATTATGGCAAGCAAAATAAGTCAGGCAGCGAAAGACAATACTACATGATTTCACTCATATGTGGAATTTAAGAAAACAGATGAACATATGGGAAGGGGAAAAAAAAGAGAGAGAGCGAAATAAACCATAAGAGACTCTTAACTATATAGAACAAACAGGGTAGATAAATGGGTGATGGGTATTAAGGAGGGCATTTGTTGTGCTGAGCATACAGTGTTATATGTTAAGTGATGAATCACTAAATTCTACTCCTGAAAACACTATTACACTATGTTAACTAATCAGAATTTAAATAAAAATTTGAAAAGGGTGGGGGGGGGGGAATAGGTAAATTGAACAAAAATAAAAACTTTTGTGCATCAAAAAACAATAAGAGAACAAACAGGCAACCCAAAGGAAGGGAGAAAACATTTGCAAATTATAGTCTGATAAGGAACTGACACTGAGAATATATAAGCAATTTCTACAACTCAACAACAACCTGATTCTGTAAAGAAAATACACAAATGGCAAATAAGCAAATGAAAAGACGGTCAACATCACTAATCATTAGGGAAATGCAAATCAAAACCACAATGAGCTACCACTTCACACTGATCAGGATGGCTATTATAAAAAAACAAACAAGCAACAACAAAACCCCCAGAAAATTGACAAGTGTTGGTGAGGATGTGGCAAAATAAGAACCTTGTGCATTGGCTAGTGAGAATGTAAAATGGTGCTATGGCAAATAGTACAGCAATTCTTTAAAAAGTTAAACACAAAATTATCACATGATCCATCAATCCCACTTCTGGGTAAACCCCAAAGAATTGAAAGCAGGGATTCAAACGGATGTGTACAACCATGTTCATAGCGGCATTAACACAATAGCCAAAAGGAGGAAGCAACCCAAGTGTTCACCAATGGATAAATAGATAAACAAAATGTGGTATACACATACAACGGAATATCACTCAGTCTTAAAAAGGAAATACATGTTTTCACATACAACGTGGATAAACCTTGATGACATTATGCTAAGTGAAATAAGCCAGTCACAAAAAGACAAATACTGTATCATCTTACTTATATGAGGTACCTAGAATAATCTAATTCAGAGATGAAAAGCAGAATGGTGGTTTCTGGGGGTTTGGGGAAGAGTGGTATTAGGACATGTTCAATAGGTCAACTTCCAATTTTGCAAGATGAAAAGAGATCTGGAGACTGGTTGCAGAACTGTATACTTTAAAAGAGTAAATTTTATGTTAAATGTATTTTACCACAACCAAAAAAATGGACTTGGAAATGAACAAGTGTTGAAAGTAACAATCACTCGGGGCACCTGGGGGGCTCAGTAGGTTAAGCATCTGGCTTTGGCTCAGGTCAAGATCTCACCGTCGTGAGTTCAAGCCCTGCGTTGGGCTTTGTGCTGACACTTCAGAGCCTGGAGCCTACTTCGGATTCTGTGCCTCCCTCTCCCTCACCCCCTCCTCCACTCGCATTCTGTCTCTCTCTCAAAAATAAATAAACATTAAAAAAAAAATTTAAAAAACAGAAACAAACACAAAAAAATAACAATCACAGTTATTAGGAGGAAGATGTAAATGATGCAGGAAAGGGGCAGAGGGAAGGAGAAACTATTGCCTTATTTTTGTGTGTCCTTTATCATTTTCATATGGTACCTGGATTTCCAGCTCAGCAATGTGCTGCTGTAATTCAGCCACAGCAGCTATGCTATCTGCTTCCCGGAGTCTCACAGCCATCACTTCTTCCTTGTTCTAGGGAAGAAACAAAATAAACCAAAAATAAACCATGTAATAAACCAAAAATAAAACATAAACACTTGTAATCTGCTTCAAATTTAAAAAATAACAAATAGATTAAATGAGAGAAAAAAATTGCCATTATCTCCTGAACTTGATATAAAATGAAGACCAAATATATAGAATAGCATTCCATCTTTAAGCATTGAGAAACACCACTCATGGGGTGCCTGGGTGGCTCAGTAGGTTAAGCGTCCAACTTTGGCTCAGCTCATGATCTCACAGTTCATGAGTTTGAGTCCCACGTTGGGCTCTGTGCTAACAGCTCAGAGCCTGGAGCCTGCTTCCGATTCTGTGTCTCCCTCTCTCTCTTTCTATGCCCCTCCCTGGCTCGTGCATGGTCTCTCTCTCAAAAATAAATAAAAATAAACACCACTCATATAAGTAAATGTTGCATAAAATGTTAAAATAAAAATGAACTTAATTAATTAAAAATTCGTATCACTGTTGACTGTGAAAGCTGCTCATTTTTTATGTAAGAACAAATATTGGGGAGCCTGGGTGGCTCACTCGGTTAAGCATCTGACTTCGGCTCAGGTCATGATTTCATGATTCATGGGTTGAAGCCCCACAGCAGACTCTGCCGACAGCTCAAAGCCTGGAGCCTGCTTGGGATTCTGTGTCTCCCACTCTCTCTGCCCCTTGCCCACTCATGCTGACTCTCTCTCTCTTGCTCTCTCTCTCAAAAATAAAGAAACATTTAAAAAATTAAAAAAAAAAACAAAAAACAAATATTGACAACTTTCAAATACCTAATGAGGACAACAGATTAACAGGCAATATGGATGCTCAGAGAGTATATTAGCTAGACAATATTTAAAAATTATATTCTTTCTGAGGCAATAAATGTCAATGAATTTTTACATTATGCTAAAGAGAACTGAAATTAGATTATATCATAATTCTAACCTTCCTAGGAAAAGTATAATATTTAACTCTACTACCTCAAAATTTCATAAAGAAAAACCCCCAAACTGTATTCTACAATATCTGTGCCAAATTATACTGATCCAGAAGTAACAAAATATGAAAAAAATACTTTAGAGAAATATAGAGTATAAAAAATATTTTGCTCCTCCATTTACTTCAGTTGCAATTTAGCAATCATTAGTATAAAAAATATACAGGGTGGTAACCTTAGGAGAAATTTAGCACCAACCATGGGAGAGAGCCACCTAAAACACTTTATCCTTCAGGTTAGCCTTCAAACGACTGCAGTCTCATAAGAGACTCTAAACTCTAAACTCTAGAGAGCACCGGCTAAACTGCTCCTGAATTTCTGATTTATAGAAACTCTAGGATATTAGTGCTTATTGCTATTTTAAGCCACTAAGTTTTAGAAGTAATTTTTTAAAAAGTAATACAGGGGTGCCTGGGTGGCTCAGTTAAGCATCCAACTTTTGATTTCAGCTCAGGTCATGACCTTATGGTTCATGAGATGGAGCCCCTCGTCAGTCGTCTGTGCTGACAAGCAGAAGCCTGCTTGGGATTCTCTCTCTCCCTCTCTCTCTCTGCCCTGCCCCAGCCCGTATGCACTTACTCACTCTCTCTCAAAATAAACATTAAAAAATAGTAATAGAGGGGGGCCTGGGTGGCTTAGTCGGTTAAGCGTCTGACTTTGGCTCAGGTCATGATCTCACAGTCCATTGAGTTTGAGCCCCACGTCAGGCTCTGTGCTGACAGCTCGGAGCCTGGAGCCTGCTTCAGATTCTGTGTCTCCCTTTCTCTCTCTCTGACCCTCCCCCATTCATGCTTTGTCTCTCTCTATCTCAAAAATAAATAAAAACATTAAAAAAAAAATTAAGAGGTTGCCTTCTAAAAAAAAAAAAAATAGTAATAGAGAACTACTACTTTACTAATGTTAATTAACAATTTATAAAAATTATACTAATCAAAATTATTTTATGTAAATTACATATACATTTAGCTATGTAAATTTATTAATACTTTCAAATGTATATTATAAATTACATGAAATTATGTTAATCAAGTAAAAAACCCAAAATTTACCTTAATCTTCCCCCTCTCTAATCACCAAGTCTTATTGGTTCTCTATAAAAATAGATTGTGAATTTATCTATTTCTCTTTATTTAAATGCTAACAGCTGGGCCCAAGCTAGCTACTCTGTCCTGTGCTATTTCCTGATGATCTCATATCACATCTCTCTCCAACCTCACCTTAAACCTACCTCCACACACAATGGCATGTATATTCCTTTAAAAAATAACTACATTAATTGCTACAAGCAATATCCCCTAATAAATGCTTAAATGCTAAAATTAGTTGCTGAAACTTTAAGCATATATGCATAGTCTTAAAATAGTTCCCCCCAAATATTTATTAATTACTGTGGTGGTTTTAACATATACCCACAAATTCTTTAATACTTTTTCCTTTTTTTTTTCTTTTTTTTTTTTTTAATTTTTTTAAACGTTTATTTATTTTTGAGACAGAGAGAGACAGAGCATGAACGGGGGAGGGTCAGAGAGAAAGAGAGGGAGACACAGATTCTGAAACAGGCTCCAGGCTCTGAGCTGTCAGCACAGAGCCCGACACGGGGCCCGAACTCACGAACCGCGAGATCATTACCTGAGCCAAAGTCGGATGCTTAACCGACTGAGCCACCCAGGCGCCCCTAATACTTTTTCCTTGAGGAGGTATGGCTTAACACCCCTGACTGCCATCGGACTGCAGGCTGGACTTAGTAACTTGCTTATAATGAACTGAGCATAAGAGAGAAAAAGTTCTGTAGTGGAGAAAGCTGGCAGACACCAACTTAAATGACCAAGGTTACCAGCATTAACCGTAAGATATATTTATACGAAGTGTCTTCTGATATGATGTGCTGAGAAGGACACTTCAACTCTGTATTCTTTCCTAAAATACATAACCTCAGTCTAATCAGGAGAAAACAGACAATCCCAAACTGAGGGATATTCTACAAAATATCTGACCAGTATTCTTCAATAGTCAAGGTAAGGAAAGATAAGAAAGCATTAAGAAACTGTCACAGAATGGAAGAGATGGAGATATAATGAGGAAATTTGAATGAAGTCTATAGTTTAGTAATAACATTGTACCATCATTCATTTCTCAGTACTGATAAATGTACCATGTTAGATGTTAACATGTAAGATGTCAACATTAGAAGAAGCTGATTAAAAGGCATATGGTAACTCTATGTACTATTTTTGCTGCTTTTGTGTAAACATAAAAATATTTCAAAATTAACGGTGAAAAAAAGAAATCTGAAGCAAATACAGCAAAACAGAAAAAAAAAAAAAAAAAAAAGTCAGTTGATTTCCTGCTTAAAACCTTCAGTGGCCTCCCACAGCATGGACTCTAAAATTTTACATGGTAAGAAGTGGAATTCCAACCTGCTTCTCTAGCTTTATTTCATTAGCTTTTCGATTTATAGAAGTCTCAGCAAACAGGTTCTTTCCTGCTTTTGGATCTTGAACTCTGTGACCTTTTTCATGTGAGGATCTTCCCCTGGCTCTTCATATGGTTGCTTCTGTCCTATTCTTCACGTCCCACCTTTGATACCACTTCCTAGCACTCCATTCTCCTTACCTCCCACTTTATAGTACATCATTCGTGATAATCCTGTGTATTTTTTACTTTACTGTCTCACTAAACATTGTGTCCACCTTCTTCACTACTGAATCCCCAGTGCCTATAAGACTGACAAATAAAAGCTGCCCAAGTATTTGACAAATACATAATTAGATGCCATCCTTCTTTGAAGTCTCATAATCTCACCTCCTCCCAATCCTATTTGAGAATCACTGTTGTAAAATATACAAAACATGTCCTAAAATAGCATCTATTTAGAATGAAAAGTCTGGCTATATACTTTGTAAGTAACACAATAGAGAAACAGGTATTATCATGCCCTGCTGGTCAAAGTACAAAATGGCACAACTGTCAGGAGTGTTATCTGACAAAATCTATGAAAGTACAAATATATTTACCCACTGACCAAACAATCAAATTACAGGAACACATAGATATACCTCTATAGTAATATGTAGATATAACTCTATATGTCTGAAATTATATATGTATAAGGTTATTCACTATACAGTGCCTGTGACAGCAAAACACTGGGAACAATCCATGTGCACACCAATAAGGACCTAAGCACATCCATGCAATGGAAAACAATATACCTTAGAAACTAATAAGACTCTTCAAGCACTGATATTGAAAGCTCTACAAAATATAGTGACAAAAAATAAAAATAAAAATAAAAAAAGAAGAGCATACAGTATGTTAACTTTCATGTAAGAAAGTGAAAAGAGGGGCGCCTGGGTGGCTCAGTCGGTTAAGCAGCCGACTTCGGCTCAGGTCATGATCTCACGGTCCGTGAGTTCAAGCCCCGCGTCGGGCTCTGTGCTGACAGCTCGGAGCCTGGAGCCTGTTTCAGATTCTGTGTCTCCCTCTCTCTGACCCTCCCCCGTTCATGCTCTGTCTCTCTCTGTCTCAAAAATAAATAAACGTTAAGAAAAAATTTTTTTTAATTATTAAAAAAATAAATAAATAAATAAAAGTGAAAAGAAAAATTATATATTTTTACTTGCTAGTATTTGCCTAAAAGAAACTCTAAAAGGATATATCAGAAAATAATAAAAGCAGTTACCTAACAAAAAGTAAAAGGGGTATGTGGTAGAATCAGAAACAGAATGAGGTAAAAGGGGACGGATTGCTTTGATTTATACTCAAACAATCAAAGCATTACGAGTATGTATTAAGCTAGCAAAATTTATATGATATATAAGCAACAGATTTATTTTCTTCCTGTTTCCTTCCTATCATTATTCCATGTAGGCATAATGTTATAATCATAGTAAAATACTTTGATTTTCCTCACTTAAAATTTCTTATCATACAATTTTGCAAATTCATAATTAATACATCTTTTCTCATGGACATACATATATCTATGTCTATATATCTCTCTATATTTGTAGAACCAGAAAATTTAAAATATTTGTCATCTTCAAATTTATATTTACGTAGCAAATCCCATAATCTCATTACTAAAATCTTAGGCACAAGGTGTATCTTGGAACTTCAGATTTTTTAGATTTTAGAAAAGTAATAAGGTACATACCTTAGTAGTATTAGTGGCACCTTAGTATTCTCTAGTGGCAACAACACCCATAATGAAACAGTATGCTCAGTGTTAAACACAATGAAACAGTAAAGTATAAAAATACACACCAAGTGGGATACAATAAAAATTATCCAAATGAATGTGTGTGAAATTTATGAGAAAACGTTTGGGTTTCAGAGTATTCTGATTTTTCATATTGGAGATCACAGACTTGTACTAGTTTCATTTTTAAGTGGGAATATTCAAACACAGTTATAGAGAGAAAATAACATTAATATTAAAAACAGTATCCTGATATTTTACATAAATGAAAAATAAAATGAACCTGAATAATTATTTACCAACAAATTATAAGCTATAATCATGTAGAACTAAATGAAAATTAATAAGGGGTGCTTGGGTGGCTCAGTCAGTTGAGCATCTGACTCTTGATTTTGGCTCAGGTCATGATCTCACAGTTTCGTAAATTTGAGCCCCTCTTAGGGATCTGCACTGACAGGGCGCAGCCCGTTTGAGATTCTCCCTCTCTCTCTGCTCCTCCCCCACTCACGTCCTGTCTCTCTGAAAATAAAAACCTTAAAAAAATAAATGAAAATTAATCAGATTTACACAATTGAAGGACTAGCTTGCTTGGAAAAGTTAAGGTTTGTTCCTGAACTATTCCAAGATAACAAGGTAAATATATACACTTAATTAGAATGTACTAGGTGCTAGGGTAACAACACACTGGTCATTCTCAAAATCTACAAAAGGTATTACAAAAGATTGAATAAATCAATATACAGTGTAAACACAGGGGGAGACAGGGGAATCAGCATCTTTAACCTATTTTACAGATTTATTAATGAACAGCTAAAGATTAAACAAAATATATACTGGTTCTTAAAATTCTCTAAAATTCTGAATCTGAGCCCATTGCTTAAATTAAAAAAATACATATATGTATGTATATTTTCATCAGCAAATTCAACAAATATTTATTTCCAAAGGACACTTTACTTAGCTTAAGTTACTAAGGCATTTGAGGAGCAATATTAAATCAAGTCATAGTGTTATCAACCAATGTTTAAGGAAAACTTACACCAGTAATGAAAAAAGATTAAGTTTAGTTCTTTATTAAAAATAAGTCAGCATAGACGATACAGCATCATAAAAACTCAATCACACATTAGAAAGACGAATCAAATTGATACAACCTCATGTCACATCACTTTATTTTTAAATTAGTCTAGTTATAACTTTCCAGAGGTACTAATTTTAAGTTAGTACAAATTTCAGTACTGCCTACAGATTTCTGTCAGTGTAAATTGTAACAGCCATGCATATTTATTAGGATGTAATTTCATCTCTGGATTTCAGTGACACTGATAAACCATTCAAGCTTCACTCTTGGTTTTTAATGACACCAGAACAAGTTGATGGAATTACAGCTTTACATGTGCCATTGAAAGTCTTATTTCTTATCATAGAATAATAAGGCTGAAATCTCTAAAGGGCATAATTCCTGCTATCTCACCATGGAAAGATGGATGACTAGTTTATTTTTAAAATTCCGTAACTTGTCTTCAGTAATCCATTCTAATGCTCAGATCACAGTCATCTCTTTAGTTATTTCTCTCTCTCTCAAACACACATACACTATCTCTTTCACTTTCTCTCTCCTTCTACCCCACTCCACATCCCCTCACCCTCTCACCACTGTTATACTGTAGATTAATTTCAAGAAAAAATTTACTTGCATTCAAATATTTTTTGATGCTTTATAAATCCAAACACTTTACACACACAAAATTAAAAAAAAAACAAATTAAAGTAATGGGAAATGCACACAATTTCCCCAACCCATTGGTATATACAAACTTCTTTTGCTTTCTACCCAGAAAACATTTATCAATACTGAATGTCTACTGATAAGGTACCAATCAAAGCAGAGTTGCCCTAACCTCTCTACATTACCTATCTTTTTGGTTACGATTTTTAAAACTTCGTTTTTAAAGGGTTACAAGTCAAAATAAAAATTGTACAGAGATATCAATTTTCAACCACCTGGCTAACTTAATTCCCTACACTAGCATTTAACCAAGTAGGTGAAAATGAAGTTTCCTGCCTGAAATCCACCTCAAGGCATGATGAGTTAACCTTGTCTGAAAGCAACCACCAAACCAAGTTCAGGAAAAGTTGGAAACAAAACTAGTTCTTTTTGGTTTTATTTGGTTTTAAGACAATAATGAGACAAAACAAAAAGGCATTATTATATTCACAAAAACATTAGGTAGTTGATATATTTACCTTGCATTCAATCTCTGCTTGTTTGCGCTTTGCTTCACTTAATTGAGTAAGTAGTCCTTTGTTCTGTGCAGAAAGATACTGCACCTTCTCATGTAGACTGATCACCTCTTGTTCTGCTCTTCGAAGATGGTTACTATTGATCTGATTCTAGTAATTAAAAATATAAATACTCAGACTATAAAGACCCGAAAAAACTTATATATTTCTACCTCTCCATTTTATACCTCAGTAACATTATATAAAATGTTATTATTAGTTACAGATAAAGTTTTTTTTTAACAAATAGTTAAATACTAAAAAGAAAAAAGTATACAAGTGCTTTAAAAATCAAGCCATCCAGGGGCGCCTGGGTGGCTCAGTTGGTTAAGCGTCTGACTTCGGCTCAGGTCATGATCTCACGGTCCGTGAGTTCGAGCCCCGCGTCGGGCTCTGTGCTGACAGCTCAGAGCCTGGAGCCTGCTTCCGATTCTGAGTCTCCCTCTCTCTCTCTGACCCTCCCCCGTTCATGCTCTGTCTCTCTCTGTCTCAAAAATAAATAAACATTAAAAAAAAATTAAAAAAAAAAATCAAGCCATCCAAAAGAATACTTAAGGTCCATATCAAAACCTCTTCCTACAGCTCAATATTTTCATTTATACAATAAATATCTATAAACTTTAAGAATGTTTACACAGAACTTGAAGGTATTAAATTGTGCAACAGGCAGTGTCACACAAATGAGTAGATACAGGAATATGATGAATTTGACTCCTATTTCCAGTTCTCAAAAGAAAGTACAGACTGACTGAAAAGTACCATCACCATTTACTGAACTGTAAAATCCCTGATGTCATAAAATGTGTCATGTGCACTTTTACATTCCTCCCATGTACAGCACAGTCTTTTTATAGAGCATGGACTGGTTTTGAACTCTGACTTGTTATTTGGTCATTATCTAAACTAGTTATAATATTTGAGTCTCTATTTCCTCATCTGAAAAATGTATATAAAAATAAGACCAATTTTTCATTTAGTTGTCTTTAGTATTAAATGAGAGATTACATGCAGCAGGCCTTAATATATAGTAAGAACTCAATATATGCTAGCTGCTTAATTTATTGTAATTATAGAACATGCTAAGAAATTATATAGACCTTAAGTTGACTGACATGAGGTAGTCTTCCCATTCAAGCTTCATGCAGCCTGATTTCTCTCAACCCCAAAATATTCTATTAGGGGTCTGAAACAGTGGGGATTTTATAACCAAAGACAGGAAAATCTGGCTCCTCATTTTATAGTTTTTCACCCATAGTAAAGTTATCTAATCCCATCCAATTTCAGTACACTGTTATAAGCATAGATATTACCACTCGAATTTAAAGTCTGTGTTCTATCTGTCTCTCAAAAATAAATGAAATCTTTAAAAAATTTAAAGTCTATGTTGTAGCAGTCATATGAAAAAAGTTTATGCAAGGAGTCTCACACAATGCCTGAAATTTAACAGATACTTAATAAATCCTTGGTTGTTACTATTATTATATCTATTCTGCCTCACTCTATGAAAATGACCCTGCCTGCAGTTTTTTTTTTGAGCTATTTTTTTTTAACGTTTGTTTATTATTGAGAGACAGAGAGACACAAAGCGTGAGTAGGGGAGGGGTAGAGAGAGGGGGAGACACAGAATCTGAAGTAGGCTCCAGGCTCTGAGCTGTCAGCACAGGGCCTGACATAGGGCTCGAACTCACAAACTGCGAGATCATGACCTGAGCCGAAGTCAGTCGCTTAACCAACTGAGCCACCCAGGTGTCCCAAACCTGCCTTGGGTTTTAATAAAAAGATCCACATCATCTAATAGATTTAAACTCCAAAACATTCTACCACTTCTGGGTTTCTTCATCCTTACTTTTACTCATCTTCCTGACTCACTATATGTCTACAAAATAAACAGTGAACTTCTTAGTGCTCAAGTACTTAGTACTTACATACAAAATGTTCCACAACCTCTTTTTACTATCTTTCCTCCTACCACTAAACAAATAACCACACTTGAGAGGGACACACCTTCAACATAAGCTGCAAAGAATTCCCACAAATAGAACTCCTCCTTGCACCACTCAATACAAGTCCATGACCCATCATCACAAACTATACACATTAAACAAAACGCCAAATTGATGATGAGTGAGAAACAGTAGAAAAAAGGATAGCAATGACAGATTTTTTTAAAACTCTAGATAACAAAATAATCATGTAAGGACTTTATATAAAATATTTTGTTTAAAATTTTTAGACATAGGGGCGCCTGGGTGGCTCAGTCGGTTAAGCATTCGACTTCGGCTCAGGTCATAATCTTGTGGTTCGTGGGTTCGAGCCCTGCGTCGGGCTCTGTGCTGACAGCTCAGAGCCTGGAGCCTGCTTTGGATTCTGTATCTCCCTCTCTCTCTGACCCTCCCCTGCTCATGCTCTGTCTCTCTCTCAAAAATAAATAAACATCAAAAAAAATTTTTTTTTAATTTTTTTTTTAATTTTTTTTAACGTCTATTTATTTTTGAGACAGAGAGAGACAGAGCATGAACAGGGAGTGTCAGAGAGAGGGAGACACAGAATCTGAAACAGGCTCCAGGCTCGGAGCTGTCAGCACAGAGCCCGACGCGGGGCTCGAACTCACAGACCGCAAGATCATGACCTGAGCCGAAGTCGGCCGCTTAACCGACTGAGCCACCCAGGCGCCCCTTTAATTTTTTTAGACATAAAAAGAGGAAGGAAAAACATAAGCATAGAACAAGTAACTATCAAAAAACATTTAGCAAATTTGAAAAACAACCAAATACATTTTCTAGAAGTTAATATAGCCAAACATATTAAAAATTAATTAAAGGATTAAATAGGAGATTAGATACATTGAAGATAGTGTCCCAGAAGAGGTAAAGAGAGTAAGGAGGTACAAAATACACCTAATAGGGGTTGCAAGATAAAACAGAAAACAAAAAGATTAGATATAATGGTCTAAGAGACAACAATAGTTGAGAATTTTTTACAACTGGAAGAAATATATATATGAATCTACTATTCATGAAGCACAACTAATTCCAAACAGGATAAATACAAATAAACCCTCAATAAGATACATTTTAACAAAACAGAATGCTAAAGAGAAGACGAGACAGGAGCATCTGGGGGGCTCAGCTGCTTAAGTACTTGACTCTTGATTTCAGCTCAGGTCATGACCTTACAGTTCATGGGTTTGAGCCCCACAAAGGGCTCTGGGCTGGAAGTGCAAAGCCAGCTTGGGGTTTTCTCTCTCCTCCCCTCTCTCTCTCTCTCTCTGCCCCTCTCTTGCTAGCACGTTCTCTCTCTCTAAAAATAAATAACTAAAAAAAAAAAAAAAAAAAAAAGAAGAGACAAATCAGACATCAATAGGAAAAATCTGTAGTGCTTAAAAAAATAAATTTCATCCTACAACAGTACATTTAGCTAAACTATAAGAGTGCGAAAAAGTACACCTATTTTAAGAAAGTGAGAGTTTACAATTCATGATTGAAATTGGAAAAAACTGTTAAATAAAAGTGAGAGAGAGCAAAAACGCAGCAAACAAGTAGACAAATCCAAATAAGCCCTGACTCCATAGAATAATAATGTCTAATAATTTAGAGATATAAAAAATGTATAATAGTAAGATACAAGACTGGAAATGGAAGAAGAGCATATAGAGATCTTCTAAGGCCCTTACACACTTTTAAAGGAAGATGGAGATAATTATCAACATCAAACTCTGTTTAGTCTCAGATGAGACTTTTTTTTTTTTTCAGGTAATAAACACTAATAGAAAACAAATGGAATTATAAAAGTCAAACTAGCAGAAGAGAAAGAAACATCTAAATCCAATAAAAAGCAAGAAAGGAAAAAAAACACAAAAAAGAAATGAAGTAAAAAATTTTCAAATATATCATAATAAACAGTTTTGATTTCTGATGAGGATATAGAGTAGAAAGAGGATTGTTTCCATCCTTTCAATTAAAAAAAAAAAAAAAAAGCTGGCCAAACTCTCAATTAATGACTTTTGTTGAAACCAGAGAGGTGAGCACACAGGGCAACAAACTAACCCCAAATCTAAGGACAGACAGGGCAGATGAAGCCAGAAACTGTTAAGAATAATTTAGCCAGAGGCCAAGTATTGGCTGGCTAGAGAGTGTGGAGCCTAACGGAGCAAAACAGTTCACAAGCTTTTGTACACTTTTTCTTCATGGACCCCAACAGGTACACACAAAAAAGATGGATGAAAGCCTTGAGAAAGAGATCTCCATAGTAAAGGCTTGAGGGAGGAGAACAGCAGCCAATACAAAAGCACTAAACCTTGCTTATTTCTTCTACAGAACAAAAGGTTTCATCCGTTACTATCAGAAACACTGGTGCCCTTAGAACATTGGGGAAACCACCGTATCTGAGAAAGGGACAGGACTATATTTTGGGCCTAGGACTATATAGCTGGTGGTAGGGCAGGAGCACTAAGAAAGTCAAACACACCAGATCCAGGGGCACAATGCAGCCTAAGACTGAGGCTTTATCAAAACAATGGGGAACACTCTGGCCCTCCAACTTCCTGTAACAAGTAAGAGTGGAATACTGCTGGAGACGGAAAAGTGCGAAAAATTGAAATTGGAAAAAAACTGTTAAATAAAAGTGAGAGAGAGCAAAAACGCTCTGAAGCACTCTCTGAAGTGCTGTACACATGGAAGACCTAAAAGACATTGAGAAAAGCCTCTGGCAAACCAGCCCCTAATCTAAAAATAAGATAGTGTTAGAGGAATTTGAAGCCTGTGGTGCAATGAGGGTAACCACAGAAACAACAAACCTCAAAACCAGCCCAACTCCTGACTATATTAACTCAAATCCCCCACATTAAAGGCCTACCAGAAGAAAAGGTATGCCCATTTCCAGGCATAAAAACTACTTACCTTAGTCTACTGTCCTACACTAGACACTCAGTTTTCAACAAAAAATTACAAAGCATAGGAAAAAGAAAAAACCAAACACTACCAAGAGACAAAGCAATCAACAGACTTGGCCTCATACAGGACACAGATATTAAAATTACCTAACAGGGAATTTAAAATAACTGTAATTAACATGTTAAGGCTCTAAGAGAAAGGTTAAAAACATTCAAGATCACATACTTAATATAAGCAGAGAAATGAAAACTGTAAGAATCAAACAGAATGCTAGAAATGAAAAACACAGTAACAGATGTGAAGAATGCCTTCAATGGCTCATCAGACAACTCCCAAAGTGGAGCAAAGAATCAGTGAACTTAAAGATAAATCAATAGAAATATTTAACACAATAGAAACTGAAACACAAAGAGAACAAATAATGAGAAGAAAAAAGAAAAGAGCATCGAAGAGTTACTATCAATATCAAATAATCTAACGTATGTGTAATGGGAATCCCAGGAGGAGAAAAGAATATGGAACGGACAGAAGAAATATCTGAAGAAAGAATAACCAAGAATTTTCCACATTTCATGGTAGATAGAAATCCACAGGTCCAAGAAACTCAGAGGGAAACAAAACAAAAAATACAGCAAGTCATTTCATATTCAGAGTGCTAAAAACAAAAGAGAAAATCTTAAAAGTAACCAGAGGATAAAACACATTACATGCAGATAAACAAAAATTATAACAGAATTCTGGTTTACATGGTTACTGACAAGAAGAGTAACTTTAAGTGTTGAAGGAAAACAACAACCCAGATTTCAATATCCAGCAAATATATATTTTAAAATTGGAGAAATACTTTCCCAAACAAACAAAACTAAAAATCCACTGCCAGCTGATCAGCAGTACAAGACATGTTAAAGAGATTTCTTAAGCAGAAGGAATATGACACCAGACAGAAACATGGATCTGTACAAAAAAATAGAATACTGAAAAATGGAATAATTGAAGGAAATAAATATCATTAAATTTTTTTTTAATTTCTCTGAAAGGTAACTGATTAAAGCAAGACTAGTAGCACATATGACATATTTGTACTATATGTAAAAGCAAAATATATGACAACAAATAGCACAAAGGATAGGAGGAAGAACTGGGAATATACTGTTGTAAGGTCCTTATACTACATGTGAGGAATATTATTTGAAGATTAGCTCTCATTAGGTGCATATTAAAAAACATAGAGCAACCAGTAAAAAAAAAAAAAAAAATTAAGGAATATAAAGAAGTCACTTGTGGAGATAAAATGGAATCATAATGCCCAATAAATCCAAGAGGAAATAGAAAAAGAAAAGATAAAGAACAGATGGAACAAAGAGAAATAGCTAGCAAGGTGACAGATATTAATCCAAACTGAATCATCAAACATAGACTAACCATGACTGCTAAAAGAGACTGGGACTCCATTTTTAGAGCTTTATTGAGACATACACATAAAAGTCACCCACTTAAAGTGTACCTACACTTCAGCAGTTTAGTACAGTCAGAGTTGTACAACCATGTGTCAAACTGGATTTTTAAAAATGTTCATCTATATGCAGTTTATCAAAGATATAAACAAGCTGAAATTAAAAAGATGGAAAAAGATAAATAAGGCAGAGACTGAAAAAGAACAGCTTAGAGGTGCCTGGGTGGTTCAGTCGGTTGAGCATTCGACTCTTCATTTTGGCTCAGGTCATGATCTCACGGTTTATGAATTTGAGTCCCACATCAGGCTCTGTGCAGACAGTGCAGAGCATGCTTGGGATTCTCTCTCTCTCTCCCTCTCACTCTTTTCCTCCCCCACTTCTGCTTGCGCGCTCTCTCTAAATAAATAAATAAACAAACTTAAAAAATAAAATAAACATCTTAGATAACTGTATTAAGATAGACTAAATCAAAATGCATCCTGAAAGATAAAGAGGGTCAGTATATAATAACATTCATTTTAAACTTTTGTAAGTTTATTTATTTTAAGAGAAAGCAAGCAAGCAGGGAAGGGGCAGAGAGAGAGAGAGAGAGAGAGAGAGAGAGAGAGAGAGAGAAAATCCCAAACAGGCTCCATGCTGTCAGTGCACAGCCCGATGCAGGGCTCAATCTCACAAACCATAAGATCATAACCTGATCCAAGATCAAGAGTCTGGTGCTTAACCAACTGAGCCACCCAGGTGCCCCTAATAAGATTCATTTACTAGAAAAAAATGACAATTAAAAATTTGTGTGTCCCTCTAAAAGTGGCTCAGAATATTTTAAGCCAAAAAACTGTCATAATCTAAGGAGAAACAAATCTACAATCACAAGAGAAGGTATCTATTTGTTAGTATTTGAAACATCAGGTGATACACACAACTAGAAAGAATATAGAAGATACAAACAGTATAATGAAGAAGTTTGATCTAATATAAGTAAGACTCTACAGACTACATTCTGTGACCACAAAGCAATTTCGTTAAACGAATGACATAAACTACTAATGAAGTGAACCAGAAATCTATACACTTGGAAATACAAAACATACTTGTAAACAAATCTTGAGTCAAACAAGCAATCACTAGGGAAGTCAAAAGCATGGAACTGAAGAATAAAAAATATATTAGAAAAGAAAACATAGGTAGGAGTACAAATAAAGGGGAAAAAAGATGAAACCCAAGCAACAAATAATAAAAGGATATAATAACAGAACTAAATTATATAGAAAACTATGGTACAATATGGAGGACCAACGAAAATGAAAAATCCAGTCTTTAGAAATATTAATAAAAATGGCAAACCTCTGAAAAAAAAAATGGCAAACTTCCGCAAACACTTTTCAAGAACATAAACACAAATAAACACTATTAGAAATGAAAAAAGACCTAAATATTGACCTAGTAAAAAGAAATTTTTTAAAAAGACACCCTGAACAATTCTAAGTGATGAATTTGAAAGTTTAGATGAAATGTGTCTTCCCAAGCAAACACGTCTTACCAAATGAGACTCAAGAACAAACAGAACACCTGAAAAGGTCTATAAGCCTTCAATAAGTAGGATCAATAGTTACTATTCCCAAAAAACAAGACAAAAAGATAAGACTACTTAAAGGAATGGATCCCAGCAAATATTCAAGAGGTAATTCTAATCTTAGACAAAATTTTGTAGAAATAAAAAGATAAAATACAATCTGATTTATTCCATGAACTTATTATAACTTTCATACCAAACCTAGAGGAGAGTATCCCCCAAAAGGAAAATTATACTACATTCTAACTTAGGTAAGAAAAATCTAAAATATTAAAAACCTAATCCTGCAATGTGTTGTGTATGTCCCTGTACGTGTTCTATATCATAAACTTGTTTATTTTTCAGTATTTTGAGAACTGTACCTCAATATAACTGGCTTGTTTTGCAATCCTATGTATTTTACTTTATGCATGAAAAAAATTTTTTATTTATTTTGAGATAGAGAAAGAGAGCACTAGAAGGGGAGGGGCAGAGAGAGAGGGTGAGAAAGAAACCCAAGCACACTCCAAGCTCAGTGCAGAGCCCGAGGTGGGGCTTTATCCTACTACTGTGAGATCACAACCTGAGCCTGAGCCAATATCAAAAGTTGGACGCTTGGGGCACCTGGGTGGCTCAGTCGGTTGGGCGGCCGACTTCAGCTCAGGTCATGATCTCGTGGTCCGTGAGTTCCAGCCCCGCGTCGGGCTCTGTGCTGACAGCTCGGAGCCTGGAGCCTGTTTCAGATTCTGTGTCTCCCTCTCTCTGACCCTCCCCTGTTCATGCTCTCTGTCTCAAAAAATAAACATTAAAAAAAAATTTTTTTTTGAAAGTTGTACGCTTAATCAAATGAGCCACCCAGGCACCCCTAAAAACATTATTTGGAGAAAGGATCTGGAGATTTCAGACTGCCAAAGGGGTTCATGGCATACAAAAAAAGATAAGAATCCCGGTACTGAAGAAACTCGTAGAGCTATACACAAGGAAACAGGCGCAATAATATTCAGAGTAGCATTATTTGTAATAGCAAAAACTGGTACAAAGAAGGAAGAGTGTGGCTCAAAAAACTGAGGTGTACTTACTAGGTGGTATTTTCTGAAAGTCACTAAAATGAAGGAACTGAAACTACATGTATCAACAAGGACAAATCTCTTCATCTGGACGTTAGATATGAATCATCACCAGTTCAAGCACTGGCATTTAGGAACAAGTGCCTTACACCATTTCTCTTTCATCAAAATGCATCCAAAATTACACTCTGTCAGGTACAGTTCAAAATACAAATTCCTTAGGAAGCCTTTCCCTAAACCATCTAGTTGGAATTAATTCCCCCTCCTATTTTCCATAGCAGTTTCTATCAAACTCTTTAGTTACCAGATTTCTAAATTAAACATTTTTCCAGTTTTATTGAGATATAATTGATATACAGCACTGTGTAAGTCTAAGGTGTACAACATAATAACCTGACTTACATATAGTATGAAATTATTAGTTAATATCCATCATGTCATATTGTGAATTATATTAAGTGTAGTTTGTGCAACTGATTTTTCAGTTAAGTTCTCTCTGATGACTAAACAGTCCTTTGTATTCAACAGTTCTGAAAATTATGTTGATTGATTTGATTCATTCACCACTGTGAAACAAAACCTGAACACTGGCTTAAAAGCTGTGTTTCTATCTTTAATGTGTACAATGAGATAAAATCTGTTATAAAAATAAAACTTTCAGGGGCGCCTGGGTGGCTCAGTCGGTTAAGCGTCCGACTTCGGCTCAGGTCACGATCTCGCAGTCCGTGAGTTCGAGCCCCGCGTCAGGCTCTGGGCTGATGGCTCAGAGCCTGGAGCCTGCTTCCGATTCTGTGTCTCCCTCTCTCTCTGCCCCTCCCCCATTCATGCTCTGTCTCTCTCTGTCTCAAAAATAAATAAACGTTAAAAAAATTTTATTTAAAAAAAAAAAATAATAAAACTTTCAATTATAAAAACTGGATTTCTACTTTTCATAATTTCACTGTTATAGTCAATTGTAATGAAAAATACAAGAAAATAACTTTGAACAACATAAAACAAAATCTATTTAATCTAAAGGATTTACAGATTCATGTTATGTTAAAGTTGGGATGATCATTTTGCACATATGGATACAGAATGATACATGAGTTAACTATGCCCCCTACTGACTATTTTGAAAACCAAATAACATTACAGAGAATCCAGAATGTGGTCCACACAAATGTACCACATAAAAACCAAATGTACTTTATAATGCAAATGGGCTCATTAAAAAGGATTGTGCAAATGTTAAGTCAAGTATATTTAAGACAGAATTTATCACAGAAAGAGAAGACTTAGAAAGAAGTATAATTTTGGAATTAACTGCTCAGAGTTACCACATTACATATAAGGAAGCATCATTCACATTATATTCTGTGCCAATTGTTTTCGATGAGGGGCAATTTTGCCCCCAGGGGACATCTGGCAATCTGGAGATGCTTTTGGTCAAAACCTGGGGTGAGAACCACAGTGCTACTGGGACCTAGTAGGTAGAGGACAAGGATGCTGCTAAACATCCTACAATGCACAGGCCAGTCCCCACAATAAAGAATTACCTGGTTCAAGAATTACCTGGTAATAGAGTCAAGGTTGAAAAAATTTGCTTTACATGAATATTTCCTCTCAAGTTGTACAACAAGGCAACAAAGTTAATAATGTATAGTTTTATGACTTGCTTAAACTTTGCTGACTGGGTCAAAGAAGACATTAAATCTCTGATATCAAAGACTACAATTTTTAGCCCTTTCCATTTGGGCTAGGAAATTACAGTCTAGACTTTTAGCTCTATTCTTCTGGCTCTATTCTAGGGATGATATAACCTGTGCATAAACTTTTGATCTGGTAATGTTATTTTTTAAAGCTACTGGGCTTTCCCATCATACCTGTGTTTCCATTTCCATCATCCTTTGTTTTATTTCTCTTATTTCTGCCTGAGTTTCAGCTTCTCTAAGTCGAATGGTCATCAGTTCATCCTGTAACTCATTCACAGCATTCTTCTTTGGTGGATCTTTCCACCTCCCAGTAGTACGAGCTAAGTGGCGCTGAAAGACAAAAAATTAGGTTACAACACATATTCCTAGTATCAAAATAAGAGCTAACTTTCCTGAGCACTTACTTCATGCCCAGTACTATATTAAGCATTATGTATACATTATTTTATTTAATCCCCAGAAAACCTTGAAAGTTAGGCAACTATTATCTTCATTATACAGGTCAGAAAACAGAAATGGCAATTAAGTAACTTCAGAAAGGTCACAAAGCCAATAAGTGGCAGATCTGGAATACAAGCTCAGATATAGTTCAAATCTGTTTATACTATGGATTGATTATTGTAAAGAATATAATTTTCACCCTCAATTTTTTATAAGAGAGATTTCCACAATGTTAACTAAATCCCAAGCAAAGAAAAAAATGGGGCTATTCATGAATTATGGAGGTAATATTAGGAGTGTTCTCAAAATATCCATGGGGAAGGATCAGTTTCGTTGTTCTTAATTTCCAGTTTATTGCTGCCTGATACATTTATGGTAATGTCAAGGACTAATTTCAGTCTTTGCTAGATGTAGCCCCACCCCAAATTCAAACCAAAGTCACTACTCTGAAATGGTATATACTGTTTTCTTGTTTCCGCTCTCCCTTCTGTCTTCTAGATTCTTTTTTTTTTTTTTTAATGTTTATTTATTTTTGAGAGCGAGAAAGAGACAGAACACAAGCAGGGGAGGGGCAGAGAGAGAGAGGGAAACACAGAATCCGAAGTAGGCTCCAGGCTCTGAGCTGTCAGCATAGTCTGACGCGGGGCTCAAACTCACAAACCAGGAGATCATGACCTGAGCCCAACTCTAATGCTTAATCAACTGAGCCACCACAGAATCTTCTAGATTGTTTTTTTTGTTCCTTGTCAAGAGTTTCAAACCCTCATATGTGAATAAATTTGAGGACATATAAGTGACTGATTTATTTTGTGAGATAACCAATTTTCAAAAGAGGTTACGAATGTATAGACAAATTTATACTGGTATCACCCTTGGGCTGTTTCATACTGACCAATGGATTTAGCATCAGCAGAAGAAATATGTGCTGTATATGCTATATAAAGGAAAATTTACTTTTCGTTCTTTAGAAGAAGTTATATAAATCACAATGATACAGTAACAACAATGTGACTTGATTTCTATTTTATCTTTTATTTATTTATGAGGATTTAAAAGGGAGAAGCAGCTTGAAGGTACTTTCAACTTATAAATGCTCTCAGATTTTTACATTTCAAGAAACTTTCTCACTTTAAACTCAAATCCTAGTGTTGATCATCAGCTACTTCAGACTCACACAAATTGGATACTCCGGTTTTACCCACTTTCTAAAAAGCATGCAAAAATATACTGATATACCTGCCAGTGTTCCTCTAAATCCTTGACTTGTTGTCTAAGTTCTTTCAAACCCATAATAGCTTCTGCTTCTCTCAGTTTCACAGCAATGAGCTCTTCCTGAAGCCTTGCAATGTTATTCTCATCAGGAAAGGAGTTGTTTCTCTAAAGCCAGAAAAAAACATAACTTGGGATTTTTGTTAATTTAAAAAAATAAAATAAAACATATATAATAAGCTATTTTGGCCCATATGTAACTGCACTTCATTTTACAGTTTTACTGAGATATAAATCACAAACCATGAAACTTACCCTTCAGTGGTTTTAAGAGTATTCACAGGATTGTACAACCACCATCACAATCTGCTTTCAGAAAATTTTAATCACCACAAAAAGAAACCTTATATCCGTTAGCAGTCAGTCACTCACATTTTCCCTCCCTCAACCCCTGGCCAATCCCTAGTCTACTTTCTGTCTTTATGGATTTGTCTATTCTGGACAGTTCATGTAAATGGAATGTGGCCTTTTATGATTGGCTTCTTTCACTTATGTTTTCAAGGTTCATTGCTTTTTATTGACAAATAATATTCCCTGTGTGTATATTCTACATTTTATGTATATTCTACATTTTATCTATCCATTCATCCAATGACAGTCATTTAGGTTGCTTCCACTTTTCAGCCATTATGAAAATGCTGCCATGAATATTAATGTAAAAGTGTTTGTATGGACCTGGTTTCTAATTCTCCTGAGTTTTATACTAAGGAGAATTGCTGGAGCAGAAGCTAATTTTGCACTTTTTAAGAAACTGTCAAGCTTTTCCAAAGCCAATGCACTGTTTTACAATCCCACCAGGAATGTATGAGGGTAATTGTGCTTAATTTTGAGGACAGAGAAAGTCTAACTCTGCTTTATTAGTAAAACACTAATCAGCGTTTTGAAGCAACATGATTAAAAATGTTTTTCAACATGATAATAAGCTTACTAACCTCTGATTAGGTCTCCAAACAAAGCATGAACAACATTTACATTTTAAAGATTTATGGAAAAGAAGAGTCCAAAATCCTTTTTGTTGTATTTTTTCAGCATGTTACTTTGGAAAGGAGTATAAAATATTTGTACATTAGTCACTATTTATATCAGCATTACGAAATTAACACCAAGGTGATCTAAATATTTGCTTCAAGAGTACAAGATTTAGACTGATTCCTTACCATACTGACAGACCCATCTTGGGATACAGTGTAGACCCTATTACATTGCTCTGTGCCATGACCAAGAGATCCTGAATTAGGCTCTAGTAAAAGCTCCTTAGGTAAACTTAAGTACTACTGAGATTTCAAGTCCTGAATCTGTGAAATTTTCTACCTAAAATATTTCATGGTAGGATGAAGATTTTAGCCCACAGAGATAATAAAGTTATTCTTGCCAACTACACATTTTTATGATGGACTATAAATATCTTCCAATTGAAAACCAGAAATTTACTATATATTCCTACACAAAGAATTCCTGTATTTCCTACACAAAGAAATTAACCATAGGAAGCATGAAGGCTTCTAATTTCCTTTCTACTCTATAACATAAATACCAACATAGCTACTTAAGAAATCCACTTTTATAATTTTTTTTAAAGCTTGTTTATTTATTTTGAAAGAGCATGCATGCACGTGCAAGCACATGTGAGCAGAACACAGGCAGACAGACAGGGAGAGAGAGAGACTCCCAAGTGGTCTCCACATGGAGCCTGATGCAGGGCTTGATCTCATAACTGTGAGATCATGACCTGAGCCGAAATTAAGTCAGTCGCTCAACCAACTGAGCCACCCAGGCACCCCAAGAAATCCATTATTAAATTGGACCCAAGGATACTTCTTCCAAATTTTCAAATTTTCAAATTCCAAATTTCCAAAACTGAAAGATCCAGATTCTTATCTGCATCACAGAACCCAAGGTACTCCAACTTAGAAACCAAATATTCTGTTATACATTTTTTACAGCATTCTTGCTGGCTTTTTTCTCAACAAATAGGAGAAAAAATTCTCCAAAAATAGTGTAAAAATAGCCATCAGATTTCTAGCAAAATTATTCCACTACTGATGGTAGTTACACCTGCTTTAGTTCATAAAGAAATAAGAACAACTTGAGGCTATCTGTCATGTTCATTATTTATGAGGCTTTTCAAAAAAATTTTTTAATTTATTTATATTTATTTTGAGAGATAGGCGGGAGTAGGGGTGGTGGGGAAGGGGCAGAGAGAGAGGGATGCAGAGAATCCCAAGAAGCCTCTGTGTCAGCAGAAAACCCAATGCAGGGATCGAACTCACAAACAGTGAGATCATGACCTGAGCAGAAACCAAGAGTTAGACACTTAACTGACTGAGCCACCCAAGTGCTCAGGCTTTTATTCACATAGCTAGATACTATAAAGATAAAAAGAACACTTAACATAGAGCCCAAGCCATCAATGATTTCATAGAGGACAAAAAAGAGATTCAGAGTTTGTGATCTGGAACACAGACTCTCAAGTCTGAGAGTTACAAGAAATCTAAAAGCATTTCTATTTCTACTAACTTATCTAATCCTTAAAATTCTTTAGTAATCCTGAAAAGAAGTAAATTAGCTTCCCTAAGTATGCCTTGGGCTAAGATCTTCCTACATATCCTGAGGTGGCTTATGTAGCTAGCAAAGTTTTAACAGTTACACGCAGATGAAATTTTTTCTGACATGTTTATGTATTAGCAATATCCCACTAGATGAAGATACTATAATATTTGAAGACAACCATTAATATGTATTCCCTAAGTTTCTCTTGTTCAACATTTAAGTATTATTCATATCAACATTACCCTGCTTGTCTTCCTCTAAAAGGGCTCTAATGTTTTTTGTTTTGTTTTTTTAACCCTTAAAAAAAAAGGGGCTTTGAGTAGTATGGCAACAACAAAGAATAACTGAGAATCTCATTTTCTTTGTCCTTTCCTCTCTTAGTAACTAGTATGTAAGGTTTCCAATGTATGAAAACACCAAGTCCAATTTAACTGCTCAATAAATTCATCTTATCACATGTCCCCTCTAATTTGGGAGTGACACTATTTATATTATTCTCACCTTCTCTATATCCAGGACTTTATCCTGCATCTCCTTTAGTGCACACTGAGACTCAGCTTCACTCAGACGAGCTTGGACCAATTCCTTCTCTAGTTGCAGCACAAAATCTTCGTTGTAGTTGGAATTGCATTTATGCTACAAGTTATAGACGTATGATGAAATTCCACGGAAGTATGAACATATACATACAATAAAAATAAATGCAATTACACAATACAGTTATTAAGGGTAACCAAATGTAAAAGTTCCATCTACCCACTACTTCCAGCTTATCTCCTCCAAATGATTTTCCAAGGAATAAAAAAGTCCAGGCTTGGTATCTATAAAGACGATCACATTACTTTGTGTTGGTAACGATACTAAACAAGTTATACTAAATTATATTATACTAAATGAATCTAATTCATGGAAGATAAATGTCTCCTTTTATTTTCCCATCCATCCAAATACTAAGAATTTGTTCTGACTCTACAGACATGCTCTGTACAGTAGGGTAGCCATTAGCCACATGTGGCTACCGAGCACTTGAAATGTGGCTTGAAATAGTCCATACTGAGAAAGGATGTGGCTAGTCCATAATGAGAAAGGATGTAAAATACAAACTGAATTTTAAGACTTAATATGAAATAAAAAGGCAAAATCACCTCATTAAGCATTTTTATATTGGTTAAAGGTTGAAATAATATTTTACATACAGAGTTTAAGAATATTAATTTCATCTATAATTATTAAGTACTCATTTTAAAATGCATATGTGGCTCACATTATATTGGTATGGGACAGCACTGTTACATGCTACAGAAGTACACAGTATAAAAAAAAGTAAATATTTAACTGAAAATTCTCTTTTAATGTGACAGAAATAAAAATAAGGCATCCATAGTAATATGAACCATCCTAAATTGCAACAGAATAAAAATGTATTTGCTCTTAGAAATGTAGATCTCTTTAAGGATATGCATGAAAATCACTGCTAGAAACAGAGAAAGGAGTTGCTGCACAAAGAAATTAACCATGGAAGCATGAAACCTTTCCGTTTCCCTTCTTGCTTTTTAATGTGAACACCAATGCAGCCATTTAAGAAATCCCTTTTTAAACTAGTTTCTATAAAAAGCTGTTTAAAAAAGCAAAAGACATATAATTCACCATTATGTAAGACTTCCTAAAAGAAACTATTATTTCCCATTTAATTTACACAGTAAAGAAAAAGAAAATTCCAAAAAAGAGTCACAGAGAACCACCTCCTATTGAGCTAGCTTGAGTAAAGATTAGTTCCTTTCACTCTTCAATATATTAGGAATAAGACAGATGTCAAATTAAAACTTTATTTTAAAACTAGTAAATGCTTAATTAAAACATGATATTCGCTTTCTCCAGTTACCCAAAAAGATGATTTTTAAAAATTAATAGTTCACTTACTAAACAAAATGAGGACTTTTTAATTCAATGTATTACACATTGTTTCTTCTAGTAATTTTGTGGCACCATTAAAACAGTATTTCTATGTAAGGAGTACATGTGTGGCAGGTATTATCACTTTAGTAAATACTTACCTTGCTAAATAGGGAAAAGGCACTCTTTTGTAATGACCACATCCAAACTGGAAGCGCCGTATTTTTTGTTTAATGAGATCATGGTTATTTCATGAGTAATACTAGAATTTTTTGCCTTAATCTAAAGCCCTGACAACTGTAGTTCGGGTTTGTTTGCCACAATTTTATATTAGGAGATACCCAGGAAAACATCAAACCCAAATGATCTATATGAGAATGAAATCACTGCTCTGGTATAAACCAATTGATATAACTAAGCACAAAAAAAACTATACTAACATTGGGGACACATTTTTATCAATAAAATTTATAAAACATCAAATTATCTTCTATTATTCAAGGAATAAATTCTAAATTCCAGAGTTTACACATCTTATTTCTCCTTTCATATTTCCCTTTGAGTTCAGGATTGTTTCTTAATCCACTGTAAACTAGCTTTAGTTCTCATCCTGTACTGAAACTGTTCCAATCACTAACAACATCAATACCCAGTAACGGTATAAAAAACTCAATGGAAAGCCCTTTTATTCAGCTCTTACCTTCACTGGATAGTCTACTGAATTTGACTGACCATTCTTAAAACTTTTTCAATTTTGAGGTGCTACTCCTCCATAGTTCTACTGCCTATCTTCTCTGTTGCCTCTGCCAATTCTGCTACTTCATACAGGTATGTACGATTATATGTACATGTACATGTGTATGTGTCTATCAGTCCCCAGGGTTTCAATATTGTGTGTTTTCTCTTAATCTTTCTGTTTTCTTATTTTGTAGATTCATCCTATGTGATTTAATCCGCTATCCAATATAGTCTGTATGTATAGGCAGTATTAGCTGTTATCTCTATGTAGTCAGTATAGGCAGTGGATGAACTTGCCAAGGAAAATCTATATAACAGTAAAAAGGGGAAAGTAGAAGGAAAGAGAGAAGGTAAGAAGGAGAATATGATGAAACTCTAGGGACAGTACACACATAGATACACAGAGTATATAAACTCAAATCTGTATTTTCAGCCCAGATCTTTCTACTAAGCTATAGATCCGTATTTACAACTACTATTGGTTTTCTCTGTCTGGTTGCCCTCATATTCACCTCACATTCAACATGTTACAAGTCAACTCTCCATCTTTTCCTCCTTGTGTATGTACTATTTCTGCTAAGGATCCCACCATCTAACAATTGGCCAAGCCAAAACTTGCCCTCTTCTAGTCAACCCATAACACACCCAACCCTTTTCTTCCAGGTATCTCTTCAATTTGCTTGCTCCTCTCCATCTTCATTGTCATTGTTTTTATTCATGCCCTTTCTCTGAACTACTGCTATATTCTTAAATAAATTCCCTTAAAAAAATTTTTTTTCAACGTTTATTTATTATTCAGAGACAGAGCAGAAGCATGAGCATGGGAGGGGCAGAAAGAGGAGGAGACACAAAATCCGAAGCAGGCTCCAGGCTCTGAGCTATCAGCATAGAGCCCGACATGGGGCTGGAATTAACAAACTGGGAGATCATGACCTGAGCCGAAGTCGGACTCAAGGAACTGAGCCACCCAGGCGCCCCACATAAATTCCCTCCTAACTATTGTAGCACTTACAGCATTATTCAATATTTTGTGTTACATACCATAGTAAATTATAATAAACATGGGGCATTTTTACAATTCTACCACCTGGACCAAGTAGATGTTTTCTGACCCTATCGTTTGGAGCCTGAGGAAGTTTTGATTCCGTGTCTATTAATACAAATATGTTAATGAAAATTATACAAGCATTGATATACTTAAAAAAAAAATACTCAGAATGAACCTAACACCACTAAGTTAATTTCACCCAATTATCAACTTCCTATATGGCAATTATTCCTGTCCACTTATATTCATATGCATTTTTACTGGACAAAAAGTATTTTCATTGGAATCATTCTTAATATTCATATAGGCTCTTCATTTATTGTTGCAGCTTAGGGAGTTAGAAAAAGTTCTGGCATTTGTTTGGTTGGCTGAAAAATGGACCAAAAGGTGGCTCACAGCGAATGAACTGGAAATGCCAGACATGCCTTGGTTTAATGTAGAGGAAGGGAAAATTGGTAACAAATCTGGGGAAGATATAGACAGACCTCTTTCAATGGGCTAAAAAACAAAAAGACATTTATTTGTTTCCCCTGTGAATGCTCACCAAAGGGTGACCTCAGCAGAGAATTTTAAAAAGTAATTGGATAAGATGACCCATTCGGTGGTTACCAGTCAGCCTCTTTCCTCAGCCACCCAACATTGTCCAATAGGCTTATGAACATAGCAGCCATGGTGGGAGGGATGGAGGTTATGCATCTCAGCAACACAGACTTCCATTCACCAAGGTTATGGTCACTGATGAGAGTCCACTCTGCCAAGAGCAAAGACCAACACTGAGCCTCTGATATGACACCATTCACTGGGGTAACTAGCCAGCTATCTGGTGGCAGCAGGTTACTTACACGGGACTGCTTTTATCATGAAAGGGGCAGCACTGTTCTTATTGGAATAGACACTTACTCCAGATATGAATTTGCCCTCCCTGCACACAATGCTTTTATCAAAACTATCACCTATGGACTTACAGAATGCCTTATCCATCATCATAGTATTCCACAAAGCATGGGCCCATGCTCATGGAATTCACTAGTCTTGACACGTTTTCTAACATTCTGAAGCAGCTGGGTTGACAAAACGGTGGAATGACCTTTTGAAGACTAAATGACAGTGCTAGCTAAATGGCAGTATCTTGCAGGGCTGGGGCAAGGTTCTCCAGAATGATGAATGTGCTCTGAATCCACTATGTGGTGCTTTTTCTTCCACAATCAGGATTCACAAATCCAGGAATCAAGAGGTGGAAACAAATCTGTCTGGAACACAGGAAGGTCCTTTAGAGTGTCTCTTAGTATTACCACACCCTGTGATTAAGGTCAATGAAAAACCAGGAAGGATTACTAATGGCCCAGACCCTTCAGGAATCAAGGTCTGGATTACCTCACCAGGCAAAAAATCATGACCAGCTGAAGTGCTTGTTGAAAGTGAAGGGAATACAGAGTGGGTAGAAGACAGTTATAAATATAAGCTACAATCACATGACAGAAATGAGGACTGTTATTGTCAAGAGTACTTCCTTCTAATCTTGCAAAGAATATGTGTTTTCTTTCCTCTTTCATTTTCTTATCATATAAGATGCAGGGACTTTATATCAAAGTATTTATTGTTAATTTTACATCAGAGTATTTAAGCTATAGGATATCAAGAAGGGAAAACATTACTGAAAGACATTAACTTCTTTTCAGGGGAAGGTGTTAGTGCATTTTCAGTTGCGCACAGGATAACAGTATCATGTTAGGCAGAATTATGACCTTGTTGCTGTCTTTATGTAAATAAGTATGGTTTAAGGAGATGCACATGGTTGTGAAGTTGACAAGGGTTGGACTTATCATGGTTAATTTTTTGTGTCAACTTGACTAGGCCACAGGGTCCAGATTAAAACATTACTTCTGGGTGTTTCTGAGGGTGCTTCCAGAATACTTAGTACATTGCTCTCCCAGTGTCGTTGGGCATCGTCCAATCCACTGAGGGCCTGAATAGAACAAAAAGTGGAAGATACATTCCCTTCCTGCCTGCCTGAGCTGGGACATCGGTTTTCTCCTACCCTTGGACTGGAATTCACACCATCAGCTTCCCTGGCTCTTAGGCCTTTGAACTTGAACTAGAATTACACCACTAGCTTTCCTACAGAGGGTAGATCATGGGACTTATTATCCTTCATAATGACATGAGTCAATTATTCTCAACAAAACTATGTATGTGTCTTAGTGATTGTTTCTCTGGAGAACCTTGAGTAATATAGGATAAATTTTACAAATAAGATTAAATATATTGATTTAGAAGTTTTATTGTTCTTTGGGTTTTGGTCCATTTCAAATTTGACCCATTATAGCTTCTGCAATTTAACTCTTTTTTGGTTGTTATTTCTACCATTTCCAATTTTTTTTGGTTCAAATTTATTTATTTCTTCTTGTTTCAAATCTTTGCAGATCTAAATATGGTCAGGAAAGTGATACTTATGTCAGTGTTTAGTCTACTAAAAATTTTGCCAAGTCAGATTTACCTCTAAGTTTTGGTTTTTATTACTAACAGCCTATGACATTTCTCAAGCAAGCTGGTAGAATAATGGAATAATGTTAACATTAATCCTAATAATAGGTACCACTGAGCACTCATTATGTGCCAGGTATTACTGTAGAGTATCAACTTCCTTAAGTCTCAGCAAGCCTCTATTATACACAGAACTAAAGAAGTACCCTGATTAAGTATACACAACCAGTGAGTGCAAGAACTGGCATCAAAGTGGCAATGTTAACATATGCTGCTGTGGACTGTAAACTACAGTCCGCACTTTCAGTGTTTGGGGTTTTTTGTTTTTTTTTTTTTTTTTTTCATTTTACACAGGAAAAAAGAAAATGTTATTTATAAAACAGGGGTTTGTTTGTTGAAGCCTTTTAACTCACTCACACTGGAAAAGGAGATGTCAGGAAAGGTGACTGGCGCTACAAAGCCTGAAAAAAAAAAAAAAAACTGCAGCAAATGTGGGTATTGTCACTTCCTTACCAGGACAAGTGCCATGAGGGGCAGAGGCTGTGAAACAGGTGAACACTGTGAGGCAAAACTTCCTAGTTCCATGTCTATTTAGGAGAACTAAGCATGGCTGGTCTACCTCATTCTATAATTTTTCCAGACCAAATAGACAAAGAAAAAACAAAAAACTAAAATCCTAAAACCAACAACATAACAGCAAAAACTTAAATATAAACCAAAACAAAAACTGGACTTTCATGAAGTTGACTTGAGATCAGGAAAAGAATGATCAACTTTTGAGAGGAAGGAAGAGAAACATCAAAGCCAAGCTCAGAGGTTTAACAGCACCTATCACACTGTGTCCAAACCTTGACCATTTCTGATACAGCTGTTCTGTTTTAAAATGTTCTTCCTCTTCCACTCACCATAAACCTGGTTTTAAAGTTTATGGTAACAACAAAGATGATAGCGACTTGTATCTACTGAGCGTTCATTAAATGGCAGGCACACCTTAAGTGCATTGTATTCTCACCTAACTTTCACTACAACTTCTACTTTCCTAATAAGGAAACTAAAAAGTCACAAAGCAATTGGCAGTTCTGTTAATTGGGAGTATGGACTACAGAGCCCATGTTCTTAATCTTTAAGCCACATAAGGGTTGAAATATTATTAAGGCAATTAATATACTGTTTTAATATGTACTGTTCTAAGAATTAACGGTATAGTATTAAAAATATAAGCATCTTGGGGCGCCTGGGTGGCTCGGTCGGTTAAGCGTCCAACTTCGCCTCAGGTCATGATCTCATGGTCCGGGGGTTCGAGCCCCGCATCAGGCTCTGTGCTGACAGCTCAGAGCCTGGAGCCTGTTTCAGATTCTGTGCCTCCCTCTCTCTGTGACCCTCCCCCATTCATGCTCTGTCTCTCTCTGTCTCAAAAATAAACATTAAAAAAAAAATTTTTTTTTTTTTTTTTAAATATAAGCATCTTGGGGCACCTGGGTGGCTTAGTTGGTTAAGTGTCCAACTCTTGATTTCCGCTCAGGTCATGATCTCACGAGTTGTGGGATCAAGGCCAGCACTGGGGTCTGCACTGAGCATGGAGCCTATTTGGGATTCTCTCTCCCTCCCTCCCTCTCTCTGGCCTTCCCCCGCTCTTATCTCTGTAAACAAATAAATAAATAAACATTTAAAAATATATAAGCATCTAAAAATAATGTAAACATCTCACATAACGTTCTTATAACAAATTCTTACGGGGGCATGGGTGGCTTAGTTAAGCAACCGACTCTTGATACGGGCTGGGGCCGTGATCTCACAGGATTGAGGCCCCTGTCAGACTCTGCAATAAAAAGCGCAGAACCTGCTTAGGATTCTCTCTCTCCCTTTGCTCCTCCCTCACTCACATTCTCTCTCCCCCTCAAAATAATTTAAAATCATTCAAAAAAATCTTAAAAAAATAAAAAATTCTTAGAAAAGTGTATTTCATATTCACATTAGTAACCTGGATAAATATATGGTTTTTTTATCAAATGAAAACTGCTACAGTTATGATGGCTGGTAAGTCAGCAAGGGACAATTTATTTAAAAGTCTATAAATAATGAATGACTTCTCAGGGCACCTGGGTGGCTCAGTCAGTTAAGCGTCCGACTCTTGGTTTCAGCTCAGGTCATGATCTCGCAGTTTCATTAGTTTAAGCCTCGTGTCAGGCTCTGTGCTGGCACTGTGGAGCCTGCTTGAAATTTTCTCTCTCCCTCTCTCTCTGCTCCCCCAACCTCCTGCCACTCATGCTGTCTCTTGAAAAATAAATAAACTTAAAAAAATTAAAACAAAAACTGAATGACTTCTCTACACTTAACATCAAGTTCACCTTTGTCAATGAATCTCAATGTTTCTGTGACACCAGCAATACCACTCCAATGAAATAGAATTTTGTTTAGTAGGTGAAGTCTCTGTTTTTCAACTCCATATGCTTTTCTGGCATTACAAAAATTACAAAAGTGAGTCGGAAAACCCTTAGTAATCTTTTTTGTTCGTGTCTTGAGTAAAACAAAAAAATGAATTCTCACATTCAATGTTTGAAGACTATGTGAGTGATACAGTGAAAAGCAAAAATTTGTGTTTAGTGGAGAGCTTTCTTATATTATGAAAAAAAATCCAAATTGGAAAAAGGACTGTCTACACAAATATATCAAATATCACCTGAATTTAATTATAAATCAAGCAACTGAGTTCAAAACCTGTTCATTATATGTCCTATTTAGGAACCCACACGTTTCATGGAACTCTGTATTCTTTTTTGTAGTTTTTATCACAACTTTAATTAAACAGTTAACTGTGTATTTTTTTTATTGTTTATTTTTGAGAGAGAGAGAGACAGAGCATGAGGAGGGAAGGGGCAGAGAGAGGGAGACACAGAATCCAAAGCAGGCTTCAGGCTCTGAGCTGTTAGCACAGAGCCCAAAGTGGGGCTTGACCTCAAGAGCCATGAGATCATGACCTGTGCTGAAGTTAGACACTTAACCCACTGAGCCAGCCAGGTGTCCCTGTAACTAATTTTTAAAATATCTACCTCTATATATACAAACAATGACAGCAAGTTTGGCTGATGTGCTACTGCATTGTCAGAACTAAACTGTGCTTTTTATAGTAGGTGAGCAAACAATATTTGCTGAATAAATTAGTCAACTCTCGGTTTAAAAAACAACAACACGAAAGGTACAGCACAGGGAATATAGTCAATAATAATATAGTAACTATGCATGGTGACAGATAACTACACTTATTGTAGTGAGCATTTCATAATGTATGGAACTGTTGAATCATCATGTACTATTGACACTAATGCCAACTACATTCTGATTAAATAACAACAACAACAAAACTCCCCTCTATTATATACTTTATGTTAACATGGGTAGTGGTAACTGAAGACTGCAAAAACAGTCTATAAAATCTATTTGTTTCAAAAATAAACACAATTTATACTAGCATGCAAATATGGTACATTTCTACAAAGCACCTGAAAAAACTATTACACAAGGCAAGTAGTCCAGAGTAGGAGTCTATACCACAAAACAAAAACAGACAGAAAAAAATTAAGTAAAAAATCATAGAAACAGACTCATAGAGAACTGGTGGTTACCAAAGGGAAGAGTGTGGGGGATGGGTGACAGAGGTAAAGAAGATTAAGCAGTACAAACTCTCAGTGACAAAATGAACAAGTCACAGGGATGAAAAGTACAGCGTAAGGAATGTAGTCAATAATACTGTAATACACTTTTATTGTGGGTAAGCATTTTGTAATGTACAGAATTCCTGAATCATGATGTTGTACACCTGAAGCCAACTTAATGTGTCAACTGTACTTCAATTTAAAAAAAAATCTGTATCTTGCTCTCAGCTTCAGCATATGAATCCCAAAAAAGTCTGTAATTTCCTCTACCACATGCTCCAAATAGTTATTTTTTAAAAATCCAAGCAATATGGATGTACAATTTAAAGATCTACCACACTGAATATTTTTTTGAATAATTGGTGTATCCTTTTAAAATGACTTGTTCCCAACATCTTAAAAGTTATATACATCCCTGGGGCTCAGTTGGTTAAGTGTCCAACTCTTGATTTTGGCTCAGTTCATGATCTCAAGGTTACTGAGTTTAAGCCCTATCAGGTTCTGTACTGACAGTGCAGAGCCTGCTTGGGATTCTCTCTCGCACTCTCTCTCTCTTTCTGTCAAAAAAACAAACTAAAAAAAAAAATTAAGAAATCATATATATCCTTTAAGGTGGAAGTTTATCTCTGGTTATTTACACACTTAAACTGCAAGATTCTTTTCTTAATGCGGAAAAAAATGTTAAGAAAACAATTACTTCCATGATGGTGAATGCTCATTTATTACTTAAGCTGATAACTACTGTAAAACATTTAATCTAGACTAAGGTCACAATTAGTTTTGGAAGAAAACTTTTGTCCAGATTTACAAGCATACTGATGAAAAGTGTTAAAAGTTTACTAAATGTGTCAGGTCATTACTCTATTTGAATTTTTAGACTTATGTAAACTTACCAAATATTACAAATTAAATGGCTTTTTCTTAAAATGTCACTGAAGTAGAGCTAAATCATGTTTAGAATGCAGGAAGAGATGTTAAACATTAACTTCCATATTCATAAAGAAAAGCAAATCTACTAGATAATCAGGTATGGGGTAATTCCTACTAATGCTGCTGAACAAATACTTTCTCTAAAATAAATTGTGCAGATTTCACAACTTCCACCGAGAAACTGGTAGTCTTTAGTTTATTAACCTTTATTCATGTGTTCAATTTAAGTAAGGTTAGTTTTTATTCTTCAAATCAAACCCTTGGCTCTTAAAAGTATCACATAATTCTTTCATGCTTTCTTCTAGAATTACAGCAAAAGGAAGGAATGTCAGAAGAAATCTTTTCTAGCTTCCCCTTAAGAACTTCCTAGTACAAAGGTCCCAAGAACTTCAAACTGCAGTCATTTCAGCACTCAGCAGCTTTAACTATTACAATTCTTCTTGTTTATGCTTGATCCTAACCAACAAACTGCTGGACAAAACTACTTACTCAGAATAAAATGAATGATGAGCACTTATGTGTAAGCCAAAAAAGCTTTTAAATAGACCAAGCAAGACTCAAAGACAGTGGTTATCAGGATATATTGTTTAACAAATACATCATGCCCCCCTACACTCAAAAGGGACAGAGTCAAACATACAATTGTATGAAATATCATTGGATCACTTCTACTTCTATGGGCTTCCTGGAAAAACTGACATGAAACATGTAAAACAAATACTTAAAGGAACAGTTTAATCTTAATGCTTTGGTTTTATCTTATAGATGATTTAATATGCAATATTTAATTAGTATTACTAAATACTAAATATTAAATTTTATTTAGTGTACTAAATGCTAAATTCGGTAATAAATTCACTCGATCATTTCTGAAAACCAACAATATCAAGTTCAAACTATCAAGGTCCAGCATAAAATGAAATCAATGACCTGTCAAAGATAATCATTCAGTAATTATGTACTGCAGAAATGCTTTCCGAAGAACATCAATGATCAAAATTAATTAAAAATAAAGTTAACTTTTAAAAACTGCTAAGAAGTTTAATATACATAGGGGTGCCTGGGTGGCTCAGTTAAACATGTAACTTCAGCTCAGGTCATGATATCACAGCTCGAGTGTTTGAGCCCGCGTTGGACTCTGTGCTGACAGCTCAGAGACGGGAGCCTGCTTCAAATTCTGTGTCTCCCTCTCTCTCTGCACCTCCCCCACTCATGCTCTTTCTCTCCTTCAAAAATAAACATTTGAAAAAAGTTTAATATATGTATGTATGTGTGTGTGTGTATATATATATATTATTGCTAAATAAGAATGGTATGTCACTATAACAATAGCATTAAAAACCACTAAAAATTATATGAAACATTAAACACAAGTCCATGAAGCTGGAGTGATACAAGAGTCCATCGTGAATGAGTAAAAGAGATTAGAGAGGAAGAAAGAGAAAGGTCTCTTTATAGAGGAACATTAATAAGTGTAGAAAAAAATGAGAAAATATGAAAATCACCTTTTGGAAACTCAGTCAGTAGATGCTAAAACTATTACGTACAAGGTGAATAGAGGACAAGAGATTTATTTGGTACCAAAGTATTTTCCAATAGATTACTTAATAGTCGCAAAGAAGAAACCTTATCTTTACAAGGCAGAGAGTCTGTGGTCACCAAACAGCAAGGTAATCAATCTTGGTATTACTAATAGTGGGAACAACTTATGTTATGTGCTTCCTGACTTAAAGCAAATTCACATTACCTGTCATCTAGATGTTAAAACTGTTTAACTGAATCTAATTAAAGGAAATATGACACCATGAAGAACAGCTCCAGAATATAAGACAACTTGGCTGTATCAGTCAGAAGTCAAGGTTACCCCTAACATTGATTACTGTTTCTTCTCTCTTTTGTCTAGAGAGAAAGTTTATCAGTCTAGAAAGAAGTTTATAAACTTTATTAATGATTTTTGAAGAACGAGCATTTGGTTTCATGGATTTTCTCTATTTTTGTTTTGTGCTGTTTTCAATTACACTGGTTTCTACTCTTTTTATTTCTTATTCTTTCTACCTGCTTTAGGTTGAATTTCCTCTTTTAGGTCTAGTTTCTTAACCTTAGAATATTGGTTTGAGACTTATTTCCTTTCCTAATATAAGCATTCAATGCTATAAGTTTTCCACTACATACTGCTTTAGGTGAATCTTACAAATTTTGATAATGTGTCTTCATTTTCATTTAATTCAGTATGTTCTAATTTCCTTTGAGATTTTTCTGACACATGGATAAAAATGCATTAACTTCCAAACATTTGGGGGATTTTCCAGATATCTATTATTAATTTCTAACTGAATGCTGTTAGTCAAAGAAGATACCTAGTATGATTCCATTTACTCTAAATTTTATGGCCCAGAATATGATCTATCTTTGTAAATGTTCTACGTGAACTTGAAAATAATATGTATTCTGCTGTTATTAGGTAAAATGTTCCATAAATGCCAAGTAGGTCAAGTTAGTTGATAATGTTGCATAGTTCTTCTACACCCATACAGATATTCCAGTTACTCATTTCATCAATTACTGAGACACGGAAGTACTGAAGACTCCAACTACAACTGTGGATTTGTCCACTTCACCTTTCAGTTCTACCAGTTCAGCTTCACACTCCTCTGTTGTTAGGAGCACACGTGTTAGGAAACATACACTCCTAAATATATACAATCCTAATTAAGATTGTTAGGTCTTTGTGAACTGACCCTACTACTACCAGGCAATCTTTGTTCTAGGAACTATTCCTTGTTCTGAAGTCTACTTTATGTGATATTAATACAGACACTCCAGCTTTCTTCTGCTCAGTGTTTGCATGGTGCATTTTTTCATATTTTTATACTTTTCCCCCAATTGTATTTAGTATATTGTGTACAACAGTTATAGGCAAACCATCCTTAATCCTTCACTCTTGAAAATTCACTTGAGGGACAGTCACCCTCATTAGCTATTATGCCATATACATTTCCAATTTCTGTCTCAATGCAACCACAACTCTCGATAAAAACAAGCCCAACCCCAGCCCTGAGGGAGCTCTAAATCTTCTCAGGCTCCTCACACAAGTTAGCTCACTTGCTTCTGGTCCTACCCTGACCTTAACGAATGGGTTCCAGCACTGGGATGTTATACATTCTCTCGAATTCCCACCTTTCTACTGCAACCATTCAAACTAAGTGTGTTATTTTCTTGAGACTTCCACCTTCATTTCCATAGTCTCTTTTTCTTCATAGAATTTATTGAGGCAAAATCCAAATAAGTATTTTAAAGTGAACAATTCAATGACATTTAAGACATTCAAAATGTTGTGCAACTACCAATTCTATCTAGTTCTAAAATACTTCCATCAGTCCAAGTAAAACCTCTTACCTATCAAGCAGTTTCTCACTCCTTTCCCACCCAAACCTTCTGGCAAATACCAATTTGCCTTCTATCTCTATGGATTTATCTAGCCTGGATATTTCATACAAATGGAATCATACAATATGTGATCTTTGTGTCTGGCTTCTTTCACTTAAGATTTTGGAGTTTCATCAACAGTATAGCATGTATAAGTATTTTATTCCTTTTTGTGGCTAAATAATATTTCATTGTGTGCATATACCACAATTTGTTTATCCATTCAATGATAGACCTTTGGGCTGTATCCGTTTTGTGAATAGTGTTGCTACAAATATGTGTACACATGATTGTTTTAAATAGCAGTTTTCCATTCTTTTGGGTATACACCTAGAAATTGAACTGTGGGTCACATGATAATTCTACGTTTAACTTTTTGAGGAACCACTAATTTCCACAGCAGCTGTTTCTCGATCTCCTTGCCAACATTTGTTATTTTCCGGCTTTTTATTATAGCTATCCTAGTGAGTGTGACACGGTATCTCATCATGATACTGATCTGCATTTCCCTAATGACTAATAATGATGTTGAGTGTCCTGTCATATACTTGTCCATTTGTATATCTTCTTTGGAGAAAGGTCTATTTAACTCCTTTTTTCATTAAAAAAATTTTTTATTGAGGCACAACTGACATATATTAGTTGTGTGAATGTAATGATTCACTATTTATGTTTTGAAATGATCACCATGCTAAGTCTAGTATCTGTCACCATATGGTTACACAATTTTTCTCGTGTTGAGAACTCTTAAGACCTACTCTCTTAGCTTTTAAATATGCAATAACTACGGTCACCATGATGTATATTAAATCCCCATGACTCAATTGTAACTGGGAATTTATAACTTTTGACTGCTCTTCATCTCATTTCACCTTCCCTCTCCCCACCTCTGACAACCACCAATCTGTTCTCTTTATCTATGAGTTGTTTTTTTTTAAGATTCCACCTATCAGTGAGACCACAAGGTTATTTGTCTATTATTTGCTTCTTTTAGCATAATGTCCTCAAGGTTCATTCATGTTGTTGTAAATGTCAAGATTTCATTCTTTTTCTGTAGCTGAAAAATATTCCTGTTTATACACACACATACATACACTACTATCTTTATCCATTCATTTTTCAATAGACACTTCCATGTCTTGGTAACTGTAAATAATGTTGCAATCCTTTGCTCATTTTTAAATTGTGTTGTCTTTTTGTTGAGTTCTAAGAGTTCTTTATATATATTCTGGATGCTAAACTCTGATCAAATACATGATTTGCATGTATTTAAACCATTCTGTGTGTTGCCCTTCCGTTTTCTGGATAATGCCCTTTGATGCCCAAAAGGTTTTAATTTTGATGGAGTCGAATTTACATGTTTCCTTTTGTTGCCCATGCTTTTGGTATCCAAGAATCTCTTGCCAAATTGCAGGTTATGAAGATTTATCCATGTGTTCTAAGATTGTTACAGCTTTAAAATCATAGAAGAGTTATTTTAAAACTATAAAATTTCTATGAAGATCATTGATCATTTTGAGGTTTTTTTTAATTTTTTTTAACATTTATTTATTATTGAGAGACAGAGAGAGACAGAGCATGAGCAGGGGAGGGGCAGACAGAGAGGGAGACACAGAATCTGAAGCAGGCTCCAGGCTCCAAGCTGTCAGCACAAAGCCCGACACAGGGCTCGAACTCACAAACCGCAAGATCATGACCTGAGACAGAGTCGAACACTTAACCGACTGAGCCACCCAGGCGCCCCTTGAGTTTATTTTTATATATGGCATGTGGTAGGGGTGGATCTCAGTTCATCCTTTTTCATGAGGGTGTACAGTTCTCCCAGCACGATTAGTCAAAGAGACTATTCTTTACTCATGGAATGGCCTTGGCACCCATGTCAAAAATCAACTGGCCATAGATATATGGGTTTATTTCTAGACTGTCAAAATTTCTATTCCATTGATCTATATGTCTATCTTCATGACAGTATCATATTGTTTTGAGTACTCTAGGATTGTGGTAAATTTTCAAATTGGGAAGTTTGAATCCTTCAACTCTTCTAAGACTATTTTCAATATTTAGGGCTCCTTGCCATTCCATGTGAATTTTAGGATTGCTTTCCCATTTCTGCAAAAGATTGTTAGAAATTTGATAGGATTGATTAGAACTGAATTTGTAGATCATATTGGGTAGTGTTGATATCTTAACACTATTAAGTCTTCCAATCCATAAACATGGGATGTCTTTCCATTTATTTATGTCTTCAGTTTCTTTCACCAATAGTTAAATAAACAAGGACTCACAGTTTTCAATGTGAGTTTTTCATCTTCTTTGTTAAATTTATTCCTCAGTACCACAATGAAATATCACCTCCAATTACTGGATGGCTATTACTAAAAAATAAGAAACCAAAAACAAAACAAAACAAAACAGAAAATAACAAGAGTTGGTGAGGATGTGGAGAAATTTATTAGAACCCTTGTACATTGCTGGTGGGAATGTAAAATGGTACAGCCATTGTGGATAATACTTTGGTGTTTGCTCAAAAAGTTAAGCATAGAATTACCATATGATCCAGGACCTCCACTTCTAGGTATATATGCCAAATGATTAAAAACAGGGATTCAAACAGATACTTGTATGTTAATGATCACAGCAGCATTGTTTATAATAGCCAAAAGGTCAAAAATCAAAATGACCATCAACAGACAAAACAAAATGCAGTATAAACATAAAATGGAGTATTATTCAGCCACAGTAAAAACTACCTAATTCTTACATATGCTACAACCGGGATGAACCCTGAAAACAGTCTGCTAAGTGAAATAAGCCAAACACAAAAGGATAATTATTGTATGATTCCACTTACGTAACATACCTAGAAGAGGTGAATCCATACAAGACAGAAAGTAGAATACAGTTTACCAGGGGAAGGAAAAGGGGGGAACTATTTTTTAATAGGTACAACGCTTCTGTTGGGATGATGAAAAAGTTCAAGAAATAAATGGCAGTTATTGTTCCAGAGCATTATAAATGTACTATTCACATAAATGGAAAATATTATGTTGCATCTATTTTATCACAAAGAAAATAATTGTCAAAAAGAAAAAAAAGTGAGGGAATATGCTAACTGAAAGAAGCCAGACACAAAAGCTTCATACCTTATGATTCCACTTATATGACATCCTAAAAAAGGCAAAACTACAGTGACAGCACAACAGTTGCTGGAGGTGGAGAGGTGAACTGCAAAGAGACATGAGGGAAATTTTGGGGGTGATAGAAATATTCTATATTTTGACTGTGGTGGTGGTTATACAACTAGATACATTTACCAAAATACATCAAATTATACAATTAAATTTGATGAATTTTATTGCATGTAAATTATACTTCAATAAAGTTCATTTAAAAAGTTAAAGAGAGGGGCGTGGGGGAGAGGGGAAAGTGGGTGATGGGCATTGAGGAGGGCACCTGTTGGGATGAACACTGGGTGTTGTATCGAAACACCTAATTGACAATAAATTATATATTAAAAAATAGTAAAAATAAATAAATAAATAAATAAATAAATAAATAAATAAATAAATAAATAAAAGTTAAAGAGAGGGGTGCCTGGTTGGCTCAGTTGGTTAACCATCCAACTCTTGGTTTCAGCTCAGGCCATGATCTGATAGTTCTTGGGATCTAGCCCCATGTAGGGCTCCACACTGACAGCATGCAGCCCGCTTGGGATTCTCTCTCTGTCCCTCCCTGGCTCACACATGTGCATGATAAATAAATACACTTAAAAAAAAAAAAAGTTAGATGAGACAGTCTAACCCTATGTAATCATTTTAGAGAAAAAAGAAATTGAGTCCTTGAATATCAAAGGTCACATAATTAGCATAAGAGGACTAGAATTCAGTCCCATAAATGAAATCCAAAGCTCTTTATATCAATAAAATGACACTATTGATAGTAGAGAGTGATGGTGGTAGATGATTATACCGATTTAATACCTCCTGCTAGAATAGAGATTTGAAACCTTTATTCCAAGTTTTGAAGAATTCATTAAGTTACATTGGAAGGCTGTGATCAAAACATGTGACAACAAATTTCACTTTCTGCCAGTAGTATACTCACTACTACTTTGCAAAGCAACTACTCCATTTGTCAAAATTCCAATGAGTAAGTTTTTCTATCCCTGAATCTTAAACACATTCTGCCCTCTGAAGCAATATCAAAAACGGCTAATCACTTTTCCATAAGATAACCTCTCAAATACTTTTTTTTAATGTTTATTTATTTTGAGAGACACAGATAAAGTGAGGAGGGCCAAGTGAGAGGGAGACAGAGAATCCCAAGAAGGCTCCACAGCTGTCAGTGCAGAGCCAGACACAGGGCTCAAACTCACAAACTGTGAGATCATGACCTGAGCTGGAACCAAGAGTCAGAGGCTTATACAACTGAGCCACCAGGTGCCCCAATACTTTTTTTTTTTTAGTGTTTATTTATTTTTGAGAGTGAGCAAGCAGAGGAGGGGCAAAGAGAGAGGAGGAGAGAGGATCCAATGTGGGCTCTGTGCTGACTGCAGGAAACCCAATGCAGGGCTTGAACCCACAAACCATGAGATCATGACCTGAGCCAAAGTTGGATGCTCAATCAAGCCACCCAGGTGCCCCTGAGATACTTTCAAATGACTGTATCTATGATGTTCTTTTAAGTCTTCTTTAGTGCAGTCTAAAAATATCCCAAGCTGCCACAGTCTTTCCTACACTGGCCATAATACAATGTGTAGACATTTCACACAAGTCTCCGTATTCAAACTAGACACAACACTACAAATTTTCTGCAAGCTACTTAGAATTAAATTGGGTCATTATAGGGGTGCCTGGGTGGCTCAGTCGGTTGAGCAGCCGACTTCGGCTCAGGTCATGATTTTGCGGTCCGTGAGTTCGAGCCCCACGTCGGGCTCTGTGCTGACAGCTCAGAGCCTGGAGCCTGTTTCAGATTCTGTGTCTCCCTCTCTCTCTGGCCCTCCCCCGTTCATGCTCTGTCTCTGTCTCAAAAATAAATAAACGTTAAAAAAAAAAACATTAAAAAAAAATAAATTGGGTCATTATATTTCTAAGAAGACTACTTGGGATGGGGCAGGGGGTGGGTGGCAGATAAATCATATTACATTATTGGCTAATTCCCCATTTCCTGTCAATTAAAATTTCTAAGTCTTTTGTTATAGAAAGCCATCACTAAGACTTCTCTCTGAATTTTAAACTTAAGGGCAAGGCAATAGATTTCTGTGAAATACCCTTTTATTTTAGTTACTTATTCTGAATATACTTTAAATATTTTAGAATATTGATTGATTATACAACATATTGGCAACATTTCTGAAATATTTTATGTATAAAATTCTTAAACGTACCTTGTATATAAGGATTTAGGTAACATTAAAACACTTGGCTGGGGCGCCTGGGTAGCTCAGTTGGTTAAGTGTCCAACTCTTGGTTTTGGATCAGGTCATGATCTCTCATGGTTTTGTAAGTTCGAGCCCTGCAGTGGGCTCTCCACGGGCAGTGAGGAGCCTGCTTGGGATTCTCTCTCACTCCCTCTCTGTCGGCCCCTTCCCACTCGCACAGTCTCTGTCTCTCTCAAAATAAATAAATAAACTTGAAAGAAAGAAAGAAAGAAAGAAAGAAAGAAAGAAAGAAAGAAAGAAAGAAAGAAAGAAAGAAAGAAAGAAAGAAAACAAGAAAGCAAGCAAGCAAGCATCAATTTAGGAGACAAAAACCTCTGACATCTCTTTGCTTTAACATGAATAACCTCTTGATATGGTTAATCACCTAGAAAACCACTTAAGTTTACTATTTTATCTAAACTTGGCTAGAAAGATAAGATGTGAGTGCCAAATAACTCTTTAATGTTTTTATTTATTTGGGGGGGGGGGGGTGAGGAGCAGAGAGAGAGGGAGACAAAAGAATCCAAAGCAGACTGCAGGCTCCCAGCTGTCAGCTCAGCACTGGGCCTGACTCGCGCTCGAACTCATGAACCATGAGATCATGACCTGAGCTGAAGTTGGATGCTTAACCAACTGAGCCATGCAGGTGCCCTCAAATAACTTTTAAAACTGCACTTATGGAACAGTTTTTGTTTATTGCAGAAACAAAGTCAGTTTGTTATGACTTAAACATAGTAAATTCCCTTTTAGTGAATAAAAGTTATTTTTCTAATTGTTCACAAACCAGATGTCTGGGAATTTTTAATGAAGCATCATCAAGGTCATTGGTTGTCTTTTCAGGTATCTAGCCATTACTACTAAATGTTAAGAACTATATTTTACCTGCCTCAAAGCCTTTAGTGTATCTTACTTTCTAAAATCCTTTAAAGAATCTTCTTATGATCATTTTGCAAAGTATTTTAATATCTAGGGATATGCATGCACTCCACTTTGAAGTTGGAAATTTAACCAAGGCTCTGTTTCTTTCACCTGTTTTGTGGATCACTGCTTTATGGGTCTTTTTTTTTTTTTTTTTTGAGGGGGGGGGGAGGGAGGGAGAGAGAGAAATTGAGAGAACAGGAGAGAGGGGCTGAAGTGAGAGAGAAAATCTTAACCAGGCTCCATGCTCAGTGCAGAGCCTGACTCGGGTCTCGATGCCATGACCCTGGGATCATGACCTGAGCTGAAATCGAGTCAGATACCCAACCAACTGAACAACCCAGGTGCTCTGTTTTACATTTTATTCCAGTCTAGAAGAATTACTGCCAAGTGAGAAAAAAATGGAAACAAAATCAAAATAGAGGCCTGCTTTCTACTTGTTATATTTTAGCTTCACAATGAGAGTTGATTTTGTCCTTGAAACAACAAAAAGATTCTTTTGTTACATTTTCAAAAGCTTCAGTTCATTCTGACTATTTTTGCTTGCCCACTTTACTTACTTCGTTATAAACCAAATTCTGATTTTTATGTCCTATAGGTCTCAATATTTGAAAACCTATGCAAAAAAACTAGTAATCCATGATTCTAATGTTTTAGGACTGTAGCTTATGCTAATTGTAAACATAATACTTACTATCTTTGCTTGAAACAAAATCACATTACACTAATAACTCAGTTCAATTTAATCCCCAAAAGGAACCTTCAATTCTGTTTTATCTATTTTTATGCTTTGATACTGACATTTCATACAAAGTCAGAACTATTTGAGTTCCCTACTTTTTAGTATCCTTTTATCATTTTTCTATTCATTTTTCTAAACCATCTTCATTAACATAACAGAAAAAATAATTTTATGTTATTATGGTTTTTTTCAACTGCCTATATCTTCTTTTTGCTTTTAAGTTTTCTGATATTTGTAGCCAGTTGATGATGGCATTTCTTAATTTTATTGAATAAAAGTAATGTCCAACTTTGAAGTCCTTCTATTTGCCTTCCAGACCCATATAGAGTTCTAAATTTAACACAACTTTTTCTGCCCACTCCTGTTACAATCCGACTCCTAAGAACAGAAAACTGAAACAAGAAATAGTATCTTTTCAAAAATAAACAGCTGGCTTTTCTTTTTAGCCCTCATCTCCTTAATACCATAGCAGTCTGAATTTGAGAATGGAAAATGATGTCTAAGTTGCAAAAGATACCTGAGAATAGCTGTACAATGAGTAGTTGTTCAGTATACCCTAAATTAGTTAACATATTTTTTTAATTCATTTTTTTTTTTTTACTTTGAAATTTCTCTTCTCTTGAAAATATGTAAGCATATACCTTAACTCCTAATTTGAGGTCCTGATGTAGGAAGTTAAGGCTATAGTTTTTCACAAGACAGAAATCCCCACATTATCAAAACTTTAAATGAGATAATTACACATATTCTCCACGCTGGGTGATATTTCATCTGCACCATTAACAAGAACTAGGTGGAATTAAGATTCAAAACTTTCCTGTGGCAAAATACCAGTATGAAACAGATTTCTAAAAACTAAAAAGTAGGTATGACAAACATCATTTTCTGTGACTTAAAATATAATGTAAGAAATGAAAATATTACCTATTTCTAAAAAAACTGTGTAGACAGAAAAAGACGTTAGAATGAAGAGTCTCTAGACCACAATAAGACCCTTAAGTATTACAGAATATAAAAATGATTAAGAATTCAATTAAAGTAGAAAACAAAATTACTTAAAATAGGGGCACAGAAGTTGTGCTTAAAAAAAAAAAAAAAAAATTTAAAGGGAAGGGGATGAGAAAGGTGAGAAAAGTGAGAAAAAGCACTACCAGACTCCTTACCCATTGTTGTTGGTGCTGGAGCTTCCTGATGGTATTTTCAGCTTGCTCCAGTTTAGCACTGGCCTCATCACTCTGCTGTTTGATGGTGGCCAACTCCCGTTTTATGAGGTAGTTTTCCTCAGCCTCCTGGGCTCTTGTCACTTGTCCCTTAGGACATAATTTGTGTGTGTGTAAAGCAATTTAGGACAGATTCAAGAAAGACTGCCTTTGTGAGGTTTAGTTATTTACTGTGACATGTTAAAAAAAAAAAAAAAAATCACCTCAAACAACCTAAATAGAACAGCCTAAGTAATTATTAACCAGCAGCTCATTATCACTCCAGCAAATTTTGGGAAACTAAATAAGAAAATTCATCTGATAATCTTAAGAATAATTCTTTCAGTCAATAAAAATTCAATTCATGCAATATTACTGAGTTGCACATGCAGAACTAAAACTTTCAATGAATAGTAGTTAATTTCACAGAATCCACTGATTGCCATTTTGGAATAAATACTTTAAAATAAGGTTAGCTTTAAAACGTGCAAAAGGTATCTAATAAACCAAGATAATGCACCGTTATCAAAAATTAAGTTTATGCACATAATATACTGCCCCAAAAAATTATTGCTAGGAAAAATGCATGTAAAATTGCATGCATTAAAATGTGATTTTCTAGGTTTAGGGCTTCCCTTAGAAGTAAAGTTAGAGGAAATGCTAAACGAAAAAAACTATACCTGTATCAATCTATCTGCCAAGGAAGCACTTTCCTACAAAAGGAAAAATTCAGATAGAAATTTAAGAGAAAGAAATAAAATAAAGGTGCATAAAATTAGGAATAAGAAGAAACAAAGCATACCCAAATTCCATCTACTTTTCATTGTAATTAAAATGAACATATAGATTTGACATTAAAGCTATTTTTTACTGTGTGTGGTGTCATCCTTAATTCTTAAGAAAAATATATCAAAATGAGGACAGACCATAGAAAACTATATGCTTCTAGAAGACGAACACAAATACCAAGAAGTTTTTCATCATTTGAGACAAGCAAATAGCTTCTTTTAAAGCATACTTTTAAGTTCTATGTTTGGAATCAGCCATATTGTCAAACCACTTAGAAGAAAGGGAGAAGGAATTTGAGTACGCAATTCCACTTATAAAGTGTGACAGCAATTTGTACAACAGCAACTTCCAAAGAAGCAAAGCAAGGAAAATATGACAAATGAAATTAATGAGCTCAACTTAATAAATTCTAGCAAAAACTGAGAAAGTAAACATTTAGGTTATAGAATTTAACTGAAACCTAAGTATTTCTAGAATTCCAAGTGCTAAAGGACACACCTAGGCCATGTAAGCCGGTAGAAAGGTACTTAATTTTCTAAAGTAAAATCCAAACTTAATACTTTCCTATAGCACCTTTATCTTTCTGAAGGTTCAATGAAATAAAAATACTTTCTCTGTGAAAATATCTCACTCCAAAATAAAATACCACCTAGGAAAACATATTTTAGTATAAATTGAGTATTTAATGAAAAACATAGTATACAATTAAAATGGCTTAAAAACTAAATTAAGCTCAACCTTTCTGCAGAGTCACCAAAAAAATAGAATTATCCTCAAAACAACTCTAATAAGATGAATGAATACAGGAAAACTATTTTTTACTTAATATAATGTACTTGAAATTATTATACAACAAAAAGACACGTAATAAACATCCTATCCTTGTGTGTGGTGTTATTTAGTAAACCATCAGTGCCTTCCAACAAAAGACATATATCCAAACTATCCACATCTTCATGTTTTCTTTCTTGAATATCAATCTGTAGATTTTCAGAGAAGATTTTAAGATTCTGCAATATCATCTATAAATCTACTTACTCTCATCTTCCATTTAAAAAAAAAAAAAAAAGCCCCGCCAAACACCAAAAGACTTTGTGAATTCAGCCTTTTCTTTTGACAAACCAAACGTCTTAGACTGTACCTTTATTACTTAATATAATACTTAAAATAATACTACAACAGACATTACATTAAAAGTACATTAAAAATAATGCAAAACTTTCCACATTTGCCTAGTTATTTTATATGAAACAGAGAGGAAGAAAGAGGTAAAAAGTAGTATCAAAATAAGTCTAAGAACCAAAAGTTTAAGCACAATTCCCCTGTGTTGAAAATCAACACCATGGTGAATTTTTATATGAGCAATCAGTCATTTTGGCTAAACTTCAAGTCATCCTAGGCATTAAAGGAATCACTGACACATTTAATATATGGCTAGAGTAGGGCAACATTTGAAAGCCATTTTTAAAATGCTATTCAGAATGGATTCTCAATAGGCTACTTCTAAAGAACATACTTTTTTAGAGACTATATGTAAAGAAAATAAATGGTACCAATGTTACTCTAATAATAACCTCAGTTAAAACTTTAACCTTAAATCTCAAGGACTTGTAGTGATCAATTGTTATGAATAACAAGTTACTTAGTAAAGTAGTAAGGTAGGCAAGCTAAGCAGCCAATATCACAACTTTGTGGAGACATGTGATAGATTTCTTGAGCCATTATTTAAAATAAAAAATAATACTGTGCATACAACAGAAGCTTGCATACAAAAGTAGTTATTTACTTACTTTTTCTAATGTTTCAATGCGCTGTTTTAAAAGTCTATTTTCTGTGCGTAATCTCTGCAAAAAACAAAAGAGAAAAGAAAAAAGAAAGAGACAAACAAACAACAAAAGGTTTGCTTGCAAGCATTCCTGAGATTAAAAGATACCTAAATCATGTCCTTAAAACGTACCACCTTTTATAAATGGGAGAAGTCTAAGAAATGGTTACATTATCTGTCAAATTCTTACAAGTTCAGGGTAGGAAATACATGGCAAAGGAATGACCACATTTATCACTCCAGCTGTTAATAAATTTTAAATATAAGCTACAATACATAACCCCTTTCTTAAAATACCTATTATGACTCATAGTCAACATTTTCTTATCTGTCTTAACATTCCCATTAGACAGAAAAGATCCCAACTCATTTAGCTCCTACAAAGACTATCTACACAAATAGTATTCAAATGTTTGGGAAATAACTAAGAAATCTGAAAAAGGTAGCTCACAGGATAAATACCAAATTATCAGTTTAGGACTAGACCAGCCTTCATTTATTCCTTGTATATGCCAAGTTGCAATATTTCTTACATTGTGAAAATATAAAGATTGAGTTGTTTTCCTCAAATTAATTACTTATGAGTTGTTTTGAATTTTAAAAACATGGGGGCACCTAGCTGGCTCAGTCAGTACAGCATGCAACTATGGATCTCAGGGTAGTGAGTTCAAGCTCCACATTGGGCATGGAGCCTACTTAAGAATAAAAATTTGAAAAAAAACAGCTTAAAAAATGAAAAGCTCTAATTACTGGCATTTCGTCACAGTTCAAACAGTAAAACCAAATTAAAAAAAACAAAAAAAAACTTCACCTAACCACTGACTCCCAAAACCCTATCAAATTACTGCTATTAAGAATTAAAACTAAAAAACTCTACATTAAAAAAATTGTCTCCTTTTTACATATTCCACCAACATAATTTCATATGAATCCTGATATGTTATCCCTTCATTTTAGAATCCTTTATCTCTTTATTGTGCCATCATTATTTCACATTCCCCTTACCTTTTGTACAAATTTACTCCAGAACTCAATCCAGCCTTCTTCAATCCTACCATCCTCTAAATTCCTGCTTTTAAAAAAAACCTCTTCTATTAACTCAAACTATTATTTTTCCAGTAAAGACTAAAATATAGTTTATATATAACCTATAAAGTCTCAGACCAAGGAAATAAAGATTCTATAAATTATTGTATCTTATTAAGTGGACCACAAACTGGAACATATAAATCTTAGAATTATTACAAAGATTTGCAAATTAGGGGGGCCTGGGTGGCTCAGTTGGTTAAGCATCCGACTTCGGCTCAGGTCATGATCTCACAGTTCGTGAGTTGGAGCCCTGCATCAGGCTCTGTGCTGACAGGTGACAGCCTGGAGCCTGCTTGGGATTCTGTGTCTCTGTTTCTCTCTGCTCCTCCCATGCTCATGCTCTCTCTCTCAAGAATAAACATTATACATTAAAAAATAATAATAAATTTTGCAAATTAGATTTTCTTGTTCTATCCACTAGAACACATTCAGATGATTTGAAATCACTGTTATTTTATGTGTGACTTCAGACTACAAAATAGCTTGAGGAGAAGGAAGTGTTTTTCATTTCTTGGCTATTCATATTATATTCAGCACAGTGGTTTAGACAAATAAGCAATTAATAGATATTTTAAAGTCTGAAAATCCAAAGAAATAAATGGCATTCTCAAAATGGTCTCAACATACTTCATCAAAAAAGTAAAATATTGTTTATCCTAGGACTTAGAAAATTAAGTTCAACCAGACAATTGATTGAATAAAGTTAATGTTACAATAGAAATAATGCTAAAGTATCACAAAATTTAGAACTAAAAACATTCACCTGGGTTCCCCCCGTCCCCTTTAAATCTTCTGAAATTTTGCTATAAATAATAAGCTAAATTTATTTTTCTCCTAACATCTACCCAAATCATACCCAAATATCTGAAAATGACTTTTTAAATAAACCAATTCCTCATGTATGTGGCATTTATTTCATCATATATTGATAAATATAATAGGCTTTATCAGTATTAAAGACTATTTCAGGATTACCTATTAAGTTTTGAGTTTCTTTTTTGAACCAGTACCACAGTATTTTGGTAATTGTACCTTTGTAATCCCCTTTAACATCTGGTGGAGCTAATTTCTTCCATTCTTATATTTTATTTATCCTCCAAAAACCTTAACTACTAGTTTACTAAGTTAGTTAAGATAGTGTGTTTTGAAGTTAGGTAGGTTTAGGTTCAAATACTCCCTCTACCATTAACATTCAGCATCTTAGACTCTCCATTTACTCATCTAGAAACTTAAGAGTAGGGGTGCCTGGATGGCTTAGTAGGTTAAAGGCCTGACTTCAGCTCAGGTCATGATCTCACAGTTCATGAGTTGGAGCCCCACATCAGGCTCTGTGCTGACAGCTGAGAGCCTGGAGCCTGCTTTGCATTCAGTGTCTCCCCCCTCTCTGCCCCTCCCCAGCTTGCACTCTGTCTCTCTCTCAAATATAAACATTTTTAAAAAAATTCAGAAACTTAGAGTAATAAAACATAACAGTGATATGGAATGAAAAAATTTTTCCCATAAATGAGACAGCATAACACCAAAAACTTGATTAATGATAAGCATTGCTCATAGTATTGTTGAAGTCAGGCACGGATACTATTTTTTAACTTTTGTCTATTGTTTAAAGTATTCTTTAGATTTTTTTAATGACTGGATTTGCTAATGAATATTTGATGGGGGAAATCATAACTTTATATAACATGGAGTTCTTTGTGTCTCTCCCCTGTACACAGCTTTTTTAAATGCCTTAATGCAAAGTTTTTCAGTGATGACGTATTTTTCATTTAGGTGGTTCTTACATATGCTTTTATTCTTATTTTAAGTGGAATTTCTTTTTCTAAGATATTTTTGAAATGTTTACTGCTGACATATAGGAAAGTAGACTAAAATCTATCACTTGACTGATTTCTAATTTTTGAGTATCTTTTTAACCATATTTCCCAGAGTGAATTAAGAATGTTTTCTAAACTTTAAAGTAAAAATCATGAAGAACAAGACTAATAGATGCATACACTTAAGAAAAAAGAGAGGGAGAGACATTTTTGCCCTACTAAGTTAGAAAAGAGAAAATGAGATGAAGATGGAGAGCCAGAATGAAACACCTAATGTAGCCACCAAGGTGTTAGTGGAATAGAAATTCACTGCCAAAAAGAAGATACCCCGGAAAAACCCTTTAAGAGATTTACTGAATGCATATCAAAAGTCTTACAAATACTAATATCCTATAATTCAATAATTCTACTTTTTACAACTGGCTAAGAAAACATAAGGTGCCAGAAAACTTTATATGCAAACATTCAAACTATATGCACGCTTTTTAATACCGAAAAATGAAAAAAAACAAAAAACAAAAAACAAAATATACCAAAATGGGGGAATTTTACTTTGTAACAACTCAATTTATTTTTGCCAGCTTACTCATTTTATGAAATAACCTAAACTTAATAATCCTCCTCTTGGACAATTCACTGATCCTAAACTTTTCACTGTCCCCCACTCTGATGTGCTCTCTTCCCTCTTTACAAAGTTTAATTTCCAATCATCATAGATGATCCCTTGCCTTTATCCTCCCCTTTGCCCACTCTCCCTTAGGAGTTAGCACATTTGCCTGGTAAAAACTACTGAGTCAACATACTGACAACTCTGTGTCTGCACCTATGCTGGTAAATATGACTGAAGAAAAATAAAAACCATGACGTTTATTTAAATTAACCATCACTAAATTCAGTTGGACTCTTATTTATTTCCTTAGTCTGTTCCTTCTCTCACCCTCTCAGATCACTGTTGCCTACTTGGCACCTCTTTCTTCAAACCAGCAACCCTCCACCCCACTGTCACTCTCAGTTGATAATCTTATTTCTAATTTCACTAAAATAATTGAAGCAATAACAGAACTTTGCAAACTCCCACCACCACATCCTACATCTTACCTACATTTTTCCCATATATTTTAGATTCTCTCATTATTGTGGATTAACTATCCATGTTAGTAGACCAAATCTCCTACCTATGAGCTAAATCCTAAACCCTGATGACTCCAGCAATTACCCCTGAATTCGCCCATCATGAATTTTTCCTACTCGGTTATCACCATAAAAATGTGGTTATTTCTCCCATCTTAACAAAAAGTAAAGAAAAACCAAAATTTCCTCAATGTCGTGACCGTTGGGGCGCCTGGGTGGCTCGGTCGGTTAAGCGTCCGACTTCAGCTCAGGTCATGATCTCACAGTCCGGGAGTTCGAGACCCGTGTCAGGCTCTGTGCTGACAGCTCAGAGCCTGGAGCCTGTTTCGGATTCTGTGTCTCCCTCTCTCTCTGCCCCTCCCCTGTTCATGCTCTGTCTCTGTCTCAAAAATAAATAAACATTTAAAAAAAAAATTTATAATAAAAAAAAAAAAAAAAAAGTCGTGACCCTCTCTCTAAGCTCCTGTCCCATTTCTCTCTTCTTTACAGCAAATCCCTGAAAGGTATCGATACTCCCTATCTCCAATTTTTTCTTGTTTCATTCAAATTTTAGTTCTCACCACTTCTCTGCTCTTTTCCAGTTTATCTCCATGTTGATAAATTCATTTGTTTCTCCATTTTCAGCTCACAAGAATACTCCTTAGCACTGACACAGTAAAATCATTCTTTTTGAAACACTCTTTTCTCTTGGCTTTTAGGATACTATACCTCCCTAGTTTTCTCCAGCTTTGCTCTCATCTTTCCAACTTAAATGTTGGCTTACTCTCAGGCTCAGCTCTTGAACTCTCTTCTCTATTTCATTTATACTCATCCCCCAGGTAATCTCATCCACTCTCATGGCTTTTACTGTCATCATTCTGTCAATAACTGCAAAATTCATATTTTAAGTCTGTCCTCTCTTAAATTCAACTCTGAATATTCAAGGCTCTACTTGAATATCTCCTAGGCTTCTGATACTTAAAATATCTCAAATTGGGCTCCTGATATTCATCCCCAAACCAGATCCTCCTGTAGATTTCTCCATCTCAGGTAGTGGAAACTCCATTTTTCTACATACTAAAGCCAAAATGCTCACTTCCTAACCCTCTCACACCTCCACAATCAACTTGTCAGCTTTATCTTTAAAATCTATTCAGAAAACAATCACTTCTTACCAAGTCAGTACAAGCCACCATCATCTCTTCCCTGCAGTACTTCATCAGCCTCTACTTAGTTTTCCTGTCCCCTGCAATCTACTCCCAACACAGCAGCCAGAGGGATCCAATGAAAACTTCAGTCAGATCTTCTCTTCCTCCACTAATACCCCAAATCGTTCTCCAAATTAAAAGCCAAAGTCTTCACATGTTCAACAACCTACACTATCTGCATTGCACAACATCTTACCTCCTGTCACTTTCCTCATCATGCATATTGTCCCATCCACCATGGTCTCCTTATTATTCCTCATGGGGTACAGTCCTGACCAGATTCTGCTCTCCTTCAAGATACCTATATATCTAGCTCTCTCACTTCCTTCAGATCTTCATTCAAAAGTAATCTGGTCAACTTCTCTAAATTTTTAATCCAAAAACTACCATTTTATTCTCCCTTACCTGAGGGGTTTTTTTTTTCCTCCATTTAACACTTACCATCATCTAAAATATTACATATTTTACTTTTTTGTTTATTGTCTGACTTCCATACTAGAATGCAAGCTCCATGAGCACATAAATTGGTATATATCAGAAACACATATCTAGTGCCTGGAACACTGCTTGGACATGTAGTAGGCCCTGCAAGTATCTTTTAAATGGATGACTTCTTGAATAAATCCCTTTGGATATTATTACATAGCCATTAGTTTTTTAATGAAAAGTTTGTGATGCTACAGAAAACTGGGCATTCAAATCCTTCTTATATCACAATGCATTAAGACTCTTTTGGAAAGCAGCACAGTGCATACACTGAGGAATATATATGGGTCTTAGTAAAACATAAATCAGAATTCAAATCCTTGACTTTCACCATTTCCTAGCAATGTGACCACTAGCATATTTTTGAGCTTACTGAAGCTCAAAAAGATGAGTTAAGAACCCTCTCATGAGGTTATCAGAAGAGTAAAAGTAGATGATGCCTGTAAAGGACCCTTTACATATTAAGTGTTAAATAAACGTGTCATTACTAACACTTCACACTGACTGTTAAATATAATTCCTGGGTAATTCAGATAACATTTATTTTTTTATGCCAAGCAGTGAATACACAGTGTTTTTATATTATTCTCTGTTTTCCAGCATATCTAGAATACTTCATAATTTAACTTCTGGCTAAAAACCAGTCAGAATCTCTAACTCCTCCTATTTGTAGGGCTTAAAACTCTATGTTCCCAAAGCACAAAATTTAAATATGAATATTAGATTATTAGTTCATATGTCAGTCTTAAATAGAGTGGAGGAATAAAGGTTTTCTTTTTTAAAGATTTGTGAGGTACCCTAATATAAGCTAGAATTTTAATATTTCTTACCTCCTCCCCCTCAGGTGGAACATCAATAGATTGGAAGAAGATACTGATAAAGCTGTTTCTATTAACAAAAAATTTCACACAATAAAATGTAAGATTCTCCATATGAAACCATTATTAACAAAATCTTTCTATAATACTTCGAGAGGGGGTAGAAAATACTTAAAAGTTACATTTTCATCAGAGAGCTTCCAGATACAACTCTAATAATAAAAAGTCAACAACCCCAAGGTCTTAGAATTTAAAAAAAAAAAAAAAAAAGGAAACCTTGGAAACCTTAACACATCAATGGCTGATTTTTTACTTCCGTATCAAAACATCAAATAATTTGATGATCATATACTATTTGCTTGTGTAAAAAACAGTGTAAGATTCTCTCGAAGGCTTTTGAGGAGGACCAAGGCAAGAAAGCACTAGTTTAAGAGAACTCATTTATTTGTACAAGGGACCTTAGGGGGAAGGGAAAAGGGAATGATTAAGTAAGTGGCACATCCCTTTGGAGAGAAAGGCTCAAATAATACATGGATAACTAACTGTAAATGAGATGGTCATCTGATTATGACTGAGATGAGTTGCCAGGTTCAAGTAAAACATCAGAGAGACTCAAGCTTATATAAAGTAAAACAAAAAGTAGAGTACAAAAATTATTGTGGCTTTGTCCTTTGGGGGGCAGGAGTGAAGAAAGAGATGAAAATGGTACAAGAGTAAGAAAAAAACAATATGGAAACAAAATTTTATAAAAGAACAAACTACCTGACATCAGCAGACTTTATTTATCCAATGTGTTGACTAACTTTTTGAACTTTTCATTTTCCCCCACCGAGATTCTTCTCTATAAATACTTATGCCATCTGTTTTTCCCTAAGACACATGGAGCTGGCATTCAAAAGTATTCTGTGAGGTATATATGAACTATAAAACTTCCCCGAAAACTCAAGTTTGAAAAAAAATTCAAATACAAGATAAACTGTGCTAAAGATCTTTCTGAAAAGGCCTCTTGGTATTACCACTATTCATGCGATTTAACTTTAGAAGAAATTTCTTTAAGAGCAAAGATGGTTCATAGATCTGTGATTTTTTTTTTTTTTTGCAATCACATAGCATGGTGAAATGAACAGGATGGCTTCCCATCCTCAGATTCTTGATTTGCAGTTCCGAATATTCGTGGTGTGCGATAACCCATACTCTCTCCCCACTCATCAGGATGACGTACTTTTCCACTTTCAGTAGGTTGAAGTGGAGGGTATGATTTAATATTACTCTTACTCATGGTACCTAAAAGAAAAGCAAATGGTAGAGCAGCAGTTGGGTGACAGAATTTTTTAAAAGGAGGGAAAAACATCCACACGGGTCTTTTCCTTCTCTCTCTCAAAAATGTAGAAGTATCTATTTCCAATTGACAGGGAATACTGATAGAAATGAAAATAAAACACCTAGAAAAAGGAGACAGATGAGAAAGAGGTCACAAAGAAAAATAGGAGCGGTTGTCCCCAAAGAGGCTTTTGAGTAGGACCATGGTCAAGAAAGAATGCCAATTTAATAGGGCCCATTCCCTTAATTGTAAAAAGGGCCTGTGGAATGTGAGTAATGAAGTGGTATTTTATAGCAAAGGTGAATTAAGACATGGCTAATTAAGTATAAGTAAGGTAATTAATCATCTAATGCCTTGCCAGGTCTAAATCAAAACTCAGACACATTAAGAGTTAAAAAAAAAAAAAAAAAAAAAGGTGGGGACACTCAAAACTTATTTTATTTGCATGTGCGTGTGTGTGTTAAGGGGGAGAATATAGACAGATAAGAAATTGGATCAGTAAGTCACTGATTCCTTCATTAACTCCTGTTTCTTACTCATTATCCCCATCCTAAAATATCAGCATAAAGCCAATACAACTATCCTTAACTCCCAGCTCAAACAAAGCCAAAGATCCTCAGCTTAAGAATTTCTAGCCTAAAGGGGGTACAAATAAGAATTTTAAGGTATATACAGGATTATATATCCCTTAAGTTGGCAATCTACCTATTTCTGTGGAGAGTTCAAAAGTATAACCTTGGCTTACGGATGAGAAATTTCAATTAGCCCAAGTTTCCCGCAGCTCTAAGGCAGCCATAATTAGTTCTGGTGCAACGAGTTTGATCTACCTTAGACTACACTGCTGTTAATCTATGCATGTTATGGAATAACTTCTCTGCAATTTTTTAAAATATGCTTAAATGGAGTGATCGTTATCTTCCCCACAGAAGTATTTTCTCCTGGTGGCCCATCAACAAATCTGGAAATAAAGCTGCTCTCACACTAGAATGAAAACCCCTTGTTACATTATTCTGGTTTTTGAAAGGTTCATTTTTAATTATAATCTAGTGGGATGGTAAATCAATTTACCAGTAAGTCAATATAAACATTATTGCTAAATTTGCTACAGAAAATAAATATATCAAATATATCAACATAATGTATATATATATATATATATACATACACACACACATACATATAAAACAACTGACTTCAATAAATTTATGTTTCGTACTTTTAAAAGTCCTGAGATGCTTACTTTAATTTCAACTTGCTCTTCCATTTCTTTAGTTTTTATTGTAGTATATTCCTTTTCAAGCCTATGAAGGAAAAAAACAAATAAAGGTATGTTTTCACTCCCATATAGTTACTAAATTAAAAGGTTTTAAACCACATACTAACACAAAATATAACTCACTAGGTTCTCCCAACTTGTAACTTGATACACTTCATTTTAGAAAAATCATCTGAATAGTTACATGGATTCCTACCAAAAAAGTTACTTTACAAATAACAAAAAATGAGACCCACACAAAAATGAACTTTAGAAAGTGATATATACAATGCACCAAAGAAGTGAGTTTACAGATTATATTCTAAACTGAACAATCCTAAACTTATTAAAAGAACTGTCAGTCTTCCTCAAATTAAAATATACTGGTAGAGTTCAATTGGAATTTAACCAAAACAAGTACAAAAAGTGACTGTAAAAAACTTACAATGGGGAAAACGAACAACTCTTCTTAACAAAAGGATTCGTAAACATATAAAGAATAAGGTGAATATAAAAATCACCACTAGAATTTCACAGCAACCCTCACAGGCAAGAAAAATCAATGGACACTAAAATTAGTGGGTAAAAGTTCAAGCATAGACTCGAAGTATCTCTCTCAGAATATTTAGAAATGACAAGGGGAAAAACAGTAAATTTGTAGTATAGTATCCTAGTAGACAGCACCTAAACTAACTGATTAAGGTTAACCCCACCAATGATACATACTGACATCTTGCACCCTGTTAAGATGTATCAAGAACAGTACCTCACCTCTATGATATCCTTCCAAAGAATGCATATCCTCAATCTAATCAAGAGAAATCATCAAACAAACCAAAACCAACAAACCACTGAACACCTCACTTCAGAAGTATCAAGGTCATGAGGGGCACCTGGGTGGATCAGCCAGTTAAGTGTCCAAAATAAGCTCAGGTCATGATCTCACAGTTCGTGAGTTCAAGCCCCATGTCAGACTCTGTGCTGATAGCTCAGAGCCTGGAACTTGCTTCGGATTCTGTGTCCCTCTCTCTCTGCCCCTCCCCTGCTTGTGCTGTTTCTCTCTCAAAAACAAAACATTTGGGGCACCTAGGTGGCTGGGTTGGTTAAGTATCCAACTTCGGCTCAGGTCATAATCTCATGGTCCATGAGGTCGACCCCACAATGGGCTCTGTGCTAAGACCTCAGAGCTTGGAGCCTGCTTCAGATTCTGTATCTCCCTCTCTGTCTGCCCCTCTCCCATTTGCACTCTCTCTCTCTCAAAAATAAACGTTAAAAAAAAAAATGTTTTTAAGTATCAAAGTCACAAAAGATAAAGACTGAAGAAGTATCACTAATTGTAGGAGAGTAAGAAAAAACAAACACTAGAACAAACAATCCTAAAATTTTTATAGAACCACAAAAGACCCCGAATAGCCAACACAATCAGAAAAAAGAAAACCAAAGCTGGAGGCATCACAATCCCAGACTTCAAGCTGTATTACAAAGCTGTAATCATCAAGACAGTACGGTACTGGCACAAGAACAGACACTCAGATCAATGGAACAGAACAGAGAACCCAGAAATGGACCCACAAACATATGGCCAACTAATCTTGGACAAAGCAGGAAAGAATATCCAATGGAATAAAGACAGTCTCTTCAGCAAGCTGTGATGGGAAAACTGGACAGTGACATGTAGAAGTTTGAAACTGGACCACTTTCTTACACCATACACAAAAATAAACTCAAAATGGATGAAAGACCTAATAATGTAAGACAGGAAGCCATCAAAATCCTTGAGGAGAAAGCAGGCAAAAACCTCTTTGACCACAGCAACAGCAACTTCTTACTCAACACGTCTCCAGAGGCAAGGGAAACAAAAGCAAAAATTAACTACTTGGACCTCATCAAAATAAAAAGCTTCTGCACAGCGAAGGAAACTATCAGCAGAACTAAAAGGCAACTGACAGAATGGGAGAAGATATCTGCAAACGACATATCAGATAAAGGGTTAGTATCCAAAATCTATAAATAACTTATTAAACTCAACACCAAAAAAAGCAAAGAATCCAGTGAAATGGGCAGAAGACATGAATAGACACTTCTACAAAGAAGACATCCAGATGGCCAACCAACATGAAAAAATGCTCAACTTCACTCATCATCCGGGATATACAAAGCAAAACCACAAGGAGATACCACCTTACACCTGTCAGAATGGCTAACATTAACAACTGAGGCAACAACAGATCTTGGCGAGGATGTGGATAAAGAGGATCTCTTTTGCACTGCTGGTGGGAATGCAAACTGATGCGGCCACTCTGGAAAAGTCTGGAGGTTCCTCAAAAAACTAAAACTAGAACTACCTTACGACACAGAGCAATTGTATTTATCCACGGGATACAGGTGTGCTGTCTCAAAGGGACACATGCACCCCAATGTTTAAAGCAACACTATCAACAATAGCCAAAGTATGGAAAGAGCCCAAATGTCCATCGAAGGATGAATGGATAAAGAAGATGTGGTATATGTATACAATGGAGTATTACTCGGCAGTTAAAAAGAATGAAATCTTGCCATTTGCAACTACATGGATGGAACTGGAGAGTATTATGCTAAGTGAAATTAGAGAAAGACAAATATCATGACTTCACTCATATGAGGACTTTACGATACAAAACAGATGAACATATGGGAAGGGAAGCAAAAATCATATAAAAACAGGGAGGGGGACAAAACTTAAGAGACTCTTAAATATAGCAAATAGAGGGTTGCTGGAGGGGTTGTGGGAGGACAAATGGGCTAAATGGGGAAGGAGCATTAAGGAATCTACTCCTGAAATCATATTGCACCATATGCTAACTAACTTGGATGTAAATTTAAAAATTATTAACTAAAAAAAAAAAAAGAAAAATAACAAGCAAATGCAGTGTACTATTTTTGCAGCTCTGCTCTAAGTGTAAAATTATCTTTACAAGATGTATAGGCCATACAAAAATTACTCCAAGTTACTCTTAGGTCTTACTGTGGACCAAAAATGTTAATAACAAATTTAACCACTAGGTGCTGAGTGGCTCAGGTGGTTGAGAATCCTACTCTTACTTTCAGCCAAGGTCATGATCTCACGGTTTGTGAGTCTGAGCCCTACATTGAGCTCTGCATGGACACTGCAGAGCCTGCTTAGAATTCTCTCTCGGCCTCTACCCTCCTCACATTCTCTCTCTCAAAATAAACAAATAAACTTAAAAAAAATTTTTTTTAATAAAAAAATAAAAAGTAACAAGTATAACTACTCCTAATACTAACAAGACCAGGCCCCCAAAAACTTATAACTGCTGTCAAAAATCAAATTCTCCCTCAAAGAATAAAAATCTATTATTTACTATAAAGTCTCAATTAACTGATAACTTTTTTTTTACTGTGATAAAATACACATAGCAAAATTTATCATCTTAACCATTTTTAATATACAGTTCAGTGATATTTAATATATTTATAATGTGCAACCAACACCACCATCATGTCCGTAGTTCTTTTTTTTTCATCTTATGAAACTGAAACTCTATACCCTTGAAACAATAAAATCCCATTCCTCCCTCTCACTAGGTCCTGGCAAAACCATTTTACATTCTGTCTCTATAAATTTGAAAACAGTAAGTATATCATATAAATGGAATCACACAGTATTTGTCCTATTGTGACTAGCTTATTTTACCTAGCATAATGTCCCCAAGTTTCATCTATATTATACCTGTGTTGAGAAACTTTTTATGTGCTTATTGATCATTTGTATTTCTTCTTTGGAGAAATGCCTACTCAAGACTTTTGCCAATTTTGAATCCAGTTGTTTTTTGCTTCTGAGGTTTAGGGGTTCTCTATACATTGTCGATATTAGTCGCTCATCAGACACATGATTTGCAAATATCTTCTCTCATTCTGTAGGTTGCCTTGTTAGTCTAGTGAGAGTGTCTTGGGATGTGCAAAATGTTTTAGTTTTCTCAAAGGTCAATTTGTTTATCTTTTCTTTTGTTGCCCGAGACTTTGCTGTCAAATCCAAGAAGTCATTGTCAAATGTAATTCTAAGCTTTTGTCCAATGTTTTCATCTAAGAGTTTTATAGTTTCAATTCTTACATTTAAATCTTTGATCCATTTTGACTTTTTAAATTTTTTTAAATGTTTATTTATCTTTGAGAAAGAGGGAGAGACAGAACGCAAACAGGGTAGGGGAACAGAGAGGGAGACATGAATCCAAAGCAGGCTCTAGGTTCAGCGCTGTCAGCACAGAGCCCAACACAGGGTTCAAACTCACAAACTGCAAAATCACAACCCAAGCAAAAGTCGGATGCTTAACCAACTGAGCTTAACCCAGGCACCACAATCCATTTTGACATATTTTGTGTATGTTGTTAAATAAGGGTCCAACTTTATTCTTTTGCATGTGGATATCCAGTTTTCCCAGTATCATTTGCTGAAGACACAGTCCTTTCCCTAGGGAATGGTTTTAGCACCTTTGTCAAAAATCATTTGATCATATATGTGAGGGGCTATTTCTTGGAGCTCTTTGGTCTATACATCTGTCTTTATTTCAGTACCCTGTTTTGATTATGATAGCTTGGTAGTAAGCTTGGAAATCAGGAAGCATGAGCCCTCAAGCTTTGTAGTCCTTTTTAAGATGGTTTTAGCTATTTGGGTTCTTTCAGTTTATTTATGAATTTTATGATGGAGTTTTCTATTTCTGCAAAAATATCATTGGGATTTTGAGAGGGACGGCACTGACTCTGTAGGTCACGTTGGGTAATACTGATGTGTTAACAATATTAAGTCTTCTAATCAATGAACATAGAATATGCTTCCATTTATTTCTCTTTCAGAAACATTCTGCTAGTTTTCATTGTACACGTCTTTCACTTCCTTGGTTAATTCTTAAATATTTTAGTCTTGGGAAAAAAAGAAAAGAGGGAAACAAACCACAAAAGACTCTTAATGATAGAGAACAAACTCAGGGTTGACAGAGGGAGGTGCATGGGAGATGTGCTAGATGGGTGATGGGTACTAAGGAAGGCATTTGTGATCAGCTCTGGGTGTTGTATCTAAGTGATGAATTACTGAATTCTACTCCTGAAACCATAATTGCACTGAATGTTAACTAAAATATAAATTTCTTTAAAAAGGATGAAAGAAATATTTTATGATTTTTGATGCTATTGCAAATGGAATAATTTTCTTAATTTCCTTCTAAGTTGTTCACTGCTAATGTACAGAAATGCAACTAATTTTGTTTACTGCTAGTTAGTTGCATTTGTTTATCAGCTCTGGGTTTTTTTGTTTTGGTAGAAGAGTTTTTCTATATATAAGATCATGTTGTCTGTCAACAGATAATTTTACTTTTTCCTTTCCAATTTGGATGACTATTTCTTTTCCCCTTTATTTCTTCTGCTACTTCCAATACTATGTTTAACAGAAATTGCAGTATCAAGGATCCTTGCCTTGTTCTTGATCTTAGGAGAAAAACTTCTAATCTTTCACCACTGAGTATGATGTTTGCTGTGGGTTTTTCATATATGGGAATGGCTTTTATTTTGTTGAGGTAGTTGCCTTGTATTCCTACTCTGTTATGTGTTTCTATCATGGTAGGATGTTGAGTTTTGTCAAAAACTACACTGATAAATTTTTGTACGTTGAACTATCCTTGCATTCCAGGAATAAAACCCATGTGACAGTGGTGTATAGTCCTTTTAGTATGTTGCTGAATTTGGTTTATTCAGTATTTTGTTGAGGACTTTTACATCAATGTTTACAAGGAATATTTACCCATAGTTTTCTTTTCATGTAGTACCTTTATCTGGTTTTGTTATCAGGGTAATGCTGACCTCATAAAATGAGTTAGGAGGTATTCCCTCCTATTTTTTGAAAAAGTTTGAAAATATGTTAGTCCTTCTTTAAATGTGTAGTAGGGGCGCCTGTGTGGCTCAGTCAGTTAAGCGTCCAATTTCAACTCAGGTCATGATCTTGCAGTTCGTGGGTTCAAGCCCCATGTTGGGCTCTGTGCTGACAGCTCATAGCCTGGAGCCTGCTTTGGATTCATGTCTACCTCTCTCTCTGCTCCTTCCCCACTGTGCTCTGTCTCTCCCTCCAAAGTAAAATAACGTTTAAAAAAAAAAAAAAAACAAAAAACGTGTAGTAGAATTCACCAGTTAAACCAACAGGGTTTTCTTGTCCAAAGACTTTTGATTGCTGATTCAATTACCTTACTAGTTATAGATCTACTCAGATTTTCCATTTCTTTCTGATTTAGTCTTTGTGCATGCGTGTGTGTGTATTAGTCATAATCACTTTTTAAGATATTTTAAAAAATTTTTTAAATTTTTAACTCCAGTGTAGTTAACATACAGCATCATATTAGTTTTAGGTAGACAATATCTACTCTTAAATTATATAGAAAACAGGATTTGGAATTACTAACAAAAATTACAGTAATACTAGCTTTTAGACTAGTAATTGTTCTTTTTTAAAGTATTAGCCTCTTAAATCATGTAGAAAACAAGTAGTACTAATCCACTGTTACAATAACAGCTTTTATAATTGCCCATGTGTTTACATTAACTGAGATCTTTATTTCTTGATACAACTTTGATTTACTGTCTAGTGTTCTTTACTTTCACACTGCAGGAATGAGCATTTCTTGCAAGGCAGGTCAATTGGTAATGAGCTCCCTCTGGCTTTGTCTGAAAACGTCTTGATTTTTCGTCACTTTTGAGGGATGGTTTTGCCAGATATAGGATTCTTGGCTGACAAGTTTTTTATTTTTTTCTTTTACCACTTTGACTACATTGGCCCATTATCTTTTTGGCCTCAAAAGTTTATGATGAGAACTCTGCTTGCAGTCTTATTGACAAACCCTTGTATGTGGTGATTGGCTTCTCTTGTGCTTTCAAAATTTTCCCTTTTGCAAATGTGATTATGATGTGTCTCAGTGTGGGTCTCTTTGACTTCACTTTACTTGGAGTTCTTGAACCTTCTTAGATGTTTATATCCATGTCTTTCAAAAAATCTGGGAAATTTCCAGCCATTCTATCTTCAAATATTCTCTCTGCCCCTTTCTCTCTCTCTTCTTCTGGGACTCCCACAATGTGTATGTTGGTACCCTTAATGATTTCCCACAGGCCTCCTATGCTCTGTTCACTTTTCTTTGATCTTTTATCTTTTTGTTCCTCAGATACAGTAATTTCCAATATTCTACCTTCAAGTTCACTTATGCTTCTGCCTGCTCAAATCTGCCTCTCAATCACTCTTTTTCATTTTAGTTCTTGGACCTTTCAGATCTAGAGGGTTTTTTTTTTTGGTTTGTTTGTTTCTTTTTAGGTCTTCTATCTCTTTATTGACATTTCCATTTTGTTCACACATCTTTTTCTTGGTTTTCCCCACATCTAACTTCAGTTTTTTAAGCATCTTTCAAAATCTCTGTCTACTGCATCTGCCATCAAGTCTTTCAGATATAGTTTCTATTTATAGCTGACCCTTGAATAACATGAGGATCAGAAGTGCTGTCACCCTTGCGCAGTTAAAAATCTATGTGTAACTTCTGACTCTGCAAAAACTTTACTAGTGTTGACTGGAACCGTTCCTGACAGCATAATGAACATATATTTTGTATATATACATATATTATAATCTTACAATGAAGGTAGCTGCAGAAAAGAAAATGTTATTAAGAAAACTGTAAGAGAAAATACATTTTCAGTACTGTATTGCATTTATCAAAAACAATCTGCATGTAAGTCAATGAGCACAGTTCAAACCCGTGTTGTTAAAGGGTCAACTTCTCCTCCCCTCCCCCACCTTTGGCCATACTTTCTCTTTTTTTCATATGCCTTGTGATTTTTGTTAAAAACTAGATATTAGAATCTAGTAATGTGGTAACTCTGGAAATCACATTCTCTCCCTCTCCCCAGAGTTTGCTATTTCTCATTATTGGTTTTGTCCTTTTGACTGTTATAGGCTGTCTTTTTGCTAATGATCAACCTGAGCTGTAAAGTGTCCTAAGACCTTTCTGAGCCTTTGCCTGAGCACACACAATCACTTTGTAATTTCCCCCATATATGCAGTTGTTTTTCGGTGTCCTAGTCTTTCCTGTCTGGCTCCCAAAAGGGGAAAAAAAGAAAAAAAAAGGGAAGAGAAGGGACAGCCCTTTAAATCTCTTGGCTGCAATTTCAGCTGGAGGAAGAGAAGACTTGCAACAATGGAAAGCAGTGTAACAACAATGGGGAGAGGTATAACACCAATGACTGCTCACTTCCTTGTACCTGTGATCAGAAACAGCACAGCAACCAGCAATCAGAACACACAGATCCCTAGTATCTGGAAGACAAGGTCATTTTTGTCCACCCTGGTTCCCCCAAGTTGCATGCAGGTGCTCCAGGAATAGAAACACAGCTGCATGCCATGTGGCTGAAGGGTGGAAGATGATACCAAGGGTGTTAATGTGCTGAAAGTTGAAAGTGACCAAACTGAGCACAATTCACCATCCAACCCTTCCCCTAGAAGTCACAAACCTTCAATAAACCCCAGAGTTCCAAATCAGTTATATCAGATTCTGCCACTGCAACTGTTGTCTAAATGGGAGACAGATTCCTGGTGTTTTCTATACTTCACCTTCCCACAATCCTCTGTCCACAGTGACATTTTAATGTAGGTTGTTATGCCCATTTTGAGGCTTAGGAAGGTTGGAACACTTGCCTAAGGTCATACTCTTGACTGCTACACTACCATGCCTCTTATTCTGGTATATCTAAAAGAATTTGATATCCAAAAGAATTCATAAAAAAGACTCTCAAGAGGTGCAAAAAGCTTTGATCAATGGCTTCACCGTTGAAGTAAGTTCACAGTTTTCACAAGTGCCTATTTTTAAGTGGGTATTTTGTTAAATGTCAAGTGATAAATGTTATCGTTATTCACTCACGCTACTAAAACAAAACATTAGGAGTCATCATTTAACCCCAACACAGTCACCAAGCATGTTCAATTCAACCTCCTCAACAATGCTCTAAAATACATTGTTCTATCTTCATCTGCATGGAGAGTGTTTTTTAATAAACTTTATTTTTGAGAAGAGTTTTAGATTTACAACATAATTGAGAAGAATATATAGTTCCCATATACCCTGTCCCCAGTTTCTCCTATGTTTAACATCTTACATTAATATAGTACATTTATAACAATTAATGAACTAATATTGATACACTGTTAACTAAAGTCAATACCATATTCAGATTTCTAAGTCTGTCTAATGTCCTTTTCCTATTCTAAGATCCCATTCAGGGTACCACAGTATATTTAGTTATCATGTCTTCTTTGGCTCCTCTTGGCTATGACAATTTTTCCGATTTTCCATGTTTTTGATGACCTTGATAATTTGAGGAGTACTGGTTGGGCATTTTGTAGAATATTCCTTAATTGGGATTTGTCTCAATTTTGTTCACGATTATATTGGGATTATGGGTTTGGAGCAAGAACACCACAGAAGTCAGTCCCATTTTCATCATATCATATCAAGGGTACAAACTATCACCAGGATATCACTGTTGATTTTGACCTTGATCAGTTGGTCAAGGTGTGCTTATAAGATGTCTACAAAGATACTTTAAAGTAGCTACAGAACTACTTTATTCCCCTTTTCCTGGCAGCATTTTTAGGCCTTCATAATAGCTTGCCTAAACTACTACAGGAACCTCGTAACTGTTCTCTCTACTGCCAGTTTCATAATTCAATATTTTCTGTACACTATTACCAGGATGACATTTTTAAAATGTTGATTTGGATCATGCAACGCCCAGAGCTAAACTGCTTCAGTGTCTATCCATTACATTCAGGTTACATTTCAAAGCTTACTAAAAGTAACCAGGGCTCTTGGGAGAAATTACTTGTTCCTGTGCAGGAGCAGGTAAGGCACAAGAGGAGTCTAGAGAGTTTTTTCTGTCTTAAATAAGGATATTCTCAAAGAATCATGGGAATATGTTTCACTGGACAAAGCAGAGACAATTTGAGAGTGATGGATTATAATTCACCAAATAAAAAAAGAGCCTACAAATTCACACTTATATAAATAAATGAATTAATATATTAGAGAGAAGAAGCTCTTTCTTACAGTATAATGCCAATTAATAAAGCAGGAATGAGGGAGTGAGAAAATCATAAGGGAAGGCTTGGTAAAGAACAGGAAGTTATATAATCTCAAAGCATCTGGATGCAAATACTTAGTAATAAAAGGCAAAGTAATAACTTCATAGTAGTGAAATCTGGCAAACATCACCTTAACCCAATGATTAGAGATAACATCAATTTTGAGACAAACGAGTATCATATGTCCATCGCACAGTTAATTGAGAAGACATATCATTGGTATACCTGCCAAAAATGTACAATCTGAATGTAATCATGAGGAAATGTCAGAAAATTCCAAACTGTGGGATTTTCCACAAAATAACTAGCTTGTACTCTTCAAATATATCAAGGCCAAGAAATACAAAGAGTGGAGGGACTGTTTCAGATTAAAGGAGACTGATGTGACACAACAACTAATGCAATACATGATTGTGGAGTACTTAGAATGGATCCAGGACCCGGGAGGTAAGAAAGGGGTAGGGAGTGGACAGGAGAGAGGGTTGGGAGGGCTTGGAAGGGGAAACAGTTATAAAGAATGTTATTGAGGCAAGTGATAAAACTTGAACATGCATGGGGAATTATGTAATAGTACTGTATCTATGATAATTTCTTTTGATTAACTATTAGGTTCTGCTAAAAAAAAAAAAAAAGAAAGAAAGAAAGAAATCCTTGTTCTTAGGATGTACACATTCATTCACGTATTTAAGAAAAACAGCACAGTATCTCAACTTACTTTCAAATGGATCCCCCTAAAAACAGGTATGGATTTTCTAACGTTTATTTATTTTTGAGACAGAGAGAGACAGAGCATGAACAGGGGAGGGGCAGAGAGAGAGGGAGACACAGAATCCGAAACAGGCTCCAGGTTCTGAGCTGTCAGCACAAAGCCCGATGCGGGGCTCGAACTCACGGACCGTGAGATCATGACCTGAGCCGAAGTCGGATGCTTAACTGACCGAGCCACCCAGGTGCCCCAGGTATGGATTTTCTTACATACACATGTATTATTTTAACTTTTTAAAAAGTTTAAAAGTATGCCAAAAAAATTTTAACAACCAAAATCAAAGCGTAAGAATGACTGCTTCCAACTTTTTTGTCTTAAAGAACCTCTGAGCCTTTGTACATATTGTCTACCTAAAATGCCCTCCTTCTCTTCACCTGGAGAACCCCTACCTACTCTTTACACAGCAGAAAGAGTGAAATTTTAAAATAATTTCTAATTATCCTCTAATGGATTCCCCTCAAAACATAAGTCTGGTCTCTGAGGAGGCCAACATGTCCAACAGAACTTTACAACAAATGTTCTAGATACGTGCCATCCAATATGGTAACAACTAGCCAAATGTAAGTAAGTAATGAGCACTTGAAATGTAGCTAATCTAACTGATGAATTAAATCCTTATTATAATTCAAATAGCCACATGTAAGTAGTAATTACCTTATACCCTTCCTTATACAATAGCCCAGGTTTACTTTTTTACTCTAATTTATTGTAAAAATGGCTTGCATACAACACCCAGTGCTCATCCCAACAAGTGCCCTCCTCAATGCCCATCATCCATTCCCTCCCCCCCTCCACACCCCTCATCAACCCTCAGTTTGTTCTCTGTATATAAGAGTCTCTTGTGGTTTGTCTCCCTCCCTCTCTGTTTGTAACTATTTTTTCCCCTTCCCTTCCCCCATCGTCTTCTGTCAAGTTTCTCAAGATCCACATATGAGTGAAAACATGGTATCTGTCCTTCCCTGGACTGACTTATTTCAATTAGCATAATACCCTCCATTCCGTCCACATTGCTGCAAATGGCATGATTTCATTCTTTCTCGTTGCCAAGTAGTATTCCATTGTATATGTAGAGAGGTCCTAAAGGTGCGGTGATGAGAGAATTACAAAGCAGGGAGCTAAGACTCTCCAGGAGCTGAAGCATCGGTCCCCTGGATCAAGCCTCTTTTATTTTTGCAAATTGTTAACAGCAAGCACATACAACATACTATTCGGCATCTTGACAGGTCATGCACTTACAATGTATTCCATACTGCATGGTCATGAGTACATCTGGTGCCAACAAAACATTCTTATCCCAGACCTGGTGTCCATATGGTGTCCTTCTGGAAAGAACGTGCAGTCCCAGCGGCTTTCTGCCTGGGAATGAAACTGTTTTCAGTTCCTTGCTGCTCCGTCCCTTTCCTTAAAGATGGTGCCTCCGGCTTCTTGTTCTCCAACAGTATATATAAATCACATCTTCATAATGCATTCATCAGTTGATGGACATTTAGGCTCTTTCCATAATTTGGCCATTGTTGAAAGTGCTACTATAAACATTGGGCTACATGTGTCCCTATGCATCAGCACTCCTGTATCCCTTGGGTAAATTCCCAGTGTGCTATTGCTGGGTCGTAGGGTAGTTCTATTTTTAATTTTTTGAGGAACCTCCATACTGTTTTCCAGAGCAGCTACACCAGTTTGCATTCCCACCAACAGTGCAAGAGGGTTCCCCTTTCTCCACATCCTCGCCAGCATCTGTAGTTTCCTGAGTTGTTCATTTTAGCCACTCTGACCAGTGTGAGGTGGTATCTCAGTGTGGCTTTGAGTTGTATTTCCTGATGATGTAAGACGTTGAGCATCTTTTCACGTGTCTTTGGGCCATCTGGATGTCTTCTTTGGAAAAGTGTCTATTCATGTCTTCTGCCCATTTCTTCACTGGATTATTTGTTTTCTGGGTGTTGAACTTGGTAAGTTCTTTATAGATTTTGGATACTAACCCTTTATCTGATATGTCATTTGCAAATATCTTTTCCCATTCTGTTGGTTGCCTTTTAGTTTTGTTGATTCTTTCCTTTGCAGTGCAGAGGCTTTTTATCTTGATGAGGTCCAAGTAGTTCATTTTTGCTTTTGTTTCCCTTGCCTCCGGAGACGTGCTGAGTAAGAAGTTGCTGCGGCCAAAATCAAAGAGGTTTTTGCCTGCTTTCTCCTCGAGGATTTTGATGGCTTCCTGTCTTACATTATTAGATCTTTCATCCATTTTGAGTTTATTTTCGTGAATGGTGTAAGAAAGTGGTCCAGGTTCATTCTTCTGCATGTTGCTGTCCAGTTTTTCCAGCACCACTTGAAGAGACTGTCTTTATTCCATTGGATATTCTCTCCTGCTTTGTCAAAGATTAGTTGGCCATACATTTGTGGGTCCAAATCTGGGGTCTCTATTCTATTCCATTGGTCTGTGTGTCTGTTTTTGTGCCAATACCATACTGTCTTGATGATTACAGCTTTGTAGTAGAGGCTAAAGACTGGGATTGTGATGCCTCCCACTCTGGTTCTTCAATATTACTTTGGCTATTCAGGGTCTTTTGTGGTTCCATACAAATTTTACGATTGTTTGTTCTAGCTTTGAGAAGAATGCTGGTGCAATTTTGATTGGGATTGCCCTGAATGTATAGATTGCCTTGGGTAGTATTGACACTTCAACAATATTTATTCTTCCAATCCATGAGCATGGAATATTTTTCCATTTCTTTGTGTCTTCTCCAATTTCCTTCATAAATTTTCTATAGTTTTCAGCATACAGATCTTTTATATCTTTGGTTAGGTTTATTCCCAGATATTTTATGGTTCTTGGTGCAACTATAAATGGGATCAGTTTCTTTATTTCTCTCTCTGTTGCTTCATTATTGGTATATAAAAATGCAACCGATTTCTGTACATTGATTTTGTACCCTGCGACTTTGCTGAATTCATGTATCAGTTCTTTTGATGGAGTCTTTTGGGTTTTCCATGCAGAGTATCATGTTGTCTGCCAAATGTGAAAGTTTGACTTCTTTGCCAATTTTGATGCCGTTTATTTCATTTTGTTGTCTGACTGCTAATGCTAGGACTTCCAACACTATGTTAAACAACAGTGGTGAGAGTGGACATCCCATCCCTACAACAGCCCAGGTTTAAGTACCCTTTGCTCCCTACTATGTTCTGGACTTCATTAGCCAACACACTCCTATTTGCCTGTGCTACAGTTACACTGGCTTTTTGCTGTTCCTTAATTATATCAATTACATCCTGGCCTCAGTCGTTATATTTACTGTTCTTTCAGCGTGGAATACAATCTCATGGTTCCCTCTCTTACTTCTCTCAAGTGTCAGCTCAAATGGTACCTTATCAGTCTATATATCCTATCCATGTTCTACCTAAAATAGCACCCCATCACACTATGCCCTTCATCCTGCTTTATATATTGAATATTGAAGGAGTGAAATGTCATGATTTCTATTATTTACTTACCAATAAAATAGAATTTTATCTACTAGGAAAGTAGATGAAATAAATGACAAAATATTAATGTTCAATCACTATATTGTACACTTGAAACTAAAGTAACATCATGTGTTAACTATATTGGAACTAAAAATTTTTAAGAGGTCAATATTAACTCTTCAAGCTAGATGATAATTTCTTTACTATTATTTCTTTATTATTCCAGTGTCTCTTTCTGTATTTTTGAAAATTATCCCAATTGAAAAAAAAGGCAAATGAAATATGATCTAGAGCTAATGAGCAAACTATTCTTTCCTTCACAATTAAGCTTCATAAAAGGAGAGTGAAATGCTATGTTGAGGTAGGTTGTATTTTGTTGCTTTTAAGTCAGAACTCAAAAATACCTTTGTACATTGAAGAATTAAACAGAAAGAGGGGATGAAGATAAAATGAGAAACAACTAGTGGAGCAAGGACCTGGAAGAGATGGAAATGACATCATGAATTAGCACTGTAAAGGAAAAGAAATACTATATTCTAAAAAGGAAGAAAAGAAACATGGCTAACTCTGCAAGCTGCAAGTTACAGGAGAAAAAAACTTCAGGGAGTTTGAAAATGATGGCTGATGAATTAACAAGTAAAATAATCTGAAGAGCAGATGTGGCAAAATGGGGAAAGAATCTGGGGAAAATGGTAAAATCTGAAATAACTGCCAGGGTAATGGGAGAACTCATCAAGGACAACACAAAAACATACTTAGAGTGGCAATGCAGATAGAACTTAATGCCAGCAATCTGTTTATGCAATTTTCTCCAACACTTGGCTACATGAATACATGTACAAAACATCAGAGGAGCTATACTTATTCAGACCAGAGGAAGGCTATTAAACATCAGAATAGAGATCTTAAAGTGGAACAGAGACATCATATGAGGAAGGGAGTGAATGAAGTAGAGGGTCAGAGATTAATAAGTAAATAGAATAACTAAAATTTCAGAAATGGGATTATACTGGTCACAAATAAAATCTACAAGAAGAATCAGTTATCCTGTAATATATAATTAAAGTAAAATAAATTTTCTTTTTGGCTAGTGTGATTTAAATGTGGTTCTACCAGGGCACCTGTGTGCCTCAGTCAGTTCAGTGTCTGACTCTTGGTTTCAGCTGAGATCATAATCTCACAGTTAATGATTTCCAGCCCTGACTCAGGCCCTGCACCGATAGACTCTCTCTCCCTCCCTCCTCCCTCCCCCCCCCCCCTCTCTCTCTCTCTAAATAAATAAACTTAAATAAATAAATAAAGGTAAATTATAATAAATAAATGAACGAATGAATGAATGAATGAATGAATGTGGTTTTACCAAGATCTAGAAGTTAACATGGCTCCTAAAGGTTTTTTTCAATTACAGAGCAGAATAGCTTTTTGATCAATAATGTCTCAAGATGATGGTGTAATATGATTTAGAAATTTCACAAGTAACGTATTAATAATAGTGAAAGTTCATAAATTGTAGCTTGTTTTTGTGATTTAGAGCTAATTTTAATAACATAATTCTCTCTCACTCATATTCTAATATACTTCCTGGGGTAGAAACACCCATGGGAGTTATATCATACACATGAAACTAATTTCATGCTACAGCAGGGAAGGTATTGAGAATTGCTAGCATAGAGTATTGCTAGCATTTTAAAGCATCCTGTACAATAGAAACTAGTGTCAGGAATGGTAATTATGGTCTCCAGCTTCGATTTATTTAAACACTAGAAGCTAGAGGATTAAGAGTTGTCATTCTTAGTACTTTTACCATATTTCAAAAATTAACCTTTGTGAGCCAAGACTGCTTACACCTTGAATTTCTATTAAATATGTATCAAGAAAAGTTTCATTCAAAAAGAATACACAATACAACTTCAATTCTCAATCTATACTTCATACCTATCTTATTGGCTAGGCTAATCCTGAACTTAAGTGACACTTTGGGGTCGAGAGGAAAAGAGTGTCAGTGAAGCGGATCACACCATAAAAGTGGTTTTCAAAGTAACAGTACACTCACACGTATAAACTTACCAGGTTCCTAATTCCAGTCAATGTGGAATGGGAAAGGGGAGAAGTATGAAATTCCAACATTAGATTTATGTTATCCAATACCACCAAAAAAAATACTACATTTCTATAAACTGAAGAGGAAAATGGCACTGATCACTGGACTCTTTGATGTTTCTATTTAATTTCCTATATGCTCCAACAAACCTCCATAACTAAAAACCAAAACATAAAATACTTACTTTTTCATTTTTTTTGAGTTATATTTGACTTGGTAAGCTGCCTGGATTAATTTGTCTGGGCCACCATCAAACTGATGTGGAATGACCTTCTGAAAGTGCTAAAAAGACACATTAAAAGAAAAACATAAGAACTACTTAGTGCTGTTTCTTGTTAACTAATTAACAGTAAAATCTAAAGACACTCAAGAAATCATGAACTGACTTACCTGTAACATCCCTTCCATGTCAAGTTGCATCAGTTCTGCCTGATTCATTTGAAGAAGTGCCAATCCTACTCGAAATACTATTTCTAAACCCTGTGGAAACACATTTCATAAAGTCAAACTTCTCTTACTATTCCATTGACAAAAACTAATCATTCAAAAAAATATTAAGGTAAACATTTAGGGATCTACACTAGAAACTGACAAACATCTCTGCAAAAAGTCAGATAGCAAATATTTTAGACTTTGTGGGCCATGTGGTCACTGTCACAAATACTCAACTCTGCCACCACAGCCCAAAAGCAGACAAAGACAACACAACAAAAGGGCATGGCTATGTTCCAAGAAAACTTTTTACAAAAATAAGTGAAGGAACGAATTTGACACTTGAACCAGGATGATTAGTACATAAATCAGTTTGCTGACTCCAAACTAAATTAATTTAATTAGGTAATATAACCTGATCATCCCAAGATGTAGTTAATAACAACTAACATTGGGTTTAAGATGTTGTATTTATTTATTTTTAACTTAATTTAATTCACTAAGGTGGGACTTGAATTCACCACCCTGAGATCAAGAGTCACATGCTCTACCAGCTGAGCCAGCCAGTCACCCCTGATTAAGATGTTATTAATTATTATTAATAACACTTTAAAGTGCTTGCTACCATTTATCACTTAACCTTACTTCCTACCTTCTCACCCAAAATACAGAATAAAAGATAAAGGATGACTCTACATGACCATGACAATTAGAAGAACTACCTGCAAAATATTCATAGAATAGAAGAAACTTAATTATGCTCATTACTTCTTGCTCTTTGGGTAACAGATGCACTGCAATAATATTAACTATAAGGCAAATTTCACCTTTCACTAATTCTCACTGAATCAGTAAGAATGGATTCACCTCCTGAATCAATCAGGAAGCAATACAGACGTCTGATTAAGAGTGTGGGCCCCAGGGTGCCTGGGTGGCTCAATCAGTTGAGCATCTGACTCTTGATTTTGGCTCAGGTCATAATCCCAGGATCATGAGATCGAGACCTGTGTTGGGCTCCACGCTGAGCATGACACCTACTTAAGGTTCTTTCTCTGTCAGGGGCGCCTGGGTGGCTCAGTTGGTTAAGTATCCGACTCTTGATTTCAGCTTGGGTCATGCAGTTTGTAGGTTCAAGCCCTGAGTCAGGCTCTGTTAGTGAGAAGCCTGCTTGGGATTCTCCCTCTCCTCTCTCTCTGTGCTTCCCCTGCTCACTCTTTCTCACTCTCTCAAAATAAATAAACTTTAAAAAAAAAGATTCTCTCTCCCCTTCTGCTCCTCTCCCTAAGTTCATACTCACAATTGCTCTTAAAAAAAAAAAAAAAGAAACAAACAAACAAAATCCCAAAAGAGTGTGGGCTCCAGATTTTGACTGCCTGCATTTAAATGCAGGCACTACACCACTTAGGTGCTGTATCCACAGACAAGATACTTAACTTTCCTCTAAGTCTCAGCTTCCTCATCTATCATTTATTAAATGGGGAAACTAACAAGTACTTGGTAGGTATTTTACAGGTTTAAAGGAGAGCATCCTTATAAGTAGTTAACCATGGAACACATGAGTGTCCTATATTGTTCTCCTCATTGCCCTGCTCTAATGATTAAATCCATGATTCCTTCATTCAGTCTGCCCACTAGCTTACCTCAGACATAAAGATATCAAATATCCTTGTTGCAATTGGTAATGGAAAAGTCGTAAGAAAGATAGTCAGAAACCAGGATGATGCATACATTGAGGTATGAAAACTCTGAGACTGAAAATGTACAAAGAGCTCTGGAAGATGCTCCTAAAGAAAAGAAAGGAATTAATTAAGACACAGTAAAATTCAGCATTTTAAACCAGAGTATTGTGTGTATACTAATAGCCTATTTCAAAGATTAGATCAGGCATCACTTAGAAAAGTTAAGATGTAGAAATTGATACATTCAGGAAAGTGGTTACTATCTGGGAAAGGAAGAAGGGGAAAAGGATGTGCAGGCAGAATTTAGGCTGTATCTAGAACATTTACTAATAAAAATAACAATTAAAACAAATAAATAAAACTTTAATATTTATTTAATCATGTTGGTAGGAACACAGCTGTCTGATATTTTCTGTACTTTTCTAAAACAGTAGTAATTCCAAAAAAATTTTTAAAGAAAAGAAATGCTACCTTGAAATACTTTCTGGTGCTATCTACCATTGATCACCCATCCTTACCTTCCTACCTTTTCACCCAAAATACAGATGCTTCCTCAATTCTAGTAATTCAAAACATAAATGACACATTAACTGAAAATAAACCAAGAGAAATTAAGGTTGGTTAAAAACATTATTTCAGAAAGAAAAATTTATTTAAGATTCATCTCAATTCCCATTTTATCTTATCTTTAAAATGTGCCAACACTTTGCATATCTCCTGCAGGTAAGGCAGCCAGGGAAAAGCAGACTCATAAAAGGGCTTTCATGTCTGCTGAATCCTGAACCTATATTCTTAAGTTCTGCATATCTAATTGAAATTTAAGTCAATGAGAATACTTACACCATAATATTACAGGACAATATTACAGTAAACTAAAAAAATATATATAAATTAACTCTAGAAGGGTAAAATATTTCAAAAATATTTTTCACTTGATTTTGATTCCTCTCCTCCCCTTCTCTACACCCTCACACAGTCACTACACTCTGAGTCTTAAACTAGCAACATAAAAGCATTATTTTAAGAAAATATTACAGGCTAGCAAAAAAAGCGAGATAAAAAGGGAAAGGCAGGAGAGAGGACTGAAAGAACAGACAAGCCTCAAAAGAAGTGAACTGATGTCAGTGTCATGTCATGAGCTCTTGTGAGAGCAAAGTCTCTATAACAATAATAGGATACAATAGGGCATAAAAAGGAAACTCATGCATTTAGGCAATGTGGTTGCGATATATTTGGCATAAATGCTTCAAGTCTGAATATGAAAACTGCAGTCAAGTTCCAGACTGTGCTCTACCAGCAGATAGCATCTAACTGATGTGTTAACCAACCAACAATCATGGGATTAAAACACTGACTTTTCAATTGCTAAAATGCTTTTAACATTGCATTTACTTGTCATTCAAACCAAGAAGACAAAAATACAAAGGCAATATGCCTTTTCGTTAACACTACAATTTTACCTGTATCATGCATTCAAACTGGTACATACATAGGCCCAGTTCTGCCATACTTGGCTTAAAAAGTTCACGAAGTCTATAATCTTGCATTAATTTAACAAATACACAGAAAGCTTCTTCTTCTGGCATCTACAATATAAGGGGGAAAAGCAACACAGGTTAATGTTTTGTAATACACAAAAAAGCTAAATGCTTATTTAAACTAAGAACCCATCCAAGTATAAAGATGGTTTTGAATGTCCATGTGTTACAATGTTAAGAACAATGGACTAGGTATCAAAAGATTCTAATCTCCCATTCTCAGAATGAGAGGTTAAACAAATTTAACAACCTTTGAGACTAACTGCCTCACTTGCCTAATTAATGAATTCTATCAACCAATATTCCTTTAGAGTCAGATAGTTCTGTTCTCCTGGATATATACCAGTGAAAAAAATAAATACTCTACCCTCATGGAACCTGAACCTTTTAGTTGAAGAAGAAAGACAATATGTGCAATAAATCAATTAATATATATGCCAGATGGTGATGAGTGCTATGGAAATAAAATACAGTAGGGTCACAGGAAATGCTGGGGAGATACACTGCTATTTATGTAGGCAGATCAGGCAAAGTCCCTTGAAAAGGGAGCATTTGAGCAGAATACTGAAAAAACTAAGGGAGCAATTGAGGAAAAGAACAATCCTAGGAGTATAAGGCCTCAGAGTAGAATCACAAGTGGCATGCTCAAGGAACAGCAAATAGACCACTAAATTAGGAGTAATTCTGCAAGTGGTGGTTAGCTTATGGAAGAGAAATACACGGAACCAAATTACAGAAGGTTTTAGAGACCACTGTAAGGATTTGGACTTTTACCTTACATGAGATGGGAAGACTTTCAATGGTCCTAAGCAGAAATTATATGATACAGTAAGTGTTTAACAAAAAAAAAAAAAAAAAAACTTGTAAAATATATTTTCAAAGGATCTGTAAGTAACGTTTAAAGGTAACAGTTTCATATTTTATTCTTACTAACAACTGTCTCACATTTTATGTGAAACGCACAAGAAAAATATTTTACCCAAAACTCACAAGAAAAGCTATATCAAATAAGATATGAATATAAGAACTCTTTAAAGAGCTACACAGATATTCAGAATATTTTCTAATTTTCTACTGCTCATTTATTCACATTATACTAATGTGTTTTAAAAGAAACCTTGGGGAGCCTGGGTGGCTCAGTCAGTTAAGCATCCAACCTCGGCTCAGGTCATGATCTCATGGTTTTTGAGTTCAAGCTCCGCATTGGGCTCTCTGCTGACAGCTCTGAGCCTGGAGCCTGCTTCAGATTCTCTGTCTCCCCCCTCTCTCTTCCCCTCCCCCCTGCTCACTCGCTCTCTCTCTCTCAAAAATAAACATTAAAAAAATTTTTTTAAATAAAAATAAATAGTAAATAAAATAAAATAAACCTCAAAGGATCTCTAGGCATTCTTACTAACAACTGTTTCTAATAACTTTTTTTCCTGGCCTTAACACAGCCTTGGACAGAAGTCAAATGTTACTCTTAGTAAAACCTATACTTCCTTCCTTCCTCCCAACACATACAGCAACAATTCTGCCTTGAAGACCATCCTTATCAATTCCACAAGCCCTATAGCCCCACTGATTTATGTTAATCACCATAAGAAGCCACACAACCTGGAACTCTCATCCCATGTGGTTCTACTGTTCCCCAAATTTAACCCCATGTCCAGCCTTTCCTAAACCTTTTCCACAGCACTTTCTGGAACTTATAACCTGCCATCAACAAAATATGCTACCTAGATCCTCAATCTCTTTACTAAATGGTCTTTCACCTTCTTCCTCCAACTGAAACTTGGCTCCCCTAAGGGGGCTGTTTTCTCTACTATAGTACTGAAAGCAACCAGGGAGTAAAGGTCTATTTCTCTTCCTGGAACTCACTGACTCATTGCCATTGCATTACCTCCCCCTTCTCTCTGAAACAGATACTGTGGATATTACCTATTACTCTTCTTTTTTGTAATATCTACAAACCTCTAGGTCACTCACCTGAACTTTACTCATTTTCATGAGGATTAATTCCCTGGCCTAGCAGATCTTACTTAGCCTTCCTTTCTTCCAATGATCTTAACTCAGGTTCTAGAGCCACACAGCTTATGGTTCAAATTCCACTTAGCTACATGACCTTAAGCAAATTATTTAATCTCTCTGTTGCTCAGTTTCAACATTGGTCAAATGAGTAAAATAACAGCACTTATTTCACAGGGTTGCAATGAAGATTAATAGAGTTATATGACCTTGCAAGCCTATCACTCATTTATATCACACTACCTTTTTTCTGTTTCCAACTCTCGTGTGTTCTTTGCTGCCTATACCCTGTTATATTTATTCAGTCACTTAAATCCACAATAACTTTTGCCTGTCTCTCTCAGTAATAATTCCAACTGCAAAACTCTACCCTTGGATAAATCAAACTCTAGAAGTACATCTAGGCAACGGAGAGTGGTTGGGTAAAAACAAAAGACTTTACCATGCTGGCTGATCTCACTCTGAATTCAGAACCACTAATGTCAGTGGATCTTTAATGTTTCTGGTATGCTTTATTTCACTAATTTAATCACTCTCAATCTATGAGGCCACCATTTCAAGCTTTCTTCTCTATCCTCAAGCTTTCACGGCCTCCTTCCCACTCAACTAATCTAATGACCTTATTTCGTACTTAAATTTTTTAAAAATTAGAAGCAATATAAAGAGAATTTTCCCATTCTCACACTATCATAAATATCATCCTACCTGCATCTGCATCCATTTTATAGCCTCTTGTCTCTCTCTTCCATTGGCCTGAACCTTTACCACAATTCTGGTCTCATATTTCCAACTGCCCGCTTACATTTCCACTTGGACGTCTGATAGACATCTCAAACCACTCCTAATTTCCTACTCTGCCATTCCTTGCCCAAACTTCCACTCAAAATCCATATGTGTCATCACTGTCTCCTTTCCTTTTACTCCACATCCAATCTATCAGTAACTCCTGCTGGCTCTATATTAAGATTATTTCAAGAACCAACCACTTTCGACCAAAGACACCTAATCCAAACCACAATCAAAAGAGTAGTCCATTGTCTTTCATGAAAAACTCTAAAAGCCTCCTCATGGGTCACTCTGCTGCCTCCTCAGGCTTCCTTCCCAACAATCTATTCCCTATACAGCATGGAACTGCCCGAGTGTTCTTTTCAAGGCTTGAATTAGAACATTTCACTCCACTGCTCAAAATACTCTAGTGGTTTTCCATATCCTCAGTAAAAGTCAAAATCCTTACAAGGTCCTACATGACATGACCCCTTACTACTTTTCTCATCTCTTCTCCCACCACTACCTTCCCCTTTCCATTCCACCCCTACCACCCCTCATTCTACTGACAGTGGCAATGAATAAATTTTTTGTCTTATAAGGATTTCTGCTCAGGGCACCTGGGTGGCTCAGGAAGTTAAGCATCCAACTTCAGCTCAGGTCATGATCTCACGATTTGTGGGTTGAAGCCCTGCATCAGGCTCTGCACTGACAGCTCAGAGCCTGGAGCCTGCTTCAGATTATGTGTCTCCCTCTCTCTTTGCCCCTCCCCCACTCATGCTCTGTCTCTGTCTCTCTCTCAAAAATAAAATAAATATAAAAAGAGTTTCTTCTCTTCTGAAATATTACAGGTTTCATTCCCTCTCTCCTCCACAAAAGCACTAATGTGGGAAATGCCAATTTTTTAAGTAAGTTGAAGTAATCAAATAAAAGACCAAAGGGGAAAAAATAAAATCACTGGGTCCTCCTCAAAAAAACTGAAAACAATGCTTTCAAAATGAAAAAGTGTAACACTGAGTAAAATATAAATATGAAGAACAATCACCTAGTTGTTTTACAGCCACTCCTTTCTATTAGAAATCTGTGCACACAAATCTTGGAGCAACTGCACTGCTACATACCTTTTCTGTGACACGGACTCAATAAGAATCCATGCCTTTTGCAAAGGTCTACTGGGGACACTATCTACCTAATTTTGTTGGAGTATTAAGACATACACAAAACGTATCCAGCACTTTTAGCTATTTTAAAACAACATGTACTAATTAAGCTAACTTTACAAAATTTTTCCTCAAACACTGAGTTATGTTGCCAAGCTAACATGTGGGAGGCAATATAGCATAGGGTATAAGAGAATTAAGTTTTAGAAACAAAGAGAGGGGCCTTTGAATCTGGCTGTACCACTCTTTCTAGCTTATGGCCCTGGGCTAGAAAATTATTGTTATGGTAATGTATTAGCTGCCATTGACAATAAAAGATAAATAAATTAATCAATAAATGAAAGTATCGCTACCAGCACTGCCTACAGTGTCTTGGAGGAAAATGTGGTGGCCCCTTGAGATTCCTATAGCCCTAGGTCTACTGTTAAGAGATTCGTAACTCAAGAAAAAACTGCCCTTTAAATAGAAATGACTACTGAAAGGTTATTCTGGAACTAATATGAATGCAAAAGGAATAGAATTATGAAAAAAAAAATCACTCGATTTATAATAAGAATGCTTGAGTTCAATAGTAAAAAGCCTACCAATATTAATCAACTACAAATTAAGAAAAAATCACTATTGTGCAAAACCTCAACATTAACAAAACTAGTTTTGTTTTCATTATTTACAATCTAATATCACCTAGAAATGGACAGTTATCATGCAACAGTTGGCATGATATATTATAAAACAAAGTAAATATCAGTCACTCTTATTATAAATCAGTTTCTGTGACATGAGGTTTTTGCTACTCAGAAAAGTAGTGTGTATATATATTCCTGAGAGTTACAAAGCTTTAAAATTCAGGCAGAACTGCTGGGAAACTGAAGCAAAGCATGGAGCAACACAGTTTCAAATTCCTACTCTGCTTTTATCTACCAAGAAAAATCATCTTGGGCCAGTCATTGAATTTTTATTGCATGTCTACTATATGTCAAACACCACGGTAGGTTTTTACATATATTATCTCATATAACCCTCACAATGAATCTGAAAGTACACAGTGTTACCTAATTAAGGCTCAGAGACAGATTAAATGATCTAGCCCAAGTTCACAGAACTCAGTGTAGCACTGAGATGGAAAAACCAGCTTACATATATGACTCAAATCAAGCTATCTCCACGGTTTCTCTTCAGACTACATTTTAGTGTGAGAATAAGAGTACAATGGACTTGAAAAAAAATTCAACGGAAGTGAAAACACTATTTGTCATTTCCCTTCTAAGATATAAACTGGTGATCCTGCCCCTGACTTCTGAAAACATCCTATCCAAACCCACTCTAAAGTAAGTCACTGTCAATAGAAATATAGGTTATATCCCTGGGGCAGTAAAAATAATTGAGTATCTATATTTGGTTTAATTTTTTTTTTAATTATTTATTTACTTTTGGGGGTGGGGGGACAGAGAGAGAGAGAGAATATCCCAAGCAGGCTCCACACTGTCAGCACGGAGCCCGATGTGGGGCTCGAACTCATGAACCATGAGATCATGACCTGAGCCGAAACCAAGAGTCAGACGTTTAACCGACTAAGCACCCAGACATCCCATGAGCATCTCTATTTTAGAACCTATAACAAGATAGGCATAATAAGCACTTAACCCTGTGACAACCAAAATTTCTGTGTGAATTTGCAAAGATGTATGACATAAATAAGATTTTCATACCAACACTTTAATCATATCCTCCTTAGTTGGGAAAACATTAGTCTTTATTAAATATTGACATGTAAGTTAAGATTTAAAAGTAGATACAGGCTATAGTACAATATTATGGCTCAAATGTAGACACCAAGAAGCTGAAATTTCATTACTGGAAGGACATTATTGTATGTTATTTTCAAAACTTTTAATATTTTAAAGTGAAAATTAACTATCCCTATTTAAATTATGCCTAAAGAAAAATACCCAGTATCAAATGCTTAATAAAAACAAGAATGATTCTTTAATTCTCCAATTCAACTTCAATAAGGAACTTAGAAACTTAATACCTGTACTAACTTACCTGCATAAGCAACAATCCAACTATAAAAGCACTTCCTTGACAGTAACCAACCTCACGATCCACTAAAGAATATGCCTAAAAAGTAAAAAATGTTCAAAATACTTTAACATGATGTATTATATCTTTCTTCTCTAAAAACCTAAAAATAGTGAGATGATGGAGTAAATACCATTTATTTTTTTGACAAGCTTCCGCTTGCTTGTCATACATGTTATCCTATTAGGGTTTAAAAAGTAGATGATTTATTACATAAAATTTTCTTTTGATAATTTCCCAGTTAGAAACCGATGCTCCTAAGGACAAGAAAATAAAGGAACTTACACTCAGTGAAGTAACAAAGTTTAAAAAATATTTATCTGATAAAGATAAAAACAGTAAGGTTAAGGTAAAGCACTGGGAGAACTGAAATGGTTCAAAAAGAAATTAATATTTTACAGAGGTAGTTGAAAAGGAAAGGAACTATTTCAAGAAAAAAGGCAATATTGAAGAAAAAATTACAATAGCACACACTCTGAAGAGCTAAGAGTTCTTACAGTGCTGGCCATAGTAAGCCGAAAACTGGTCCTAGATTGTGAAACTCACAGAAGATAAATCACCCATTTTCATAAAGGATCTTTCTATGGTATAGTGATTTATAGACTATTTGATTCTACCCAATATCAAGCAATGTGATGAATTTTCTAAGTTCTCCAAACTAGACAGTAATGTAGCATCAAAATTAAAGCAGAAATCATGCTAAAGTCAAATTTTTGCCAAAGTAACTGATTACTGTCTAATTTCAACCTTCTGAGAATTCATTTTAAAAAATTATAAACAGAACTTACCTTCATTACATTAAATAAAACCTCCTGTCCAAGGCTGTCTTTTTCCTTAAAGAAATTGTGTTCAGGATAAGTTCTAGCAATGTCCCTTCGGATCAATTTTTCACAAGGTGAGGTCATTTTCAGGAGTTCTGAATACTGATCCTTAATTGGCATACTTTGTGCACTGCATAAAAGTTGCCAAACTATTGCTCTAAAATGGTGAGGTATCCCTTTACGAACAAGCTCCTAAAAATAAAATTAAAAGTAAAATAAAATTTTAATATTGAATTATTGAAGTCTCCTACCTTAAAAGTCAAAGACGACTTGTTGGGGATTGGAATGGAGTGGAACACTTTATCAAATTTATAATTCACAAAGCTACTCTTAAATACTAGGGAACCTTTTAACCAAGGCTAATACTTGGCCCTTGGATGTGTCCTTTCTTGTCAGGGGGGCTACAACGCCATGGATAAACCCTTGACATTTCTCCCAGAATGTGGCCTCTAAAGCTATTAAGGACCTGAAAATCTGCAGAGCTGTGAATGAAAGCACAGTAATAACCATTGTCTTTCAAAGATTTTACCAAAAAGGTAAAATAGTGATAATTCAAAGACCTAGGATGTTACTACTTCATTCATGAATCTATAAAAAGAGAGAATTTCTAAAATAATTTTCAGCTATATATTTCTACAATTAGGAATCGTCTGTAACAACTGATATCTACAATTCAAAACTTCTAATGGACACAAATAAATGAAAACAGATAAAACAGGGCTCTTTATTACAGCACTTAGAAAGTACTCAAATCTCAGTTGTTGGTTTTTTTTTTTTTTAATCTTCCATTAATCCATGCCTTGATGCCCCTTTGGGATAAGAGGAAGAAATTCAACAAAGAATATGAATACCTTAACTTGCTTTTCCTTCTTTTTGCGTACATCTTCCCATTCATTAACAATTCTTCCCCAAAGAATCCAAGAATCTTCTTCAAGGTGGCTGAGGTTGCTAGAGGCTGATGAACTTGATACAAGGGAGGAGCCACTGTTTCTTCTTGACCCATTTACAGATCTTAAAGACTTACTATCCGTCTCTAACAATCTAAAACATAATTAAAAATTGCTCAAGATCTAATTTTACAGTGATATTGGATGAAGTAATAATGATACATAGCTCTTTACTAATAGCCACGGTTTTAGAATATGCATAATTTCAGCAATATTTGGTTATTACTGTATTTTTTCGTCTAAGCATAGCAATTTCAAAATTTGATAGTACATTACATTAAATATTTTAGTGCTATTTGTCCCATCATAATTTCCCTTCATCTCTACTAAAAATACAAATTAGGAGAAATCTAGTGAGAAAGGTGGTTGGGAGGGCTTCAGGAGAAAACAAATTGCTGTTGGAACAGGTTTAACAAATTCTATTGAGGAACTAATCCTACATGTTTAGAATGCATCCTAGGGTAAAAAAAGCAAAGCAGGGCCACCCAAATCACCCAAATCCCTTCTCTTTTTTTCATTTTTTTCTGCCCTTCTATAAATCTGCCATTGTTTGGTCATGCAGTATTGGTATAAAAAATTTACTAGGGTGCATGGATGACTAAGTGGGTTAAACGTCCAACTCTTGCTCTCAGCTCAGGTCTTGATCTCAGGGTTGTGAGTTCAAGCCCTTCACTAGGCCCAGCATGGAGCCTACTGAAAACAACAACAAAAACAAACAAAAAAACCCTGTACAATTATTAATATGAAAATTGGAAGTTTTCACTTATTTGTTTATATACACATATATTTATTTACAGTTCTGGATTCTCTTGAAAAATAAAGATGGCAAAACCAAGCCCATCCATATTCCTGCATAGGAAAAACAAGGTGTAGCCGAGTAGGAGCTTCTCCATTTACATGGAGGACTTTAATACACTCGGTCTCCTTAATCCCAACTACCTCACAAAAACTCAAGCCAACTAACAGTTGTTATTTATCACTGGGTTTGCACTCTCAAACTGAGACCTCTTCATTCTTAAGATCCTTTCGCCTTTGTATTTCCTTATCTGTTCAAAGATGAGATAATTTCAGAGATCAGTTCTATGACTTATCACAACATCAAATCTATTATTTATTTCATAAATAAACACACTATAATGAAAGACTGGAAAATGTGGCTCTCTCACTATAAAGACAGAAATTACATGTCATTCAAATAAGGGTCCTCAAAGATCTATTTCTGTTTTTAACATGACTACCACTTACTTAGAATAATGCCTTGAGAAAGTCCTCTATTTAGGATATAACAAATGCTCCAAATATTAAAGACATATAAAAACTAATAAAAAAATATATGTATCAAACCCTACTGAGCAGACTATTAGAAACACCCTTTGCATGGGAGATTTATTCATTTTTATATCCCTGAAAGCACTTAGCACAATAACAAGGTACATTAAGTATCAACTGAGTTGAAATAAAATCAAAATCTGCATATTAAAAAAAGAACTTCAAATCCCAAATATGTCATAATCAGTTAACACAACATAATAAAAACTGCACAAATACTATTCTTCTTAATGGGATAGTTTCATACATTTCCACTGCAACAATGATTTAAATTAAATATCCCAAATATGGCTAGAAATAGAAAAATGGATAAAACAGCCAAATTAAGCGTCAACTATTTGCTATAAATATTCTTTATTGGAAAAAAATAATTCCCAAAGCAATCTACATATTCAATGCATCCCTATTAAAATAACATCAGCATTCTTCACAGAGCTAGAACAAACAATCCTAGAATTTGTATGGAAACAGAAAAGACCCTAAATAGCCAAAGCAATCTTGAAAGAGAAAACCAAAGCAGAAGGCATCACAATCTTGGACTTCAAGCTATACTACAAAGCTGTAACCATCAAGACAGTATGGTACTGGCACAAGAACAGACACTCAGATCAATGGAACAGAACAGAGAACCCAGAAATGGACCCACAAACATATGGCCAACTAATCTTGGACAAAGCAGGAAAGAATATCCAATGGAATAAAGACAGTCTCTTCAGCAAGTGGTGATGGGAAAACTTGACAGCGACATGCAGAAAAATGAACCTGGACAACTTTCTTACACCATACACAAAAATAAACTCAAAATGGATGAAAGACCTAAACAAAAGACAGGAAGCCATCAAAATCCTCAAGGAGAAAGCAGGCAAAAACCTCTCTGGCCTTGTCTGCAGCAACTTCTTACTCAACACATCTCCAGAGGGAAGGGAAACAAAAGCAAAAATGAACTACTGGGGCCTCATCAAAACAAAAATCTTCTGCACAGCGAATGAAACAATCAGCAAAACTAAAAGGCAACTGACAGAATGGGAGAAGATTTTTTGCAAACGACATAAAGATCAGATATAGGGTTAGTATCCAAAATCTATAAACAACTTATAAAACTCAACACCCAAAAAACAAAGAATTCAGTGAAGAAATGGGCAAAAGACATGAATAGACACTTCTCCAAAGAACATCCAGATGGCCAACTGACACATGAAAAAATGCTCAACATCACTCATCATCAGGGAAATACAAAGTAAAACCACAATGAGATACCACCTCACACCTGCCAGAATGGCTAACATGAACAACTCAGGCAACAAAAGATGTTAGAGAGGGTGCAGATAAAGAGGATCTCTTTTGCACTGCTGGTAGGAATGCAAACTGGTGCAGCCACTCTGAAAAACAGTCTGGAGGCTCCTCAAAAAGTTAAAAATAGAACTACCCTACGACCCAGCAACTGCACTACTAGGTGTTTATCCAAGGGATACAGGTATGCTGTTTCGAAAGGACACATGCACCCCAATGTTTATAGCAACACTATCAACAATAGCCAAAGTATGGAAAGAGCCCAAATGTCCATCAATGGATGAATGGATAAAGAAGTTGTGGCATATATATATACCTTGGAGTATTACTCAGCAACCAAAAAGAATGAAATCTTGCCATTTGCAACTACATGGATGGAACTAGAGGGTATTATGCTAAGCAAAATTAGTGGGAGAAAGACAAATCATATGACTTCACTCATGTGAGGACTTTAAGATACAAAATGATATACAGACGAATATATGGGAAGGGAAGCAAAAATCATATAAAAACAGGAGGGGGACAAAATAGAAAAGATTCTTAAATATAGAGAATAAACAGAGGGTTGCTGGAGAGGTTGTGGGAGGGGGAATGGGCTAAATGGGTAAGGGGCACTAAGGAATCCACTCCTGAAATCATTGTTGCACTATATGTTAACTAACTTGAATGTAAATTTAAAAAATAAAATAATAAAAAAAATTAATGATAATGCTTTACTGCTTTTTCCATAGATATTATTTCAGTAAGTCCACAATATATCTTATGGAAAAATTAGTGTTACATATATGTAAGCACTATTTTAAAAAAATTTTTTTAATGTTTATTTTTGAGACAGAGAGTGCAAGCTGAGCAGGGGCAGAGACAGAGGGAGACACAGAATCTGAAGCAGGCTCCAGGCTCTGAGCTGTCAGCACAGAGCCTGATGCGGGGCTCGAACTCACGGGCTGTGAAATCATGACCTGAGCTGAAGTCGGACGCTTAACCAACTGAGCCACTGCGGCACCCCTTTGTGTAAGCACTTTTATATACGATTGTAATCCCTCAGAATTCTAAATGGAATAGAGAAACAAACTCCACTGAAATTACTTGAACTTCAGTTCTTCATTTAATTATTCACTGAATGCTTGCTATATGCCAAATAATGAAACTGCAGCACTACCATCAATAGAGAGATGTAATTTAAAAAGAATATAATGGTATTTCCTAAGCTAAACCTAAGTTTGAAATATGATGGAAGTATAGATGAAAAAGTGCCTAGACAGAAGGCTTCTAGAGAGTCAGAGAGGTCTCAGAGATTGCCAAGTTCTAACTTTTGGCATAAGCAAGAATACCAAGTGCAATCATGGGTGAGTTAGAGAAGTGGGTAAAGCAGTTTCTTTTCAGAGGACATTGAAATAACATACACAAATATATAGAACTGTGAGAAAAATTTATAAATGCAATATTCCAAGATACCACATTATTTAAAATACTGTTCTTTGATCCAGTGGAAAAAAAGACAGTCTCTTTAGCAAATCGTGCTGGGAGTAGTGGACAGCAACATGCAGAAGAATGAAACTAGACCACTTTCTTAAACCATGCACAAAAATAAACTCAAAATGGATGAAAGACCTAAATGTGAGACAGGAAACCATCAAAACCCTAAACAGGCAACAACCTCTATAACCTCAGCTGCAGCAATTTCTTGCTTGACACATCTCCAAAGGCAAAAGAATTAAAAGCAAAAATGAACTACTTAGACCTCATCAAGATAAAAAGCCTCTGCACTGCAAAGGAAACAATCAACAAAACTAAAAGGCAACCAACAGAATGGGAAAAGATATTTGCAAATGACATATCCGATAAAGGGTTAGTATCCAAAATCTATAAAGAACTTGCCAAACTCAACACCCAAAAAACAAATAATCCAGTGAAGAAATGGGCAGAAGACATGAATAGACACTTTTCCAAAGACATCCAGATGGCCAACAGACACATGAAAAGATCCTCAATGTCATGCATCATCAGGAAATACAAATCAAAACCACACTGAGATACCACCTCACACTGGTCAGAGTGGCTAAAATGAACAACTCAGGAAACTACAGATGCTGGCGAGGATGTGGAGAAAGGGGAACCCTCTCGCACTGCTGGTGGGAATGCAAACTGGTGCAGCCACTCTGGAATACAGTGTGGAGGTTCCTCAAAAAATTAAAAACAGAACTACACTATGACCCAGCAATAGCACTATTAGTAATTTTATCCAAAGGATACAGGAGTGCTCATTCACAGGAGCACATGTACCCCAATGTTTACAGAAGCGCTTTCAACAATAGCCAAATTATGGAAATAGCCTAAATGTCCATCAACTGATGAAGGGATAAAGAAGATATGGTTTATGTATACAATGGAATACTACTAGCAGTTAGAATGAAATCATGCCATTTGTAGCAACGTGGATGGAACTGGAAGGTATTACGCTGAGTGAAATAAATCAGTCAGAGAAAGACAGATATCATCTGTTTTCACTCCTATGTGGATCTTGAGAAACTTAACGGAAGATGATGGGGGAATGTTAGGGTACAGACAGAGAGGGAGGGAGGCAAACCATAAGAGACTCTTAAATACAGAGGACAAACTGAGGGTGGATGGGAGGGTGGGGGAGAGGGGAAAATGGGTGATGGGCATTGAGGAGGTCACTTGTTGGGATGAGCACTGGGTGTTGTGTGTAACCGATGAACCACGGGAAATCTACTCCAAAAACCAAGAGCACACTTTACAAGCTGTATGTTAGCCAATTTAACAATAAATTATATTTTTTAAAAAAGAACTTAAATAAATAATAAAAATAAAGTAAAATACTGTTCTTGCCTTAACTCACCAAACAAAAAGGACTCAAATGGACAACAGCCATTAATATAAAAGCTAAAAACTATTAAAACTCCTTGAAGAAAACAGGAAAAAGACTTTACAACCTTGAAATAGGCAAAATGTGTTAATGAGACACAAAGAAACACTAACCTCAAAAGAAAAAATAAAGCAGACTTCATCAAACTTAAAAACCCGGGGCGCCTGGGTGGCGCAGTCGGTTAAGCGTCCGACTTCAGCCAGGTCACGATCTCGCGGTCTGTGAGTTCGAGCCCCGCGTCAGGCTCTGGGCTGATGGCTCGGAGCCTGGAGCCTGTTTCCGATTCTGTGTCTCCCTCTCTCTCTGCCCCGCCCCCGTTCATGCTCTGTCTCTCTCTGTCCCAACAATAAATAAAAAACGTTGAAAAAAAAAAAATTAAAAAAAAAAAAAAAACTTAAAAACCCTACTCTTCAAAAGATACCCTTCAGAAAATGAAAAGGTAAACTATAGACTGAGAAAAAAAGTTCTCACATATGTATCACATAAGACTGGTATCCAGAATACACAAAGAACTCTTAAAGTCAGTAATGAAAAATGGAAACAACACAGTTTTTTTTTGTTTTTTTTTTAGTGATTAAGAGACTTAAGCTGACATTTTACAAAACAAAATAATCAAATGGCCAAAAAGCAATGGGAAAACATTCAACTTGTGTTTTAGTCATCAGGATAAAGCAAATTAAAATCACACTATGCAATGTGGCTCAGTCAGTCAAGCATTCATCTCTGGATTTCAGCTCAGATTATGATCTCATGGTTCATGAGTTTGAGCCCTACAATGGGCTCCACACTGACAGTGTGGAGGACCTTTGGGATCCTCTATCTCCCCTTCCTCTGCCTTCTCATGGACTATCTCTCTCAAGGTAAATAAATGATGTCCTAGTTCAACCACTTTGAAGAACTAAATTTTCATTTGATCCAGCAAGAGAAATGAATAATCATATCCACAAAAAGATGTGAAGAAAGTTCACAGAAGCTTAATTCATAATAGTTACAACCCAGAAACAACCCAAATATCCAGAAAAGTAAATGATCAAATTTTGATATATTCATTCCTTGCAATACTAACTCAGCAATAAAAAGAAACAAACTGCTGATACATACAATAAAATGGATAAATCTTACAAATGTTAGGTTGAGTGAAAGAAGCCAGATGCACTCAAGTACATACTATATTATTTCACTTATATCAAGTTCAAGAACAAGCATATTATAGAAAAAATATAGGAGAGGGGCGCCTGGGTGGCTCAGTCGGTAAGCATCCGACTTCAGCTCAGGTCATGATCTCCCGGTTCGTGAGTTCAAGCCCCTCATCGGGCTCTGTGCTGACAGCTCAGAGCCTGGAGCCTGCTTCAGATTCTATGTCTCCCTCTCTCTCTGCTCCTCCCCCACTCACACTCTGTCTCTCTCGTAAAAATAAACAAACATTAAAAAAATTAAAAAAAATATATATATATAGGAGTAAATCCTCATGACTTTGGGTTAGGTAGAGCCTTCTTATGGGCTCCTGGTGTGGCTCATTCGCTTAAGCACGTGACTCTTGGTATCGGCTCAGGGCATGATCTCACAATTTGTGAGATTGAGCCCTGTGTCAGGCTCTGCACTGACAGCGCAGAGCCTGCCTGGGATTCTCGCTCTCCTTCCCTCCCTGCTCCCCTCCTTCCTCTCTCAAAAAAATTATGTAAACTTAAAAAAAAAAATAAGTAATTGGGGCACCTGGGTGACTCAGTCGGTTAAGCGTCAGACTTTGGCTCAGTTCATGATCTCACCATTCATGAATTCAAACCCTGCACCCAGCTCTGTGCTGACAGCTCAGAGCCTAGAGCCCATTTCAGATTGTGTCTCCCTCTCCCTCTGCCCTTCTCCCGCTCACACTGTGAGCATGTGTGTCTCTCAAAATATACATACATACATGCATACATAAATATTCTTAAATATGACACCCAAAGCACAAATGACTATATCTATATCTATACACGTATATACAGTAAAACCTTGGTTTGCATGCATAATTCATTCTGGAAACATGCTTGTGATCCAAAGCACTTGTGTATCAAAGTGAATTTCAAGAACCATTGGCTTAGTTGTGATCATGTGACATTCAGTGTCACATACTACTCATATTGCAAGACATCACATGTTTATCAAGTTAAAACTTATTAGAAATGCTTGCTTGTCTTGTGGAACATTCGCAGACCAAGTTACTCCCAATCCAAAGTTTTACGTATTTATAATTATATAAACATATTGAACTCACCAAAATTAAAAATGTTTTGGTGCACCTGGGTGGCTCAGTCGGTTAAGTGTCCAACTTCGGCTCAGGTCATGATCTTACGGTTTGTGGGTTCAAGCCCCACATTGGGCTCTGTGCTGACAGCTCAGAGCCTGGAGCTTGCTTTGGATTGTGTCTCCCTCTTTCTCTTTCTCTGCCCCCCCTCCAAAATAAATTTAAAAAAAACATTTAAAAAAACTTTTTTAAATGTTTTGTGCCTTCCTGGATGCCATCAAGAAAGTGAAAAGAAAACGTAAGGAAGAGGAAAAACTATTTGCAACTCAGAAGACATATCTAAAATATATAAGAAACTCTTATGACTCCATAATAAAAACAAGCAACCCAATTAAAAACTGGGCAAATAATCAGAATAAACATTTCTCCAAAGAAGATATACAATAGCCAATAAGCACATGAAAAGCTGCTCAGCATCACTAATCATTTGGGAAATGCAAACCAAAACCGTAATAAGATATCACTTTACAACCACTAGGATGGTTATAACTGAAAGACACAATAACAACTGCTGGTGAAGATATGGAGTACACAGGAACGCTTAGACACCACTGATGTGAATGTAAAATAGTAAAACCACTTTGGAAAACAGTCCGACAATTCTAAGAGAAATGGAAAAGCTATGCCCGAGAAGGGATAGGAAACAAATGTAAATGGGCATGCGGTTTCTTGTAGTGACAGATGCACAAAACTTATACAACAAATATTCATGGAAGCATTTATTCATAACAGTCCCAAAGTGGAAACAATCCAATGTCCATCAACTGTTAAATGGATAAAAAACACTGATACAGCCATACAATGGAATATTATTCAGTCATGAAGAGGAATGAAGTATTAGTACATGCTACAACATGGATGCACCTTGAAAATATGATGCTAAGTGAAAGAAACCACAAAAGGAAACATATTGTATAATTCAATTTATATTAAATATCTAGACTTCATAAAGTAGATCAGTTGTTGCTGAGAAGTGGAGCGGAAGTGAGAAGAGTAAGAAGCAATGGCCAGGGGTTGCTAATGGATACGTGTTTTCCTGTGGTGATAGCTACACAACTCTGAATATGTGAAAAAACACTGAATGGTACACTTTAAAGTAGTGAATTGCATGTATATGAATTATAGCTCAAAAAAAGTGTTATATAGAAAAACACGTAAAATATATCAATGGCAATAAAAATCAGAAGAGAGGTTTCAAGGTGGTGATGTTGCTACAAAAGGGCACAAGAAAATTTCTGGGATGATAGGAATTTTCTAACACGATAGAAATCATCCATGTGTTTAATGGGCATGTGGGTAATACACAATCAAATTTGTCAAAACAAACTATACTTAAGAACTGAGTATTTCTCTGCAAATTATACACCAACTTTATAACAATTTATAGAAAATATTGTCTATGGTTATTGACACTAGGAGCAGTGACAATTAGGTGAGAAACTATTGCTTTTTATTATCTAAAGCCCTTTATAACCTTTTAATATAATGACTTGACTTTAGAAAGTACTGTTTTTGCTATATTAAATGCATCTATTCTGTAAAGAAAGGAAAAGATAAACATTATCTCATTTTTTTCTTTTCAAATTTGTTGAGCACTCTAACAAATTTTAGAATTTTCTAAAGAGAAACTTCAGAATTTTTTTCAAAGTCATAGGCATAAAGAAGTCCTTTTGTCAAAGAGTTGAAGCATTTTCAAGAAGTAATACTTGAAATGATATTATCAAGTCTCTCCCCATTTGACTACTAAGTCATGGCATGCAGGTAAACAATTTACAAATTCATTAAGAAAACATAGACTTTATAGAATGTGTAGTTAGAATCAGGTATTTTTACTCCTCTTTGCTAAATACAGTGATGAAACAACTCAGGAAGACTCTTAAACAGCAAGATAATTAAAACATTCCGACATGGTAACAGAGGGAGCATACTACCTTGAAAATGTCAATTTCCAAAGACTTGCGGCTAGCAACTGGGAAAATGGTAAGCATTACTCATACGTCTGTGGACTACTGAAAAGTCTATTCAAAACTTACTTATTTCCCTCTGTCCAGAGCACATGGGTTCACTGCCTTGGACGGATTTATTGCAAGAACAGAAACTACCTTCCCATCCCATCATAATTTCCTTATGACTAACTAGTAAGAAGAAATTTATCAGATTCAAGGAAAAGAATACTGGCCCAGTAGGAATACTGTATACTACAATCAAGGGCATTCCTCACGGATTTGTGTGGCTTCCTGGCCATTTTTTAACTGCCACTGCTATACAATAATTCACAAGCCCAAATGTATTCATCCTCCCAGAATGCTGCCAGACTAAAACGTCTCTACTGGATCTCTACTGACTGGACAATACATAATCTTCAGTCTCCTAAGTAAGCAACTCCAAGTTTTTGTTAGAGTTCTACCTCTAAGAACAGCATTTGCTATAACCCCACATTATCTGAGATGGGGTGCTAAAGCTAATTTTCAGTTGGACTTCAAGTAGCATTAAGGATGGAGAAAATGTAGGTGTGGCAGCTTCCAGAAGCTTAGAAGACTTGGCAGAGAAAAGGTATTCTCAGCTCTCTAAAGGACAGAAGCAGCAACTAAACAGAGAGCTGACAACAAGGGGAATATGCCAACACAGGGAATAGTGTGAGTTTTATTTTATTAGGGAGATTACCTTTACCGTATCTTAACAACTAAGAACTGAACCTTATCCTCACCAAGAGGTCACCTATCTAAGGAAAACAGCAGAACGTGAGCTTTATGATGGGCATGTAAGAAAAAAAGAGTAGCGTGGAGCAGTGCACACTTGATAAACATCAAAGAAAAAGCCTCTCTTGCTACAATACCATGACTGAAAAATACAAAGAAGGAAAAGGAAAACAATGGGTTATCTTTTAGGTATCTAGAGTATGAAGTACTTGGGGGACATCAATGTAGATAAGCATCTTGTAACTAAAAAGACAAGTCTGAAGCTTAGAACTTATCAGGTAGGCATCTTAACATCTCTGAAAACAGTATATTAAGATATTTGAGAGACAGCACATTCACACAACTTTTATTTCACTATATTGCTATAATTGCTCTATTGTATTATTAGGTATTGTTGCTAATCTCTTACTGTGCCAAATTTATAAATTAAACTTTATCATGAGTACATATGTATAGAAAAAAAAACAGTATACATAGAGTTTGGTACTATCCACGATTTCAGACACCCACTGGGGGTCTTAAAAGGTATTCCACACCGGTAATGGGAAATACTGTATTAGCAAAGAATTGATAGTAAACTTTTTAAATATCCTACTGTACTCAGCATAATGCTTTCCTATGGATACCAAAACAGCAACAAGTCATCATGCCATTTGGAAATGTGTAAACTGCTAAGATAATTTACAAAGAGCTAAAGAAAGATCTAAGAAAAGCTAAGGTAAAAAAAATTGCCATATAAGAAAAACATTTGGAAAGCTAAATACTCTGGCACTTACTGCAGAGGGATCAACTTTCCAAACATGGGGTTCAAATATCTCTTGTAACGTTACATCCAAGGAACAAGATATGAATGAATGTACTAGGGTAAAGACAGCAACCAGCAAGCTAAAAGAAAAGCAAATGAGTAGCAACAAAATACATGCCTGACTCACAGAGTAGTCACAACCATTCACATCAACACCATCAAGTACAAATTCAAGTCTCAGAGCAACAACAACAACAACAACAACAACAACAACAACAACAAAGGGAGAATTAAGACAAAACACAAAGAATTAACACAAGAAGCAATTCAGAGACAATTCTTAGTGGGGTGCCTGCCTAAATAATAGGGATCTCTCCAGTTCTGAAAGCAAGCAGTTTTTTTCTTTTTCTCTTGTTTAAGATGAGGTCTCAGAGAAGGTGAACACGAGACTTCCAGCTCCCTTCCAAATATTCTGACCAGAAACTGATGGTTTGAGGATTAGTTTTACACAGACATTGGGACAGACAGGCATAGCATACTTAACTTCTTAGACTTCTTAATTTAAAGATACGATACAGGGGCACCTGGGTGGCTCGGTCAGTTAAGCATCAGCTTAATTTCAGCTCAGGCCATGATCTTGCATTCGTGAGTTCGAGCCCTGTGTCAGACTCTGTACTGACAGCTCAGAGCCTAGAGCCTGATTCAGATTCTGTGTCTCCCTCTCTCTCTGACCCTCCCTTGCTCTGACTCTTTCTCTCTCTCTCTCTCTCAAAAATAAACATTAAAAAAAATTTAACTAAACAATAATAAAGATACGATGTAAAACTAAGCTAGTTACAACAGAACAAGGAGTTCAATAAATTCTTTTAATTACATCATCAAATTCCTCAGGAAATCAGACAATTGATTTAAAAAATTTTTAAAAACCTTCAACGAAAAGAAGAAGGATAGAGTTTGTGTGACGATCTTAAAAGCCTCGCCTATGATTTAAAATTCATGAATTTTTAACACAGAGACTTAAAAATATACGTTTTGCTCAGCTTTTTACTTCCTTAATATTCAGGGTTGCATTATAGAGAGTATCCTCAGGTAAACAAAGTAATGCTTTAGTAGTAAAACTATAAACCTACAATGAAAGTTATGTTAGATCATCTAGATCATCACTGTCCAACAGAAATATAATGCAAGCCCCTTATATCATTTTAAATGTTATAGTAGCCACATGTACAGTAAAAGAAACAAGTACAATTAACTTTAATAATGTTACCAAATATAGTCAAAATATCATTTTAGCATGTTATCAAAATTTTAATTAATGAGATATTCTTTTTTTCAAATCAGCCATTCAAAACCTTATGTACATTCCACTTTTATAGCACATAAGAATTCAGACCAGCCACATTTCAGGTGCTCAAGTGCCACATATGGCTTGTGGCCACCTTACTGGATGGTAGAACTTTAGATGTTGGTAAGATAAAGATATATTACGGTTTCAAAGATTCCTGCTTACTTTACTTAAAAATACATAAAATACATTTAATTTAGTTTAAAAGAACCCTACCCATATTTCCTCATTCTCATATCTCACTTCCAAAACTCTATCAAAAAGCAAATTTTGATTCCAAATATAATGTAAAAGGAAATGAACATGGCTACAATGACTAACTTTTAAACCACACAAATAATGGCCTATTAAAAATTGAAATTAGCAACATTCCCCTCCTTAATTAAAATGTACTGCTATTACACTTGAACCTTACCTTCCTAAATTCATCTCTGCCAAAGCCTTCATGTTTTCAAAATGAAAAAGAAAAACACATTTAACACACAGGAAAAAAACAGCTGTCCCATTTCAACTTTAAGGCTATCAATTATTAACTTTCATCAAACAGATCTTTGATATTATATTGAACCATTTCTTCACATCTTTCTGGGGTTGCCACATGTACTGATTTTTAAAAGTTATCATCGCAGTAAAATTATGGGAAAGAAAAAAACAGTTTATAAAATTTGTTATTTTAATGTTTAATTTTAATTTTCTAAAATATTGCCATTTTTATACTTTCTGAATTAAAGTGAGTTAAGTAACATGAGTAGCATGAGTCTATATTTGGAGAAGAAAAAACTCTTGAACAAAAGCATATCCCTTGCTACAAAAAGAAACTGTGTCTCGTAATTTTTACTTGAATTATATAATTTGCATATCTATATTATAAACCACAGAAATGGTCAGAGAAAATTTAAGTTATTATTCTTTGAATTTTTTCCTCGGATATAAGAGGTTGGCAGGGTAGTAGGGCAGAACAGGGGGAAGAGAGCTAGACCTAGTGTTTGCCATTTTATTTTTATTTATTTTTTTTTTTAATTTTTTTCAACGTTTTTTATTTATTTTTGGGACAGAGAGAGACAGAGCATGAACGGGGGAGGGGCAGAGAGAGAGGGAGACACAGAATCGGAAACAGGCTCCAGGCTCCGAGCCATCAGCCCAGAGCCCGACGCGGGGCTCGAACTCACGGACCGCGAGATCGTGACCTGGCTGAAGTCGGACGCTTAACCGACTGCGCCACCCAGGCGCCCCATGCCATTTTATTTTTCATTGAGTCAGAGATGTGTTTTTCCACCAGGATTGTTCTAAGGTAAAACAATGTGTCACTAGATTCAACTTCTCTACAAATAAATCCTTCCCATGGATTCTGGGTTTTAATGAAGGAAAGGAAAGAAAAACTCAAAATGTGAACTCAAAAAGAGCACAGATTTTGGGGAGCCTGGGTGGCTCAGTCGGCAGGGCGTCTGACTTCCACTGAGGGCATGATCTTTCACCTTATGAGTTCGAGCCCCGCGTCAGGCTCTGTGTTGCCGCTCAGAGCCTGGAGCCTGCTTTGGATTCTGTGTCCCCCTCTCTCTCTGTGCCCCTCCCCCACTCAAGCTCTGTCTCTCAAAAATAAATATTAAAAAAAAAAAATAAGAGTACAGATTTTGAGTAATCCATACAAGAACAAGAATGACAACCTTCTGCTCCTTTAACTTCAAATTCTGATTTGTCAAAACCTCTTTTCTGAACGTTTTTAAATAACTCTAGTAATTATTCTTTAGATATTAACATATACACAGGGCACATCTGGTATTCCTGAATAAACTGTGAATTACTTGGAGAAAAGTTCATCTATATCCATAACTTACAATAATTCCTACTGTAGTGCTTTGTATATATTAGTAGTACAGTAATTACTGATCACAACCATAAAAATAAATTCAACTTTGGTCACTTACAAACTCAGCACCAAAAGTTATCTTTTGTGTACACTATTTTTCCATTAAGGAACCAATTCATTTTTTTATTAATATTTTTATTTTAGTTAACATACAGTACAATATTGGTTTCAGAAGTAGATTCAGTGTTTCATCATTTACATACATCATCCTGTGCTCAATACAAGTGCCCTTTTTTTTTTTAATGTTTATCTTTGAGAGAGCGTGAGCGGGAAGGAACAGAGAGAAAGGGAGACAGAGAATGTGAAGCAGGCTCTGCATTGCCAACACAAAGCCCAACTTCGAAACCATGAACCATGAGATCATAACCTGAGCTGAAGTTGGACACTCAATGGATTGGGCCACCGAAAAAAACTGTCAACAAGTTTCCAAATTTGAAGAAAACTATAAATGTACAAGAAGTTCCACAAAACCCAAATACAAGAAACATGAAAAAAAGTACAATCAGGCAGCTCTGAATCAAACTGCTTAGATCAGGAATAAAGAAAAAAATCTTAAAAAGAGGAAAAAAACCACACTATATATACAGGAACAAAGATTAGGAATGGATCAGATTTCCTAATGAAAACAATGCAAGACAGAAGTCAATGAAACATCACCGAAGCACTGTGGGGGCTGGGGGTGGGGGAACTGTCAACCTATATGCAAAGAAAACATCTTTACAAATCAAAGGCAAAATGAAGACTCAAACATACAAGAGCAGCCCCACCCTTCATGAATTATTATTAAATGAAGTCCTTCAGACAGGAAAAGTATATCAGGTGGAAATCTAGAGTTAAAGAATGAAAGAGCTCCAGAGGTGGAAACTATATAAATATATGAGATATTTTATTATTTTAATTTCTTTAAAAGATAATTGTTGGGGCGCCTGGGTGGCTCAGTCGGTTAAGCGTCCGACTTCGGCTCAGGTCACGATCTCACAGTCTGTGAGTTCGAGCCCCGCGTCGGGCTCTGGGCTGATGGCTCAGAGCCTGGAGCCTGCTTCCGATTCTGTGTCTCCCTCTCTCTCTGCCCCTCCCCCGTTCATGCTCTGTCTCTCCCTGTCTCAAAAATAAATAAAACGTTAAAAAAAATAAAAATAAAAATAAAAATAAATTAAAAAAAATAAAAGATAATTGTTGAAGCAAAAATATTAATACAGAATGAGGGTTACAACATATATAATAGGAAGACACAGGACAAAACTAGCATAAAGGACTGGAGAGGAGATATGGAACTGTACTATTCTTTTTTTTTTTTTTTTTTAATGTTTATTTATTTTTGAGACAGAGAGAGACAGAGTATAGTAGGGGAGGGGCAGAGAGAGAGAGAGGGAAACACAGAATCCAAAGCAGCCGCAGGCTCTGAGCTGTCAGCACAGAGCCTGATGCAGGGCTCAAACTCACCAACTGTGAGATCATGACCTGAGCCAAAGTATACGCTTAACTGACTGAGCCACCTAAGTGCCCCTGTACTATTCTAAGTTCTTACACCACATCTGAAATAGTTAGTATGAGATCCCTTGAAGGCAAATAGAGATAAATTAGAGATTTCTACTATGAACCTTAAAGCAACCAGTAAAATAACAAAACATATTTATAGCTGATAAATCAACAAAGAAAAAAAACACTAAAAAAATTCCATTAAATAAAAAGTAAGCAGAAAAATAAAAGGAAACAACAATATAAAACAAAATGACAGGGGTGCCTGGGTGGCTCAGTTAAGCATCTGACTCTTGATTCGGTGCTGGTCATGACCTCACAGTCATGAGACCAAGCCCCATGGAGCCCACTTAAGATTCTCTCTCCCTCCCTTGTGCACTCTCTCTCAAAAAACAATAATAATAATAATAATAATAATAATAACAATAATAATTTAAAAAATAAAACAAAAGATTTAAACATATCAATAATCACATTAAATATAAATGATCTATTTTCCTGAAAAACCTAGAAAACACTGTTTTCTAGTCACAAAAGACTACCTACTTTATGATTCCATAATGAAGTGTCCAAGAGTAGGCAAACCCACAGAGATAGAAAGCAGATTAGTGATTACCAGTGGCTGGAAGAAAGGTAAAAAAGGGAGACTAAGCAGTAGAGAGTTTCTTGGGGGGGGGGGGGGGGATTAAAATGTTCTGAAGTTGAACAATAGTAATAGATGCACAACTTTGTAAATATACCAAAATCACTATATCATATGCTTTCAAAGGGTGGATTTTACAGTGTGTGAACAAATTAAAGATACAATAAAAATACAGTGAAAATACAGGAAAAAAGCAAAAGAAATATTAATAGCAGCATACATATTTTCTTGGATCTAGCCCTGCAAGAAGACTGTAATTCCCACTTCACTCCAAAAGGTTTGGATACATGATTTGCTTTGGCCAATAAAATCTAGATAGAAGTTACGTCTACAACTCCCTAACAGACACTTTAAGGTATTTCCACTCTATCTCTTTTGCATCTGCCACAGGTCTGGTTTATCCTGGATAAGGGGTGGTCATTAGTCCTGGAATAAAGAAGTATGGAACAAAGATGTACTCAACTTGCAGCTTAAAATGAATATGAAATGTGAGGAAGAAATAAAACTTTCTTTCTGTAATTTTTAAACAAATAAATGGTAAATATTATAAGGCAAAGATCATTCATTTGTATTTTTAAAAGATATAAATATATATTGCCTAGCTGAGGAACTTTAAAGGCTGGAAAATGTATAATATTTTAACACTATTCAAAAGAAAGGAACAATGACTATGTAGATTTCTAAGCAAACAGTATTACCAAAGATAAAGAAGGGGTTTCACAAGAGGGCATAACAAACCTAAATGTTTAAATACTTAATAAGTACAACTTCAAGATACATGAAACAAAGACTGAAATAATTTAAAGAGAAACAGACAAATCCACAATTATAGTTGGGATCATCCATACTCTTCTGTCCATATCCGATATCAAAAGTAAACAGAAAACCAGAAAATAAATAGTAGACTTAAACATTATCAATCCATTTTAACCAACTAATGTTTATAGAATACTCTACCCAACAGTTTAATATACCCTCTTCTCAAGTTCACATAAAATGTTTACCAAAATAAGATAATATTCAAGATCATAAAAGAATTCTCAATAAATTTATTTATTTTTTATTTTATTTTTATTTTTATTATTTTTTTTAATATATGAAATTTACTGTCAAATTGGTTTCCATACAACACCCAGTGCTCATCCCAAAAGGTGCCCTCCTCAATATCCGTCACCCACCCTGCCCTCCCTCCCACCCCCCATCAACCCTCAGTTTGTTCTCAGTTTTTAACAGTCTCTTATGCTTTGGCTCTCTCCCACTCTAACCTCTTTTTTTTTTTTTTCCTTCCCCTCCCCCATGGGTTTCTGTTAAGTTTCTCAGGATCCACATAAGAGTGAAACCATATGGTATCTGTCTTTCTCTGTATGGCTTATTTCACTTAGCATCACACTCTCCAGTTCATCCACGTTGCTACAAAAGGCCATATTTCATTTTTTCTCATTGCCACGTAGTATTCCATTGTGTATATAAACCACAATTTCTTTATCCATTCATCAGTGGATGGACATTTAGGCTCTTTCCATAATTTGGCTATTGTTGAGAGTGTTGCTATAAACATTGGGGTACAAGTGCCCCTATGCATCAGTACTCCTGTATCCCTTGGATAAATTCCTAGCAGTGCTGTTGCTGGGTCATAGGGTAGGTCTATTTTTAATTTTCTGAGGAACCTCCACACCGCTTTCCAGAGCGGCTGCACCAATTTGCATTCCCACCAACAGTGCAAGAGGGTTCCCGTTTCTCCACATCCTCTCCAGCATCTATAGTCTCCTGATTTGTTCATTTTGGCCACTCTGACTGGCGTGAGGTGATATCTGAGTGTGGTTTTGATTTCTATTTCCCTGATAAGGAGCGACGTTGAGCATCTTTTCATGTGCCTGTTGGCCATCCGGATGTCTTCTTTAGAGAAGTGTCTATTCATGTTTTCTGCCCATTTCTTCACTGGGTTATTTGTTTTTCGGGTGTGGAGTTTGATGAGCTCTTTATAGATTTTGGATACTAGCCCTTTGTCCGATGTGTCATTTGCAAATATCTTTTCCCATTCCGTTGGTTGCCTTTTAGTTTTGTTGGTTGTTTCCTTTGCTGTGCAGAAGCTTTTTATCTTCATAAGGTCCCAGTAATTCACTTTTGCTCTTAATTCCCTTGCCTTTGGGGATGTGTCGAGTAAGAGATTGCTACGGCTGAGGTCAGAGAGGTCTTTTCCTGCTTTTTCCTGCTTTCTCCTCTAAGGTTTTGATGGTTTCCTGTCTCACATTCAGGTCCTTTATCCATTTTGAGTTTATTTTGTGAATGGTGTGGTCTAGTTTCAACCTTCTGCATGTTGCTGTCCAGTTCTCCCAGCACCATTTGTTAAAGAGACTGTCTTTTTTCCATTGGATGTTCTTTCCTGCTTTGTCAAAGATGAGTTGGCCATACGTTTGTGGGTCTAGTTCTGGGGTTTCTATTCTATTCCATTGGTCTATGTGTCTGTTTCTGTGCCAATACCATGCTGTCTTGATGATGACAGCTTTGTAGTAGAGGCTAAAGTCTGGGATTGTGATGCCTCCTGCTTTGGTCTTCTTCTTCAAAATTACTTTGGCTATTCGGGGCCTTTTGTGGTTCCATATGAATTTTAGGACTGCTTGTTCTAGTTTCGAGAAGAATGCTGGTGCAATTTTGATTGGGATTGAATTGAATGTGTAGATAGCTTTGGGTAGTATTGACATTTTGACAATATTTATTCTTCCAATCCATGAGCAGGGAATGTCTTTCCATTTCTTTAAATCTTCTTCAATTACCTGCATAAGCTTTCTATAGTTTTCAGCATACAGATCTTTTACATCTTTGGTTAGATTTATTCCTAGGTATTTTATGCTTCTTGGTGCAATTGTGAATGGGATCAGTTTCTTTATTTGTCTTTCTGTTGCTTCATTGTTAGTGTATAAGAATGCAACTGATTTCTGTACATTGATTTTGTATCCTGCAACTTTGCTGAATTCATGTATCAGTTCTAGCAGACTTTTTGTGGAGTCTATCGGATTTTCCATGTATAATATCATGTCATCTGCAAAAGCAAAAGCTTGACTTCATCTTTCCCAATGTTGATGCCTTTGATTTCCTTTTGTTGTCTGACTGCTGATGCTAGAACTTCCAGCACTATGTTAAACAACAGCGGTGAGAGTGGGCATCCCTGTTGTGTTCCTGATCTCAGGGAAAAAGCTCTCAGTTTTTCCCCGTTGAGGATGATGTTAGCTGTGGGCTTTTCATAAATGGCTTTTATGATCTTTAAGTATGTTCCTTCTATCCCGACTTTCTCAAGGGTTTTTATTAAGAAAGGGTGCTGGATTTTGTCAAAGGCCTTTTCTGCATCGATTGACAGGATCATATGGTTCTTCTTTTTTTGTTAATGTGATGTATCACGTTGATCGATTTGCGAATGTTGAACCAGCCCTGCATCCCAGGAATGAATCCCACTTGATCATGGTGAATAATTCTTTTTATATGCTGTTGAATTCGATTTGCTAGTATCGTATTGAGAATTTTGCATCCATATTCATCAGGGATATTGGCCTGTAGTTCTCTTTTTTTACTGGGTCTCTGTCTGGTTTAGGAATCAAAGTAATACTGGCTTCATAGAATGAGTCTGGAAGTTTTCCTTCCCTTTCTATTTCTTGGAATAGCTTGAGAAGGATAGGTATTATCTCTGCTTTAAACATCTGGTAGAACTCCCCTGGGAAGCCATCTGGCCCTGGACTCTTATTTGTTGGGAGATTTTTGATAACCGATTCAATTTCTTCGCTGGTTATGGGTCTGTTCAAGCTTTCTATTTCCTCCTGATTGAGTTTTGGAAGAGTGTGGGTGTTTAGGAATTTGTCCATTTCTTCCAGGTTGTCCAATTTGTTGGTATATAATTTTTCATAGTATTCCCTGATAATTGTTTGTATCTCTGAGGGATTGTTTGTAATAATTCCATTTTCATTCATGATTTTATCTATTTGGGTCATCTCCCTTTTCTTTTTGAGAAGCCTGACTAGAGGTTTGTCAATTTTGTTTATTTTTTCAAAAAACCAACTCTTGGTTTCGTTGATCTGCTCTACAGTTTTTTTAGATTCTATATTGTTTATTTCTGCTCTGATCTTTATGATTTCTCTTCTTCTGCTGGGTTTAGGCTGCCTTTGCTGTTCTGCTTCTATTTCCTTTAGGTGTGCTGTTAGATTTTGTATTTGGGATTTTTCTTGTTTCTTGAGATAGGCCTGGATTGCAATGTATTTTCCTCTCAGGACTGCCTTCGCTGCGTCCCAAAGCGTTTGGATTGTTGTATTTTCATTTTCGTTTGTTTCCATATATTTTTTAATTTCTTCTCTAATTGCCTGGTTGACCCACTCATTCGTTAGTAGGGTGTTCTTTAACCTCCATGCTTTTGGAGGTTTTCCAGACTTTTTCCTGTGGTTGATTTCAAGCTTCATAGCATTGTGGTCTGAAAGTATGCATGGTATAATTTCAATTCTTGTAAACTTATGAAGGGCTGTTTTGTGACCCAGTATATGATCTATCTGGGAGAATGTTCCATGTGCACTTGAGAAGAAAGTATATTCTGTTGCTTTGGGATGCAGAGTTCTAAATATATCTGTCAAGTCCATCTGATCCAATGTATCATTCAGGGCCCTTGTTTCTTTATTGACTGTGTGTCTAGATGATCTATCCATTTCTGTAAGTGGGGTGTTAAAGTCCCCTGCAATTACCACATTCTTATCCATAAGGTTGCTTATGTTTATGAGTAACTGTTTTATATATCTGGGGGCTCCGGTATTCGGCGCATAGACATTTATAATTGTTAGCTCTTCCTGATGGATAGACCCTGTAATTATTATATAATGCCCTTCTGCATCTCTTGTTACAGCCTTTAATTTAAAGTCTAGTTTGTCTGATATAAGTATGGCTACTCCAGCTTTCTTTTGGCTTCCAGTAGCATGATAAATAGTTCTCCATCCCCTCACTCTCAATCTAAAGGTGTCCTCAGATCTAAAATGAGTCTCTTGTAGACAGCAAATAGATGGGTCTTGTTTTTTTATCCATTCTGATACCCTATGTCTTTTAGTTGGAGCATTTAATCCATTTACATTCAGTGTTATTATAGAAAGATACGGGTTTAGAGTCATTGTGATGTCTGTATGTTTTATGCTTGTAGTGATGTCTCTGGTACTTTGTCTCACAGGATCGCCCTTAGGATCTCTTGTAGGGCTGGTTTAGTGGTGACAAATTCCTTCAGTTTTTGTTTGTTTGGGAAGACCTTTATCTTTCCTTCTATTCTAAATGACAGACTTGCTGGATAAAGGATTCTCGGCTGCATATTTTTTCTGTTTAGCACACTGTAGATATCGTGCCAAGCCTTTCTGGCCTGCCAAGTTTCAAAGGAGAGATCAGTCACGAGTCTTATAGGTCTCCCTTTATATGTGAGGGCACGTTTATCCCTTGCTGCTTTCAGAATTTTCTCTTTATCCTCGTATTTTGCCAGTTTCACTATGATATGTCGTGCAGAAGACCGATTCAAGTTACGTCTGAAGGGAGTTCTCTGTGCCTCTTGGATTTCAATGCCTTTTTGCTTCCCCAGTTCAGGGAAGTTCTCAGCTATAATTTCTTCAAGTACCCCTTCAGCACCTTTCCCTCTCTCTTCCTCCTCTGGGATACCAATTATGCGTATATTATTTCTTTTTAGTGTATCACTTAGTTCTCTAATTTTCCCCTCATACTCCTGGATTTTTTTATCTTTCTCTCAGCTTCCTCTTTTTCCATAACTTTATCTTCTAGTTCACCTATTCTCTTCTCTGCCTCTTCAATCCGAGCTGTCGTCGTTTCCATTTTGTTTTGCATTTCGTTTAAAGCGTTTCAGCTCGTCGTGACTGTTCCTTAGTCCCTTGATCTCTGTGGCAAGAGATTCTCTGCTGTCCTGTATACTGTTTTCAAGCCCAGCGATTAATTTTATGACTATTATTCTAAATTCACTTTCTGTTATATTATTTAAATCCTTTTTGATCAGTTCATTAGCTGTTGTTATTTCCTGGAGATTCTTCTGAGGGGAATTGTTCCGTTTGGTCATTTTGGAGAGTCCCTGGAGTGGTGAGGACCTGCAGGGCACTTCCCCTGTGCTGTGGTGTATAACTGGAGTTGGTGGGCGAGGCCGCAGTCCAACCTGATGTCTGCCCCCAGCCCACCGCTGGGACCACAGTCAGACTGGTGTGTGTCTTCTCTTCCCCTCTCCTGGGGGCGGGATTCACTGTGGGGTGGGGTGGCGTGGCCCGTCTGGGCTATTTGCACACTGCCAGGCTTGTGGTGCTGGGGATCTGGCGTATTAGCTGGGGTGGGTAGGCAAGGTGCACTGGGGCAGGAGGGGCAGGCTTAGCTTGCTTCTCCTTAGGTGATCCACTTTAGGAGGGGCCCTGTGGCAGCGGGAGGGAGTCAGATCCGCTGCCGGAGGTTTGGCTCCGCAGAAACAGAGTTGGGTGTTTGCGCGGAGCGAGCAAGTTCCCTTGCAGGAACTGGTTCTCTTTGGGATTTTGGCTGGGGGGTGGGCGGGGGAGATGGCGCTGGCGAGCGCCTTTGTTCCCCGCCAAGCTGAGCTCTGCCGTCCGGGGGCTCAGCAGGTCTCCCTCCCTTTGTTCTCCAGCCTTCCCGCTTTCTGAGCAGAGCTGTTAACTTATGACCTCCCAGACGCTAAGTCGCGCTTGCTGTCGGAACACAGTCCGTCTGGCCCCTCCGCTTTTGCCAGCCAGACCCGGGGGGCTCTGCTTGGCCAGCGAGCCGCCCCTCCGCCCCGGCTCCCTCCCGCCAGTCCGTGGAGCACGCACCGCCTCGCCGCCCTTCCTACCCTCTTCGGGCTCCGGAGACTCCATTCTGCTAATCCTCTGGCGGTTTTCTGGGTTATTTAGGCAGGTGTAGGTGGAATCTAAGTGATCAGCAGGACGCGTGGTGAACCCACGTCCTCTTACGCCGCCATCTTCCCTCCCTACCAAGAATTCTCAATAAATTTAAATGGCTGTTGCTAAAACAGGGCTTAAAAATATACAGCACCAAACAAATACTAGAAAAGAAGAAAGATCACAAAGACATTACATATAAATGTAAAAAAAATCATAAGACAACTACAGATCAATATTTACCCTGAACAAAGATGCAAAAATTCCAAATACAATTTTAGCAGATCAAATCCAACAATATTTTGTAAAGACAATTTATCACAACCAAGTGGGATTATCTCAGGAATGCAAAGTTGGTTTAACATTCAAAAATCAATGTAATTCACCATATCAGACTATAAAAGGAACACTACATGATCATTTCAGTAAATGGAGAAAAAGCATTTGACAAAATCCAAAATCTATTTCTTTTAAACTCTAAGAAAATGAGGAAGATAAAGAAACTTCCTCAATCTGATAAAAGCCATCTACAAAAGCCTACAGTTAACATATTTAATGTTTCATCCCTAAGATCAGGAAAACAAAAATGTACGTTCACCACTTACATTCAAATTTGTACTCAAGGTATTGGCCAGTTGTAATAAGGCAAGAAAAAGAAATAAAGGCATCCAGATTGGAAAGAAGAAGTGAAAGTGCTTTAATCAGAGTTAACATCCTCATTCACATTACAAAATCTAATGTAATCTAAAAAAATAAAAATAACAAAACCTACCAAAACAACAAGTTTAGCAATGCAGCAGGATATATAAGGCAATACAGTTGAATCAAAGCCTCAGTAAGTGTTTTTTGTGGAAATTAACAATTTGTTTTAAAATTCATATGGGAATCCTGAGAAACTTAACAGGAACCCATGGGGGAGGGGAAGGAAGAAAAAAAAAAAAGAGGTTAGAGTGGGAGAGAGCCAAAGCATAAGAGACTCATAAAAACTGAGAACAAACTGAGGGTTGATGGGGGGTGGGAGGGAGGGAAGGGTGGGTGAAAGGGTGGGTGATGGGTATTGAGGAGGGCACCTTTTGGGATGAGCACTGGGTGTTGTATGGAAACCAATTTGACAATAAATTTCATATATTGAAAAAAAAAAAAAAAAAGAAATATTCCAAATTAGGTATTTTAGGAAAGGTATAGGTTATTTTTTCAAAATATTCTTCCCGGTTTTAAAAAAAAAATAAAATCTTTTGCATTAAAATAATTAATTAATTAATTAAATAAAATAAAATTCATATGGGAATGTTAAGTTCCAAAAATATTCAAAATGGAGAACTAAGTTGGAAGATTAACACTATCTCATTTTAAGATGTATTATAAAGTTACACTAATCAAAAGTGTACTGTATTGGCATTAAGCCAGAAAACACACCAATGGAACAACTAATTTTTGACATAAGTGCAAAAATATTTAAGTCAAGAAAGGGTAGCCTTTTCAACAAATGGTACAGGAACAATTAAATATGCATATTCAAAAAATGAATTTTGATCTATACTTTGCTCCATATACAAAACTAACTCCAAACTGATGAGATCTAGGGGTGCCAGGGTGACTCAGTCAGTTGACTGAGCCTGAGTTGACTGGGCCTGATTTAGGCTCAGATCATGATCTCACAGTTCGTGAGCTCCAGCCCCACATCAGGCTCTATGCTCACAATTCAGAGCCTGCTTGGGATTCTCTCTCTCTCACCCTCTCTCTCTCTCTGTCCCCTCCCACTCACGCTGTCTCTCTCTCTCTCTAAAAATAAACTTAGGGGCGCCTGAGTGGCTCAGTCGGCTGAGCATCCAACTTCAGCTCAGGTCATGATCTCGCGGTTTGTGAGTTCGAGCCCCGCGTCGGGCTCTGTGCTGACAGCTCAGAGCCTGGAGCCTGCTTCGGATTCTGGGTCTCCCTCTCTCTCTGCCCCTCCCCTGCTCATGCTCTGTCTCTCTCTGTCTCAAAAATAAATAAAACATTTAAAAATAAACTTAAAAAACACCGCTTTAAAAAAAAAAGGGATCAGACCTAAACAAAACTTTATAAAAAATCTTCTGTAAAAAAATACAGGCATCAAGCTATCTGACCTTGAGTCATCAAAAGGACAATCCATAAAAGAACAATTTCAAACTGGACAATCAAAATTTACAACTTCATCAAAACTTACAACAAAAGATACTGTTAAGAGAATGATAAGCCACAGACTAGGAAAAAATATTTCAAAACATATTATGTGAAAAGAATTCATATTCCAAATGTTCAAGGAACTCTTAAAATACAATAATAAGAAAGCAAACAAGCTAATTTTAACAGGCAAAAAATTCAAACAGACATTTTATCAAAGAAGATACATCATGGCAAATAAGCACATAAAAAGATGCTCAACACCATTAGGAAAATCAAATTAAAACTACAAGATACCAGGGGCCTAGGTGGCTTAGTCAGTTGAGCGTCCAACTTTGATTTCAGCTTGGGTCATGATCTCAATGGCTCGTGGGTTCGAGACCTGTGTCAGCCTCTGTGCTGAGAAGGGATTCTCTGCCTCTCTCTCTCTGCCCCTCCCCTGCAAGTGCTGTCTCGGTCTCTCTCAAAAATAAACTTCAAAACAACACAAAAAAACTACAAGATACCAATATATGTTAGCTAAAATTAAAGACTACACCAAGTATTGGCAAGGATGTAGAGGAACTGAAATTTTCATATACTGTTGGTGGGAATGTGAAACGTATAGGCCCTTTGGAAATAGTTTGGCAGTTAAATGTTCACCTATCATATAAACCAGCCATTCCAATTCTAGGTATTTGCTCAGGAAAAATGAAGCATTCGTCTATCTGTACAAAGGTTTGCATACAAGTATTTACAACATTTCATAATAAAGAGTGAATAAACTAGCATATATCCATACTATACAATACCACTAAACAAGTAAAAAAAATGAACTATTCACACACACTACAACATGGATGAATCTCAAAATAATCATGCTGAGTAAAATACACCAATAAAAAAAGTGCATACTCTATTATTCCATTTCTATAAAATTCTAGAAAATGCAAACTAATCTACATAACTGTAAGAGATCAATGGCTGCCTGGGGATGCAAAGGAGAATAATGGATATGTTTGTTTTGCCTTTGGTGATTATTTCACAGATATATACATATGTCAAAACCAATCAAACTGCACACAAATATGTGTAGTTTATTATGTCAATTATATATGAAAAAAAGCTGTTAGAAGTTATGTTCTTACTCTTAAAGCCAATGGTAGTATACATCTCGACTGAACACAAAAGGGGGCTCTTCCAATGATTCTTTTGTAGCTGAAGCCCAAAATAGATTCTGATAATAATATAGTGAAGGGACACACAGGGTCCAGAGTATACATTGCTAACAAATGACTATTCTATTTCATGCCCATTAAGAGAAAAAGATACTGCCTTCTATGAGTAAACTGAATGAAGAGATTTCCTACTCTAAACCATAAATCAACCATCCACCCTAAATTAAATTACTTTACAAATTAACCAAAGGGGCTACTTATAGAGTTTAAATCAAAGATGGCAGTTTTGGGGCACCTGGATGGTTAAGCATCCAACTGTTGATCTTGGCTCAGGTCATGATCTCACAGTTCGAGAGTTCGAGCCCCGTGCTGGGCTCTATGCTGACAGCATGAGCTTGTTTGGGATATGGTCTCTTCCTCTTTTTGCTCCTTCCCTGCTTACACACACACACACACACACACACACACACACACACACACACACACACTCACTCACTCTCTCTCTCTCTCTCTCAAAATAAACTTTAAAAAAATAAAAATAAAAATGGTAGTCTTATTTGCCTTAACAAAATTCTAAAATTCAGTAACAATTTAGGGAATTTGCTATATTAACAAAAAACATCTCTAAAGCTATCTGAGCCAGGAGGAAATTTTAATACAACTTTAGTTTTAAGACCAACTCCTCCAAAAAAGACGTGGATACTTTTGTTAAGTAATTTTGACAAACAAGGAGCCGAAGACTAGAAAATAAACATTCTAAAAAAAGTAAATTTTGATTATGGCATATATACATAAATGAATGGCTGAGTTCATATAATTGCAGAGAGAGAAAAGCCAAGCAACCTCACTCACCTATTTTGTTCCTCCAGTTTAGCCAGGAGTTCTAAGTCGTCTGGACTCAACTGTGAAGGGGAAGATGGTGAAAGGGCTGGCGTGGATAGTGTGGTAGATGAGGATGTAGTGTGTAATGAGGCAGATGGACTTGCCACCTGACTGGCCATCTGACTGACTGTATGTGATACTGTGTTCTTCACCCATGAGAGAGTAGAACTCAGCTTTTCTGCAACCTTGTCTGTCGCCACCTACAAATAAAAATTAAAGTTGAAAATATTTTAGTTTTACTACATTTATTACCAAGAACTTGGTAACCCTGTTAAGTTTTACTTAATAACCACCATCACAATATTTTCTTTGAGGTGATAAAGGTAAAACCTACTTTACCAACGATTAGCCTAACATTAGCTTTTGGGAAATATTTATTTCAATTCTGCAATGTGAACAAACTAGAACAGTGTTTTCGAAACTACAGGTTGAAACTCATCAGGAAGTAATACAATCTACATGAGAAATAAAACCAGCATTTTTGAAAAATGAGAAAGAACAGGGGCACCTGGGTGGCTCAGTCAGTTAAACATCTGACTGTTGATTTCGGCTCAGGTCACGATCTTGTAGTTGTGAGATCAAGCCCCGTGTCAGGTTCTGTGCTGGGTGTGGAGCCTGCCTAAGATTCTCTCACCCCTTCCCTCTGCCAATACCCTGCTAATGTGCAAGCGCTCTCTCTCTTACAAAAAAAAAAAAGAGGAAAATAACAAAAAATATCAGTGTCAATATATACTGTCTTATGAAATTGTTTCAGTTACATGTGTGTATTAAAACTACATACTACATGTAGATATAATTTATGAGCGTACTGAGTTGGGATATAAAACGTATTCTGTAGGGAACACCTGGGTGGCTCAACTGGTTGAGCGTTTCACTCTTGATTTCAGCTCAGGTCATGATCCCCAGGTCGTGGGATTGAGCCTTGCACAGGGCTCCACGTTGAGCCTGCAGCCTACTTGAGATTCTCTGCTCTCTCCCTCTGCTGCCCCCCACCCCAATTAAAAAAAAAAAAATGTATTCTATAGTCAAAATCATTTGAAAGCCAAGGATTAAAATATGTCCATTTGGTGATAAGGATAGGAGAATGCTGTAACATTACTAATAATTCAATAAAAACTGGGTTTGCTTAGCATAAGACGTAATGAGACTCATGACATCTGTCTTCAAACAACAACAGAGTATTTTTAAAAAAGAGAGACTTTTTCTGGAGAACAAAATTATGATAAATGGTTGAGTTAGCAGAGTGGGAAAGATGCAAAACACAATTTTCACATAGTTGGAACTACTCAGAAATAGAATGGCATGCCTAGAAAGAGGAGACATTCCCATCACTGGCTAAAATAAAGCAGTAGTTATTAACAGCCAAACATCACAAGTTTAAGATAACTTTCTAAGTAAGCAACCAGAACTTAAAAAGCCCTTAAGATCTCAATCTCTCTTTACCCAAAGGATACAAAAATGCTGATTCGAAGGGGCACACAGACCCCAACGTTTATAGCAGCACTATCAACAATAGCCAAAGCATGGAAAGAGTCCAAATGTCCATTGACTGATGAATGGATAAAGAAGATGAGTTATATAGAGAGAGAGTGGAATATTTCTTGATGATCAAAAAGAATGAAATACTGGGACAGGCAGCCGCCACGATGGACGTGTTCCTCACGATCAGTTGCCACAAGACCACCATCTTCATGGACGCCAAGGAGTCGACTACCATGTTTGAGCTGAAGCGTACCGTCGAGGGTATCCTCAAGCAGCCGCCCGGTGAGCAGCAGCTGTACAAGGATGACCAACTTCTGGATGATGGCAAGACACTGAGAGAGTGCGGCTTCACCAGTCAGACGGCAGGGCCACAGGCCCCAGCCACCGTGGGGCTGGCCTTCCAGGCAGATGAAGCTTTCAAGGCCCTGCACATGGAGCCCTTCTCCAGTCCACCCAAGCTGCCCGATGTAATGAAGCCACAGGACTCAGGAAGCAGCGCCAACAAACAAGTGGTGCAGTGAGAAGGCCCCGGGCCCATCCCCAGTGCCCCCCCACCAATAAAAGAGATTTGGGTGTCAAAAAAAAAAAATGAATGAAATATTGTCATTTGCAACAATGTGGATGGAACTAGAATGTATTATGCTAAGTGAAATAAGTCAGAGAAAGACAAATAGCACATGATTTCGTTCATATGTGGAATTTAAGAAACATAACTGATGAACATAGGGTAAGGGAAGGAAAAATAAGATAAAAACAGAGAAGGAAGCTAACCAGAAGAGACTCTTAAATACAGAGAACTGACGGTTGCTAGAAGGGTACTGGGTGGGTGATAGGCATTAAAGAGAGCACTTGTTGGGATGAGCACTGGGTATTATTGTAAATGATGAATCACTAAATTCTACTCCTGAAACCATTATTACACTATATGCTAAGTAACTTGGATTTAAATAAAATTAAAAAAAAAGAAATAGCAAGTGTTGGCAAGGATGTGGAGGGAAAAGAACCCTTGTATGCGGCTGGCAGAAATGTAAATCAGTGCAGCCACTGTGGAAAGCACAATGGAGGTTCCTCAAAAAATTAAAAACAGAAACACCAAATGATGCAGAATCCCACTTCTAGGTACGTAACCAAAGAAAATTAAAACAGGAGGGGCACCTGAGTGGCTCAGTCGGTTAAGCATCTGACTTCAGCTCAGGTCATGATCTCACCACTCGTGAGTTCAAGCCCTGCATCGGGCTCTATACTGACAGCTCAGAGCCTGGAGCCTGCTTCAGATTCTGTGTCTCCCTCCCTCTCTGCCCCTCTCCCACTCACACTCTGTCTCTTTCTCTCACAAATAAGTAAACATTAAAAAATATATATTTAAAAAAATTAAAATATTTAGAAAATTAAAATAGGATAAAAATATAGATGTAAAAAAAACTACCTCTGATATTCAGTGCATTACACATATGTCCACATATTCATAAATCATGCCCAACTCCTAAGCAGATTCGGCTGCAAAATAAAATACATAAATAATATTCAAACATGCCATTACTTCACTAATGAAAAACAATGTAAATAAAAGCCATATTTAAATACCTATGTAACACTAAACATTCTTAATGACATGAGTTTACAAAATAAGGTGTAATAGGCTTTTGAAGGGACTGTATTTTCTAAAAACTATCATAAAAAGAACTGCTTGATTATGAAGTACTTAGACATATAAAAGCTAAAAAACTATGAAGTGCTTTTATGTGCTCTGACAAGATCTTACATTTTGTAACTAAATGGCTAAAGCACTGCCAATTATTTTCGGAATCAGCATATTCTCATCTAATCTTAGTTATATATACCAATTCATACACACAGAAATTAAAACACCAAGACATAGGGGCACCTGGGTGGCTCAGTCGGTTGGCATCTGACTTTGGCTCAGGTCATGATCTCACAGTCTGTGAGTTCATGCCCTGCGTTGGGCTCTGGAATGACAGCCCAGAGCCTGGAGCCTGCTTGAGATTCTGTGTCTCCCTCTCTCTCTGCCCCTCCCCCATTCATGCTCTGTCTCTGTCTCAAAAATAAAAATAAACATTAAAAAAAAAAAAGACACCAAGACATAAATTCTACCCAGATTATTTTAGCAAATACTATTCTCTTCATAGGTTGTCCAAGGGTTTTCTTACCAGAATACACAGATAACTCTCTTTCTACCCCTCTGCCCCCATTTCCTCCACCACAACCCAGCAGGAAAATTTGATGTAAGGAAAAGATAAAATGGAAAAGGGATTCTAAGGTCATAGTTAAGCAACTCAATATGACACTGGAACTTCTAAGACAAAGATTTGATTACAAGTGCTGAAAAGGGCCAAAGTTTTATTAACCTAAGAACACTTGTCTGGGAATGCAAGCTGGTGCAGCCACTCTGGAAAACAGTATGGAGGTTCCTCAAAAAACTAAAAATAGAACTACCCTATGACCCAGCAATTGCACTACTAGGCATTTATCCAAGGGATACAGGTGTGCTGTTTCGAAGGGATACATGCACTCCCATTTTTATAGCAGCACTATCAACAATAGCCAAAGTATGGAAAGAGCCCAAATGCCCATCAATGGATGAATGGATAAAGAAGATGTGGTGTATATATATATACAACGGAGTATTACTCGGCAATCAAAAAGAATGAAATCTTACCATTTGCAACTACGTGGATGGAACTGGAGGGTATTATGCTAAGTGAAAATAGTCAGAGAAAGACAAAAATCATATGACTTCACTCATAGGAGGACTTCAAGAGACAAAACAGATGAACATAAGGGAAGGGAAACAAAAATAATATAAAAACAGGGAGGGAGACAAAACAAAAGAGACTCATAAATATATGGAGAACAAACTGAGGGTTACAGGAGGGGTTGTGGGAGGGAGGATGGGCTAAATGAGTAAGGGGCACTAAGGAATCTACTCCTGAAATCATTGTTTCACTATATGCTAATTTGGATATAAGTTTTAAAAAATAAAAAATAAAATTAAAAAAAATAAAAATAAAATAATAATGGGGGGAAAAAAGAATACTTGTCATTTTCAGTAACTCATTTTAGAACTTACTTCTCTTAGAAACAGTATTATAGAAGGGATAAGGGGACTCTTTCTGTTGAGGGAAGAATCCCCAATAAAGACAAGAAGGATACAGTAGGGGACCCAAGGAAAAGAAGCATAGGGCAGATCATTTAGGTTTCCAGGCAAAAGAAGTCCTTGACAGTGCATGGACCAGTGCACAGCTTCTCAACCCAAAAAGCCAGACAGGAACCAAAGACTAATTTAGCCAGTCTTCCTTTAAAAGGTCAGAGCCGTCCATGGTAGGTAACAAGATAACCTACTATAATTTGCAATCCTACTGATTTTTTCTACATAAATACAACTACAAATTCAGTTGTAAAGATGGCACTAATTTGTATCTCTAAATCACAGTAATCAGAAAACCTGACGTAAAATTTACAGGAAAATGTTAACCTTTAATGATACCAACCATTAATTTCAAATATACTTACAACATTCAAAAATTAATACTTCACATTTTCATTATATAAAAGTTCTCTACCAGAGTTAATTGTAGAAAAGGCAAAAGATTCCTATTTTTTGCTTTCATTTATTAAAACAAACAAATTTACCATACCCCTTCTGCATACTGTAGCAACAGGCTTCCATTTAAAAAGTTTGGAATAAAAATAAAAAATAAAAAAAATAAAAAATAAAAAAATAAAAAATAAAAAGTTTGTAATAACCAAGAGCACAATCCTGACATCCTTTCAACCTTGCTGAAATTCAGCTAAAATGAGATTCAATCTAGAACTACTGAAGGCTCAACAACTCATCTTCAAATGTTAAATACTTAAATATAACTGGAGTATTTAATTGCAGTTGTACTTTGATAAAGTTTCATACTCATGGTTCCAGAAATTCCATAGGGCTCATTTTTCATATATCATCATGTTCTATTTTTCTTTTAACTCTACAGTACTTTTCTAAATCTCTACCCTACCACCTTTAAATCTCCTTCCCTCATCCTATGGTAAACTGAGGTCATGAACACATAATAAATCTGACAATGCCATTACATCACAAAGTTCCTGTCTACCTCATAGTTTAAATATGAACATATTTTGAAAAGGTTAAAACCATCATTATAAACGTTTAGTAATCAGGCACAAATGACCACATATTGTAGGATTCCATTTAGATAAAATGTCCAGAATAGGCAAATTCAGAGACATAAAGTATATCAGTGGCTTCAAGGGGCTAGAAGAATGACATAGGATTTATTTTTGGAAAGACAAAATGCTCTGGGATTCTACTGTGGTGATGGTTACACAACCATGTGAATATACTAAATGCCACTGAACTGCACACTTTAAATGAGTGGATTTATAGTAGGTGAATTATATCTCAGTTTTAAAAGGGCTTAGTAAATCTCAGAAAACTACATAACATATGATTCCAACCATACAAAAAAAGGCAAAATGATGGGGACAGTAAAAAGATCAGTAGTTGTTAAGGTTTGGGGAGGGATGAACAGGCAAAGAGCACAGAGGATTTTTAAGGTGGTAAAAATACTCTGTATAATACCATCATGATGGAGATTTGTCATTACACACTTGATCAAATCCATACAATGCACAACACTAAGAGTGAACTCTAATGTAAACTACGGACTTTGGGTGATTATGATGTGTCAATGTAGGAACATGACACATAAACCACTCCGTTGGGGAAGGCTGATAAAGGGGGAAGCCAAGCGTGTTGGAGGGCAGAAAGTGTACAGGAAATCTCTGTACTTTCCACTCAATTTTGCTGTGAATCTAAAACTGTTCTTAAAGAAAAAGTAAAATCTTAATAATAAAGTTTAGTAGGAATCTTATAGATTACTACAATATTTGAATAGTATATCCCATGAAAAACAATCATGGTTCCTCTATTGCTCTGTATTTTATTAGAAGTTATAAGGATACTCTTGAGGAACCTGGGTGGCTGAGTCGGTGAAGTGTCCGACTGTGGCTCAGGTCATGACCTCGCAGTTCATGGGTTCAAGTCTCGCGTGGGGTTCTGCGCTGATGGTATGGAGCCTGCTTGGGATTTTCTCCCTCTCTGCCCCTCCCCTGCTTGTGCAAAATAAATAAATAAAAACGTAATTTAAAAAAAAAAGTTATAAGGATACTCTTAACTGCCAGTAATAACTATTTTTATTTAATTTTTATTCCTGTATAGTTAACATAGTGTTATATTGGTTTTAGGTGTACAATATAGTGATTTAATAATTTTGTATGTTAGTGCTTATCAACATAAGTAGCTCTTAATCCTCTTTACCTATTTTACCCATACACCCCCACCCACCCCCACTCTGGTAACCCGGTTGTTCTTGAGCCTATTTTTTGTCTTCTTTTTTCCCCTTTCTTCATTTGTTTCTTAAATTCCACATGAATGAAATCATATGCTATTTGTCTTTCTCTGACTTATCTCACTTAGCATTATACTCTCTAGCTCCATCCATGTCACTGCAAATGGCAAGACTTCTTTTCATGGCTGAATAATATTCTAGTGTGTATACATATGTATATATGTGTATACATATATGTATACATAAACATCTTTTTGTGTTAGTGTTTTCATATTCTTTGAACAAATACCCATTACTGGATCATATGGTAGTTCTACTTTTATTTTTTAATTTTTTTTAATGTTTATTTTTATTTTTGACAGAGAGCAAAGATATAGTACAAGCAGTGGAGGGGCAGGGAGAGAGGGAGACACAAAATCTGAAGCAGGCTCCAGGCTTTGAGCTGTCAGCACAGAGCCCAACATGGGGCTTGACCCCATGAACTGTGAGATCATGACCTGAGACTAAGTCAGACACAACCAACTGAGCCACCCAGGTGCCCCTGTATTTTTATAAGGAAGCTCCATACTGTTTTCCACAGTGGCTGCACCAATTTGCATTCTCACCAACAGGGCAAAACGGTTCCTTTTTCTCCACATCCTGGCCAACACTTGTTTCTTGTGTTTTTAATTTTAGCCATTCTGACTTGTATGAGGTGCTATCTCATTGTAGTTTTGATCTGCATTTCTGTGATGAGTGACATTGAGAATCTTTCAATGTGTCTGTTGACCATCTGTATGTCATTGGTGGAGAAATGTCTGTTCATGTCTTCTGCTTATTTTTAAATTGCATTTATTATTTGGGTGCTGAGTTGTGTAAGTTCTTTATGTATTTTGGACACTAACCTTTTGTCAGACATGTCATTTGCAAGTATTTTCTCCCATTCAGTAAGTTGCCTTTTAGTTTTGTTGATTGGTTCCTTTGCTGTGCAGAAGTTTTTACTTCTACATAATTCCAATAGCTTTTTTTTTTTTTTGTTCCTCTTACCTCAGGAGACATATCTAGAAAAATGTTGCTATGGCCAATGTCATAGAAATTACTGCGTATGCTCTCTTCAAGGATTTTAATGGTTTCAGGTTCACATTTAGATCTTTAATCCAATTTTTGTGTATGGTGTAAGAAATGGCCTAGTTTCATTACTTTGCATGATGCTGTCCAGTTTTCCTAACACCATTAGTTGAAGAGACTGTCTTTTTCTCATTGCATATTCTTGCCTCCTTTTTTGAAGACTAAATGACAATCATGGGTTTATTTCTGAGCTCTCTATTTTATTCCACTGATCTATGTGTCTATATTTTATGCCAATACCATACTGTTTTGATTACTACAGCTTTGTAGTATATCTTGAAGTCTGAGGTTGTGACACGTCCAACTTTTTTAATTCTTCAAGACTGTTATGGCAGGGCACCTGGGTGGCTCACTCAGTTAGGTGTCCAACTTCAGCTCAGGTCATGGTCTCAAAGTTTGTGAGTTCAAGCCCTGCATCAGGCTCTGTGCCAACAGCTCAGAGTTGGAGCCTATTTCAGATTCTGTGTCTCCCTCTTTCTCTGCCCCTCCCCCACTCTTGCTCTGTCTCTTCTCTGCCTCTCTCCCCCCCCACTCAAAAATAAACATTAAAAATTTTTACTGTACACACTGTATGTTAGTCAATTTGACAATAAATTATATTTTAAAAAATAACAAAAACAGGGGCGCCTGGGTGGCTCAGTCAGTTAAGCGTCCAACCTCAGCTCAGGTTATGATCTCACAGTCCGTGAGTTCGAGCCCTGCATTGGGCTCTGTGCTGACAGCTCAGAGCCTGGAGCCTGCTTCAGATTCTGTGTCTCCCTCTCTCTCTGCCCCTCCCCTGCTCTGTCTCAAAAATAAATGATAAAAAATTTTTAAAGAAAGAAAGAAAGAAAGAAAGAAAGAAAGAAAGAAAGAAAGAAAGAAAGAAAGAAAGAAATCGTTACAGCTATTCAAGGTCTTTTGTGGCTCCAAATTTTAAGATTTATTGTTCTAGTTCTGTGAATGTTGTTATCTTGATAGAGACTGCATTAAATCTGTAGACTTCTTTGAGTAGTATAGACATTTAAGAGTACCTTCCAATTCATAAGTATGGAAAGTCTTTTTATTTGTTTATGTCATCTTCAATTTCTCTCGTCAATATTTTATAGTTTCAGAGTACAAGTCTTTCCTCTCCTTGGCTAAGTTTATTCCTAAGTATTTTATTATTATTCGTACAATTGTAAATGGAATTTTCTTAATTTCTCTTTCTGTTGCTTATTGATGTACAGAAATGCAATGGATTTCTGAATATTGATTCATATCCTGCAACCTTACTAAATTAATCAGTTCTAGTCGTTTTTTGGTGGACTGTTTAGGGTTTTCTATATAAGGTATGTCATCTGCAAAGTCATAGTTTTACTTCTTCCTTACCAATTTGAACGCCTTTTATTCCTTTTTTTTCTTGTCTGACTGCTGTGCTTAGGACTTCCAATGCTGTGAATAAAAGTGGTAAGAGTAGACATCCTTGTCTTTTTCCTGACCTCAGGGGAAAGAGCTCTGTTTTTCACCACTGAGTATGATGTTACCTGTGAGTTTTTCATATATGGCCTTGATTATATTGAGGTATGTTTTCCTCTAAATCTACTTAATTGAGGGATTTTATCCTGAATGGGTGTTATACTTTGTCAAATGATTCTTCTGCATCTATTAAAATTATCACATGGTTTTTATCCTTTCTCTCGTTATGTGATGTTATCAAGTTGATTGATTTGCAAATATTGAACCACCCTTGCAAACTAGGAATAAATCCCACTTGATCATGGTAAATGACTTTTTTAAGTATTGTTAGGTCTGGTTTGCCAATATTTTGAGGACTTTTACATTTATATTCACCAGAGATAGTGACGCATAGTTCTCTTTTATTATACTGTCATTATCTGGTTTTTTTTATCCGGGTAATGCTGGCCTCATGGAATCAATTTGGAAGTTTTCCTTCCTCTTCTATTTTCTGGAATAGTTTGAGAAAAATAGGTATTAATTCTTCTTTAAATGTCTGGTAGAATTCCCCTATGAAACTATCTGGTCCTGGACTTTAGCTTATTAAGTTTTTTTGTTTTGTTTTGCTTTTTGGGTTTTTATTTATTTATTTTTATTCTTTATTTGAGAGAAAGAGGGTGCAAGTGGGGGAGGAACAGAGAGAGAAGAAGACACAGAATGTGAAGCAAGCTCCAGGCTCTGAGCTGTCAGCACAGAGCCCAATGCTGGGCTCAACTCCACATGCTGTGGGATCATGACCTGAGCAGAAGTCAGATGCTTAACCAACTGAGCCACCCAGGCACCCTTATTAAGTTTTTGATCACTGATTCAATTTCATTGCTAGTAACTGGTCTGTTCAAACTTTCTAATTTTTCCTGATTCAGTTTTGGAACGTTGTATGTTTCTAGAAATTTATCCATTTCTTCTAGGTTGTCCAATTTTGGGGGCATATAATTTTTCATAATGTTGTCTTATAATCCTTTGTATTTCTGTAGCATCCACTTGTTACTCCTCTTTCATTTCTGATGTCTGATGTTGAGTTGTTGTTTTTTTTTTTTGAGAAGTCCAGCTAAAGATGTATTGATTTTGTTGATATTCCCAAAGAGTCAGCTCCTGCTTTCATTGATCAGCTCTACTATTTTTTGTTTTTGTTTTGTTTTTAGTTTCTATTATTTCTGCTCTAATCTTTACTATTTTCCTCCTCCTATGGGTTTTGGATTTTGTTCTTTTTCTAGTTCCTTTAGATGTCAAGTTAGATTGTTTGATTTTTTTTTATTAATTTGGTAGTTTGGGATTTTTCTTGCTTCTTGATGTAGGTCTGTATTGCTACAGACTTGCCTTTTAGAACAGCTTTTGCTGTTTCCCAAAGATTTAGGGCTGTTTTGCTTTCATTTTGTCTCCATGTAATTTTTGATTTCCCTTTATTGTTTAGTAGCATGCTATTTAACCTCCATGTACTTGTGTTCTTTCCAGATTTTTTTCCTGTGGTTGATTTCTAGTTTCATAGCATTGTGGCTGAAAAGATGAATGTTAGGATTTTGATTTTTTTTTTTTTTTTAATTTGTTGAGACTTGTTTTGTGGCCTAACATGTGATCTATTCTGGATAATGTCCATATGCACGTGAAAAGAATGTGTATTCTGCTGTTTTAGGATGGAATGTTCTGAATAAATCAGTTAAATCCATCTGATCCAATGTGTCATTCAAAGCCACCATTTCCTTGCTGATTTTGTTTAGATGACCAAATCCTCTATTATTTTATTACTATCCATTATTTATGTTTGTTATTAGCTGCTTTAATATTTGGGTGCTTCCATGTTGGGTGCATAAATGTTTACATCTGTTGTATCTTCTTATTAGATTGTTACCTTTATGATTATATAGTGTCCTTCTTTGGTTCTTGTTACAGTCTTTGTTTTAAAGTCTATTTTGTCTGATAGGAGTATTTCTACCCCACTTTTCATACCCATTTGCATAAATACTTCTCCATCCTTTCACTATCAATATGCACGTGACTTTAGGTCTGAAATTAGACTCTTGTAGGCAGCATTTAGATGGGTCTTTTTTTTTTTTTTTTTAATTCAATCACCCTACGTCTTTTGATTGGAGCATTTAGTCCATTTATATTCAGACTAATTATTGCTAGGTATGTATTTATTGCCATTTTGTTACTTGCTTTATGGTTGTTTTTGTAGTTCTTCTCTATTCTCTTCTTCCCTTGCTCTCTTCTCTCATGATTAGTTGGCTTTTTTGGTGATATTCTTGGGATTCCTTTCTCTTACTTTTTTCCTATCTATTATCAGTTTTTAATTTGTAGTTACCATTCAGATTGCATATAACATCTTCTGCATATACCAGTCTATATTAGGTTGATGGTTACTTAAGTCTAAACCTATTCTTTACTCTTCTCCCTCTCCTCCCACCACACTTTAGGTATACGGTGTCATACTTTACATCCTATTATTTGTGAATCCTTTCACTGATTTTTACAGATACACTTATTTTTACTGTCTTTGCAGTTCCTACTTTTTTTATTATTATCTTATTTCAGAGAGAAAACACACACAAACAGGAGTTAAAGGGGACAGGGAGAAAGAAAGAGAACATCTTAAGCAGGCTCCACCCCCCAGCACAGAGCTTGATGTGGGGCTGGATCCCATGACCCTGGGATCATGACCTGAGATAAAATTAAGGGTTGGTACTCAAACATCTGAGCCATCCAGGTGCCCTACATGCTTCCGACTTTTCTTACTCTTACTTATGGTCTTTCCTTTCTACTCAGAGTCCCCTTTAACATTTTTTGTAGTGGTCATGAACTCCTTTAGCTTTATTTTTTCTGGGAAATTCTTGATCTCTCCTTCTGTTCTGAATGATGGCCTTGCTGGATAGAGTACTCTTGGCTGCAGGCTTATTTCCTTTTAGCACTTTGAATATATCATGCCACTTCTATCTGGTCTGCAAAGGTTTTGCTGAAAAATCTGCTGATAGTCATATGGGGTTGCCCTTGTATGTAACAGTTTTCTTTTTTCTCGCTACTTTTAAATTCTGTCTTTATTACTACTTTTTGCCATTTTATTACTATGTGTCTGCCATGGACCTCTTCACTTGGATTTTATGACTATGTCAACCAATAATGAACATCAAAAGTGATTACAAAAAGAAGAAAAAAGTGATTACAAAGACTCACTTTGGAGACCCAGCAAACATGCTGTTGAGAAACAGCCCACATAGGGTCAAGTATAGGCTATTCTGGCTAACAGCCCCGCTGAGGTCCTAGCATCAACCACCAGACAGGAGTGTGAATACACCATCAAATGATTCTCGACCCTAGATAAAGAGTCAACCTCAGCCCCGAGTCTTCCCAGTCTACTTCTCAGTAATCTCCCTTCTCCTAATGCTCTGTCCAAATTCCTCACCCACAGAATACATGGACATACTGAAACAATTGTTTTAAACCACTAAGTTTTATGGTAGTTTGCTATACCACTATATGAACTGGAAGAGTATCATGTGATCTCGCAAAACAAAAACATTCGATAATGCTTAAAAGGAAATGAAACCAAGAAATTAAAATATAAAGTAAGACATCATTCTGAAATTGTTTTTGAGGGGATGGTGGGCTCACATAGTTGAGAAAAAACATCTTTTTATATACCTGTAGTGTGATAGAAGTAGAAACAAGGGCAGTACACCAAGAAAATATACGACATTAGAACCAGAAAATTAGATTAATGTTTGGAGGTCTGAGAGAACAGCATTTAATTTAGTTAGGAAATTTTACTATTGATTTGTGGCTCAGAGTCAAATGCATTTAAACCACATCATTACTTTTCCACTGCTATTAAAATGGCATTTTGATTAGTATGCTAAAGCAGTGCCAAGAAATAAGAATTTCAAGACAGGCTTTTGTTTTACAAGTTGAGTGTTTATTTAAAGAAACCTTGTTGTTTTAATTTTTTTTTTTTAATTATTTATTTTGAGAGAAAGAGAGAGAGCGCACACACAGGACGGACAGAGAGGGAGAGAGAGAATCCCACACAGGCTCCATGCTGTTAGTGCAGAGTCCAATGCAGGGCTTGATCCCATGAACCATAAGACCATCATCTGAGCCTAAACCAAGAGTCAGACGCCTGACCAACTGAGCCACCCAGGCACCCCCTGTTGTTTTTTTAAGAATCTTGGTTGTTTTTATATTGAACTTTTTTATTTAAATAGACTCCATGCCTAGCACGGAGCCCAACACAGGGCTTGAACTCACAACCTTGTGATCAAGACCTGGGCTGAGATTAAGAGTTGGACACTTAACCAACTGAGTCAGCCAGGTGCCCCAAGCATCTTATTTTCTTGAGTGATATAATTAACTTAAACACCTTATTATAAATATTTATATTTTCACTAAGAGACTAAAAAAAAGGAGAAACATATCAGTAAAGATATCCAAAAGAGTTTAGTTCAATGGCAAAACAATTTGTAACTAAATTTACATTTAAAAATTTTAGGTCATAGCTATAAAAAGGAATGAAGTACTGACATTCTATAACATGGATTAATCATGAAAAAATTATGCTAAATCAAAAAAGCCAGTCACAAAATACCACATATCATGATTCCACTTGTAAGAAATGTACAGAATAAGCATTATCTATAGACAGAAAGTTGATTAGTGATTGCTTAGGACTGGGGAGAGTGGAGGGATAGGGAGCTATAACTAAAGAGTACAAGGTTTCTTTTTGAGGTAATGAAATGTTCTAAAGTTTTCTTTGATTATGGATGCATAATCTGGATAAACTAAAAGCCACTGACCTGTACACTTTAAATGGATAAATTGTATAGTATGTGAATCATGTATCAAGGAAGCAGTTTTTAAAATTTTTATGTATGAACAAATTTCTCCATAAAAATACAGCAGATTATGCAGCGAATGCCTGACAACCCTCCTCACCTCTAATCAAGTTTACATGTTTGAACATGTCCACTCTAAAACCTTCTGAACTGCTTAACTCTGGACTAGTTGCTCTCTACATGTGGTGCTCAACTGTCATCCAGGGATCTCCCTTCACTGTGATCCAGGTATTTCCTTCATGTCTCTTTGCACTGGAAAATATTTCCTAAACCCTTTGCGTCTTCCTTTTTCTTAATACATTCTCTCATTTTGGTGGGACACCTCCTCTCCAAGCTTCCTAAAAAGTAAAACTGAGACACTGCCTATGTAAAAGTACCTTTATTCTACTCTAACACTTGAAAGTTCTGAGAGTTCAGCTTCATTATAAACTAAATTAGAAATAATTTTCCCTCAGAGTTTTGAAGATACTGACTTCAGTTTTCTTCCACCTTCCATTATCTTTGTTAAAGAGTCTGAAACCACTCTAATTCTATTAATTAGCCTGTTTCCCTTAAAATCTAGGAACTCCATCTTCTCTTTAGCCTCTTATTTGTTAAAGTTTGCAATGAAATGCCTTGACATAAATATGTATATGTTTACTTTTTATTGTGTTTAGCACTTTGATGGGCTCTTCTGAGTTTTCCTGATTTATTTCTCTGATGATATACTACCTGTATTTCCACTCTCTCTCAAATTCTTATTATTCAACTATTAACTATTATACTTCTTGGGCTGGCTTTCTGATTTCACCTTTCCTCCCAACGTAATCACTACTTTCCAAAAGTCCTTATTTCACACAGCCTCACTTGATATTGTTACAAGCAGGACCCCTTCGTGATTGAGCACTGGGGCTTTGACATTAGAGACCTGGGTTCAACACCAGTTCCTCTACTTACTGCTAATATTAAGCCTCAGCTTCTTATTTACAAAATAGAGATGATAATAATAAATAAAATACACACAAAGTACTAGCATATGTCTAGCACTCAATAAATGCAGCTATTTTCATACTATCTTTTTTTTCTTCTCCTACTTACTTCTCATGGCTTTTATGACATGTTCTTAGGGTTTTCCTTCTACTTCTCAGTAATCTTCTGTTGGATCCTTTCTATGTTTTATCAGATGTTGTCCTCCACAAAACTATCTTTGGCCACCTCTTTTTTTATTCTAGGCTGGATCAAATACAAACTCTGTACCCAAGTTCTAGTCATCTCTACCACTTACTAGCTGTGTGACCTGGGGCAATTTACCTAACCAATTGATGTCTCAATCCTTCATCTGAAAAATGTGGATTAATAAGCATATCTAAACAAAGACTAAAGGAGTTTGTGACCACTAAACAAGCCCCGCAAGAAGTATTAAAGGGGACTCTTTGGAGGGGGAGGAGTTAAGATGGTGGAGAAGTAGGCGGACTGGGATTTCCCTTGTTCCTCAAACACAACTGTATTGAGGTCAGAACACTTGAAATACCCAATAAATCAGTTTGCAGGGTGACAGAAAAATCTTCACAGGTGGAGGGAGACAGCTTGGCAGGACTGAGGTGCGTGTATGCAAAATGTGGGACATAGAGCAGCATGGGCACTGAAGGGAGGGATCACCTTCTGTGGAGAGAGAAAGGGACAGAAAGAGAGGCTGTGCATTGTGGTTTTGTGTTAGGACAAGAGGAAATCCTCTCCAGACCACGGACTGATTTATGAGAAATACAGAGAGTACCAGTCTCCACTCTGCAAACAGCTTTAGTTGCTGAAGAATGGAATTATCAAAAATGCCCAACTTTCTCTGGACACAAGTTGCTGCTGTGTGCCAGCACTTGGGGGGAAGGGAGCTAGCCCCTGGACTCAGTAGCGATCTCAGGGGTACACTGGCAGACAACAGTCCCCTCCCTTGAGTACTGTGAGAAGAGGGTATGTTGCCCTCTCAAGGACAAAACACCCTGCAGACACCAACCATATTGACAGGGCAGAGTGATGCTACTTCAGAACCAGGTCATCATGGTGCGAGATCCTTTAAGACATGGGGTTTTGAATCCCAGCCAAGTGCCTAGGAGGCAAGGGAGAACTATGGAGCAGGACAAGCCAGCCACCAGCACGGGAGGGCCTGCCTGAACAGCATGGTTTGAGACATAAAAAAACAAGACCCATCTATATGCTGCCTCCAAGAAGCTCATTTTAGAACTAAAGATATCTACAGATTTTAAGTGAGGGTATAAAGAACCATCTATCATGCTAATGGACACCAAAAGACAAATGGAGTAGCCATACTTATATCAGACCAACTAGATCTTAAATCAAAGACTGTAATGAGATGAAGAAGGGCATTCTATCATAATTAAGAGGTCTATCCATGAAGGACATCTAACAATTGTAACTGTTTATGCCCCCAATTTGACAGCAAACAAATATATAAATCAATTAGTAACAAATATAAAGCAACTCTTTGATAATAATACAATAACAGTATGTGGAGTTCAACAACCTATTTACAGCAATGCACAGATCATCTAATCAAAAAATCAACAAGGAACCATGGCCTTGAATGACATAGTGGACCAGATGGACTTAACAGATACATTCAGAACATTTCATCCTAAAGCAGAATACACATTCTTTTCAAATGCACATGTATCATTCTCCAGCATAGATCACATACTGGATCACAAAACAGCCTTCAACAAGTACAAAAAGATCAGGATCATACCATGCATATTTTCAGACCACAATGTTATGAAACTTCAAGTCAACCATAAGAAAAATTTGGAAAGATCACAAATATGTGGAGACTAAAGAACACCCTACTAAGGAACAAATGGGTGAACCAGGAAATTAAATTAGAAATTAAAAAATACATTGAAGGAAATGAAAACGAAAACAAGAAAGTCCAAAACCTTTAGGATACAGCAAAGGTGGTCCTAAGAGAGAAGTATATTGCAATACAGGCTTACCTCAAGAAGCATGAAAAGTCTTGGGGCACCTGGGTGGCTCAGTTGGTTAAACATCCGACTTTGGCTCAGGTCATGATCTCGCAGTTTGTGAGTTCAAGCCCTGCATCTGGCTCTGTGCTGGAAGCTCAGAGCACAGAGCCTGCTTCGGATTCTCTGTCTCCCTCTCTCTCTGCCCCTCCCCTGCTCACACTCTGTCTCTCTCTCTCTTTCTCAAAAATAAATAAACATTAAAAAATTAAAAAAAAAAAAAAAAAAAAAAAAGAAGCATGAAAAGTCTCGAATAGACAACCTAACCTTACATCTTAAGGAGCTAGAAAAGCAAAAGCAAATAAAACCTAAAGCCAACACAAGGGAAATAAGATTAGAAAAAAAAATATATGACTTAGAAACAAACAAAACAGAACAGTTCAACAAAACTAAGAGCTGGTTCTTTGAAACAATTAACAATAATTGATAAACCCCTAGCCAGACTTATCAAAAAGACAAGAGAAAGGACCCAAATAAATTAAATCACAAATGAAAGAGGAGAGATCACAATCAACACCACAGAAATACAAACAACTGTAAGAGAATATTATGAAAAATTATATGCCAACAAACTGGGCAAGCTGAGAGTAATGGACAAATTCCTACAAACATATAAACTACCAAAACTGAAACAAGAAGAAATAGAAAATTTGAACTCATAACCAGCAAAGAAATTGAATCAGTAATCAAAAATCTCCCAAAAACAAAAGTCCAGGGTCATATGGCTTCCCAAGGGAATTCTACCTGACATTTAAAGAAGAGTTAATACCTATTCTTCTCAAACAGTTCCAAAAAATTGAAATGGAAGGAAAACTTCCAAACTCATTCTACAAAGTCAGCAGTACCTTGATTCCAAAACCAAACAGACTCTACTAAAAAGGAGAATTACAGGCCAATAATTCTTAAAAAACCTGGAAGCAAAAATTCTCAACAACATACTAGAAAATCAAATCCAACAGTACATTAAAAGAATTATTCACCACAATCAAGTGGGGTTTATTCCTGAGCTGCAGGGGTGGTTCAATATTTGCAAATCAAACAACATGATACACCAAATTGATAAAAAGAAAGGAAAAGAACAACATGATGCTCTCAATAATGTAGAAAAAGCATTTGACAAAATACAGCATCAATTCTTTTTTTTTTTTTAATGTTTAGTTTTGAGAGAGAGAGAGAGAGAGAGAGAGAGAGACAGACAGACAGACAGACACAGAGTGTGACTGGGGAGGGGGAGAGAGAAGGAGACAGAATCTGAAGCAGGCTCCAGGCTCTGAGCTGTCAGCACAGAGCCCAACGTGGGCTCGATCTCATGAAACATGAGACCATGACCTGAGCCAAAGTCAGATGCTTAACCGACTGAGCCATCCAGGCGCCCCAGCATCAATTCTTGATAAAAATCCTCAACAAGGTAGGGACAGATGGAACATACCTCAACATCATAAAATCCATATATGAAAGATCCACAGCTATTATCATTCTTAATCGGGAAAAACTGAGAGCTTTTCCTCTATGGTCAGGAACTAAGACAGGGATGTCCACTCTCACCATAACTATTTAACATAGTACCCAAAGTCTTGGCCTCACCAATCAGACAACAAAAAGAAAAAACAGGTATCCAAATTGGCAAGGAAGAAGTCAAACTTTCACAACTTGCAGATGACATGATACTCTATATAGAAAATCCGTAAGACTCCACCAAAAAATTGCTAGAACTAATACATGAACTCTGCGAAGTCTCAGGATATAAAACCAACGTATAGAAATCTGTTGCATTTCTATACACCAATAATGAAGCAGCAGAAATAAAAATCAAGGAATCAATCCCATTTACAACTGCAACAAATACAATAAGATACCTAGGAATAAACCTAACCAAAAAGGTAAAAGATCTGTACTCTGAAAACTATAGAACACATACAAAAGAAATTTAAAAGGATACAAAGAAATGGGAAACAATTCCATGCTCATGGATTAGAACAAACACGGATAATGTCTATATTGCCCCAAATAATCTACACATTTAACGCAATCCCTATCAAAATACCACCAGCATTTTTCACAGAGCTAGAACAATCCTAAAATTTGTATGGAACCACAAAGGACCCTGAATAGCCAAAGCAATTCTGAAAAAAAAAAAAAAAAAAAAAAACAGAGGGATCATAATTTCAGATTTCAAGCTGTATTACCAAGCTACAGTCATTGAGACAGTATGGTACTGGCACACAGATCAATGGAACAGAATTGAAAACCCAGAAATGGACCCACAACTATATAATCAACTAATCTTTGACAAAGCAGGAAAGAATATCCAATGGAAAAAAAAATATCCAATATCTTCAACAAATGGTGTTGGGAAAACTGGAAAGCAACGTGCAGAAGAATGAAACTGGACCACTTTCTTACACCATACACAAAAATAAATAAGGATGAAAGACCTAAATATAAGACAGGAAACCATCAAAACCCTCAAAGAGAACACAGGCCACAAACTCTTTGACTTCAGCTGTAGCAACTTCTTACTAGACACATCTCTGAAGGCAAGGGAAACAAGAACAAACATCAACTATTGGGACTTCATCAAGATAAAAAGCATCTGCAGAGCAAAGGAAACAATCAACAAAACTAAAAGACAACCTATGGAATGGGAGAAGATACTTGCAAATGACACATCCGATAAAGAGTTAGTATCCACTATCTATAAAGAACATATAAAACTCAACACCCAAGAAGAACTCAGTTAAGAAATGGGCAGAAGACATGGGGCACCTGGGTGGCTCAGTCGGTTAAGCGTCCGACTTCGGCTCAGGTCACGATCTCACAGTCTGTGAGTTCGAGCCCCGCGTCAGGCTCTGGGCTGATGGCTCAGAGCCTGGAGCCTGCTTCTGATTCTGTATCTCCCTCTCTCTCTGCCCCTCCCCCATTCATGCTCTGTCTCTCTCTGTCTCAAAAATAAATAAAAACGTTAAAAAAAAAAATTAAAAAAAAAAAGAAATGGGCAGAAGACATTTTCCCAAAGACATCCAGATAGCTAACAGATGTTCAACATCACTCCTCATCAGGGAAATATAAACCAAAACCATGATGAGATGTCACCTCACACCTGTTAGAGTGGCTAAAATTAACAGCACAGGAAACAACAAGTGTTGCCAAGGATGTAAGTAAAGGCGAACTCTTCTTTCACTCATGGTGGGAATGCAAACTGGTGCAGCCACTCTGACCAACAGTATGGAGGTACCTCACAAATGTAAAAGTAGAACTACCTTACAATCCAGCAAATGCACTGCTAGATATTCACCCAAAGGATACAAAAATACAGATTTGAAGAGTTACATGCACCCCGATGTAGCATTATCAACAACAACCAAACTATGGAAAGAACCCAAGTGTCTATCAACTGATGAATGCATAAAGAAGAGGTGGTATATATCGCTTCTCAGCCTTTTGGCTAAGATCAAGTGTAGAAGAGGTGGTATATACATGCAATGGAGAATTACTGAGCCATCAAAAGGAATGACATCTTACCAACTGCAATGACACAGATGGAGCTAGAGTATATTATGCTAAGCAAAATAACTCAGTCCAAGAAAGACAAATACAATATGAGTTCACTCATATGTGGAATTTAGGAAACAAAACAGATGAACATATGGGAAGGGGGGAAAAAAAGAGAGAAGGGAGCCAACCATAGAAGATTCTTCATGACAAAGAACAAACAGAGGGGTGATGGAGGGTGAGGGGTGGGGGGTGGGCTAAACAGGAGATGGGTTTTAAGGAGGGCACTGGGTATGATGAGCACGGGCTGTTATAGGTATGTGATGAATCGCTAAATTCTACTCCTGATACCAATATTATACTATATGTTAACTAACTAGAATTTAAATAAAAACTTGGGGAAAAAAATAAGCACATCAATCCCCTATGCTTTTCATGAAAACTGAATGTTTTATGACACTTAGAACACTACCTGGCATAGTAAACATTCAAATGTTTGTCATTAATACTACATTACTACTACCCTCTACTACTACTATTACTTACTACTACTACTGTGATTACTACTAAAAAGGCCCACCCATGTGCTTCCAATAGATATCCTAAACTCTGTTAGAAGCTGAAACTAATTATACATATCAAAATTATATTCAGAATCTTGTTTGTTTCCTTTCCCCATCTTTAACAGCTTACAAAGAATTATCTTCCTCCTCCTCCTCCAGACCTCTGCTGTTACTGTTGGTTTCATAATCAGTACGTTACAAACTGTATTAGCCACCCTTTGTTTTCTTATATACAAATGAGCAGATGTGTAACTACTGAAGGAAAAAAAATCAAATTAAGCTGATCTTTGTGACATACTTCCTATAGAGGTAATTTCTTTTTTATTTTTTTAAACGTTTATTTTTAAAAATTTTTAAATGTTTATTTACTTTTGAGAGAGAGAGAGCGAGCATGTATGAGGTGGAGAAGGAACAGAGAGAGGGAGACAGAGGATCCAAAGTGGGCTCTGCACTAACAGCAGAGAGCCCAATGCAGGGCTCAAACTCATGAACTGTGAGATCATAACCTGAGCCAAAGTCAGAGCCACCCAGGCGCCCCTTAAATGTCTATTTTTGAGAGAGAGAGAGAGAGAGAGAGAGAGAGAGAGAGAGAGAGCGCGCGCGAGCGCAAGCGCACGAGCAGGGGAGAGGCAGAGAGCAAGACAGAGAATCCCTAGCAATCCACACTGCCAGCACAGAGGCAGATGCAGGGCTCAAACTCCAAAGTGTGAAATCATTATCAAAGAGCTGAAATCAAGAGGTGGATGCTTAATCAACTGAGCCACTCAGGTACCTGAGAGGTAATTTCTTAAAGAATTTCACTCATAACTGGGGCGCCTGGGTGGCTCAGTCAGTTGAGCCTCCGACTTCGGCTCAGGTCGTGATCTCACAGCTTGTGAGTTCAAGCCCCATGTCAGGCTCTGTGCTGACAGCTCAGAGCCTGGAGCCTGCTTTGGATTCTGTGTCTCCCTCTTTCTCTGCCCCTAATCCACTCGCATTCTGTCTCTGTCTCTCTCAAAAATAAATAAACATTAAAAAAAAAAATTTCACTCATAACTTAAGCAAGACAGATACCTGAATACTGACTAGAATAATGAGCTGTATTCTGATAACCTCGGCATATTAAGGAATTGCCAAGGAAAAGATGACCAAAACTGAAGAGAACAGGGGTTCATTTACAACTATTTTAGCACCTGTTATTTCTGAAGTTCTGATACTATTTAAAACTATCTATCTCTACAAAGAAAATAAAAGGTACAGAAAAAAACTCCTGGAGGAATGTAAAAGAGGTAATGCTTTTTAAACATTATTTACAAAACATGACAACCCTCAAAAGCGCTAAGTCATGTAATACATGAAATAGTGTGCCCAAATAATAGATGCAATGTTTGAAGAACACACTGAAATGCAGGCTAAATTCACAGATTTTTCTTCATCCAATTAAATCTTGGTTTCAAGGGGTATACAACCAATTTCTTCAGCTTCTCTGCATATAAGTAAAATTGGTACAGCCCTTTATAGATTATAAAATAGTTTCACATAGTTGATCCTTAAAACAGATCTAAGAAGACAGCCCAGTGTGTTACTCATTTGACAAGTATTTATTCATAACCTACTGTGAAAGAGCACCTTATGGGATGCTGAATACATATGAGTATATGGTTATAAACAAAATAGACATGTTCTTTCCCCTCATGGAACTAGTTAAAAAGTCAGATAAAGACTGAATACAGAGAAAGATATGATGTAAGAGCAACGAACGACAACTTAATTTGATAGAGTTTTTAAGGACTGCCTTTCTCAAGAGGCAACGTATACAATTTAAGAACTAGAAGATGAGCAAGAAGCAGCCAACTGTACAAAGGACTATGCCAAAAAAAAAAAAGGCGGGGGAAGGGGGGACAGACAACATGTACAAAGGCCCTGAGCAATTTAAAAAGCTTGACGGGTTAGAAAAGGGCTGTCCAATACAAACACAAGGTGAACCACAAATGCAAACCACATTAGTTATTTTAAATTTTCTAGGAGCTATACTTTAAAAAGTGAAGTTATATCTTTTATTTAACCCAAACATGTCCAAAACATTATTTCACCAGATAATTAATATTTCATGAAATATTTTACATTCTTTAATACTAAGCCTGAAATTCAGTGTAAAGTTTACACTTACATAGCACATCTCAATTCAGACTAGCCACAGTTCAACTGCTTAACAGTTACATGTAGCTAGTAGCCTCCATATTGAACAGCACAGGTTAGAATAAGAGGAGACCATTATGGCTAACACATATTAATTTAAAGGGAAATGTGGAAAGGTGAAACAAAAAGTCAACAGGTGCCCAATAATTAACAGCATTATAAGAATGAAATTTGGAATCTATTACTGGAAGTCACAAGGGTTTTAAACATGCAAAAAAATAACTTCATCTTTCTGTTTTATAAAGAGTACTCTCTCCTTTTTAAGACACAGAGAATAAGAGCAGAAAAAGGAAGAGTAGGCAGAAGACTCTTAACAGAAATCTAGATGAGAAATAATTAAGGTTTAGGCTACTGTGGGGGTAGCAGAGACAAAGAAAATAGATGCATGCAAGATAACATTATGGAGGTAGAAACAAAATAATTTTTAGATTAAGTGCATGTAGACAATAAGAAAGAAAAATCATGAAGCATAATCTACTATGACTTGAGCAACCAGTGGTGCCATTTACTGTGACTGGAGAAATTAGCATTTTGTTGTTATTTGACAGGGAATGCTGGAGTTAATGGAAATGAATCAAGAATTTTTCCAAATAAGAAAACAAGTTCAGAGAAGCTCACACTTACTAATAAATAGTATTAAGTTAAGACTCAAACCCAGATATTCTAACACTGGATATAATACCCTCTTACTGGTAATATATCGTCTCTCCATAATTCAACAATAAAAATATTCCATTAAGGGGGCACCTGAGTGGCTCATCTGGTTGAGCATCTGACTCTAGATTTCGTCTCAGGTCATGATTCCAGGGTCATAGGACTGAGCCCCACGTTGGGCCCCATGCTGAGCATGGAGCCTGCTTAGAATTCTCTCTCTCCTTCTGACCCTCTCCACCCCTTATGTTCACACTCTCTCTCTAAAATAAAGGGGGAAAAAATCTACTAGGATGTGGGTAAGCAATGCCTCCTGTACATAAAGAAAGGCCTCAGTTAAATGGCTGTAGGTCTTTTATAATTCTTTCATATTTTTGAAAAATGAAAAGAAAAAACTTACCTTCAGTTAATATGCCTAGGAGTCTGAAATTAAAATCTACAGAAAACACTCTCCGACCTAAGCTCCAGAGAACAATAGCAAAGTAGAAGCCAAGTATCATGACTTAAAAATCAGTGCCAAACTCCTATAGCCAAAGTAGCAGTAATGGTTCAGAAGCTGACTATGACTACTCTTCAGAACAAACAGGGTGATCTTTACATTCTGACAGTGACTCAAAAATCTGGCTACCTCAGCTTCAGGGATTTAATATTCCTTCTAAGTTCTTTACCTCCACTACAGCCCTATCAATTTATTCAACAAATACTTAGTAAGCCTAAGTACAGGGTAGGATATTGAGCAGGAAGACGAGGAAGACACATAGTTCTTGTCTTGTCCTATCCTCAAGTAGCTCACCATTAAAGGCATGTGAGGAGACAAACATGGAAACAATTATAACAAATGCCACAGAAAAGTCTATACAGTTGACCCTTGAACAACATGGGGGTGAGGGAGGTTAGGGGTGCCAACCCTTCCACCCCTGTCCAGTCAAAAATCCATTTACAGTTGATCCTTAACACAGGTTTGAACTGTGTGGGTCCACTTATACAGACTTTTTACAATACAGTACTGTAAACATATTTTCTGTATGACTTTCTCAATAACATCTTCTTTTCTCTAGCTTACTTGTAGTATATAATACATATAACAGACAAAATATGTTAATCAACTGTTTATGTTATCAGTAAGGCTTCCAGTCAACAGTAAGCTATTAGTAGTTAAGTTTTTGGGGAGTCAAAAATAATATGCAGATTTTCAACTGTGCAGGGGTTCAGTGCCCCTAACCCCCACGTTATTCAAGGGTCAACTATACTGTCATCCTTTCTGGCCACCCAACATCTGAATCCCCATTGGTGTTCTGGAATTTCCCCCATCTGAACCTAAAAAGTACCAGATACTATTTCTCATGGTCTCCCTTGAAAATAATTTATAAGCATCGGACCAAGGTTCACATATCTCCTTATTTCTCTCTCTCTTTCACCTGTTACCCCCAAATCTAGTAGCTTAATATACTAAATATTTATTATCTAACAGTTTCTGTGTGTGAGGAATTAAGCTATAGTTTAACTGGGTGATTCTGGCTGAGGATATCTCATAAAGTTGCAGACAGTATCTTAGCCAGTGCTACCATCTTTGAAGATTTGACCGGGAATGGAAGATCTACTTCAAGACGTCTCCTGCACATGGTTATTGGCAGAAGGCTTCAGTTCCTCACATGAGAACCTCTCCAGAAAGGTGGTGAATATCCTTACAACATGGCAGCTGGCTTCCCTCAGAAAAAATGAGCAAAACAAAATATATAATACCTTATATGACCTTGCATCTTAAGACACAATCTTTCATTTCTGCAATAACCTATTTGTTACCAAAGTCCGCTCTACTTAGTATGGAAGGAAACTATATAGAATGTAAATATCAGGAGGTGGGGTTATCAGGAACCACATTGGAGGCTAACTATCTTATGTAACATATGATGGCTATATGTTATACAGTTCATAAACACATATATATTCATGAATGTAATAATGCTATGTTAGGAAGGAGAGGGGTCACTATGATTATAAGTGCATTTGTCCTCTGCCCCCCCACATGTGCTCTGTCTCTCCCTCTCTCTCTCAAAAATAAATAAAATGTAAAAAAAAAAAAAAAAATTTTTTTAATTTTTGGGGCGCCTGAGTAGCTCAGTCGGTTAAGCAACTGACTTCAGCTTGAGTCATGATCTCATGGTTCATGGGTTCGAGCCCCGCATAGGGCTCTGTGCTGAGAGCTCAGAGCCTGGAGCCTGCTTCGGATTCTGTCTCCTTCTGTCTGCCCCTCCCCCACTTGTGCGCCCGCTCTCTCTCGCTCTCTCTCTCGCTCTCAAAAATACATGTAAAAAAATTTTTTTAAGTGCATTTGTCATTTTTATTTGTTAAAGTGGGTGATGGGAATAAAGGCATTTATTACATTTTTCTTTATACCTTTTGAGTTTGAAATATTTCATTATAAAAAAAATTCAATGCTGGGGTGCCTGGGTACCCAACTCTTGATTTCGGCTGAGATCAGGATCCAGGGTCATGGAATGAAGCCCATGTCAGGCTCTGCACTGAGCATGGAGCCTAAGATTCTCTCTCCCTCTCTCTCTCTCTCCCTCCCTCCCTCCCTCTGCCCCTCTCCCCCACTTTTGCACTCTCTCTCTCTAAAATAAAAAAAAATAAAATTTTTTAAATAAAAGTAAAAAAAAATTTTTAAAAAATTGATGCTTTGCATAAAGTGAGTATTTTCAAATACATTATTGTGAGCACATACATTGGTAGAGCTGTTTTGAAGGACTACTTGGAAGTATATATAATAAAATTTACATGTGCATAAACCAACTCAGAAATCTGTCCAAAAGAATTATTTGCCCAAATAAAAAAAGACCTCTGTACTAAAACTAATCACAGAACTATTTATAATAGGAAAAAAAATTGGTGACAACCCCAATGCCCACCAAAGTATGAGCAAATAAATTAAGACACCACTATACAATAGAATGCAGTCATTAAAAAGAATGAAATTCCCAATATAATAGAACCAGTCATTGGTAAAGAATAGGATGTATAATTCCATTTTTTAAAAGGCTATATATCAAACTATGAACTACATCAAGAGTGAAAATTTAGCAAGGGAAAAAAAGGCAGAGGGAGAAAATAGCTCTTTTGTACTTTAGAGACACCCATTCTCAAAAATTTTTACTAGCCTCTACAGGCATACCTGGCAAGACACTGTGGGTTCAGTTGCAGACCACTGCACTAAAGTGAATACTGCAATAAAGAAAGTCAAATGAATGTTTTGGTTTCCCACTGCACACAAAAGTTGCTTAGAAAAGTGTTATGTCTGAGAAAGCAATGTGCATACCTAATCAAAAAATATTTTATTGCTAAAAAATACTAACCATCATTTGAGCTTTCAGCAAGTTGTAATCACTTACCACAGATCACCATGATAAAAGTAGTAATAATGAAAACGTTTGAAATATTGTGAGAATCACCAAAATGCAACAGAGACATGAAGCAATAAGCAAATGTTGCTGGAAAAATGGTGCTGATAGACTTGCTTACCTAGCATTGTCACAAACCTTCAATTTGTAAACAAACAGTATCTGCAAGTGCAATAAAGCAAAGAATGATAAAACAAGGTATGCCTGTACTTTCATAACTTCTGTGGTTGTTTTGGTTTTGTGTTAAATAGATTTTATTTTTTAGAACAGTTTTAGGGTCATAGCAAAATTAAGCAGATGGTATGGAGATTTCCCATATATCCCTTGCCCTCACACATACATAGCCTCCAACACCAACATCCCCCACCAGACAGAATATTTGCTACAACTGATGAACCTACTGACACACCTTTATTACCAAACTCCATCATTTACATTAGGGTACACTCTTGGTGTTGTACATTCTACATATTTGAACAAATGTATAATGACAAATATTCACCGTGATAGTACCATACAGAGTATTGTACTGCCCTAAAAATCCTTCTGTGCTCTCCCGCTTCTCCCCTCAATTCCTGGCAATCACTGGAATTTACATCTCCATAGTGTTGCCTTTTCCAGAATGTCATAGAAACAGAACCAAATTGTGTGCAGCTTTTTCAGACTGACTTCTTTCACTTAGAAATAGGCATTTAAGTATCCCCCATGTCTTTTCACGCCTTGATAGCTCATTTTTTTCTTAGCAATGAATAATATTCCACTGTCTTGATGTACCAGTTTACCCATGCAGCTACTGAAAGATATCTTGATTTAGTTCAAGTTTTAGTAATTATGAATAAAGCTGCAATACACATCATATGCAGAATTTTGTGTGGACAATTTTTCAAGTCCTCTAGGAACACAGAGGAGTATGACTTCTGAATTGCATAGTATGTTTAGTTTTATAAGAAATTGCCAAACTGTAATCTAAACTAGGTATACCATTTTGCGTTCCAATAATGAATGAGAGTTCCTGTTGCTCTACATCTTTGCCAGCATTTGGTGTTTTCAGTTTTCTAGATTTTGAACATTCCACTAGGAGAGTAGTGGAATCTCATCATTGTTTTAATCTGCATTTCCCTAATGACACATTACGTGGAGCATCTTATCAGATGCTTATTTGCCATCTGTAGACTTTCTCTGATGAGGTATCTGTTAAGATCTTTGGTCTATTTTTAAATCATGTTGTGTTCCTAATGTTGAGTTTTAAAGTTCTCTGAATATTTTGGTAACAGTACACTAAGATTTGTCTCTTGGAAAATCTCCCAGTCTGTAGCTTGGGACAAACTTTTAATTAAAATAAAGTTGAGATATCAATTCTTTCTTTCATGGATCATGCCTTTGATGTTGCACCTAATAAATCAACATCAACCTACGGTCACCTAGATTTTCTACTGTTATCTCCTAGGAGTTTTATAGTTTTGCATTTTAATTTAGGTATCTGATCCACTTTGTGTTAATTTTTGTTAAGCCTATAAAGTCTATACTTAGATTCATTTTTGTGCAGGAGGCCTAATTGCTCCTGCACAATTTGTTGAAAAGACAGTCTTTTCTCCAATGTATTGTCTTTGTTGTTGAAAATCAGTTGACTGTATTTATATGGGTCTATTTCTGTTCCATGGATCTATTTGTCTATTGTTTCACCAATATCCCACTGTCTTAATTACTGTAGCTTAAGAGTTTATCTTTTTTTTTTTTTTTAGTGTTTATTTTTGAGAGAGAGAGAGAGAGAGAGAGAGAGAGAGAGAGAGGCAGAATGTGAGCAGGGGAAGGGCAGAGAGAGAAAGAGAAACAGAATCTGAAGGAGGCTCCAGGTTCTGAGCTGTCAGCACAGAGCCTGAAGAGGGGCTCGAACTCACAAACTGTGAGATAATGACCTGAGCCAAAGTCACTTAACCAACTGGGCCACCCAAGCACCCTGTCTAAAGTTATATCTTGATGTCAGGTAGTATCAGTCTTCTACCTTTCTTCTCCTCCTTCAAAATTGTGTTGACTGTTCTAGGTCTTCTGCCTCTCCATATAAATTGTAGGATCAGTGGTGCCTGGGTGGCGCAGTTGGTTGAGCATCCAACTCTTGATTTCAACTCAGGTCATGATCTGAGGGGCAAGAGATCAAGCTCCACGTTGGGCTCTGCACTGAGCATGGAGTTTGCTTAAGGTTCTTTCTCTCCTTCTCTCTCTGCTCCTTCCTGTGAGATCATGACCTGAGCTGAAATCAAGGGTCAGACGCTTCACTGGCTGAGCCACCCAGGGGCCCCATTAAATTTTTGTCTTTCCCAGGCCAGCAATGTGGTACAACGCTCTTGAGATGCTGGGCAGTGGCAGTCAACCACAGCTGCTAGTACAGCCGTACTCATGAGAGTAACAACAACTGATACACTTAAAACCATTCTATACCCTGACAACTATTCTGTTTTTCACTTTTATTTTTTACATTCATTTATTTATTTTTGAGAGAGACAGCAAGCAGGGGAGGGGCAGAGAGAGAGGTAGAGAGGGAGACTCCCAAGCAGGCTCCACACTGTCAAGAGCAGAGCCTGATACGGGGCTTGAATTCACCAACTCTGAGATCATGACCTGAGCAGAAACCAAGAGTAGGACGCTTAACTGACTGAGCCACCCAGGTGCCCTTGTTTTTCGCTGTTAGTGCAGTATTCTATAAATTACATGAAATACTCAACACTATATTCTACAAGAGGTGTTGTGTCAGATCATTTTGCCCAAATGCAGACCACTCTAAGTATTCTGAGCATGTTTAAGTAGGCTAGGCTAAGCTATGATGTTTAGGTTAGAGGTATTAAATGCATTTTTGACTTACAGTATTTTCAACTTCTGGTGGGTTTATTGGTAACCCCATCATATACTGAGGAAGCCTAAGTGCTTATTAGTTTCATAAGGGGTTTTCTCTCTCCCAAATATTTCAGATTTTTTACTTTAGACAATAGTGCCATCTGTGAAGAAAGACAGTTTTAGTTCTTCCTTCCCAATCACTGTACACCTTTAATTTTCTTATCTTACTGCATTAACTAGGACTTTCAGTACGATGTTGAAAAGCAGTGATAATAGGGAATACCCTTGCCTTCTTCCTGATCTTGGTGGGAAAGCTTCAAATTTCTGTTAAATATGATTTTAGCTGTATATCTTTGTATGTGCCTTTATCAAGATTATATAGATATATACACATATACACATGTATACACACACATATATATGTATAGATTATACACACACACACACACCTTTATCAAGTTCCCCTCTGTTCTAGTTTACTGAGAAGTTTGATCTTAAGTAGACTCCATGCCCAATGTGGGGCTTGAACTCACAACCCTGAGATTGAGTTAGATACTCTACCAACTGAACCACCCAGGTGCCCCTAGTTTATTGAGAGTTTTTATCACGATTGGGTGCTAGATTTTGTCAAATGCTTTTCTCCATCTATTGATATGCTCATGTGACTTTTCTTCTAAAGCCTGTTTCTGCAATGGATTATATTAATTGATTTTCAAAACTTAAAACTAGGAGCACCTGGGTGTCCAGCTTTGGCCCAGGTCATGATGTCACGGTTCAGGAGTTTGAGCCCCACATCAGGCTCTGTGCTGACAGCTCAGAGCCTGGAGACTGCTTCAGATTCTGGGTCTCCCTCTCTTTCTGCCCTTCCCCCACTCACATTCTGTCGCTCTCAAAAATGAACAAACATTAAAAAAACAGTTAAACCAGCCCTTCATATCGGCGATAAACCCCACTTGGTCATGGTATGTGATTCTTTTTATACATCATTGGATTCAATTTACTAGTATTTTATTGAGAATTTTTGTACCTATGCCCATGAGAATAAAGGTCTGTAAGTTTTCTTTTATAATATCTTTGTCCAGTTTTTGGTATTAGGGTAATGCTGACCTCATAGAATGAGCTAGGAAGCATTCCCTCTGCTTCTTTCTTCTGAAAAAGACTGTAGAGAACTGGTATAATTTCTTCCTTAAATATTTGGTAGAATTCACCAGTGAACCTATCTGGGCCTGGTATTTTCTGTTCTAGAAGGATTCTTTTGTTTGTTTTTTAAAGTTTATTTATTTTTGAAGGGGGGGGGGAGAGAGGGGGAGAGAGAGAGAGAGAGAGAGAGAGAGTGAGAGTGAGAGTGAGTAGAGGAGGGGTAGAGAGAAAGACACAGAATCCCAAGCAGGCTCCAGGCTCTGAGCTGTCAGCACAGAGTCTGATATGGGGCTCAAATTCACAAACCACAAGATCACAACCTGAGTGGAAGTCAGATGCTTAACCAACTGAGCCACCCAGGCACCCCTGTTCTGGAATGCTTTTGTTGATTCAATTTCTTTAATGCATATAGACCTATTCATATTGTTTATGTCAATTTTGGCAAATTGTATCCTTCAAGAAATCAGTTTTATGGCCCAAAACATAGTCTATTTTGATGAATACTACATGTGAGCTTGAGCAAAATGTGCATCCTGCTGATGTTGAATGAAGTGGTCTATAGATGTCCACTATAATCAGGTCACTGATATGCTGTTGAGTTCAATTATGTCATTATTGTCCTTATTGTCCATTTCTAATAGAGGGGTATTAAAACCTCCAATTATGATAGTGGATTCATCTACTTATTGGAGTTCTATCAGTTTCTGCCCCACATAATTTGACATTCTGTTTTTAGGCGCATACATATTAAGTAAGGATTGTTATATCTTCTTGGAGAAATGACTCCTTTATCATTATGCAATTCTCCTCTTTAGAACTGAAAGCTTTCCTTGGTCTAAATTCTGTTCTGTCTGAAATTAATATAGCTACTCCTTCTTTCTTTTAATTAGCATTAGTATGGTATATCTTTTATCTTTCTCCAATCACTTTTCAATCTGTATGCATCTATTTAAAGTGGATTTCTGGGGCACCTGTGTGGCTCAGTCAGTTAGGCAACAGATTTTGGCTCAGGTTATGATCTCACGGTTCGTGGGTTGAAGTTCAAGCCCCACATCAGGCTCTGTGCTAACAGCTCAGAGCCTGGAACCAGCTTTGTATTCTGTGTCTCTCTCACTGTCCCTCCCCCTCTTGTGCTTTCTCTCAAAAACAAATATACATTTAAAAAAATATTAATAATAAAGTAGATTCCTTATAGACAACAGAGCTGGATCTTGTTTTTCGATCTACACTAACAACCTGTCTTTTCATTTGTGCATTTAGACCGTTGACGTTCAAAGTGATTACTGATATAGTGGAATTAACATCTACCATACCCATGACTGTTCTCTATTTCTTGCCCTTTTTTGTTCCTATTTTTGTCTTCCACTTTTTTTCTGCCCTTTGTGGTTTTAAGTGAGCATTTTCTATGATTGCCTTTTCTCTCCTTTCTTGGTATATCGGTCATACCTCTTCTTTTACTTTTCTTAGTGGTTGCCCTAGAGATTACGATATACATTTACAGCTAAGCCAATTCCCCTTTCAAGTAACACTACCCATTTTCCACTCTACCTATTTCCTGGGTAGTATGAGTACCGTGTAATAACAAAATAATAAATGTCCCCTATCCCTTATATCATTGCTGTCATCCATTTCACTTATGCCTAAATACACATATAAGTATTCAGAAGTATTCATTATTATACTGTTGATATTACTTTGAAACTTATATGTTAGATCAATTAAGAAAAAAAATTATTTTACCTTCACCTATCCTTTTTTCAATGCTCTCCTTACATTATGTAGATTCTAGTTTGTGGCGTATATTATTTTCCTTCTCCTAAAAAATTTAACATGTCTTGCAAGGCAGTTCTACTAACAACAAATACCCTTAATTTCTGTTTGAGAAAGTATTTCTCCATTATTTTCAAAGGATAATTGTGCAAGGTACAGAATTGTAGGTTGAGTTTGTTTTGTTTTTTCTCTCAGAACTTCAAATGTTTTTACTCCATTTTCTTCTTGCTTGCATGGTTTCTGAGAAGTTAGCTGTAATCCTTATCAATGCTCCTCTATATTAATGTGTGTTTTTCCCCTCGCTTCTTCCAGGATTTTTTTTTCTCTTTTTTTTTTTTCCTCTTTTTTTTTTTTTTTTTTAACTTTATCTTGGATTTTCTGTAGTTTGAAAATAATATGCCTAGGTATAGTTTTCTTGCCACTTAGCCTGCTTGGTGTTCTCTAAGCTTCCTGGAATTGTGATTCGGTATCTGACATTAATTTGGGGCAGTTCTCAGTCATTACCATTCCAAACACTTCTTCTGTCCCTCTTCTTTTTCTTCTCCTTATAGAATTCCCATTATGCATATGTTAAATCTTTTTTTTTTTAGTATGAGGTTTATTTACATGTCTAAAGTTAATCTTTACAAGGTAAGGATTCTATATCCCACCTATTGACTATAATGCCACAGAAATTAAAACATGCCATCCCTAATGATGCAGATGTTAAACCTTTTGTAGTTGTCCCACAGTTACTCAATATTCTGTTTTTCTTATCTTTTTTCTCTTTCTTTTCTAGTTTCAGCAGTTTCTATTGATAGCCTCATGCTCAGAGTCTTTCTTCAGCCATTAGTAGTCCAGTCTACTAATAAATAAACCCATCAAATGATTACAATGTTTTTGTGATAATGCTATGTCTTTCTTCTCTAGCATTTTTTTTTCTTGTTGTTCTTTCTTAGAATTTCCATCCCTCCCCCTTTCATCACAGTTGTTTTAAATTCTTTCTTGGTCTGGTAATTCTCATATCCCTACCCTACCCAAGTCTAGTTCTAATGCTGGCTCTAATTGTGCTTTTTGTCTTTAGTATGTCTTGTAATTTTTCTTAACAGTTGAACATCATGTACTAGGTAAAAAGAACTATTGTGAATAGGCTTTTGTTAATGTGGTGGTAACATATGGGGGGAAAAGAAAATACATAAAACTTAAAACCAAGTTATTTTATGGGGCACCTTGGTAGCTCAGTCAGTTAAGCATCCGACTTTGGCTCAGGTCATGATCTCACAGTTTGTGAGTTCAAGTCCCGCGTCAGGTTCTGTGCTGACAGCTCAGAGTCTGGAGCCTACTTCAGATTCTGTCTCCCTCTCTCTCTGCCCCTCTCCCACTCACACTCTGTCTCTCTTTCTCTCAAAAGTAAATAAACATAAAAAAAAAATTCTCTAAAAACCAAGGTTATGTTGGAATTTGAGGATAAGGAAATGCTTTTTCTTCCCTTTCTTTTTCCAATTATCTTTAACTTGGTTATATAAAACTCGTATAATTAAAGAATGGGGGGGGCACCTGGGTGGGTCAGTCGGTTAAGCAGCCGACTTCGGCTCAGGTCATGATCTCGCGGTCTGTGAGTTCAAGCCCCACGTCGGGCTCTGTGCTGACAGCTCAGAGCCTGGAGCCTGTTTCAGATTCTGTGTCTCCCTCTCTCTGACCCTCCCCCGTTCATGCTCTGTCTCTCTCTGTCTCAAAAATAAACGTTCAAAAAAAAATTTTTTTTTTTTAAAAAGAATGAGGTAAATACATCAAAAAAAGTGAATGACCAGGTAAAGATAAAGGGTATGAGAAAGAAAGTAAATAGGAGGCTAAAGAAGATAAACATATCTGATTTCACTTTGCTTTAAAATAATTCTTATTTATAGATTTTTTTCATTACAAGTGATGCACATTTGTGGCAAAAACATTTCTTAAATCACGAAGAAAAATTAATTATCCATAAAATACCACTCAAATAATCACTGCTAGCCTTTAAAAAAAAGGAGCAGGAACTAGGGGACTACGATGGAACATGAATGAGAGAGATCATCACCTCACTCTTAGAAGTAAAACTGAACTAGCCACAAGCCCATAAGGGTTCCAAACATAAAATTTGCCACTGTACCCATTTTTAAGTATATAATTCATTGGAAATAATTATATTCACAATTTGTACAGCCATTACCAACCATTTCCAAGACTTTTTCATCACCCCAAACAGGAACTCTGTATCCATTCTTCCTTCCCTCCAGCCTCAAGTTAATCTCTGATCTACTTTCTGACTCTGAATTTACCTATTCTAGATTCATAAGTAGAATCATACATACAACATTTGTCCTTCTGTGTCTGGCTCATTTCATTCAGCAACATTTTCAAGATTCATCCATGCTGTGTTACGTATCAGAGCTTCATTTCATTTTGTGGCTGAATAATATTTCATTATATGTATATTTCTCTCATTTTTCAAGGTGTTGGAAACTCTGAGACCATAAAAAACCTGATATATTTAAGGCTGAAAGATAGGTATAGATAGGTAGGTAGGTAGAAAAATAAATAAAGATATCTCTACTCATCTGTTGTTTATCTATTCATCTGTTGATGGACATTTGGATTGTTTCCTACTTGGACTATTGTGAATAATGCTGCTATGACCATGGGAACACAAGTGCCAAACACACTTTTAATAGTTTGCTCTGGCTGGAAAGTCAACAGAGGAACTATAAAGGTAAACAGTAACAAAAGCTGCCAATAGCAATTACCACAACAAAATTAAATAGGATATCAGACTATATTCTATTAGAGTCTATATTAATATATAAATATGTTCTAGAATACATAAATGTTAACTTATGGTTTTAATATTTATACTGTTGATGTTTTACAAATTTTCTTGAACAAATATGTATTATTTGCATAAATGAAGGGAAAGCATTTTTGTAGAGTCCTTTGTTATAGCAGGATATATATGTTCTATTTTGAGAAATAATACACAATAAGGAAATAAACGGAAGAAAGCAACACAATGCTGAAGCAACCCATTAAGAGACCAATACTGAGGTCAGGATTACAGGTTAGGAGTACTACTGAGAAGGGAGGGGAGCTGGAACCTGACAGCATTTTTTTATTCTGTTCTGACCACAAAGAAGGTACTACTTTGCCCTCCATAATGCCTAGTACATACCTACTATATACTACTCAACAAGATACTCAAAAGTTGGCCTAAAGAATAAATAGATGGACAAGTCTACAGATATCCAAGCTTTTCTACCTACGTCTTATTTTTTAAATTAGTTACATAGTTAGTCTGAAACTGGTTATTACAAGCATCTGAAGTTTCACCATAAGTTTCACAGGAATTCATAAATTCACAAGGAAACTGGCAGGTAGATGAATAACAGAATATTTATTTCTGGGATCACTATTTAAACTACAACTCTGTTTATACAAGATTACAAACCCCAGAGCTCACCAACTTATAGCACCATACTTTTTCAGTGGGTATTTGTGTAAGTGTTTGTAATGCCAAATGGGATCCTGAGAGGTCTTTTCTTATTTGCTTTCAAAATAAACAGCAATGTATCAAGCTTAGAAGTACCTTCTGAAATGTTTGCTCAAATTTCAAAATGGTCTATGTCAATGTAAATATAAAAAAATCATTAATTTATACCTATACACATTGATACTTGTCTTTATTCTTCAAAGTGCTGGAAACTCTGAGTCCAGGAAAAACTTGATATACAACTAATGAATGTGTGAAAAGAAAAAAAATATATATTTATACTCAACCTTGTTCCAATAGGATTTAAGGCTGGTGCAATTGTAATATACATCTTCAATCTCTTAAGCAGGTTATAAGAAAGTATTGTTCCAACTCTGTAAACATGGAAATAAATATTATAAATAGGAATGTATTGTACATTTGGAGTATTATTAATAAATATAGGACACAGATTTTAAAAATATACCCTGTAATTTCCACAAAGAATTTCAAACTATGTCTTTCATTTATGTAAGCTAACAACTGTCAAAAAGAGATGTAGGAAGGGAAGATACAGAACACTGGCTTCAACAGGAATCAAAAAATAGAACAGATATTACAGCGAAAGGGGAAAAAAACAGGAAATAAGAGCAACACTGCTGACAAGACTCCTTCCTTTAAATCTCTACATGATAAATTTCCAAGTTAATTTATTTTCTGTAGGCATACAGCATATTTCCATCTCTCTATGACCCCTCCTACCTCTAGAGCTAAATTTCAAAAAAGCACAATTTATACACAATGATATACTACTTACTGCTGCTGCCACCACCATCATCTACTGTATACTATGTACCAGGCACTGCAACACGATTTACATCAATTATCTTACTAAACCCTCACAACCCTAATATAGGTTTTACTGACATTTATGGAAGTTAAACAACGTGCCCAAGATCCATTAGCTAATAAACGATGGAGCTGGGATACTAAACATTTGGCCTCAAAACAAAAACGTCCTGACAAGTATAAATCACTGATAGGAAGGTAACCTTAAACTAACTGTAGAACATAAAAGTAAAAAAAACCATGATCGTGAGGATTTTGACAGAACAGGGCCCACTCAAAACCAACCTGATTACCAATTTAAGAAGTTAACTAAAATGAAACATTGAGATGGAAATATTTCAAAATGAAATTGTCAACATATCATGAAAATTCCTACCTCCTTCATAAATAGCCTATTATAGACTGTACATAATCTTTTTTTAATCCATGTAATACTAGTATAAAAAGTTTCAAGAATATCAGCAAAAAACTTTTTTTATAAACTTTCATATTTTCTGTGAACAGATCTGTATGACAGATCTGGAGAACAATTGATATTTTCCTGACTTTTAACATTATTGCACAAAAGGAAACCTTCCTACTGTATAAACTACAGCAACAGTTTCTAAAGAAAAAGGAACAAAGAAAGTGAACAGAAAATAGAAACCAATGGCCACCACATCCCAAATACATGCCTATTCTAAAGGAAAATGGAATTTTACCAAGGCTACCAGAAGCACTGAACTCCAACTAACCTGTTTATCAGACTTAAGTTTTTTTCAAAAAATCTTCTAAATATAAAATGTCAGTTTGCTGCTAATGTTTTATATTTAAAGTTCCAGTGATATGAGTTTATTGCTTAATAGTTGTAAACCTGTATTTATAGTCACTATCAAAGGACTTTACTAAAGGGTATCACATGCACAGCTCTCCAGCTAACTGAATTCCCTTAATTCTACTAGACTGAGACAGCTCTGAAATACCTTAAGCTACCTGTAAAGTTACCATACACATATAGCCACAGACATGCACATATTTTTCCAACCCATTCAAAATATCTGAGTATTGCTGTTATATACAGGCTAGGTGATTGAAACATTTCAAGTGAATGAAGTACAACTCAGTTTTAGCATTTTAAATGTTTGTATAAAATTATCCAAGGGGTGATTGGGTGGCTCAGTCACTTAAGCATCTGACTCTTGATTTGGGCTCAGGTCATGATCTCACATTTCATGTGATGGAGTACTACATGGGGTGAGGGGTCTGCACTGATAGTTCAGTGCCTGGTTAGGATTCTCTCTCTCCCTCTCTCACTCTCTCTTCCCCTCCCCCAAGCCCTGGCACCCACACACCCTCTCTCAAAATAAACAAACATTAAAAATAAATAAATAGACATCCAAAACTGGGACACCTGGGTGGCTCAGTGGGATGAGTGTATGGCTTTTATTTTGGCTCAGGTCATGATCACATGGTTTGTGAGATGGAGCCAGCCATCTGGCTCTGCACTGACAGCACAGAGCCTGCCTGGGATTCTCTCTCTCTATCCCTCTCTCTTCTGCCCCTCCCTCTCTTTCTCTCTCTCAAAATAATAAACTTAGAAAAAAAGTACCAAAACTGTACTAGCTACAGAATGCAATTACCCTAAGGAATCAGCATTCATTTACCTTTGTTTTTCATTTAGCATTTAAAACCTAAGCGCTATAGATGTTCAAATTTATTCAAAAATTTAATAAAATATGTTAACTGACCATTTCAACTACTACCCAGTATTAAAATGTTTTTCAGGTTTATATATTCATTTTTTTTATGTTTTTAACGTTTATTCATTTTTGAGAGAAAAAGACAGAATTTGAGTGGGGGAGGGGCAGAGGAAAAGAGAGAGAGAGAATCCCAAGCAGGTTCTGAGCTGTCAGCCTAGAGCCTGACACATGGCTCAAACCCACGAACCATGAGATCGTGACCTGAGCCAAAGCCAGATGCTTTAACTGACTGAGCCATTCAGGTGCCCCTATACATTTATATATTAATTGCTAGGTTAAACTTATTTCTCAAAAAGAAACAAATAGTGCCCCTTTAAGCTATCTTGCTCAAATAACAAAAATCACTATGAGCTATGGATCTGAATTAAGTTTTGTTCATTCTAGGGACACCTGGGAGCTCAGTCAGTTAAGCGTCCAATCTTGGCTCAGCTCACGATCTCATGGTTTGTGGGCCAAGCCCCACATTGGGCTCCGACAGCTCAGAGCCCGGAGCCTGCTTTGGATTCTGTGTTTCTCTCTCTCTCTCTGCTCCACCCATGCTTGTGTTCCATCTCTCTTTCAAAACTAAACATTTTTAAAATTTTAATAATGTTTTGTTCATTCTAAAAAATTCAAGTCTTATTTAATGCTATACACTTCAGTAAAGAATCTATAAAAGATAACATACAAACCGAGAATTTCTGTTGCTACTCTGCCAACCTAAATCATCCAAAGAATAAGGTAATCAATACTTCTAAGCACATACAATACACCAAACAATTATGAGGTAGATATTATCATTTATCACATTAACATATGAGAAAAGGATCTTATAGATAGTTTTGGTAATCCACTTAGTCATTTTGATAATTCAAACCTGAATAGAAAACAAACCAATCTTGCTATCGGACACATCTTCCTTAAATAATACCTTCCATATAAATTCTATGTGTCCTTTCTGTTTTTTAGTCTTCCTTTAATAACATCAGTCACAGAATCATAACAGCTGCTATTTATATTGAGCATTAAAACCCATGCCAGCTACTGCTCCAGGCAGTTAAAATTTATTATTTCCATTCCTCATGACCATCTTTGCACAGTAAATATGAAAATGCATACCTTCTGATAAGGAAACAGACTCAGAAATGTTAAATAACAAGGAAAATGACAAAGCAAAATGCTTGTTTTTTCTACTACATAATGCCACATTTTTTTTCCAGCCATCAATTCTTATAATGAAATTATCTGCAATATAGAATTCTACTAGATCCTCAACAAAAACAAGGTTGTTTTCCTTTACAGAAAGGGAAAGTATTGAATTCTGTAAAACATTTTATTGTATTACCACAAAACTGATGTAATTTCCCCACAAAAACTTTTATATTAAAACTGGGAGGAGAGAGGACACCTGGGTGGCTCAGTTGGTTAAGCATCTGACTTCGGCTCAGGTCATAATCTTGCAGGTTTGTGAGTTCAAACCCCACATCTGGCTGAGCCTGGAGCCTGCTTCAGATTCCATGTCTCCCTCGCTCTCTGCCCCTCCCCTGCTCATGCTCTGTCTCTGTCTCAAAAATAAACACTAAAAAAAAAAAAAAAAAAAAAAAAAAAAAACTGGGAGGAGAGAATGCTATCTAAGGGAGGGAGGGAGGGAGGAAGGGAGGGAGGGAGGGAGGAAGGGAGGAAGGAAGAAAAAACTGGCTAAGAGTACTAGCTAACTAAAATTTGATCCTTTGAGCTGCACATAAAACAGCTATAGCTGAGGTGAAGTTCATGGATAAGGAGCTAATAAGTCTGTTCCCTGACCTCAACCTTCCATTGATACAAACACAAAACTGTTTAAAAAAAAAAAAAAAAAAAAAAAATATATATATATATATATGTATATATATATATACACACACACACACACACACACACACACACACACACATATCCACACACACAATTTTTTCCTGGCAGCAGCAAGAGTATATACTAAAATACTGGCTTCCCTATGTTTCAATCTAGAAAGTCTGAAGAAGCACAAATTCAGAACAAGTCTCTTTTTTTTCTGATTTTTTAACTTTTATTATTTTTTTAACATTTATTCATTTTTTTACTACTTAATTTTATTTATTTATTTTAATTTACATCCAAATTAGTTAACATATAGTGCAACAATGATTTCAGGATTAGATTCCTTAGTGCCCCTTACCCATTTAGCCCATCCCCACCTCCCACAACCCCTCCTGTAACCCTCAGTTTGTTCTCCATATTTATGAGTCTCTTCTGTTTTGTCCCCCTCCCTGTTTTTACATTATTTTATTTCCCTTCCCTTATGTTCACCTGTTTTGTCTCTTAAAGTCCTCATATGAGTGAAGTCATATGATTTTTGTCTTTCTCTAATTTCACTTAGTATAATACCCTCCAGTTCCATCCACATAGTTGCAAATGGCAAGATTTCATTCTTTTTAATTGCCGAGTAATACTCCATTGTATATATAGGTATAGATATAGATATAGACCACATCTTCTTTATCCATTCATCCATCAATGGACATTTGGGCTCTTTCCATACTTTGACTATTGTTGATAGTGTTGCTATAGACATTGGGGTGCATGTGTCCCTTCAAAACAGCACACCTGTACCCCCTGGATAAATACCTAGTAGTGCAATTGCTGGGTCATAGGGTAGTTCTATTTTTTTGTTTTCTTTTGAGGAACCTCCATACTGTGGAGTGGCTGCACCAGCTTGCATTCCCACCAACAATGCAAAAGAGATCCTCTGTCTCCGCATCCTCGCCAACATCTGTTGTTGCCTGAATTGTTCATGTTAGCCTGTTGTTGCCGAATTGTTCATGTTAGCCATTCTGGCAGGTGTGAGGTGGTATCTCATTGTGGTTTTGCTTTGTATTTCCCTGATGATGAGTGATGTTGAGTATTTTTTTCATGTGTCGGTTGGCCATCCGGATGTCTTCTTTGAAGAAGTGTCTATTCATGTCTTTTGCCCATTTCTTCACTGGATTCTTTGTTTTTTGGGTGTTGAGTTTAATAAGTTATTTATAGATTTTGGATACTAACACTTTATCTGATCTTTATGTCGTTTGCAAATATCTTCTCCCATTTTGTCAACTGCCTTTTAGTTTACTGATTGTTTCCTTCGCTGTGCAGAAGCTTTTTATTTTGATGAGGACCCAATAGTTCATTTTTGCTTTTGTTTCCATTGCCTCTGGCGACATGTTGAGTAAGAAGTTGCTGCGGCCAAGATCAAAGGGTTTTTGCCTGCTTTCTCCTCGAGTTTGAGGGCTTCCTGTCTTACATTCAGGTCTTTCATCCATTTTGAGTTTATTTTTGTGTATGGTGTAAGAAAGTGGTCCAGGTTCATTTTTCTGCATGTTGCTGTCCAGTTTTCCCATCACCACTTGCTGAAGAGACTGTCTTTATTCCATTAGATATTCTTTCCTGCTTTGTCAAAGATTAGTTGGCCATACATTTGTGGGTCCATTTCTGGGTTCTCTGTTCTATTCCATTGATCTGAGTGTCTGTTCTTGTGCCAGTACCATACTGTCTTGGTGATTACAACTTTGTAGTATAGCCTGAAGTCCGGGATTGTGATGCCTCCTGCTTTGGTTTTCTTTTTCAAGATTGCTTTGGCTATTCAGGGACTCTTCTGATTCCATACAAATTTTAGGATTATTTGTTCTAGCTCTGTGAAGAATGCTGGTGTTATTTTGATAGGGATTGCATTGAATATGTAGATTGCTTTGGGTAGTATCAACATTTTAACAATATTTGTTCTTCGTATCCAGGAGCATGGAATCTTTTTCCATTTTGTGTCTTCTTCAATGTCTTTCATAAGCTTTCTATAGTTTTCAGTGTATAGATTTTTCACCTCTTTGGTTAGATTTATTCCTAGGTATTTTATGGTTTTTGGTGCAAGTGTAAATGGAATTAATTCCTTGATTTTTCTTTCTGTTGTTTCATTGTTGGTGTACGGAAATGCAACCAATTTCTGTGCATTGATTTTATATACTGCAACTTTGCTGAATTCATGAATCAGTTCTAGCAGTCTTTTGGTGGAATCTTTAGGGTTTTCCATATAAAGTATCATGTCATCAGCATAGAGTGAAAGTTTGACCTCCTCCTGGCCGATTTGGATGCCTTTTATTTCTTTGTGTTGTCTGATTGCAGAGGCTAAGATTTCCAATACTATGTTGAATAACAGTGGCGAGAGTGGACATCCCTGTCTTGTTCCTGACCTTAGGGGGAAAGCTCTCAGTTTTTCCCCATTGAGGATGATATTGGCGTTGGGTCATTCATATATGGCTCCTATGATCTCGAGGTATGCTCCTTCTATCCCTACTTTCTTGAGGGTTTTTATCAAGAAAGGATGCTGTATTTTGTCAAATGCTGTCTCTGTATCTATTTAGAGGATCATATGGTTCTTGTCCTGTCTTTTATTGATATGATGAATCGTGTTAATTGTTTTGCAGATATTGAACCAGCCCTGCATCCCAGGTATAAATCCCACTTGGACGTGGTGAATAATTTTTTTAATGTATTGTTGGATCCAGTTGGCTACTATCTTGTTGAGGATTTTTGCATCTGTGTTCATCAGGGAAATTGGTCTATAGTTCTCCTTTTCAGTCAGGTCTCTGTCTGGTTTTGGAATCAAGGTAATGCTGGCTTCATAGAAAGAGTTTGGAAGTTTTCCTTCCATTTCTATTTTTTGGAGCAGCTTCAAGAGCATAGATGTCAACTCTTCCTTAAATGTTTGGTAGAATTCCCCTGGAAAGCCATCTGGCCCTGGACTCATTTTTTGGGAGATTTTTGATTACTAATTTGATTTCCTTACTGGTTATGGGTCTGTTCAAATTTTCTATTTCTTCCTGTTTCAGTTTTGGTAGTGTATATGTTTCTAGGAATTTGTTCATTTCTTCCAGATTCCCCATTTTATTGGCATACAATTGCTCATAATATTCTCTTATTATTGCTTTTATTTCTGCTGTGTTGGTTGTGATCTCTCCTCTTTCCTTCTGGATTTTATCTATTTGGGTCCTTTCCTTTTTCTTTTTGATCAAACTGGCTAGTGGTTTATCAATTTTGTTAATTCTTTCAAAGAACCAGCTTCTGGTTTCATTGATCAGAACAAGTCTCTCTTAAACTATATCACATATTACATGAATTTTTTATTTAGTATACACAATATACCAAGCCCTGGGTCAAGAAGTGTGTTAAGCACTGTCACTCCATACCCAATATGAAATAAAAACGATTACCACTGTTCTGAAAAATCCTAAAATGGCAATTAGAATCTTCAACATAATTCTCCAAATAGGTAAACAATGCACAGATCATACCAAAGTCCTAAAACTTCTACTTTAATGCTAGTTGTGTTCATTAATTTAATTGCAATGATACTAACAGAGGAAAAGTGGGGCACCTGGGTGGCTCAGTCAGTTAAACGTCAGATTCTTGGTTTTGGCTCAGGTCATGATATCACATTCTGTGAATTCAAGCCCTGTGTCTGGCTCCAAGCTAATGGCACAGAGCCTGCTTAGGATTCTCTCTCTTTCTCTTTCTCTTTCTCTTTCTCTCTTTCTCTCTGCCGTCCCTACCCTGCTCATGCTCTCCCTCTCTGTCAAAATAAATGAATACACTTAAATAAAAGAAAAAAAAGAAAAGAGAAAAGAGAGAAGAGGAAAGGAAAGGAAAGGAAAGGAAAGGAAAGGAAAGAAAAGAAAAGAAAAGAAAAGAAAAGAAAAGAAAAGAAAAGAAAAGAAAAGAAAAGGCACTTGGGTGGTTCAGTCAGTTGAGTGTCCGACTTCAGCTCAGGTCATGATCTCAGTTTGTGAGTTCAAGCCCCATGTTGGGGCCTGGGCTAACAGCTCAGAGCCTGGAGCCTACTTGGGATTCTGTGTCTCCCTCTCTTTCTGCTCACGCTCTCTCAAAAATAAATAAACATTAAAAAATAATTTTTTTAAAAAGTGATCAAATTATGAGAAGGAAATGTATGTTAATCAAAACTGGATAGAAGGATACATATGAAAAATCAGGAAATCCTGGCACAAATATACCAAATGTCAATGGGATAATAATTTTTTTTTTAACGTTTATTTATTTTTGAGACAGAGAGAGACAGAGCATGAATGGGGGAGGGTCAGAGAGAGAGAGAGAGACACAGAATCTGAAACAGGCTCCAGGCTCTGAGCTGTCAGCACAGAGCCCGACGCGGGGCTCGAACTCACGGACCGCGAGATCGTGACCTGAGCCGAAGTGGGTCGCTTACCCAACTGAGCCACCCAGGCGCCCCTGGGATAATAATTTTTAAGAAGGTCCTCAGCATCTCAGCAAGGTAAAAGTACCATGTTCTATCAACAAGATACACGTGGCCTCCTCAAAAGTTATTTAAGCTCTTTTTCCTTGTCAGGAACTTGAAAAAAGGTTGAAGTGAATGTTATCTCCAATGCTTTCCTGTGTAACATTCTAGAGTCAAAAGAAAATTGATACAATCTTATATAAAGATTTTCTTATGCAATAATTAGTTTCAATAAAATAAAAAAATCCCCAAAATGTTGCACCTAGAAAACTAAGGTCTTATTCCCTGAAATTTATATGCTAGGCTACAGAAACAATCAGAAGTTTGGGGGACAAATCAAGACAATGTGGGTACATACATTACCAAGACTAAATTTACATAGTTACACAATAACCTCAGACTCTCAGAAGATGTCAAAGAAGCATTTATGATTGCAAGAGATGTTTTCTTAATCTGATAATATTGAAGAAAACTAAAATATTATAAACTAGTAGGCATATCGACACCACTCTCGGTCTTATCCGCCACAGGGAAGTGGGTTTTCTGTCTAATCAAGTCAGAAGACCTCAGGCCTCATACTCCGAATTGTCCTGGAACTCAAGTTATCTCTCTCTTCCTCCCAGTTTCTGCTTTCAACTTTCAAACATGCTGCTCTGCCATATTTAAAAATCTCACTGAATTTTACTTATCCCTCTGAAAAGCCCTGGTCTCACAGCATCCTGCCACCTCTCATAGCTAAGCAACTGGAAAGATGTTTACCTTTTCATTCTTCCCTTCCTCACCTTCCACTTTCTCACTACAATCTGGCTTTTGCCCTACCATTTTTCTGAAACCACACTTACCAAGGTCGCTCACCAAAAGCCTGTTTATTGATCTCTCTGCAATATATGACCAAGTATTATACTCTATCCTTTTACTTATTGTGATTTTTCTGATTAGAAAATACATGTTAATTACGAATTGAAATATCATAGAAAAAAATGGAAAGTTTAAATACTCTGTAATCCTACTCTCAAAGATAGCCTCTGTTAGCAATATGGTCTATCTCCATCAAGATCTCTTTTCTAGGGGCACCTGGGTGGCTTAGTCAGTTGCGCATCCAACTCTCAATTTCAGCTCAGGTCATGATCCCAGGGTAATGGGATTGAGTTCCATGTTGAACATGGAGCCTACTTAAGATTCTCTGTCTCTCCACTGCCTCTCTCCCTCTCCCCTGCTCATGCTTGCTTTAAAAAAATAAAAATAAAAATAAAAAAATTCTTTTCTATACATATACTAACATAGGAGTATATATGTATATTTTTAACTTAACAAAAGTTAGAACATACTATATATATTTCTTTGAGAATTTTTTTAATGTACCTTGATCTCCTGTCCTTGTTAGCATTATTAGTAACTTGATTAACAACCTCCTAAAGAGCTCCTCATCATAATACCCAAAGCATATGAATGTCACTTTAAAAAAATTTTTTTTTTGTTTATTTATTTTTGAGACAGAGAGAAACAGAGCACGAGTAGGGGAGGGGCAGAGAGAGAGGGAGACACAGAATCTTAAGCAGGCTCCAGGCTCTGAGCTGTCAGCACAGAGCCCCATGCAGGGTTTGAACCCACCAACCTGAGATAATGACCTGAGCCAAAATGGGATGCTTAACCAACTGAGCCACCCAGGCACCCCTATGAATATTACTTTATTATTTTTTAAACATTTGTTTATTATTGAGAGACAGACCGTGAGTAGGAGAGGGGCAGAGAGAGAGTTAGACACAGAATCTGAAGCAGGCTCCAGGCTCTGAGCTGTCAGCACTTTTGTTACAGTGGGGCTGGAACTCATGAACCACGAGCCAGATCATGACCCGAGCCGAAGTCGGACGCTTAACTAACTGAGCCACCCAGGCACCCCTTTTAATATTTTTTAAAATGTTTATTTATTTTTGACAGAGAGAGCATGAACAGGGGAGAGGAAGAGAGAGAGGGAGACACATGTCTGAAGCAGGCTCCAGGCTCTGAGCCGTCAGCACAGAGCCCAACCCGGGGCTCAAACCCACAGACCACAAGATCATGACCTGAGCCAAAGTCGGAAGCTCAACCAACTGAGCCACCCAGGCGCCCCTGAATGTTACTCTAAACGACAAAAGAAGCTCGGCAAATTAAGTTAAGGATTTTGTGATGAGGAGGTTATCCAGATTAGCTGGGTTGAGCCCATCTGAAGATGTTAAACAGCTGGCTTAGAAGATGGAAGAAGGTGCAAAAATAATATAAAAACAGAGAGAGGCCAAAACATAAGAGACTCTTAAATATGGGGAACAAAGAGAGGGTTACTGGAGGGGTTGTGTGAGGGGGGATGGGCTAAATGGGTAAGGGGCATTAAGGAATCTACCCCTGAAATCATTGTTGCACTATAAGCTAACTAACTTGGATGTGAGAGAAAGAAAGAAAGAAAGAAAGAAAGAGAGAAAAGATCCACAGAATGCAATGCAAATATAAGTAATGCAACTCTAACAGCTGGAAAAGGCAAGAAAACAGATTCTACCCTTGGGAACAGCCCTGCCAATATCTTGACTTTAGCCCTGTGAATCAGACCTCTGGCCCCCATAACTGTAAGAGACTTAATTTTTTTTTTTAAGCTAAGTCTGTTAATTTATTACAGTAGCAATAGGAAATACAGTATATACACACACCATATTACCTTAACTGTATATCATGCTATCATAAGAATGTACCACATTTTAGTTAGCAATCCTTTACTGATAGCTACTTGGGTTGTTTTCTTTTTTTTTTTTCCTTAAGTTTATTTATTTTTGTGAGCAAGAGACAGAGAAAGAATCCCAAGCAGGGTCCACACTGTCAGCACGGAGCCCAAGGAGGGGCGTGAACTCACAAATGGCAAGATCATGACCTAAGCCCAGACCAAGAGTTGTATGCTTAACCAACTGAGCCACCCAAGTACCCCTCCTTGGGTTGTTTTCAATTTTTTATTTTATACCAGGTGCCAAAAATACCTCTAAACATTTGTGTAGTTCTCTAGGAGTTATTCCATAAAGTACAACTACTGGATCAAGAAATATGAAATTTCAGGGCACCTGGCTGGCTCATTCAGCAGAGCATGCAGCTCTTGATCTCAAGGTTATGAGTCTGAGCCCCACAGTGGGTGTAAAGATTACTTAAAATAAAAAATAAATAAACAACAAAAGAAATGTGGTATTTCAACCTATATAATATATAAAAAATACATTATATACATTTTAAATATATAAATAAATATATATATATTTAACAGACAGATATAGAAACATGTAAATAACCTCCAAAAAGGCTGTACTTTTCTCTCCAAAATCTATTCTTCAGCTCCCTCTAATTACTGCCACACCAATATCCAAAAGCCTAGGACAGATACATCGGGGTCATTTGGCCCCTCCCTTATCTTCACCCCACATACCACAGCTCTAGAATCCTTAAGATCCCCCCCACCCCACCACTGCCCTGTCCAACTCCTTGGAATAGGAGTACATCAATTTTCAACTCTATTACTTTACTGTGTGTTTTCCCTATCTTAAGTCTTGTGCTCCACTGTACCAGAATAAACTTTCTGAAACTCAGCTCTGATTTAACTAGACTCTTCACAGATTGCTGGCTGAAATGTGGAATGGTATAACCACTTGGGAAAAATTGTTTGTAACTGTCTTCTTAAGTTAAATATGCATCTATCCGCTGACCCAGTAATTCCACCTCTAGTTATTTATCCAATAGAAATGAAAATGTATGTCTCTAAAGAGACCAGTAGTCAAGTGTTCATAACAGCTTTATTCATAATAACCAAATGGGGAAATGGATAAACTGTATTATAGCTATACAATGGATTACTGCCCACCAATTAAAAAGAACTATTGATGTGAGCAACAACATGGCTTAATTTCAAAAACATTATGTTGAACAAAAGAAGCCAGACAGAGAAGAATACACTGAATTATTCAATTTTTATGAGAAGTTCAAGAACAAGAAAACCTAATCTGTGGTAAAAGATAACAACAGGGTCTGACTAAAAGAACCATGAAGGATTATTGGGGGGAGAGGTAAAGAGATTCACAAAGGCATATACATTTATCAAAACTCAAATGTATAGTTAAGTTTTATGTGTTTCACTGTAAATAAATTTACCTCACAAACTTTTAAAGCAATATTAAAATTTAAAACTTACTTCACTCAGCATTTTCCCTTACTAGTTATAAAAAGCCTCAAGATTTAAGACAAGTTAATCATTTAATTACTTTTTAAATTTTTTTTTTTTTTACATTTATTTTTGAGAGACAGAGAGAGGCAGAGCTCAAGTGGGGGAGGGGCAGAGAGATCGGGAGACACAGAATCAGAAGCAAGCTCCAGGCTCTGAGCTGTCAGCACAGGGCCTGACGTGGGGCTTGAACTCACAAACTGTGATATCATGACCTGAGCTGAAGTTGGACGCTCAACCGACTGAGCCACGCAGGCGCCCCTTAATTACCTTTATCATCTCACTCAGAAACAAGAATGTATCAATTGTGCCTTCCCCTGGAGTTTATAAATTTTGTGAGAGCAAGGATTTTGTCCATGTAGAATAGATCACCATTATCTTCCCAATACCTATCATTATGTTTGACACAGAGGAGATGCTAAGTATGTTATCTTTGGTGGTTCTTAATGATTTATTGACAACTGTTTAACTTCTTTAAATTTCTAGATCACTTACTGATTCATTTTTCTGATCTTGTATGTTTACATATAAATGTACCATCATGCTTGATAACAATTACAAACCTTGCTCATCTGGGGCACCTGGGAGGCTCAGTCAGTTGAGCCTCAGACTTCAGCTCAAGTCATGATCTTGCAGTCCTTGAGTTCAAGCCCTAGGTCAGGCTCTGTGCTGACAGCTCAGAGCCTGCCTGCTTCAGATTTTGTGTCTCCCTCTCTCTCTGCCCCTCCCCCTGCCTCAAAAATAAATAAAAAACATTTAAATAAATAAATAAGTAAAATAAACCTTGCTCATCTGACACTAGAAAAGAAGCTTCTCCACATTTTCAAAAAGGCAGTCAGGTTGAGTCTTTAACTTTGTGCTCATCTCTTACATGCATTTCAAATAAATATTCAAAGGCAGACTTTTCATGGGCTTATTCCCTAAAATTCATTCTTTTTTTAAATTTTTTGTTTTATTTATTTTTGAGAGAGACAGAGAGAGAGAGAGAAATGAGGGAGGGGCAGACAGAGAGAGAGGGAGACACAGAATCTGAAGCAGGCTCCAGGTTATCAGCACAGAGCGCAATGCAGGGCTCAAACCCACGAACCATGATATCATAACTTGAGCCGAAGTCAGCACCTTAACTGACTGAGCGACCCAGGCGCCCCCAAAAAATTCATTTTCAATTTACTTCAAGCTCTATCTTCTCACCATCAAGTCTTCTCAACTATCCTAATTTCTGGTATACCTGAAGATATTAAATTTTCCTTCTCTCATGTATCTCACTTAGATATATTATACAATTGTTCATTAGAGCTACACTTTTATCCAGTATCTGTTAGCACTGATCTAACAAATTTACTAGCATAATTTATGAAAATACTAGATCCATTTTTGACATAGCAAAAAATCTATACCAGGCCAAAAAAGAAGACAACTATTAATCATTTGAGCACCAACCCAAAGATAAGACAAAATCCCCCTCTTCACTTTTATATCAATGCTTGCACTTTCCTACGAAAAACAAGAGCAATGATCAATAACACAGCCAGTTCTGTTCCTCTCTCTCATCAAGGTCCCTTCCAACAACACAGGAACCAGCAGTTCCTCATGGAGAGAGCCCTAATCATCAACTCACAGGACACTGAAAAGAACAACCAACAATGAAGACCCAGATAGCCAGTCTGACCAGCTTTATGGAACACTTTTCAGAGTATAATTGTGAGGGGTGGATTAGTACAAAGAACAATTAACAAGCACTAAACCCACATTATCTTTGGCCACTTAAAGGATAAACTTCAAACAGCATAGGCAGGGAAAGCTCTCTATAAGTACAGATATCATTAAAAAAAAAAAAAAAAAAAAAGGTGGAAATGGCAACAAACACACCAGGCCATTTGAAATAATGAGCAACAGTCAACGGGTTCTATCCACAAAACACTAATTAACCTACATGTTTCCAAAAGGGCATTTTAGCACAGAAAAAGATGGACATAATTTAAAGGTAAATACTTTAAATTGTATATACTTGGCCTAAGAGAAAACAAATGATTTCATTGTGAACTTTTTGTTAAAAACTCTTTTTTTAATGTTTATTTATTCTTGAGACAGAGACAGAGCATGAACAGGGGAGGGGCAGAGAGAGGGAGACACAGAATCTGAAACAGGCTCCAGGCTCTGAGCTGTCAGCACAGAGCCCGACGTGGGGCTTGAACCGTAAGACCATGACCTGAGCCGAAGTCGGACGCCCGAATGAGCCACCCAGGCACCCCAAAAAGTCTGTCTTAAAGAACATTTGGAAACCTACTGACTTAGTGTTTTAAAAAAAATAAATAGGGACGCCTGGGTGGCTCAGTCGGTTGGGCGTCTGACTTCAGCTCAGGTCATGATCTCACAGTCTGTGAGTACGAGCCCTGCCTCGGGCTCTGCTCAGAGCCTGGAGCCTGCTTCAGATTCTGTGTCTCCCCCCTCTCTGCCCCTCACCTATTTACACTGTTCCTCTCTCTCTCAAAAATTAAAAAAACATTTAAAAAATTTTAATAAAGAGTGCAAAGAATCACAAAACTATTACAGAAGCTTAACATAAAACTTTCAGTGGGTGGTTTTAGCTAATTATCAGTTTATGTTAACTATAAACTAAGATCTCTACAACCTTAGTAATAGTTTCCAATTTTTTATGGTATGGAATCCTTCTTCAAAATTAAAAATTCTTCTCCCATGACCACAGTTGGATTGAAATATTATGGATTGATTGAAATGACAAAACCACCATGACTTTTTAATATATGCAAGATTATTCATTCACTATTAAATGTTTAAGGTCTATATGGATTTTCAGACCCCTTGCAGAGATACATAGCTCAATCTGTTTTCTCTAGTCACTAATCCCCTCTTTCCCATGAGTTTCCCACTTTTATAAAGCATCAGAGAGATCACCATTTGGCTTACCTTTAGAACCATTCCCAATCCTGAGAATGTATGATTCTGGGACAAGTACTTCTCAAAAGAATTTGGGGATTTCTAGAGAAAGGTCCCAATATATTTGGGACCCAATATTTTGTCCCTCCCAACACTCTAGGTAACAGTAAAGAAATTTAAAAGCTATAATCCTTCAAGGAGCAGACAACAGTGAAGGGCAGATGGCAACACATTTTTATAATGAAAGCAGATGATTAAGGTTAAGTTGGCAGATAGAACACACACATCTAATTTTCCTCCCTCATAAAACTCTACTAAAACAAGGAAAAAGATGTTGTTGTGTTCTATTTTTAGCTCATAAACCATAAGGACAGGGAGAATGGAAAAAGAGACAACAGCAATAAAATTTTGGAGGCTGGAAAGAAGATGAATGAGTGGTAATTGACTTTGTCAAAGACAGCCAAATTACAAGCCAGCAGTGCTGGCAATTTAGAACAAACCCAATTTATACTACACAATCCTCAAAAGGCTTAGGAACTGCCAGAACAAAGAGGAACAAGGGAGACCCAAATAAGAAAGGATCAGGTGAAAGCTGTGAACAGTTAGAAACCTAGACCCCATTCCTTCTCCAAGCTGCTGAGTGGCCCATACTCAATGCAGCAGCTGACTGGAGATTTATTCTCTCAAGAGAGCAAACCATAAAAGGTAGAGGACATAAGTATCCCAACAAAAAGAAGCAAATCATGTGACCTTATATACTGAATGTTCTATGACTCATTCTCCAGCCGTGTTTCTTAAATTCCCAGATCACTAGCTACCAAACCTCTACCCTCCAAGCACAAAACTGGAAGATACTCTCTGGGCAATGTGGCCAGACCAAAAGGAAAGACAGAAACCCTGGAGTAGCTAGCTTCAAACAGTCCAAGTGAACCAATGGTTTCAATCTTGACCACATAGGGGAATCACCTGGACAACTTCAGGAAATACCGATGTTAATCTATAGGGATAGAAATCAGAATAGCAGTTGCCTCTGGGCAGGGAGTGGGGAAGAGAGAACAAAGATATACTAAGGAATTTTACAGGGTTTTCACAATGCTCTGTATCCTATTAGTTACATGGGTGTATACATGGCAAAATCAAACTATTTACTTAAAATGTGTGTGTTTTACTGTAGGCAATCATATCTGCTTAAAAAATATTGCAACCTGGGTCCTACCCTCAAAGATTCTGTTGTATTTTAGTCTAGCAGTGTGTCTATTTTTTTTAAGCTCTCCATGTGATTCTACAGTGCAACCAAAATTGAGAACCACTATTCCATGCAGGAGATTATAGAGTAAAACTGGAAGTCAGTAAGCCCCACCTACAAGCTCAGGGCTTCCAATCAGCTTTTAGTCCCCACTCTCAATCATGAAAAAACCAAGGATTATCAAAACTCTGAGGAGGGCCTCAATTACAGAAAAAAAAGCAACTTAGAGGAAACAAACTACACAAGGAAAAGAAAGCCTAAAGAGACTATCTTTAACATTCTCAGATACCGCAACACATAACAAGAAAGAGATGGAGGAATACATAATTGGGTAGAGGACAGGAAGCCAAACCTACAGGTCTGCATAAGGGAATATGGTCAAGAAGCTGATCTACAGGGCACCTGGGTGGCTTAGTCGGTTAAGCATCTGACTCTGGATTTCAGTTCAGGTCATGATGTCAGCACGGAGCCTGCTTGGGATTCTCTCTCCCTCTCATGTGTGTGCCAGCTCACTCTTCCTCAAAATCAATAAATAAACTTAAAAAAAAGAAGAAGAAGAAAGAAAAAGGGGGGGGGCTTATTTGCCTCACTCACAGAACCCCAGGAAGGCTCAGGACTTGGAAGTCTCCAGACAGTATATAGTCAGGATGGGAAAGGTATGGGGCTGAAGAGCAGGTTAGTAACTTAAACTCTGCAATATAGGCCTTTTAGTTTCTCTTCATTTACGTCCTCTCATAAATTTATTCCCTAAAAACAGTGACTTAGAGAGACTCCAGACTCAAAAAAGTAGAATGAAGCTAAGGCTGAAAGCCAAGGAATTAGGCAGAAAAGCATGTATTGTGAATAGCAGCCCCTATCTACCCACAGCCCAATTCCTTTGCTCAGCACTCAGAACAGTGCCAGCCAGGCATATTACCTCCCCCACTCTCACCCCTACCCAGTTGAATTTATATGTCCTTTTTGCATGCTGCCAAACCAATTTTCATAACAGCACTTACAGTGGAGGATAAAGGTCTCTTCTTGAATTTCTACTTACCCTCCTAGATTCTAAACCCTTAAGGGCAGGGGAAGCATCTTAATCAGCTTTGTATTCCCAAAGTCCTAACACAGTGATTGTCAATATACTCAACACTCTAGAACTCTTTAATTGGTCCCAGACACTACACCAAAGGGGAAAAAAAAAAAAAAAAAAAGAAAGAAATGAAAAAAGAAATAACAAACCAGCTTGGAAAACTAGACCATACAAGGTGTAGTTTAGATTAGGTCGCAATGAAGATTAAAGACTTAGATCAGCTGTACTTTTTTTTTTTAAGTTTATTTATTTATGAGAGAGAGAGACAGCACAAGCAGGGGAGGGGCAGAGGGGCGGAGGGGCAGAGGGGCAGAGGGGCAGAGGGGCAGAGGGGCAGAGGGGCAGAGGGGCAGAGGGGCAGAGGGGGAGAGGGGGGGGGGGGGGGGGGGGGGGAGAGGGAGAGAGGCATAGAATCTGAAGCAGGCTCCAGGCTCTAATCTGGTCAGCGCAGAGCCTGACACAGGGCTCAAACCCACAAAGTGTGAAATCATGACCTGAGCCAAAGTCGGACGCTCAACCAACTGAGCCACCCAGGTGCCCCATATCAGCTGTACTTCTATATACTGGCCACAAGTATTTTAAAATATCACTTACAATAATGTCAAAAATTTCAAATACCTAAGATCAAACAATAAAAGATGTGCAAGACTTTTACACAGAAAACTACAAAACATTACTGAAATTTTAAAAGACCTACATAGAGATATATACTATGTTCATAAATTGGAAAACTCGATATTAAGATGTCAGTACTCTCCAAATTGATAGATTCAATTCCAATTTCCAAAATTTGTTGAAATTGACAAGAAGATTCTGAAATTTATATGGAAATGCAAAGAGCCAAAACTATCCATTATTAAGGAACAAAGCTGGAGGCCTTACACTATCACACATCAAGGCTTATCATACAATTACATTAATACAGTAATATTGGTGCAAGGATAACAAATAGACCAATAAAACAGAATATCCAGAAACAGATCCACCCTTAAACAGTCACCTGATTTGTGAAAAAGTGCCACCAGTGCAGAGGGACAAGTATGGTTATTTTCAATAAACAATGCTGGGTCAAAAAGATACCCACCTGGTAAAAAGTGAATTTTGACCCCCTATAATCCATGGAAAACTTACTATAAATTGTACACTTTAAATGTGAAATTAAAACAAAACAAAAATTTTGTAAGGTAACACAGGAAAACATCTACATATTCTTAGGCTAAGCAAGATTTCTTAAATAGGAGACAGAAAGCAGTAATCATAAAGGAAAATAGTAAATATGTTTCATTAAAATTAAGAATGTCCATCCACCAAAAAAACACCATTCATTAAAAGAGTGAAAAGACAGAATGGAAATAAGATAAATTATGTATAATTTATAGACAGGGTGTGTGTGAACCTCCCAGAAAGGACTCATATCCAAAATATCATAAATTAAAAAAATAAGACTCAAGCATTTTACAAAAGACATATAAATAGCCAATAAAAGATAAAACCACAATCATCAAGAAAATGCAAACTAAAACCACACTAATATATTACTGCACTTCTATCAGAATAGCACAAAGGTTTCAAACTGACAAGCACCAACAAGGATGTGGGGTAACTGGATTAAAATTCTCTAATTAGCACAACCACTTTGCGAAAATGTTCAACAGTATCTAATACTTGAGTTTATCATCCACATACCTCACAAACCAACAATTCCACTCCTAGGTATAAACCCCAACTTAGTAATGTTCTGTTTCTTGATCTGTGGTGGTATACTTAGTAAAAATCCTTTACCTACCCACTTAGGATTGTGCACTTTTTCTGCATAGTATACTTCAATAAGCTTTCTAAGTTTCCTTGACACACAGTTCTCAGAGACCTTAAGGCTAGCATTTTAGGATAGACAAGAAGCTTCAGGTAAATTCAAGACAGTTTACTTAAAAAAAAAAAAAAAAAAAAAAAAGCTATTAACACATTATCAGCCCAGCCCAGAACAAAGGCAAAAACCACCAACAGATAGTTTTACTTGATCTTCAAAGAACACTGGATTTCTTTCTTTCAGCAAAGAAAGGGGTTTATTATTCTACACTGCAACCCAAAGAAAAGATATCTTTGCAAGAAAATACTGCTTTTCAAAATCACCTCTAACAACAACGGATAGGAGGAAAGCAAAGGAACCATCCCAAAAGTTTTGGTTTAACTCTTCGGGAAAAGGATGACAAATGACTTGATCTAAAACGCCCAAAGAAACAGACACAAAGAAATCACGGCAATTCTAAAACAAACACGAACACCACAATTCCATCTACCGGAAATTCTGCGGTTAATTTGAGGCTTGCCCCGCTAGTCATAAGGTGATTCAGTGATGGCTACTAACGCTGTCCAAGGATACCCCAGGGAGTCACCTAGCACACCTGGCTTGCCCATCACTTGCCTGGCGACTCTGCCTTGCGCAGAATCCCGGAGGCCAAATGAAGACGCCAACTTTGCAAGTAAGGGCGCAGGTGGTCTCACTCCATCGGGGCACCCGGAGAGAACGGACTTCTGGCCTCGAGGGAGGGCATGAAACGTCAGTATCCCACACAGGATTTGAGAGAAAGCGCCCCCGAAGCTCCCCATTCCCTCCACCTCCCTGGGACTCCACTGGGAGACCAGCTAGCGAGTTTTCTCCTCAGAGCCCACGGGAGGACGGTCCCGGGCCGCCGCGGCCTCAGGGAACTTAGGCCCTGGCGGGGCCGGGCGCGCCCGCCCCGCTCGCGCCGCAAGTTTGGTGGCGGCCCCCACTCGCCGCGCCTCGGCCCCGCTGTGCGCCCCGCGGAACCCGGGCTCGCGGCCCATCCGGCCTCCCGGCCCGCCCGGCCTGGCGCGGCGCCCCTCACCTTGGAAACGTTGGGTGGACTCCGCCGTAAACATTAACTTCCCATCCAGCCGGCAGCCTCGCCGCCGCGTCTCAGCGCCTCGGCCCCGGCTTCGACTCCGCGGGCCGCCTTCCCCGCCCGTTCTCAAGCGCCGAGCTCACAGACGAGCTCAGAGCCGCCTCCAACCCTCAACCACCCCTCTGGGCACCGCCACTGCCTTAACTACTACCCGACCCCAACCCTGCCCGCCCGCAGGCTACTCCAGGGTCTGGCCGGCCGCGTCAGGAAAGCCCAAGGCGCAGGCGCGGCAGAGCCTTAAAGAGACCGGCAGCCTCTACCGCATAATGGGTTCGAGCAGGTTAGGGGCCGGGCAGCCGGTCGAGAAAAAGAGAAACCGAAGGGATTGGGCCGTGGGGAACGGGGGCGGGGAAATCCCTCTCCCTCCTCCGCCTCTCTTTCAAAGCGCCAGCCCTCAGCCTTACAAATTGCAGACTTCCCCAGTCTCCTGAACCGCCCCTTGCCAGTACGAGCAGCACAGGACACACCCCCTCGGGGGCCCGAGAAGACCCTAAGCTTGGAGCTGCAGGCTTTGCTCTACCGCATCGCCCACGCTCCTCCTAGGCCGCGGGCACGCGACGCAGACGCGCAGGTTTCGAGAGGCCGTCCCGGCTCCCCGAGAGGTGACTTAGGTCACTCTGAAAAACAATAATCAGTGTGCAAATAGCACTTATGATTGCAAATCCCTCTACCATCAGTCATCTCGACAAACTGGGTTTATGCAGAGTCCCGCAGGGGGCAGAACCTGGGCACAAATACATGCAGTCCAGCCAGGCAACCATCCAGTATCAACGAAGAAATTCTTAGAAGTACGTACTTAGTTTGGGACAGAAACTGTCTACTAATTCCGGTCTAACCCCGGGAAAAACGGGCAAGAAAAATAATAAAGATAATACAAATTGCCTTCATTATACATTTAGAAGTTACAAAATGGGAGAAAGTATCAGCACAAAAAAAAATCCAAAATTGTTTGCCTAGAAATTAGATAGTCCCTGGTTATTTTCTGACGCAAATTTACGGTTTCCAGAAAGGGTTTCACTGTAGTAAGCATTTCATAAAAAGAAAAACGCTCCACTTTTTTTTTTAAACAGGCTTAGGAAACACTAAAAAATAGGAAGTAGAGCCATGCTCTCCATCCAGCTAAAAACTTTGAAACCTTGAAATTTTATGAGGCAAATTTTTTCATAACTTTTAGGTCATGCCATTATTTAAAGTTAATTTCAGTTGACAATTTTATTGCAACTGAATCCATTTTGTATAAGAAAGCTAACAGACATCTTGAAAAATCTACCTTTCCCTCCTATATTACATCTATCAGCAAATCCTGTTGATTTCACCTTTGAAATTTTCTTTGGATCTGTTCTCTTCTATCTCTTCCATCACCACCCTAGTCCACCTGTATGGGGGTGGAGGGGTGCCTGACCTAGTCTTCTAAATGTCTTACCCACATGCCCCTTAGTTCCTCTCTCATGTCTTCTCCGCACAAAAGGCTATGTGACCAAGTCACTTCCCAGGTAAACCACTTTAATAGCTTTCCATTCTCTTGGACAAAAACCCTCAGCTAACCAAGCCCAATATGGTCAGATGTCTGGCCCACCTCTCCTCTCCATCTCTTCTCACTGTTTAGACTACCCGTCTCCTCCATCCTGCTGTCTCTTTTCCAGCCACACTGGCCTTTTCCAATCCTTCAAATCTTCCTCTCTTGACAGAGCTTTTGCATATGCTTTGCTCAATGCTTAGAAATCTTTTCCAACCCTCAAACCTCTCACCTCAGTCGGCTCTTGTCTGTACCTCTGAGGAGCACCCTTGGACCTCCTCACCTTGGTCCCTTCCTATCATACTGCACTGAAACTGTAATTGTATGATTATTTTGTTGAATTTTTATTCCCTCCTCAACTGGATTATTACATCCATAAGTCCAGGAGCTTGGTTTTCTTTGGTTCATAGTTGTATTTCCATATTTGTCAATATGTATCTGTTTAATCAATGACTGAAAATCATAGAATGTTAGAATTTGAACTAGATGTGGTTTAAAGATTACCTAAGTCATGTACAAAATGTCACAATTTGACATTTGTAATCAGAATCTAAAAATAACTCCAGTTATTTGTAAAACTGATTTCATATTGTTTTAACTGGGCTGTCACAAGATTCTTTGGGCAAACTTTAAAACAGAGTTCTCAAAGCACCTTGTAAAAACCACTGTATTAATAATGGCTACAGGATGGGCCCACATGGAACTAATAACACTTGCTGCTTCAAGAGAGGAAAATAGGGTGACTGGTAGACAGGAGTAGATAGGAGACTTTTGACCGCCTGCCCTTTTGTACCTTTTCAATTTCTAACCATGTGAATATATTACCTACTAAAAAATAAATAAATGACACAAAAGAGTGCTTACTGTATGATTTTATTTATTTGAAGTTCCAAAAGAGGCAAAACTAATCTGTGGTGGAAAAAAACAGAACTGGTTGCCTCTGGCAGGGAATTTATTGGGAAGGTACAGGAGAGAAATTTCTGGGTGATAAAAATGGTCTAAATCTTGAAATGGTGTGAGTTACACAAGGGTGTTCGTTTTGTCAAAAAAAAAGTGTGTGGTTAACATTTCAATTAATGTGAATTTTACCTAAAAAAGTATATAAAAATAAATGCAGCATACTATTTTAAAAATAAGCTAACACACGGTTGAGCACTCTGTGTATGAGTATTGGCAAGGGCTATACATACATTATCTCTCTTAATCTTCATAGTATGCTCATCAGGCAGGTATTTATAACCCCCTTGCATATGAAAAAACTGAGACTTAGTAAATACCAAGTAACTTGCCCCTATTTATACAAACTGAAAAATGGTGAGACAGAGCTTGGAATCCATTCCGTCTAATGCCAAGTGGTTTATATATATTGTCCATTAGATCAAGAGCTTTGCAATGATTGGAATCATATTCTGTCTTAGGCTTCTCAGTAGCCCAAGTGCTTTTTTGCATACTTGCTGTTCAATGTATTTTCAATGAATGGTAAATAATAAGCTTGGTGATTTTATTGATTGAAATTGTATATATATATATTTTTTTTTTTTTAATGTTTATTCATTTTTGAGAGAGAGACAGAGAGTGAGCAGGGGAGGGGCAGAGAGAGAGAGAGACACACAGAATCTGAAGCAGGCTCCAGGCTCTGAGATGTCAGCACAGAGCCTGATGTGGGGTTCGAATTCACGAACTGTGAGATCATGACCTGAGCCAAAGTCGGGCACCCAACCCACTAAGCCACCCAAGCACCCCGAAATTATATTTTTTAATTGGCTCTACACATATACATATATAGAAAATATATATACATGCCCATATATTCCAAATAATCTAAATAATCAGCACTGCTGTACTAGATGCTGAGATACTTTATCTTAAATGAAGTCATTGGCCTGAGGAAAGGAGTTTATTCCATTAGCCCTGACCCTCCAGCAATCTCCCTGGTTTATGCCTTTCCTTCACTCACTCAATTTTTTTGACAAAAGAGCTTACACTTTAACTTGTCACTGAAATAGCTCAATCTAACCAGAGAAATAGCTAATTCTGATTTCTCACAAGTGCTTGAGCACTTGCGTAAGTGAAATTCCACCGTGTGAATTCCACACCAACACCACCTCTGCTCCAGCTCTCCACCACTCTGCTGTTCACACTCTGGAACTTCAAAATAGAGGAAGCATGGGTGCAGTGGGCAGTGGCACCCACCTTGGAGACAAATTTGAGGTCAATTCAATTAGCAATTCAAAGTTTTCTCTGTTCTAATGTTGCAACCCCTTGGCATTGATTTTTGTCACTGTACAGGATAGCGTCTGAGCTCTATTCCCTCTAAACCTGGCAAGGGTTAAATCTCAGAACACCATGCTCTCAAGTGCCAAAGGTGTTTTATAAGTCAGGCATGTGAGTCATTGCTCACAGAAAGGAAAAGCAAAGGAGGCATTTCCTTGAGAGGCAAAAACTACCCAGTGTATGGAAGAGGAACTCACCAGTGTAGTCAAACCCATTTGTGAACAACACCCCACACTCACCCTGGTCTCCTGGCATTTGCGGCTTCCTTAGAGAGCCAGGGCATCTCAGTTACATTCTCTGACTGCACTGTCCAATACAGCAGCCACCAGCCACATGTGATTGGTTTACATTTAAACTTAAATTAAAATTTGAGTTTCCCACTCCCACTCACACATTTCAAGAGCTCAATAATAGTCACACATAGCTACTGGCTACTATCTTGGACAGCACAGATATAGAACATTCCATCCATCGAAAGTATTCTTGGCAGTGCTCTACTAGAAAAAAGAGAGGGGCATCCGGGTGGCTCAGTCACTTAGGGTCCAGCTTTGGCTCAGGTCATGATCTCATGGTTTGTGAGTTCAACTCCCACATCAGGCACTGCACTGTCAGCTTAGGATTCTCTCTCTCTCCCTCTCTCCCTCTGCCCCTCCCCAACTCAAACTCAGCCTCTCTCTCTCTCTCTCTCAAAATAAAAAAAGTAAAAAAAAAAAAAAAAAAGAGGGGCACCTGGGTGACTCAGTCAGTTAAGCTTCTGACATTGGCTCAGGTCATGATCTCACAGTTCCTGGATTCGAGCCCTGCGTCGGGCTCTTGCTGCATTGGGCTCCAGCTCAGAGCCTGGATTTTGGATTCTGTGTCTCCCTCTCTCTCTCTCTGCCCCTCCCAGGCTTGCGCTCTCTCTCTCTCTCTCTCTCTCTCTCTCTCTCTCTCAAAAATAAATAAAAACATTAAAAATGAATGAATGAATTAAAAAAAATGAATTAATTAATTAATTAATGAAAAAGGAGAAACAATACTCCGGTGCAACTCCTAATGTTCAAAATATTCTGCTTTGAAAAAATGAAAAAGTTCATGATGAAATAGTGAAAGCCTATTTCACTTGGCTCATTGCTTTCCACAACATGAATCCAAATTTAAGTTAAGCACAAAAGTTGTGGCCTCTCCAGGTATTGAGGTTATGAGGATGGCTTTAAACTTACCACTTTACTTCTACCATATTCTATTGTTTGCAAGACACATTATCTTAGAAAAGAACATTGTTAATTGACAGAAGTCTATTGCCCTGTCTTGGCACTTCGTGCACAGGTAGAGAGACTAGATCTGCCACAGTTGTGGTAAACGACCAGCTCTCTGGCTCTAGAGTTTGGGCATCATTTTTATATGTGATATTAGACATTCACACTATCAATCCAACAACAGCTTCTAACCAAAATGAGACATCAATAGAGTGCCAATTTTTATCCCACCCAGCAAAAGCCTGTTCTTTTCTTGACTTTGAGATAACTGTTTTAAAGCAAGATAAAATTTGCTGCCACTAGAACAGTAATTCCACGTAAACTATCCAATTATCTGGGAACTAGTAACCTCTACATTCATGCAAGTGACTAGATTGTGACCTAAAATTTCAAGTGTGCTTGTCAAAATTGTGCTTTAACCTCTTTGAGATCCAATCTTATCATCCGTAAACTGGAAATAAGAATAATCATATCTACCTAAGCATTGAAGTGACGGTTAAATGAAATAGTATATGCAAGGCACATAATAAGCATTCAACAAATGGTAGCTATTGTAATTGCGGTTATCCAAAGCCACAAAGCACCAAGGTGCAAAATTAAAAAGAATAAAGATTTTTTTTAAAAGACTCTGATTAGAAAAATCCTGACTCTACCACCTGTTAATGGGTCTTTAACCTCTGTAAGCTTCTGTGTCTTCATCAGGCAAATAAGAGTTGCCAAAGATTGATGTATTGTGAGATGTGTTGCTTCATGTGAAAATGGTCTAACAGTAAAGCACAAACTTTAGCTAATGTTAATTAACGCTCTGCCCTCTCCTCCACAAAAAAAGGATGAGGAAGCTACATTAAGAAGGCATTACTTTACAGTAAAATTAATTTAGCTTTTATTACAAACTGCACTCCTAAACAACAAGGGAAGCAACAACTGCTGAAGTCATCATTCAAAGACCACACAACTTTCAACATTGTCACCATGTGGAACTATGAATGAATACTGTGGTACCCAGTCATTTTTCTCAGCTATTCTTTTTCTCCACATGAGAAATTTGAAGGCCTTATGGACTCATCAGTTCTCCTCTGAGAATGTACATTCAAAAAAGATAACCAGTAGCTAATTACATCAAGGGCAGAAACTACTGAATTACAAAAAGTCAATTACTAAAATACCTTTCTTACAGGTGCAAAATTAAACCTAACACTCCATAAATTCTTGTTAATCCCTCAAATAGTCAAAATACAATAACATTCTTAAAATAAAACTGAATAAGTGTTGCCAAGCTGTTCTGTGTTTCAAAGACTAAGCAACGTATTTAAACTCTAACTCGATAACAAAATATTTCCTGTTGCAGTGCTTACATTTTTATAAGTTCTAATAGAAAATCAAACACTGTAGACATTTACCTGTTTCCCATTAGCATTTCTGAAGGCAGCAGTCATTTTGGTAACCATGATAAGCAGAGAAGACCAGGAGACTAGGGATTTCAATTGAATTTATAGCTGACTCATAGGGAGTGTTTACAATGACATTGCCACTGGGATCCACCCATTTAACACCCTTTCAGTTCCCTATACATATGTTAGTAGGACCTTTAGAGGAAGCTGGGAATGTGGAGGACTAAAAATGCAGTAACCAAAGCTTTTTGGTCTTATGAAAAACTAATTGATTTTGTTTTTCTTCCACCTTTCCTTCCTCTCTATTTTCCTCCCTTCTCCCACCTCCTTCCTTTCTTCTTTTTTCCTTCCTTTCTTAAATGGTTTGATATGTCTCAGAATGACAACTGAATATGAACTGTTGTGTTTAGGGTGCTGACTCTGAGGCATCGGCTAGATAGAAGCTTCTAAATGTTAGGTGATTTCAGCTCTTAGGATTTGGCACTAGACAAAATTATTAAACTGGTAGGACTTACCTTTGTGGTTATTTTTTACTCTTTAGCTTTTGGAATACTGTAGACTATTGTGTTCTATCAATGGATATTGCATTTGTATTACTTAGGGCTATTAACCGGGAGTTTACTGTGAAATACAGAAACAAGTGATATACTTTGTGAGAGATATCTAAATAAGAAATATTCTATTCTCCACTATTCTCCCATTCTCTTGAAAGAGATCTCCTATAATATGTTGGTTTTAGAAGACTGCCTCTCTAATAATGATAGCTTATATTTTAGAAGTCTTACCATGAGTTGGGCTATGGAAGCACTTTTCATCTATCTTAATCTTCACCATAACCCTATTACGATCCTCATTTACAAGTGAACCCTGAGCAAGAATGCTCATTACAAGTGAACCCTAAGAGTGCTTCATTTATTTACTCATTCATTCAGTCATTCACACACAAACATATTAAGTATATACAATTGTGTCAGGCAGTTTCCTAAGAAGGACAAAAACTAACACTCTCAGCTCCTACATGTCAGCAATAACATTATGCGCTTCTACGTGAGGCAGGCATCGTTAGACCCATTTACAAGATGAGGAAACTAAGGCTGGTCCAAAGCCACAATGATAGTAAAAGGAAAAGCAAAAATGCAAGCATCAGTCTCTCTTCACTACAAAGCCTATATTGTTTGGAGTTACAAAAATGTAGTACCTGTATTCAGGCTCTAGTGTAAGAACATTTAGTCTGGTGTAAAAGACAGACATATGAACAAATAAATGGACAATAACAATATATTCTTTCATACGGTGGAATATATATATTACAGTGGAAACATACAAAATGGGGAGTACTTAACCTGGCTGAGGGAGTTGTACTATTTTTATCTGCCCACACCCCCTCTGTCTTCTATCAGCAAGTGTAGGTGCCTGACTCAAGCTAAACCAATCACTTTACCCCATGACCACACTGACTGGACTGGGAGAGTCATGCCCTGGGATTTTTCAAACCAGAGCTGGTTTGCCTTCTCATTATGAAGCTCTAAAGATATGAACCCAGAGATCCTGGCTATATTCAGGGAAACAAAAATGAGATGGAGAACATCCTGAAGATATTAGAATCCCTGGTTCCAGTAAATCCTGCTTTCCCTGAGCCTTATATATGTTATACTTATTAAAGCTGTTATTGTAGTACACACTTTTCTAGATACATGTAATAGCCATCCTCTAATTTGGCCAAGTGATCTTAACTGCCAGTTCTTCATGAGCCTGTACAGACCGTCACACATTGAATGAAGGCTGGTCTGTGTAACCAATAAAATGCAGCAAAAGAGACAGAGTATAACCTCTGAGGCTAAGTCATCAGGGCACTGGAGTTTTTGCCATGTTTTCCTATATGGCTTGCTTTGGGGGAAGGCAGTCACCATGTGTGAGGGGCTTTATGAAGAAAAAAAAAATCCCATCATCACCCAGGACAAATCTGACAGCCACTCAACCAGCCACCACGGAAGTGGATCCTTCAGCCCCTGGGAACTTTTTAAATGACATCTGTCTGAATCTCATGTGAAACCCCAAGCCAGGACCAGTCAGAAAGCTGTTCCCAAATTCCTGATACATAGAAACTGTAAGAGATAATAAATGTTTACTGTTGTCTTAAGGCAACAGAGCCTGGAAACTGCTTTGGATTCTGTGTCCCCCTCTCTCTTTCTGCCTCTCTCTCTCTCTCTCTCAAATATAAACATTAAAAAATAAAATAAAATAAAAAGAAGTGGAATCTGAAGGAGCGGAATCCAGCAAGGTACCCACATTTGAGCTCTTCGTGTTCTTCGCTTCTGAGAGTTGCCATAACTTTCCATTTGGAGATTGAAGCATTCAGATGGCAGATAACAGGTTTTCAGATGGTGTTCCTTCAGATGGCTTAGAGGCTGCTAAAAATGCAAGTAATACAGAAAAGCTCACCCCCAGGTGATGCAGAACCCTCAAATATTGGAACCTTTACAGGAATGGTTTGACAATGTCTCCCACACTCCTTCAAGTTGCGTTGACACTTTACCTAGAGCAGTGAAAAGAATCAACATGTTGAAGCAGCTGCAGGTGAATGTGCTTACATAGAGGCCAAGTTCTATGAGGAGGTCAATGGCCTGGAGAGAAAATATGCTGACTGTACCAGCCTCTCTTTGACAAGAGAAGAGAATTCATCATTGGTGATGTTGAGCTGACAGATGCAGAATCAGAGTGGTACAAGTGAAAATGAAGAGGACAATAAATTGGCTGAAGACATGAAAAATAAAGTAGTCATAACAAAAAAAAAAAAAAAAAGAAGCAGCAACAGCAGAGGAGCCAAACCCCAAAGGAATTTCAGAGTTTGGATTTACAATCTTTTGAAATGAGATACAGTAAGTGAATTAATCCAGGAGTATGATGAACTGATCTTGAAGCACCTGCAGGATATTAAAGTGAAATTTTCAGACCCTGGGCAGCACATGTCTTTTGTATTAGAGTTCCACTTTGAACCCAATGACTATTTACCAATTCAGTCCTGACAAAAAAATTTAGGATGAAATCAGAGCCAGATAAGGCCTGATCTCTTTTCCTTTGAAGGTCCTGAACTAGTTGACTGTGACGGGTATGTTATTGACTGGCAGAAAGGAAAAAATGTACAGTCAAAGCAATCAAGAAAAAGTAGAAACATAAGGGCCCAGGCACGGTGAGAACAATTGCCAAACAAGTCCCCAACGACTCATTTTTCAACTTTAGCCAGCTGAAAGCATCTGGGAATGGAGAATCACTGGATAAAGACTTGGAATTCATGTTAGCCTCCGACTTTGAAATTGGACACTTCTTTTGTGAGCAGATGGTACCGCAGGCCATGCTCTACTTTGGAGGAGGCCATAGAGGATGACAACAATTTGATGAAGGTGAGGAAGGAGAAGAAGAGGAATTAGAAGGTGAGGAGGAGGAAGAAAATGAGGACGATGTCAAAATTAACCCCAAGGAGCCCAGCCAGCCCTCCTAGTGCAAACAGCAGGAAGAAGTGAGTGTGCCCTGCAGGTGGGGACTCTGCCAGCAGATCGCACTCAGGACTCACTGCAGCCACAGCACAACCGTATTGTCAGTCCTTACATCTAACTTGTTTTCTTTTCTTTTCTTTTTTTTTTTAACTTGTTTTCAAGTGCATGATTTGACGTTAACTTTTCCTTTACCCTCCTTCTTATTTTTGCTTAGCCTGTACAATGCATTCAGAAATGCATTTCTGAAATAGAAGGTTTGATTCCAGCAAGGTGCAGTTCAGTGGACTTTCCCAGGCCCTGCCTTTGGGATGGCCCTGTAGACCCTGGGGGCAGTGGAAAGTCAGTTGATACCAAGGGCAGATGTCTGCGGATGTGGTTCCAAGGCATCTAGAACCAATTACACCACTTCGCAGTTGGACTGGATTCTTCTTTCACGTGAAGAAACCCACACACCTTGTGTTTCCCACCACTTGGTGTCCTTTGCTCTAATTGTCTCAGTAGAGGAGAGTCCTGTTTTCCTTAGAGCGTTCTTTCTTTGGTTTTGTCTTCCTTGGGGTGGAGTAGGGGGTATGTGCACCCAAGCCCCGAGGCACAAGTCTTTGTGGTTCATCCTTGCATTTATTTATTCTTTCCTGCTCATGAGGGCTTGGGACTCATGCTGTCTCTTGTCTGTACAGTTTCTGAAACCATGTGTGTGATTGGTGACTGAGTGACTTGCCAGGTAGGTGTGGTGGTAGCTCCCACAGGAGGGAGGCCTGAATAGAAGGAACCTCTCTTGGACTGGCCAGGCCAGCAGCTGAGGGCAGGAGCTCATTTTCTTCTTTCTTTCTTTCTTTCTTTCTTTCTTTCTTTCTTTCTTTCTTTCTTTCTTTCTCTTTAACATTTTTATTTATTTTTGGAAGACAGAGACAGCGTGAGCGGGGGAAGGGCAGAGAGAGAGAAAGGGAGACACAAAATCCAAAGCAGGCTCCAAGCTCCAAGCTCCAAGCTGTCAGCACAGAGCCCTACACCAGCTCGAACGCACCAACCCTGAGATCATGACCTGAGCGGAAATCCCACCCACTGAGCCACCCAAGTGCCTCCAGGATCTCCTTTTCATGACCTACAGACCACCAGCTGTGGCAGGGGATTGTGGGCATGGCCCCAGGGTTTGCCAGGCTCCTGCGGTGAGCAGCCTGGCCTGGGAAGGGCCGCTTTTCCTTCTAGTGTGTGCATCCAGTCTTGCTTTCTCAGTAGCCCCTGTTCCTTGGCCCCTCTGATCATCTTGTCTTCAAAGTCTTGGGTTCAGAGTGACCTGCTTTTGGCCAGTGGGTGGGTTTCCAAGCGTGTGACCACTTGGCAGCCAGAAACTCTGCGTCCATTCTGTGACCAGGCCTGTAGAGTGCTCAGCCTTACTTATAATACATTTGTAACTGAATATGGTGTTTGCAATTTGTACAGAATAGTTAGAATATTATATTAAAGTTATGAAACACACAAAGAAGTAAAAAAATATCTCTCTAATGATTTCTGAGGAGTAAGAGGAACTGGAATATTTTAAAGCAATTTCTGAGAGTAAATCATTTCACCTGTACATATTTTTAAAAATATATTTAAACAAAGTAACTAGGAACCTTGATTTATTACATAAAGATAGAAACCTATATCCAATAATTTGAGAACACTCATTCATCTCAAGCACACATGAAACATGTATAGAAATTGGTAGGGAACATTTCTAAAACTTGACTACTTTTCAGTCAATAAGGCATGTCTCAACAAATTTCAAACAATTGGTGTTATATGGAATATTTTCTCTGAACAAAATGCACCTAAATTAGAAGTCAACAACAAAATTTTATTATCTTTGTATCTTAAAGATAAAAAGATAGAGAAATTAATTTTCATCCCCAGAGGTTTCAGAATTTGAAAATAAACTTCTAAGTGACTTCTATTTTCCAACAATATCTCTACAGTATGGAAGTGTATGAACAGCTAGCTCTCTGTGCCACATGGTGTACTGAATTACTGAATAAAATGTACTCATTACTTGGGTTGCAGTGAACAAAAGCATAAAAACTATTGGCCTAGAAAAGCTTGTACACATGTGTATCAGGAGACAGGTTTGAGAAAGTTCACAGAGCATTGTTAGCAACAAAAAAAGCTGAAAACAAACCAAATATTCATTGATGGGTGAGTGTATATGGTATATTAACACAATGAGATATTATATAACAGTGAAAATGAATGAATTACAGCTCCATACAGCAATGTGGATGAACATTAAAAACATAAGCCTGAGTTGCAGAAGCAACTTACAGGAAGCATGACAAAGTATGATGCTAATTTTAGGAAATTCTAAAAAGAACTAAATAATACATTGTTTAAGAAAATAGATATAATGTGGATCCTGAGAAACTTACCAGAAACCCATGGGGGAGGGGAAGGAAGAAAAAAAAAAAAAAAGAGGTTAGAGTGGAAGAGAGCCAAAGTATAAGAGACTTAAAAACTGAGAACAAACTGAGGGTTGATGGGGGGTGGGAGGGAGGGGAGGGCGGGTGATGGGTATTGAGGAGGGCACCTTTTGGGATGAGCACTGGGTGTTGTATGGAAACCAATTTGACAATAAACTTCATATATTGAAAAAAAAAAAAAGAAAGAAAATAGATATACCCGACAAAACTACTAAAATGGATATAGAAATGATAAATTCAACTTAGTGTTTTTTTTCTCTGGAGAGAGAGGCAGGCAAATAGGATAGGAAAGGAGAGGTGCAAATATGTATAAAGGTATTGATAATGTCTAGTATCCAAGTGAAGTTCCAGGTTCAAGTCTGTCTGTTTTAATTGTTGAGTTTTGTTACACACAGATGTTCTTCTTTTTTTTTTTTTTTAGCAAATATTACATAATAAAAACTTTTTTTACGTTTATTTATTTATTTTGAGAGAGACAGAGCATGCAAGTGGGGGAGGGGCAGACAGAGAGGGAGAGGGAGGATCCCAAGCAGGCCCGCACTGCCAGCCCAGAGCTCACACATGACTTGAGCTGAGGACCCAGATGCTTAACCAACTGGGCCACCCAGGCACCCCAATAAAGACATTTTTCAAGAAAAGCTGATTTTGTAAACAAGAAGGAATACTATTGAAATTCCGATTTTAGGGAACAAAAATGCTCAGTGAATTTTCATTCTACTTCTAAGAAAATCCCCAGACCCTAAAGTTTTTGAGAGGATAGGATCCTTGAGCCTTCAGACCTTCCCATTGTACCCCCACCAGGAGATGTCCCTGACTCTGAGTCATCCAGCACCTAGGACATATAAATGTGTCCGTCCTCCCCCCCACCCCCCAGACAGCACAAGTAAGTTGGAATAGTTGTTGTTGTCTGAGACTTCATCTCTCCCACTCCTAAAAGATTGCTTCAAATCTGCATGCCTCTCATTATTTTCAAAGTGTTCTGATGCTTTGGGTGTGAAAAGACTGTTTTAAAGTTCACTGGGTAAGTCTCTCTGTTTTCCTCCAGCCACGAATCCTTTTTTTTTTTAACCTGATTACAGAAACATTACATATTAATTGTTTAAAATGTGATTACAGGGGCACCTGGGTGGCTCAGTCGTTTGCCCGTCCGACTTCAGCTCAAGTCATGATCTCATAGTCCGTGAGTTCGAGCCCTGTGTCGGGCTCTGTGCTGACAGCTCAGAGCCTGGAGTCTGTTTCAGATTCTGTGTCTATCCTCTCTCTGCCCCTTCCCTGCTCATGCTCTGTCTCTCAAAAAAAAATGAATAAATATTAAAAAAAAAATTTTTTAAATAAATAAATAAAATGTGATTACAGAAAAACACAGAGATTAAAATCACTTGTAATCTCATCACCAAATATTATTACAATTGATTTTTTAGTCTATTTGCTTTCTGTCTGATTTCTGAGTATATGAATACCTACTGTTTCTTTATTTTTAAAAATGAGATCAGACTGACACTTTTATATTTTGTTTAACCTTTAAGGAATATGTTTTTTTTTTTTTTAATGTTTATTTATTTATGGGGAGAGCAGAGAGAGAGGGAGAGAAAGAGAATCCTAAGCAGGCTGCATGATCAGTGTAGAGCCTGATGTGGAGTTTGAGCCTGCAAACCCTGAGATCGTGACCTGAGCCGAAATCAAGAGGCAGACACTTAACTGACTGAGCTGCCCAGGCACTTCTATACTTACTAATACTTTTAAAGCCATGAAATTGAACTAAGTGAGTGAGTATAGATGAAAAAGAAAAGAGGATCAAAGACTGACTTTTAACTAGGGGAAAATTAAAGGTTGGGCAGAAGAGGAACTAATGAGAGAGACTGAGAAAGAGCAGCCAGTGAAGTGAAAGGGAAACCAGGAGAGTATAGTGTATGGGAAGCCAGAGAAAAAGAATATTACAAGAATACTGAGTCAATTGCTATCGATGGGTCAAGAGAAATGATCATAGGATTTAGCAACAGAACTCATTGGTGACAATGAACTATTTCCATAAACATTGTAGGCAAAAGCCTGACTGAAGTAGGTCCAAGAAGAAATAAAAGGAAAGAAAGTAGAATCAGAGAAACAGACAAATATTTGAAAGTGTTTGGTTATAAAAGAAAGGTGAAAAATGGAGGAGTAGTTGAAGAAAGTGTTTTTTTGTTTGTTATTAAAGCAAGACAACGTGTGTGAATGCTGATGAGGAAGGTTTATCAGAGAGGAAAAATTGAGGATGCAGTAGAGAAGATGGAGAATTACTGGAGCATCATGGCATGGGTAAGAAGTGATGGGGTCTAGTGCCAAGGCAGAGGAGTTAGCCCCAAATGGAATCATGGACAATTCACCACTCTCTTCTTGTTACAGGAGAGAAGGCATGTAGATAGGTGGTTATGCTGGGAATTTGTGGACATTCTTTTCTGGTTGTGCTTATTTCTTGGTGAAATAAGAAGAAATGTCATAATCTGAGAGTGAGAGTGGAAAAACATTGGCAGTTTAAGGAGCCAAGAAAAGGTATGAAATAGTTGTCTAGGAGAGTGCAAAAATAAATTCACTAGAGAAATGTAGTATAATTGCCAGGCATCCTCAATGACCTACTTGAAGTTCACAGTCATGAATTTAAAATAAGAGCTTTTGGCATGGTTATGTGTTTTACCCCAGGCGCACTGAATCACCTGGACATAGATAGAGAGTAGGCAGAGATATGAGATCAAAACCCAGATTTTGGTCAAATGAACAATAATTTTTCTACAATTTTATAGCTGCATTATTTTTCAAATTATTTCTTTCATGGAAAATAAGAAGAAACGTATTTTTAGCCTGGGAGTGCCAATAATGCTACCCTATCTCTGGCCCCTCATCTTGTCTAGGTCCATGCAATGACCTCCCTCAGGGCTACGTGTTCCAGGCCCCTTGGAGGGTGATGTATGCCCTGATGGAATGAAGGAAGGCTTGTTCTGACCTTCCCTAAAGTTGTTTAGATAACTAGTAGAGATAACATAGTTTCTTCCCCTCCCTCCCCTCTGGCTCATAGATGGTGCACGAGGTCTGTTAAATGTTAAACTCTTGACTTCACAACAATGAATTCTGCATATCCCCTCACTCCATAAAATTTGTGGATTAAGTTCTGGACTTTGAGGAGAGTAGCTGCCCAGCGCCTGGATCATTGTCTGCCTGGTCCCTGCCATCACAACACCCTCCTCTCAGTAAGTTAACCTAAATAAACTCTGTGTAAATGGTTTGGAGTGGCTTGCTTAGCTTTTCAGTCAGAGAGTGCCTTCCCAGTTTGGAGGATATTTTACCATCCCTTCTCCAGCTTCTAATATCTACCAACACAAAATTTTACCAATATCTGACCAGTATTTGCCTCCTTAATCTAGTCTTTCAGTTTCATGGTCATCAGCTTCATTGTCTACCCAATTCATCCTCACCCCTCAGTTTGATTCCTGAGTCAGTCCTCCAAACTTTTATCAACAGTTTTCAACCATTGCTACACTTTTCCTTTCTTATCACCTCCTTTTTGGCTTTTTGGTTGGTAAATTCTGGGGTACCCTATGGATCACACTTTTCCCTGCTAAATATTGTCCACAGATCCTTTTTCCCTATCCTGGAGGTGAGTAAGGGAGGGGCAGAGAGAGAGGGAGACACGGATTGGAAGCAGGCTCCAGGCTCCCAGCTGTCAGCACAGAGCCCGATGTGGAGCACGAACCCATGGACCAGGAGATCATGATCTGAGCCGAAGTCAGATGTTTAACCGACTGAGCCATCCAAACGCCCCATTTATCTGAGTTTTAATTAACAGTTGGGTGAACTTTGGGGCCCTAAAACAGCAAATTCCAGCTCTGATCCCAATCACTATGTTGTATCTGTATTCGTTTTAGGGACATAACAGCCAGTACATGGCATAAACCAGGAAAAAGTCCATCCTTGGAATCCTTAGAGGTTGGAGGAGAATTTTGCTCCCATGCATTTTGTGGCCATTTACCTTTTGTCCAGAGCCACTAAGGAATAGGAGTTTTGGAGGGCCAGACTTCCTGCAGTGATTCTTGAACAGCATCGTTGTCTTCAGTCTAACTCTAAAGTACCTCAGCCATGAAAAAAGAGGCAAGTCTGATAGCTCCTCCCAGTGAATCCCAGAAGGCCACTGTGGAGGGGCTTGGTAGAGCAAGCAACTCACAGACGAAGAAGATCCTCAGTAATAGTGAAGTGAAAGTTTGAAAGTTCTCTGGAGAAACCAGGCCCACTTCTTGTGGATGGTTTGGGTTATATACTACTTGAGGGACTCCCACTTCTGTGGAAATTTTAATTGGTTCTAATTAGCTGTATAGAGGATCCTATTTTTCTTAGAACTTCTCTTGCCTTCTCTCCTTCTTCCTCTGTCTCCTTTTTCTAAAAATCTTGTATTGATCTATGTCTTCATGTACGAGTCAGTGTTCTCCAGAGAAACAGAACCAATAGGATACACACACACACACACACACACACACACACACACTCCTTTATTTTAAGGAATTGGCTTATGTGATTTGGGGGACTGGCCAGTCTGAAATCTGGAGGGCAGACTGGTAGGCTGGAAACTCAGGCAGAAGTTGATGTTCCAATATTGAGTCCAAAATTTGTAGCGCAGGCTGGCGGACTAAAAACTCAAACAGGATTTTATGCTGCATACTTGAGGCAGAATTTTTTTCTCCAGGAAGTCTCAGTTTATGCTCATAAGGCCTTCCACTGATTGGATGAGGCCTATTCACATTACCAAGGGTGATCTCCTTTACTTAGAGCCAACCAATTGTACATGTTAACCACATTTACAAAATCCCCTCACAGGAACACCTACATTAGTGTTTGATTAATGTATTGTAATGTATTGTGATTGATAAAACTATATCTATTATTGCCAAGTATAATGCTAGGCACTTCAGATGAACTATATATATAATTTGTTTGTTGAAGTATAATTACCCTACAGCATTATGTTAGTTTTAGGTGTACAACATAATGATTTGATAATTCTGTCATTACTCATTGCTCACCACAGTAAGTGTGGTCACCATCTGTCACCAAGCAATGTTGTTACAATATTGTTGACTGTATTCCCTATGCTGTACTTTTCCTCTCTGTGACTTATTTATTTTATAAGTGGGAGTTTGTACCTCTTTATCCCCTTTATCTATTTTACCCATCTCCCCACCCATCTCCCCTCTGGCACCTGCCAGTTTGTTTTATGTATTTTAAGAGTCTGTTTTTTGTTTGTTTGTTTGTTTGTTTGTTTGCCTCTTTGCTTCTTTGTTCATTTGTTTTGTGAACTATATCATTCAATACTCACAACAACCCCATGAGGTATTATTAATCTTTATTTTACACATGAAAAAAACTGAGGTTTAGAACACTTAGGAACTTGCTAAAGTCACACAATAAATAAGCCATTGAGTCAGGACTCAAACCTGAGCCTAACTCCTGACAAGTCCATGATTTAGGAAATCCTTTTGGTCTTGAATAGATCTCCTGTGTTTGCTCAGTCCCCAAGTCTCTAGTGAAATCATGGAAATTACATCAAAGCTGAGAGCCACAGGTCTGAGTGGGGCCACTATACTTGCTGTGAGCCTCATTTCTAACCTTCTGTTTCCAAGACCACATGAGTTTCCAGAGAAATTAGCTAGATAAATTCCAACAGCATGGTTAAACAATCTTAGAGAGGCAGGTAGGCAAGCCTAACCACTCACTCTGTCTTCCAAGACAACACACACAGACTGAAGTTCCCATTCTCTGTGTTGGCTTGTCTAACATTGCCCAGATTCATAATCTGCTACAATATTAGGACTTTGCAGATGAACTCTCTTAACTATAACATTTTAATCACTAAATCTTTCATTTGTCTTTGGAACACTCTTCTTCTCAACTTTCTAATTGTTTCCTCTTTTTATGATTATCAGAAGTCCATTGCTCTTATATTTTCTTCTTCATCGTAATCTCATTCAAAACCCCTCTTCTTAGGAAAAGAATATTTAAGAATATTATTCACTCCAAAGTTATCTTTCCCAGTAGTATTTGTATTTATATTTGAGCAAAATCTTTACCTAAATAGCTAGATTTCTGATCATGGAATATTAGCCAACAGTTGAGGGGCATTTAATAACTATGGAGCCTTCCAGTTGTGGTCCTTCTGAAAAATCCCTTGTTGTCACTCGTCCACCTTGTTTATGTCCTAGCCCTATTCAAGAGAAACTCCTTTTGTGTTTAGGCCCAAACACTTTCCCATATCTATTTCAAGAGATAAACCTGAAAACTGAGAGGATGATGAAACATCAGTGTAAAATTTAGGCTATGTGTATTTCCATCAATACTACAAATAAGAAAGAACAGTGAGTATTTCTCTAGTCCTCACAGTAGCTCCTGGAGGTAGGTACAATTATTATTGCCATTTTCTAGAAAAAGAATTTAAAGGTCAAAGAGGTAGTAAGTGATAGAGCCATGTTGAAATGGAGAAACTGCTCACTCCAAAACCCAGGACTTAAGTTCAGCTAAACATCCATTCCAAAGAAACAGGATGCAAAAGAATAGAGCATGAAAGCAACATAAATTAGCTCTGGGAAGATTTATCAAAGTCAATTCTTAGGTACACCAATATTCCAGTCTTACATCCCATTTTCTAATACTTAGCTATTTAATTATTTTTTTAAGGCTTTATTTTCTTTAAGTAATCTGTACACCCACCATGGGGCTCAAACTCACAACCCCAAGATCAAGAGTCACACTCCTTACCAACTGAGCCAGCCAAGTACTCCTGGTTACCTACTTTAAAATAAGATGATGGGGCGCCTGGGTGGCTCAGTCGGTTAAGCAGCTGACTTCCGCTCAGGTCATGATCTCGCGGTCCAGTCCATGAGTTCGAGCCCCGCGTTGGGCTCTGTGCTGACAGCTCAGAGCCTGGAGCCTCTTTCAGATTCTGTGTCTCCCTCTCTCTGACCCTCCCCCGTTCATGCTATGTCTCAAAAATAAATAAACGTTAAAAAAAAAATTTAAATAAGATGTATTTCTGCAGACTTTGGGGGGTGGGAGAAGGAGTTTTAAAAAACGGAACCAGTAGATTCTTAAGGTAATACAAAAAACCCTAATTCTTATATGGGTTTTAAATTTGCAAATTATAAAGTTAGGCAGTAGTATCCTTCCTTTTAACTTGAACTGTCAGGCTTGAAGATTTGTGTCAGGCAGTGCTCTACCTTCCCCAAATAATTCGTTTTGACGATTATATCAGAGTCATTTGGGTAATTCCCTTGCTCCTCAGAGAGCTCAATCCTTCCATTTCTGAGATCTGTAAAATCCAATGTCCTAATCAAGATTTGTGTTAACTCCCAGTGGCTTATGACGTTATGGTGATCTCTGTCTTTGGCTCATATTTTGAGGCTTGCTGTTTTTGTTCCTCTTTCATTAATGCCTTCTGCGAACTCAGCCCTTGATGAGTTTTCACAAGAAATTTGCTTCACCAACTTTTTGTGAATTTTAGTAGACTTCACTGAAGATACGTGGGTGGGGTCATATAGAGGGGTCAACTCACAGAAAGCTACTACAATGGCTTTGCTCTCCTCTGCCTCCTTCCCCCTCTCTTATCCACCCTAGTTCCTCTCAAAAGAAAAACAAATTCTTCATCTGGCTTTCTGCATAGCAATTTAGCAAGCTTACTGCTTGAACATGTCCTTAAGGTCTCACCCTTCACACCAGCATCTTTACCAAATATTTCCTCCAGTAAATATTGTGCTCTTCCCAAGAGGAATTCTAGCAGAGAAAGAAAGAGAGAGAGAGAGAGAAGTATATAGTCTATCATAGAAAAAAACTTACTTTGCTATGAGGAAAAGAATTTATTTTATGATTCTTTAACAAATGTGTCAAGTAATGGTAACAGCAAAATGCAAAAATCTGTCATCTAGAAAGTCACATTAATTTTACACTCTTGGTGAACAGAAGAGTTGTTCTACGTTGGTTGGTTTTAAAGCAAAGAGTCATTTTAGAAATTTTATGTCTAAGCCTTTACTTTACCTATGATTTAATGTTTCAATGATTACTTCCATAATTAAACAACCAAAGAAAGTACACACAGTAAAATAAAGGCAAACATTCCAGTTTAGTAGAGAAGTTAAAACTACACCTACTTGTGCTCATAGTGATGTTGATCAGAACCTGTTATTCCAATGTAAACATTGCAACTACACTGGCTGTGTGAGACTTGAAGTTGGGCAAAGTTCAAAGGCTCTCAATTGCACGTCCTCAAAAACCAAAGATAAGGCTGTAACCATTGAGCCAAGACAGGAAGCCAAATGTTGTGGGTCACTGCAAATAACAAACTAGCAATGGCTTCAGGATTTCTACATAGCAGGGGGATGGGACAGACAGCTTCCTAGGTGGGAAAGTAGGGTGAGGGAACAGATCTTAGAGCTGCGTTTACATAGCACTTTAGAGAAACTGAGAAAATACTAATTGTCTATATCAATTACTGTGGTGCTAATGAAGATTGTGTGGACACTAAAGCTCTTCTCCCTCTTTGATGCTACCCTTGCTCTGGCACCCAAGATGGTCTAGTTTGTTGCTTTCAAACTTGAAGGCATCTCAAAATTGCTTCAGTCCCTTAAGGTCCTTAAAATATACAATTCACTACTACTGAGTCTCAGCTATTCTTTTTTTTTTTTTTTTTTAATATATGAAACTTATTGTCAAATTGGTTTCCATACAACACCCAGTGCTCATCCCAAAAGGTGCCCTCCTCAATACCCATCACCCACCCTCCCCTCCCTCCCACCCCCCATCAACCCTCAGTTTGTTCTCAGTTTTTAACAGTCTCTTATGCTTTGGCTCTCTCCCACTCTAACTTCTTCTTTTTTTTTTTTTTCCTTCCCCTCCCCCATGGGTTTCTGTTAAGTTTCTCAGGATCCACATAAGAGTGAAACCATATGGTATCTGTCTTTCTCTGTATGGCTTATTTCACTTAGCATCACACTCTCCAGTTCCATCCACGTTGCTACAAAAGGCCATATTTCATTTTTTCTCATTGCCACGTAGTATTCCATTGTGTATATAAACCACAATTTCTTTATCCATTCATCAGTTGATGGACATTTAGGCTCTTTCCATCATTTGGCTATTGTTGAGAGTGCTGCTATAAACATTGGGGTACAAGTGCCCCTATGCATCAGTACTCCTGTATCCCTTGGATAAATTCCTAGCAGTGCTATTGCTGGGTCATAGGGTAGGTCTATTTTTAATTTTCCGAGGAACCTCCACACTGCTTTCCAGAGCGGCTGCACCAATTTGCATTCCCACCAACAGTGCAAGAGGGTTCCCGTTTCTCCACATCCTCTCCAGCATCTATAGTCTCCTGATGTGTTCATTTTGGCCACTCTGACTGGCGTGAGGTGATATCTGAGTGTGGTTTTGATTTGTATTTCCCTGATAAGGAGCGACGTTGAGCATCTTTTCATGTGCCTGTTGGCCATCCGGATGTCTTCTTTAGAGAAGTGTCTATTCATGTTTTCTGCCCATTTCTTCACTGGGTTACTTGCTTTTCGGGTGTGGAGTTTGGTGAGCTCTTTATAGATTTTGGATACTAGCCCTTTGTCCGATATGTCATTTGCAAATATCTTTTCCCATTCTGTTGGTTGCCTTTTAGTTTTGTTGGTTGTTTCCTTTGCTGTGCAGAAGCTTTTTATCTTCATAAGGTCCCAGTAATTCACTTTTGCTCTTAATTCCCTTGCCTTTGGGGATGTGTCGAGTAAGAGATTGCTACGGCTGAGGTCAGAGAGGTCTTTTCCTGCTTTCTCCTCTAAGGTTTTGATGGTTTCCTGTCTCACATTCAGGTCCTTTATCCATTTTGAGTTTATTTTTGTGAATGGTGTGAGAAAGTGGTCTAGTTTGAACCTTCTGCATGTTGCTGTCCAGTTCTCCCAGCACCATTTGTTAAAGAGACTGTCTTTTTCCCATTGGATGTTCTTTCCTGCTTTGTCAAAGGTGAGTTGGCCATACGTTTGTGGGTCTAGTTCTGGGGTTTCTATTCTATTCCATTGGTCTATGTGCCTGTTTTTGTGCCATCAGCTATTCTTGAAAAGGCATTTCACAATGAGCTGGTCTTTGCCTCAACGAAAGGTTGGCAGCAGGTACTAAAGCATTAAAGAGAGGGGCAAAAATTAGGAGACAGTGGGGCCAGGAAATATAATCAATTCCATGCTAAAGACAGTGTGTCCATCTGTGTGCTATAGAAGATTGAAATACAAAGGACAGTTGTGGCACACATAGAGGTTGTCTCCTGTTTTAGGGCCAAACTCACAAGTGTACATGAACATGACTTGTACAATGTTTATAAAGTCTTGTTCTTACTTCCTGGTCTTAAGGTAACAGCACTGTGAATTGTAGAGTCATTTGCTGACACCTACTGAGTCTATTATGAATCACCTTCTCTTCCTGAGGCGTTCACCCCATCCCCTGAAACACACACACACACACACACACACACACACACACACACACACACACATTCAAACTGACCTGCTCTGCCCCTCTGTTATTGGAAATAAAGCAATTGTGACAAGCTTCTCCCAGGCTTTCACCTATATCCTCTATCTCACAGTTTTGGGGACAGTAGCCAGTAGCTGCACTTTTCTTTAGGTACATTTGGACGTAGAGGAGTTGGTCATTTGTTCATTTCCCTATTTGCCTTTTGCTTCTTGAAATGCAATTTTATGTTCTGGCAGCTTTCTGATCGCACTCCTCCTTCTGGTGCACAGAGACACTGCAAGCAATACCAAATTACCCATAATCAACTATCAACTTATATTTGTCAACAAATATTTCACATAAAATTGAAAGGTTAACAACAACCCAGGGGGGAAAGAGTTAATGTTCTTGTTACGTCACTTGTGAATCAATAGAAGACACTAAGAAGCCAATAAAAAAGTTGACTTGGGGCACCTGGGTGGCTCAGTGGGTTAAGTGTCTGACTTCAGCTTGGGTCATGATCTCACAGTTCATGGGTTCGAGTCCCACATTGGGCTCTGCACTGACAGCTCAGAGCTTGGAGCCTTCTTCGGATTCTGTGCCTCCCTCTCTCTCTGCCCCTCCCCCTCCCCCACTCCTGCTCTGACTCTCTCTGTCTCTCAAAAATAAATAAATGTTAAAAAAAAATTGACAAAGATTGCAAACAAGTAGTTCACAAAGGTTGTTCAGATAGTATTTGCGAAGGCCAGGATTTTAACCCATGTCTATTCAATTGCACGGAAAGAGGAATATTTGAAAAAGATGTCGATTAGGAATTAGAACATTTAAGATATGTGGTCAGAATACATTTACTGACCTTTTATTGGTATTTTAAATTTTATTTAATATAATTGTCTAATAGTGGAGGAGAAAAAAGAGCAAGAATTCAGTCCTGGTTGAAGTCCCATTTGAAGAGGTGTTTACGGAAGCTGGAGAAGAGCCGCAGGAGGCAGCATCAGAGGTAAAGTCCAGAGAGAAATTGAATTTTTTTTCTGAGATACCTCTAAGCATAACTTTTTAACATGAGTGTAAGAAAAGTGTAGCTATTATATAGGACAGTTCCATACACACCAATGTTTCTGTTTTTATAATTATTTTACAGTGTCTCAAAGATTGGTTTAATTACACAGCAGATTATATTTTTAAAAGATAACTACAACAATGTGGCCCATTCTGCATGTGCTTCTAGAATCAAGCCACTCCCCCATTAGGAGGCAAAATCCATGCCTCTTTTCCTTTTGGGTGGGCCTTTGTGACTACCTTGACTCGCGGAGTACTGTAAAAACCACACCTTGTTTTCTTGGAGCACTGTCCTGGAACTTAGCCATTATTCTGTGCAGAATCTGGAGAAGTCACAGAGAGCCCATGGAGAGGAACCAAGCTCCTAGCCAATACCAAGCTCCAACTTACCAGCCATGTGAATGAACCATCTCGAAAGAATCTTTCCAGACCCAGTTGAGCTACTTTAGCTGTTGCCAAATGGAGCAGAAATAAGCCTTCCCAACAATTTTGCCCAAATTGCAGATTCATGAGCAAAACAAATGAGTGCTACTATTTTAAGTCTTTATGTTTTGAGGTAGATTATTATATGCCAATTTATAAATGGAATGATTAGAATAAATGATCAGATTTTATAGTGTCTATATATGAATTCATATGAATTATGGATTATAATATCATATTTATCTCATTTACTCAATTAATTTCATACCAAGCTCTGTTCTTCATGCTCTATCCTCAACATGTCCCTTTTCTGCCTTCATGAAATGCTTGTAGTAGGAAAGGCAGACAGACTATAAGCAAATAAACAAATTTATAACTGCTAGGAGGTAATAATTGCTATGGTGAAAAAGCAGAATGTGGGGAATAAAGAATGATGGAGTGTTCTAATTTAGATGGAATTGTTAGGAAATGCCTTTATGTAAAAAAAAAAAAAAGACAATTGAATAGAAAGCTGAAAGTAATGCAGCACACCAAATGAACGTCTAGGGGACGCACAATCAAGGCAGAGGGAATAATTAGTGCCAAGACTCTAAGATAGGAGTGGCTTAGAGGCTGGCAAATTGGAGTAGAATAAGAAAGGGATGGAAGGACTTGAGATGAAGTCAAAGAAACATGGGGTGTGGGGGCAGAGCATATAGGGCTGCATAGGCTGTAATGAACACTTTGGCCATTGAAAGAGTTTGAGGACAAAAGTGACATATTCCTTTCTCTCCTCTTCTCTTCTCTCTCTCTCTCTCTCTCTCTCTCTCTCTCTCTTTAATCACAATAAGTGTACCCTTTAATACCCATCTCCTATTTCTCCCACCCATCTCCCCTCTGGTAGCCATCAGTTTGTTCTCTACAGTTAAGAGTCAGTTTCTTGGTTTGTCTCTCTTTTTTTTCCATTTACTTGTTTGTTTTCTTTCTTAAATTCCACATGATTGAGATCATATGGTATCTGTCTTTCTCTGACTGATTTATTTCACCTAGCTTTATACTCTCTAACTCTACCCATCTTCTTGCAAATGGCAAGATTCCATTCTTTTTTTATGGCTGAATAATATTCCATTGTGCATTGTGTATATATACCACCTCTTCTTTATCCACTCATCTATAGACAGACACTTGGGTTGCTTCCATAATTTGGCTATTGTAAATAATGCTGCAAGAAACACAGGGCGCATGTATCCCTTCAAATTAGTGTTTTTGCATTTTTTGGGTAAACACCCAGTAGTGGGATTCCTGGATCACAGAGTAGTTCTATTTCTAATTTTTTGAGGAACCTCCATACTGTTTTCCATAGCGGCTGCACCAATTTGCATTACCACCAACAGTGCACAAGCGTTCTTTTTTCTCCACATCCTCACCAACACTTGTTGTTTCTTGTGTTTTTGATTTAGCCATTCTGACAGGTGTGAGGTGATATCTCATTGTAGTTTCGATTTGTATTCCCTTGATGATGAGTGATGTTGAGCATCTTTTCATGTGTCTGTTGGCAACATATTCTGACATGTGTATATATATGTATATGTATACATATATATATATATACATATACATATATATACACATAATTTTTAAGTTTATTTTGAGAGAGAGAGTATGCACACTAGTAAGAGCAGGGGAGGGGCAGAGAGAGGGAGAGAGTGAATTCCAAGCAAGTTCTGTGCTATCAGCATGGAGACTGAAGTGGGGCTCAATCACATGAACTGTGAGATCATGATCTAAGCCCAAATCAAGAGTTGGATGCTTAATCAATTAAGCCACCCAGATGCACCCTGACTTATATTTTTTTTAAAAAGCAGTCTGGAGAATAGATTGTAGGAGTAACAAGTTCAAAGCAGAGAGACCTATTAAGAGGTTAATGCAATATTCTAGGTAATAGATAATGGCAGCTTGGACGAGGACATGAGAAGTAATACATATATTTAAAGTACAGCCATGTACTTTATGGATGTGGAACTTGATTAAGAGTGGCATCAAGTATGACTCTAAAGTTTTTGGTGTTATTTGCTCTATAAGAAGTTCATCTTATGTGCTTGTCTTGTTTCCTCCATTAGAGCTCCTGGAGTAGTTATATGTATTCATAAACTCATCTAATGGCTATGATGTGCCCTTCAAGTGCCCTTCAAGACACTGTGCCTTTAAGCACAGACTCTCCAAGATGCTGACCACACACAGAAATATAGGAATGACTCAGAGCATTATGACCATCACTTTGAAGTTGTCTGTAATAGATATAATTACACCTTTTTTTTTTGTTTGTTTGCAATCTTTCCTTGAAGAAGTTGGCCTGGGAGACAGGAAGAATCCAGAAATTGGCTTTACTGTCATGTGCGATGGGGAGAATCAGCCACAATAATTTATAATGTTTCTCCCAAAGTACTTGGTCAGCTTTCACTGGGTCCACCTTATATATGTCCAAAGTAACTGAAGAGGGAAACAAATATTATTAGTGTCATTTAATAAGTGGAATCTCAAAAGGATTTATGGAATTAGTCATTAAACATATATTATTAGACGTGAAGAACAAGCAAAATAAGACCATCACTTTTGATGATCCCAGGAATGATGTGTAGACACATACTTTTAATTCCCAGGTAGCTTTCTTACCACCTAACACACTCCTAGCTAGCTGCTTCTTTGCCTTTATTTCATACCCCCTCAATCTTGTAGCAATAAGAGATTTTTTTAGGCAAGCAGGACAGATGATAACTGCCCTTAAAGTAGCTCTTCTAAAGTTTAGCAATTCTTAGACATTTCTAACTTTTTCTTAATAACATATAATAAACCTAGTCTTCAAGAAACCATCTAAATATTACCGAGTCATTTAAATATTTTGACTTTCAAGGCACCTGGGTGGCTCAGTGAGTTAAACATCTGACTTTGGCTCAGGTCATGATCTCGCGGTTTGTGAGTTCAAGCCCGGCTTTGAACGCAGGCTCTATGCTGACAGCTCAGAGCCTGGAGCCTACTTTGGATTCTGTGTCTCCCTCTCTCTCTCTGTCCCCCCCTGCTTTCACTCTGTCTCTCTCTCTCAAAAATAATAAACATTTAAAAATGTTAAAGATGAGTATTTTCATTAAAAAAACCAAAATAAATATTTTGACTTTCATATGTTAACTAACCATCTAATAAAGTGATCCTGGACTTCCCAGATTTCTCCTGGGACTGCCTTCTTCAGGCTTCAAGAGTTTCCCTCCTAATTCTAAAACTATGGGTTTCATCTGGTGAACAAGCATATGTCTCTTAGTTAATACTGACCAGAGTTTTGTACCTCTTTTCCTGGAATTTTGTGAAGCTCCAGGTTCAGAAGATGATAAGCACTTTATGGGCTGTAGTTTCACCTTTCTTTCTTTCTTTTTAATTTGTTTAATTTTTTATTTTTTAAAATTTACATCCCAATTAGTTAGCATATAGTGCAACAATGATTTCAGGAGTAGATTCCTTAGTGCCCCTTACCCATTTAGCCCATCCCCCCTCCCACAACCCCTCCAGTAACCCTCAGTTTGTTCTCCATATTTGTGAGTCTCTTCTGTTTTGTCCCCCTCCCTGTTTTTATATTATTTTTGTTTCCCTTCCCTTATGTTCATCTGTTTTGTATCTTAAAGTTCTCATATGAGTGAGTCATATGATATCTGTCTTTCTCTGAGTGACTAATTCCGCTTAGCATAATACCCTCCAGTTCCACACACATAGTTGCAAATGGCAAGATTTCATTCCTTTTGATTGCTGAGTAATACTCCATTGTATATATATATACCACATCTTCTTTATCCATTCATCCATCGATGGACATTTAGGCTCTTTCCATACTTTGGCTATTGTTGATAGTACTGCTATAAACACGGGGTGCATGTGTCCCTTCGAAACAGCACACCTGTATCCCGTAGATAAATGCCTTTTCGTGCAATTGCTGGGTCATAGGGTAGTTCTATTTTTAGTTTTTTGAGGAACCTCCATACTGTTTTCCAGAGTGGCTGCACCAGCTTGCATTTCCATCACCTTTATTTCTAAACAGAATTAATTATAGTTAGTCTAAGCCAAAGAATGTTTACATCTTAGTCATACAAAAAACCATTATGGAATATGTTCCAAAGTCAAATATACAGGCTTATGAATATTTAGAGCCCCTCTTTTAGCACAATTTTTTAAAGTTTACTTATTTATTTTGAGAGAGAGTGAGCATGCAAATGTGGGAAGGGCAGAGAAAGAGGAAGAGAGAGAATCCCAAGGAGGCTCTGTACTGTCAGTGCAAAGACCGACACAGGGCTCAATCCCACAAACTGTGAGATCATAACCTGAGCCGAAATCAAGAGTCGGGCACTTAACTGACTGAGCCACCCAGGTGCCCTTTTTAGCATGGTTTTAAGGCAGGCTCACATCCGAAAATTACTGATGATAGCCATCTGTGTTCTGTTATGATTGGCTGTGGCATCCATTTCTTCATTGGTAAAATGAGGGTAATAATACTATCTAGTAGAGTGGTTTTGAGATTAAACGAGATACTGTAATAAACGCTCAGCATAGACTGTGGCACATTGTAGGTTCTCAATAGATTCTTGCTATTTCTATGGTATAGAAACCCTACAGCCCCCTCTTTTATCCCCACTCACTAATCCCCCAGTCAAGTCTGAGTCACTGAGATGATTCCAGCAAAGCACTCCAACAGGAGGGGCTCAGACATTTCAAATCCTGTGATCTTTGGTGGATATGAAGTTTCCTGAAGTATACCTCCCTTTGATCCAGCAAGAGGGGCCCTCACCTGGGCTCTTGCCCTGGCCCTGGCCTTTATAATACCCTGCAGATCACAAAACGCATAGAAAAGTAAACTTACTAAAAATGTATGGCTATGGCTGTCTCTCTCTCTCTCTCTCTCTCTCTCTCTCTCTCTCTCTCCTAGGATTTAACATTCGGCTCTGACCAGAAACCCTAAGCTTCTGTCTTGGTAATCAACACCTTCCAGGCCCCAGGGAAACACTATTCCACTTTTCTTGTGCTATGTCCTTGAAACAAAAGGCAATTGTATCTGAATGTCATGGAAGTTTTGGGTTTGTGCTGCTGTTGACATTTGAAATAGACACTCTTTGGAGTGCAGGAGGATTTGAGTAATGGAAACTTTTTTAGGAAAGAGGAAGAAAACAAAGAAAACAAATTAACTTGTCAAATCCCTTCTTTGTGGTAATGTGAACCCCACCCCCAAATTCTGGTATAACAAAGTTTCATGTCTGAGTAGAGCCCCAATTCCATTTTCTTGTGTACCTTCATGTTCCAGTTCCTGGTTCCAGAGGTATTCGTCATGTTAAAACAGTAGATCTGATTTAAACAAGACATGAGATGCTAGTGAGTAAAGAGATGCTAGAAGAGTAAAGTGAAAGATTAGAAGGTGTTTAAAATTTTTTTTAAATGTTTTCATTTATTTTTTTGAAGGAGAGAGAGAGACAGAGCATGAGCGGGGGAGGAGCAGAGAGAGAGGGAGACATACAATTTGAAGTAGTCTCCAGGCTCTAAGCTGTCCGCACAGAGCCCGATGCGGGGCTCAAACTCAGGATTTGTGAGATCATGACTTGAGCCACCCAGGCGCCCCAAGAATAGAAGGTGTTTAAATAAAGAGCAAATCAGAGTCTTTGGATGAAAAATGAATTTTGAATTTGTGCTATTTATTTGATATATAGTATTACTTGCTTTTGGTAGTAATATAGGTATTCAAAACTCAAACATATCTAATTCTTTTTTTTTCAATATATGAAGTTTATTTTCAAATTGGTTTCCATACAACACCCAGTGCTCATCCCAAAAGGTGCCCTCCTCGATACCCATCACTCACCCTCCCCTCCCTCCCACCCCCATCAACCCTGTTTGTTCTCAGTTTTTTTTTTTTTAATTTTTTTTTTTTTAACGTTTATTTGAGACAGAGAGAGACAGAGCATGAACGGGGGAGGGTCAGAGAGAGGGAGACACAGAATCTTAAACAGGCTCCAGGCACAGAGCCCGACGCGGGGCTCGAACTCACGGACCGCGAGATCATGACCTGAGCCGAAGTCGGCCGCTCAACCGACTGAGCCACCCAGGCGCCCCTGGTGTTCATCAGTTGATGGACATTTTGGCTCTTTCCATAGTTTAGCTATTGTTGAGAGTGCTGCTATAAACATTGGGGTACAAGTGCCCCTATGCATCAATACTCCTGTATCCCTTGGGTAAATTCCTAGCAGTGCTATTGCTGGGTCATAGGGTAGGTCTATTTTTAATTTTTTGAGGAACCTCCACACTGTTTTCCAGAGTTTTTTTTTTTTTTTTTAAACACATCTAATTCTTAAAAAGATTAAAATTTTGGACAATTTTTTCTTTTTTTTAAAGTTTATTCTTTTGAGAGAGAAAGTGCAAGTTGGGGAAGGGCAGAGAGAGAGGAAGAGAGACAATCCCAAGCAGGTTCCAGACTGCCAGCATGAAGCCTGACACAAGGCTCGAACCCATGAACCATGAGATTATTACCTGAGCTGAAGTTGGACACTTAACCCCCCTGAGCCACCCAGGTACCCCTAGATAATTTTTTTCTAATTTAAATATAACTTCATGAGAAATATTCAATAAATGTGACATTCTAATTAAATATAAAGAAATTAGAACAAGAAAACAAAAAAGTTTCTGTGGCTGTGAAGAAGAAAATACATGTACAAATAAACCTGAAACTAATTTCTATGGAGATTATTTTCTGACCTTGATAGACCAATGTATAGTTTGATTGTAAAAACATTTGAGCAAATTGAGCGACATAATATTTTTGTTGTTCTTTATCATACCATAGTATTGAAATATTAGAAGAATAACAAAATGTGTGTGGATATGGATACTACTGTAAGAGACAGTAAAAATCACAATAAAAGTGAGTTATATGACAATACCAAAATATCTAGGCGCACCTGGGTGGCTCAGCTAGTTAAGCATCCAACTCTTGATATCAGCTCAGGTCATGATCTCACAGTTCAAGGGATGGAGCCTTGCATTGGGCTCTGCACTGACAGCATAGAGCCTGCTTGGGATTCTCTCTCTCTCTCTCTCTCTCTCTCTCTCTTTCTCCCCCTCCCCCACTTGCTTGCATGTGTGCACATGCACACACACTCTTTTCTCTTTTAAAATAAACACTAAACAATTTTTTAAATCTAGTAATAGTTTCTATTGTATTCTATTGAAGATAATAATTTATCTTATATGACATCATTACATTGTTAGAATGTGATATGTAAAGATCATGGTTCATTTCCAAATCTAAATAGTGTATTGTTTTATAAATTTTATTTAAAATTCCAGTTTCTCTTGCTTCACCAAAACAAAATTTCTCCTAGTTGAAATTAACAAAAATTACATAAGCACATCAATGACCCAAGAAAGACTGTCCAAGTTGGCATTACTATCTGTAGAACACAAATGGTGTGGTATCTTAGTGATAACAACATAGAAATTTTGCTGAAATGAAGATATGAAACAGAACTTTTATGCAATAAATTCATTAATTTTGTATGTCTTTATCTTATCAGTCATTCAAACATCAATAGCTTATCAACAGAACACCCAGACATAATTATGGTGGTGATCATAATTATGTTTGGTTGCCTTTGGTATTTTACTGACTTTCAGTTCCATAAAAACCACAGATTTATATTTTAAAAAGAAAGTTTATTCTTTTATTGAGGGAGGATAATTAGTTTTTCCTACATAAAAGTATAGGTTTAGAATGTTTAAAATGTTTCTAATGGATTAATATCAATTAAGGGTATCCAACCATAAGGTAGTTCATACTATTTGCTATCCTTCAGTGTATAAGTTCAAATAAAGCAAAAGTCAATTGCAAAGAAAAAAACATTTTGAAATAAGATGTTTTTGATTATAATTATTAAAGTTGGTAACAGTACAGAACCAGCTGATTAGGGCAGTAAGTAGTTATCTCAAAATCATAATATATGGGTAACATCATAGAAATCTTTTCGTATTTTGGTGTGAAACCATCACTACAATAAATAAAATTGCTGAGTTTCTATTTGTAATATATGTTTGACATATAGCATAAAATTGAGTTCACTCTCATTTCAAATCATAAAAAGTATTTCCCACTCCAGCAAGAATTGTTGTTTTAGTTTTTATTTTGAAATAAATTCACAATCACAAATTGTTTGTAAGAATAGTACAAAGAATTTCCATATGTCTTTTTCCCAGATTCCCCATTGTTAACATTTTAACATATTTGCTTTATTGTTTTTCCTCTTTACAAACATATATGTGTATGTGTATTCACACACATGTGGTTTTTTCCTGAGCCATACACTGAGTGTCAGTTGCAAACATAATGCCCATTACTTCAAAATAGTTCAGAGTATATTTCCTAAAAATCAAGAACACCTATAGATAACCATGGTGTACCTATCAAGTTAACGTTGATCTATTACTACCATCTAATCCATCTAATCCACAGACTCCATTCAAATTTCATTGATTGTTCTGAGAATGTCCTTTGTACAAAAGAAATTAAAGTCTTCCTTTTCATCTTCTTTTTTATCCAGGATGTGTTCCAGGATCACATACTTCATTCAGCTGTTAAATCACTTTGGTCTCTTTCAGTCTGGCCTTATCCATCATGATTTTGTAATTTCTGAGGAATACAGACCACTTACTTTGTAGAATGTCCCTCAGTTTGAGTTTGTTTGCAGTTCATCACATATCAGAATAGTTAAATTATGTAATTAGATTAAATTACATAAATTTGGTAGCAAGTAACTTCTGTGTTCTTCTCAATGCATCATATCAGGAGGCACAAAACGTTGACTGGTCCATTGCTGGTGAATTTTAACTTTTACCACTTGAACAAGATTATGTTAGGTAAGGGTGCTAAACAAGTTCCCCTGGCTCCTGGTATCACCATCTGCACTGGCTGAGCCAGCCAATACTTGCTATAGACCCCCAGCTGCAGCCAAAGGCAATAGGGGCATATATTTTTAATTTTGTTGTTATGAAGACTAATAACGTAAGAAGAAGTACAAGGAGGATAAAACAACGTTTAATTCAACAATGTGTTAGGTTGCTTCATAACTTCTAAATATTCAGCTGCATGATATGTGGGCCTTCATACATACTCTTGCCCTAAAACATGTAAAATTAGGGGTGGGCCTATTTCCAGGTAGATTTCCCTTCTGATCCTTCCACCCTCCAGAGTAAGCAGGGCCTGAAAAAGACATGTGGCACCTTTCAGAGGCTAATAAATTAATGAAACACCAAAATGAAGATCTTTATTTTCTATAAATATAAGTTATATACTTCTTTCCTTGTACTTCCAGAAGCCACTTGGCAAAGATTGAACCACACTTGTCCGTGAAATGTTTTAACATTTCTCCTTGAAAGCTCTGTTGACATTGGCCAGAGTGGACTCGATGTACATTTTTCCTGTTATATAAGAAGTTACAAATGAAACCAGAGGAAATTAGTATCATAATTTTAGTTTAGTCCAGTGGCAGTTTTTTGGAGCCACTTAACCTTGTCATTCTGTTTGACAGACCCTCCCTGCTCTGATATTGAGCAGTTTGCACACTGAGTTTTTCCTGCCAGATTAATTATATGTACATTCACTTCCCAAGAGTAAGTTTAAATTTTGAATGATGGGGGTATAGAGTTAACACTCATTCTGAAGATGGGAATATTTTAAGCAGCTGTGCTGGTAAGTAATTCGCTTTCTTTTCCTGGTAGCATCAGTAAATTCCATTACTGGACAAAATAAGATTTGTTTTCTGCTTTCCTGAGACCTCCTGCATTGATTGAGATTGAGGCCAAATTAAAAATTGAGATTCCTGGGACCAAACCAGCAAGTTTGATTCAGGAAAGGTGGGATATTCAGATATCTGCATTTTAACCAGTACTCAAATGATTCTCGTGCAATAGCCCAACGACCACCTTTGAAATGCTATTAGATAAGGGAGTACTTTCTCTTGAGGCGCTTTTTTGTTTGGTTGGTGCTTGTTGATCGGTTCTCCTCAGTCTGCGTGTGTAGAACACGGAAAGGGAACAGCTTATTCCTTAATTTCAATTAGTTTTGAGAGAATGAAAAAAAAAGTACTTACAGAGAAAAATTAAGCTGACTAGCTCAGAGTGATGGAGGGAAAAAGAATGAAGCTGTCAGGGATCAAGAAAGATGATGGAGGTAAAGGGGTGCAGTAAGTAGTTCTTTTACCATTTAACAAACACCAAGCACTTACTGAATGCCAGCATTGTGCTAGGCAATTCAAGGGTGAACTGGGACTTCAGGGCCCACCCTCAGGGTATTTACAGGGGAGGGTAGGCTGAAGCAGATTTGAAGGTGCTGTGGGAAGGCAGAAGAGAGGCTCCTTCCTCACTCAGGTTTGAAGTACTGGGACAAGGCTTCCTGAAGAGATCCTGTATGACCTGGACCCGGATGAGTAGTCCAGGTCCAGGAGGTAGAGTCCTGGAGGGTGCAAACGAGCTCCACAGCAAATACATTCTATTTAATTTTAAACTTTTTTTCCTATTTACAAAGTCATATATATTCGTTACGAAACAACTTCTTAGCATATGAAACTGACAACTTCTATAATCCTCCCTGCTACTTACCGCCTATCCCAACCGGATTTCCAGCCAGGAGTTTGGGGACTCGGTGGCTTTGAAGGTTTGTTACTGACCGGCGAAGTCCAGCATCGGTCCTCCCGCCAGATGGGGGCAGTACTCCGCACGCCTAGGGCCGGCGCGCTCTCTCTTCCATACGTCGCTCGCGTGATCATCAGTGCTACATACTGCGCCTGCGCACGGACTGAGGCCTTTTCCCCCCGCGGAGCGCTGCTGGGCCTGCTGGTCTGTGGCGAGCCGCGGACGCCGGTCTCTGTTCCGCAGGATGGTGAGTGGATATCTGGAATCGGGGCTACGGATGCACGGGGGTTCCCTGTCCTTGCTCAAACGCCAGCCTAGGATCCGTTTCGCGCGGCGCTGGGGTTGGATGGCGTTCGATAGTGGGCTCTGCTGAGGTAGGGCTGCCGCTCCCAGCGTGGCCTTAATGGCTGCCGCCCGGCGCGCAAGCTTGGGGGAGGGGTTGACGAAGAAAATCAGGAGCCGGGGCGGCGGATTGAGGAGGGGGATGATTTTCGTAGACAGGCTGCGGGGATAGTGCCGGCTTGTCCGAAGGGGCACCAGCAGGTGGGGAAGATTGCATGCAGTCGGTCCCGTGAGTAGCTGGGGATGCCTGAGTGGAGATGGGCTGCGGCTCCTCGGACTCATCCAGCCCTGACTGCTCCGTGGTTTTTTCGGGAGAGTCTTGGGTCGGTGGGTCTTCCAGAGGTGGCTTTTAAACTTAACAGTCAGCCTGGAGGCTGTGACTTTTCTGAGCCCCGAAAGAAAGCTCCTTTAGTTGGTAGGTGCCTCCTGCCTCTGTTTCTAGACTGTTGCTGGCACTAGTTTTTAATGATTTGGGGGATGGGGCGTTGCTTTGGTTCGAGGGGGATAGTGCTCTTTTAATCGGGAGTAATTGCTAAATATGCCCTTGACCAGATGAGTTTTGTGGCAAGTAATTGAGGCTTTTGGAAAACGTGCGTGGACAGTGCAGGAAATACGAGGTTAGGTTCTCAAAATGAGACGTATGGTGTTTGGAACAAACTGACGTTAGGCAAGATTGCTGTCTAGAGCAATGCTTTGGAAAAGTGATTGATGGGAAGTAGAAAAAGTGAGTCTTGACCCTCTGGTTTGAGAAACTGGACTCTACAAAAGTGACAGTTGTGTGGATTCACTCTTGAAGTGTTGTTTTGTTACAGAGTTAGCGCAGATATCAAAAATATCGTAAGCCATTTATCAAAGTTTTAATAATGTTCTTTTATTCTTAAAGGGGTTTGTTAAAGTTGTCAAGAATAAGGCTTACTTCAAGAGATACCAAGTGAAATTTAGAAGAAGACGAGGTATGGTCAGTTACTCATGTTCACAATATTAGAAGATTCTGCAGTGGAACAGACTTTCTTAAATTGCCATTTTTTCCCCCCCAGAGGGTAAAACTGATTACTATGCCCGGAAACGCTTGGTAATTCAGGATAAAAATAAGTACAACACACCTAAATACAGGATGATAGTTCGCGTAACCAACAGAGATATCATTTGTCAGGTAAGTTGTATTCAGAACTCAAGCAACAGATGGTAAACCTCACCCTCTTTAACTGAATGCTGGAGAAGTTGTACTTGGGGGGCAAAACACATGTATGGATTAGAGGCTCTCTAGTGCCTGGCATTTTAAAAACATTGATTAGTGTTTTTCTTTTAGTAGGCCTGAAGTTGGAGCACGGGAGGGATTGGTACATTAAAATACTCAACTGAAAAATTGGCCATGTTTGGCAATCCTGACCAAACTAGTTTAATCCCATTTTCTAATGGTGGGGGAGAGGATTGGAGAAATCTAGGGTATATACTATTCTTGAAGGGGTAGGAGGATAAATTTGAGGCCAAGTATGTTCTTGCATTTTCCAGTTCCAAGAGAGTAATAGAATTTGTTAACGGACTAAATCCTGACTTGTGCTGTATGGCCTTATATGCCACAATACCACTGCTTATTGAAGAGATAGTTGTGGAGGTTAAATTAGGCTTTTAAGATTGTTTTTATTTCTGTTCATTGCTTGAAATAGGCTTTGATAAATCTGTATGAAGGTGTCTTTCCCATAAAAGACATCCAGAAAATGGTAGTTTGCTCCTAGAAGCTAGTTTTCTGGGCTTTTACATTTAGGGAAAATTTTTCACAGTTAATGATTTGCTGAGCTTTTGCAGGCACACCTCTGTTTTCTGGGCAAACTAACAGTTCCTTCATCCCTAAGTTCAGATAACTAAACATTAGGTATTAGAAGCATTGTTGGACCTAGCTATGCTTAGTTCAAAAGATGTTTGAAATAATGATAGATTCCTTTTTTGACTTTTTCATGATGCCTCTTTAATCCATTGACTAATGCAGCTAAGTCTTTTCAGTATTTGGAAAGAACAACAGTTTTATTCCAAAGGCATTTTGATGTTCAATGTATGTGTGGTACTTTTAGTTCAATTTGTGATATTATGACAAACATTTACAGAAAACCTATCTGCTATAGTTGACCAAACCATAAACTCCCATTGGTAAGGTTAACAAAGACAGATTCTAAGTGTTGTAATTTGTGTCCGGCTTTTTCTTTTTTTTTTAAGTCCTTTGAAAAAGAAGGCACCTAGGACAAGTAATCAAACAATTGAAAATACAGATTACTAATCTGGTTTTTTCTCTTACAGATTGCTTATGCCCGTATAGAAGGAGACATGATAGTTTGTGCAGCGTATGCTCATGAACTCCCAAAGTATGGTGTGAAGGTTGGCCTGACAAATTATGCTGCAGCATATTGTACTGGCCTGCTGCTGGCCCGCAGGGTATGTAGAAGATAACTTTGATGTTTTACAACTCATTGTTAAGAGTTGTCTGCCAGGTAGATGTTCACACATGAATAAGATACTCTCAGCTGTGGCTTCTGGGAAGTGCCTGTTGTTGTGCTGTTGCTTACAAGGTCATCATCAGGGAAGACAATTTTATAAATACAAAGTTTGAGACTACACAGTTTTCTACTACTCTGGGGAGATAGGTTTTGTTTTTTTACCGTGTGGGGTGGATCTAGATCACTAGAGTATAAACCAAAGAATGATAGCCACTAGCCACATGTGGATGTTGAGCACATGAAATGTGGCTGGTGCTGTTGAGGAACTGAATTCAAACAATTTTAGTATATGTGCTGCTGAAGCAAGCACTGAATTTAAACAATTTTAAATAGCCATCTGTAGGTTAATTATTGCCTTGTTGGATGTTGCAGACCTTTATTCAGAGGTATAGATTTTCTGACCATCAGTGCACATTTAAAATGCAGGCTGCACTCCTCACTCCTGGAATCTATAATAGGATGTCCAGGTTATACACATGTTAATTTTGAGAAACAATGTTTTAAATTTGGGGAGGGTGAGCAGGCATGGGTATGGGATTCAGTTTTTTTAATCATTTTTGCCTTTGGGTGGCATCATTTCCTATAATACGTGGAAAGTAGATGCAAATGTGATTTTTTTTGCCTTTTGTTTTCTGTTACCGATCTTGTTTTGCATTGGAAATGTTAAGCATGCGTCATTGTTAGGGACCCACTTTTTTTTTTTTGGTTAAGGTTTATTTATTTTTGAGACAGAGACAGAGCATGAACAGGGGAGGGTCAGAGAGAGAGGGAGACACAGAATGTGAAACAGGCTCCAGGCTCTGAGCAGTCAGCACAGAGCGCGACGCGGGGCTCGAACTCACGGACCGCGAGATCGTGACCTGAGCCGAAGTCGGACTCCTAACCGACTGAGCCACCCAGGCGCCCCAAGGACCCACATTTTCATTGGTTATAAATATGCTTGAGTAGGAGTGGGAAGCATCGTCCTTATATATGAGAACAATGTGGTACAAACTCACACTGCTTGTGGTGAAGTTCTAGTTAGATGTACTAGCAGAGGAGTCACCCTTATTGATGTAATGTCTTTGGAGAGTAGAGCTCTCCAGATGTTCTCTTCTGCCCAGGATCCTCCTCCTAAGATTTTAATTAAATTAATCAAAACTACATGTGTGATAACATAAATAGTTGAATTTTATTGTAGCCAAATAAGACTGAAGAAATGTGGAGAATATCTCCCTTGAGTAGATACATACAGCATGGTTACATCTTAATTGATGGCTACATAAATCAAGTATGGACATGTAGCAAAGGTACAGAAGCTACAAGACAAAATTGTTATAAATTCGAAGGTCTGAAGTTTCTTTTTGTAGCATCTTAATATTTAAAAGTAAGTTGGTACAAAGGGATAAGTGAATTGGAAGGAAATTTTTTCTTCTCGTCAGGTCATTAATGTTGTGATTGGATGTTAGAATTGTTTAAATATATTTAGACTGGCTTTTTTGTTAATAGCTTCTCAATAGGTTTGGCATGGATAAGATCTATGAAGGCCAAGTAGAAGTGACTGGAGATGAATACAATGTGGAAAGCATTGATGGTCAACCTGGTGCCTTCACCTGCTATTTGGATGCAGGTCTTGCCAGAACTACTACTGGAAATAAAGTTTTTGGGGCCCTCAAGGGAGCTGTGGATGGAGGCTTGTCTATTCCTCACAGGTAATAGTATTCAAATCTTCATTGTTTAGACTCCAGTATTTCCATTTCTAACTGGTTGGACTCTGGAGATTACTGAATCAATTAAAATAATAGGAAGCTGTCATTGTGTACCTGCTATATGCTTAATACTATGCAAAAGGAACCTGGCAGGGCAGGAAGGAATTGTAACGTATTTCATAAATGAGACTGAGGTTCAGAGGTAAATGATTCGTTCAAGGTTTTAGAGCCAGTAGCAGAAAAGCCAGGGTTGAAACCACTAGCTTTTGTGTTGTGGCTTAGTTTTGGTTAGAAATGAGGAATTCAAGTTCACTCCCCTCCCAGTGCATTTTCTTTTCATTCAGAATGAAAATTGCTTTATTCAGTTATGGGAAACTGTCAACTCCAGGAAAAGATTTTGAGAAAAGGCTTAAGATAAATTCCCAAACTTTCCACTGGAAATAAGATTGTAGATCATTAGAGGCTAAGTAGGTGATTTTAATTTGGTAGTTCCTTTGGTTTAAGTTAATGATTTTTGTTATTGTTGAATAGATGCATCTTTAAGACATGATTTATTATTAGCCTCGTAAGGTTATTTAAGTAGTTGGTGACTTAACCAAAATTTTATCTGGCTATAGGTTTTGGCGTTGGAGAGGTTAGCCTATGAAATGTAACCTAACTGGAACTTTTATAATGGTGGGACATGCAGATCTCTTGCAAAGCACCTATTAGATGTGGTCTTGAACAAATCACTTATCCCCATGTACTCTGAGGCACCACTGAGAAATTCTAGGGTTTGGGGGGGAACAGTTTTGAAACCATTTCCTATACTAATATGGAAAACTAACTTGATAGTGGTAGAAACTTGATTCATTTTGTGACTTTTAAAGGTGTTTGTGGCATGATTTTCTCTTCTATCTGGGAATTCAGAGATCAGCTGCTGAATGATGATATCCCACTAACTGAGCAGTCAGTAGTTGGTCCTTTGGTTGCATATGATGCAATTAATTGTTTCAAGACGGGACTGATGGCAGCTACTGAAGTGAATTCCTGCTAGTGAACTGATTTCAATCATTACATACTAAAATGAAAAACTTTGTTTTAGTACCAAACGATTCCCTGGTTATGATTCAGAAAGCAAGGAATTCAATGCAGAAGTACATCGGAAGCACATCATGGGTCAAAATGTTGCAGATTATATGCGTTACCTAATGGAAGAAGATGAAGATGCTTACAAAAAACAGTTCTCTCAATACATAAAGAACAACGTTACTCCAGACATGGTAAAAATTTTAACTAAAAATTCCTGTATTGGTTAGTTTATAGAGCGCTTTACTACTTGGTTTTGGTGGGTACATTAGTAGTTTTATTTCCAGTTAACATCTACAAGTTGAATATGAGTATGTTAATAGGTATAGATGGACTCAAATGAGCTGTCCTTACCTTAAAATGGGATGACATGAAAATTGGAATAGTGGGTAAGGGTAAGTTAAAAGTCAGACAAGGTAGAGGTGCCTGGGTGGCTCAGTCAGCTAAGTGTCCTTCAGGTCAGGTCATGATCTTGTTCGTGAGTTTGAGCCCTGCGTCGAGCTCAGAGCCTGGAGCCTGCTTTGTATTCTGTGTCTCCCTCTCTGCCCCTCCTCCACTCATGCTCTGTCGCTGTGTCTCAAAAATAAATAAGCGTTAAAAAAAGAATTTATGAGCCCTAAAGTTTTACCTCCAAGGCTCTCTGTTAATCCATTGTAGTAATGGAAGATAATAGGCACAGAACACAAAAATCACACTGATTATTACAAAACTATTATATAGCTTATGGAGTTGTATATAAATTGGAGGTTATATCAAATGTCCTTTTCTGTTAGTGAACAGTTTCCATTTTGACACAGTTTGGTTATGAAAATCTTTTAAGTAGAGTTGTAATTGAAGATCACTGTCATTTGTATGCTTAGTACACAGTCTAGGGCTGAATAAACATAGCTTGAGTTTTGGAGCTAAGAAAAGGTTAGTATTTATGTTGGTAATTCAAGTACATGATAATTTTCAGAAATTTATGCTTTTATGTTACTATTGACATTGTCCTCATTTGCTGTGGTTAATAGGTCTTTTACTTGTGATGATTCTACTTGGCCTGCATAATTTTTCTTCCTAAGCCATTTCTTACTCTGGTAATGTCACACTTGCTCAAAACTTTCCAAATTCCTAAGCTCCTTTCAGATATCTATTTCTTAATGCTTTCTAATATATGTGGTGTACTTCAGCCGGACCACTCTTAGGCTAATGTACTTTTCCCAGCTAGCTCATTAATTTGATCTCTGGAAGCCTGTTTTTCTGCATGGCTGCTGAAATGCTCTGCAGACATTTGACTTGCCCTAGGAGGAAGTGGTTTTTACCTAAACTCATTATGTACGTGGTTGTATTTTCTCTTGGTTTCTCCTGGAACGAATGGACCAAGTTGCTTAGATTTATTAAATGACTGCACTTGAAGTCATCGAATAGATTTGTTAAATACAGTGGGGAGCTGTCATAAAGTGCCTAAAATAAAAGAGAAACTTTGAGGAGGGATTTAGGGAGTTGAGATCTCATGCAGTGAAAGTGTTGGCATTATTTTCTTTTGCTAAGTTTCTTTTTTTTTTTTTTAAGTGTTTATTTATTTTTGAGACAGAGACAGAGCATGAACGGGGGAGGGTCAGAGAGAGAGAGAGAGGGAGACACAGAATCTGAAAGAGGCTCCAGGCTCTGAGCTGTCAGCACAGAGCCCGACGTGGGGCTCGAACTCACGGACCGCAAGATCATGACCTGAGCTGAAGTCGGCTGCTTAACCGACTGAGCCACCCAGGCGCCCCCCCCCCCCCCCCCCCGTCTTTTGCTAAGTTTTATACAAATAAATGCATGTAGTGATATTTTCTCCATATTGAATGAGTAATTTTAGAGACTTGGATTACTGTGACTCATTCTTTAGGGAGCTCTACTTGTTACTATATTGTGATAATAAACATTCAGGCATTTTATAGCTGCTTCATGACTTGGTCTTCCATAGAACCCATCGTCATTTATTTGGAGGTGGTGATTGAAACAGTTCAGAGATACAGCATTGTTGTTTGATGAATTTTAGAACAAAATTCTCATTAAGATCTAATTGGATAGTGTCTCAGGGTTTTCTAGGGAAATTCAAACCTCTGTTTCCACAGAGGCCTAATACTGTTGCCAAATACTAGTGATTCCTAATAGTAATAGATAGAAGAGGTCCCTGGTATGCAGTTCTGGGTATAGCATTGAAAGATCTAATCAGGTACTGAAGGAAAATACAAATCGGGGGAATGTGGGAGAACACAAATGAATTTAGCAATTGCTTGTTGGCCCCATATACTCTTCATCTTAACATCTTAAATACTTGGTTTTGGCATGTATTCTCACTTGAATAAAAGAATTTAGGTCAGGGGCACCTGGGTGGCTCAGTTGGTTAAGTGTCATGTGTGTGCTCTCAAAAAGAATTTAGGTCAGACAGTATTTTATTTTTTAAAATGTATTTATTTTGAGAGCATGGGAAGGGGGGGTGGCAGAAAGCAAGAATTCCAAGCAGGCTCCGCAGTGTCAGCACAGAGCCTGATGCAGGGTTTTAGAGATCATGACCTGAGCTGAGATTAAAGAGTCAGACATCTAACTGACTGAGCCACCCAGGTGCCCTCTGTTATTTTTTTTTTTTTTTTTTTAAGTTTATTTTGAAAATGCGCAAGTAGGGGAGGGAGGTCAGAGTATTTTAAAGAAAAGGTGGGTTACATGTAGAAATAGGAGATACCAGCATTGACCTAGTTTAGTTGCTTTTGACAGTCTGGTTTAGAAGGACAAAATAGAGCCAGTAGTAGAATGCAGTGTTACCTGACTGTTGTAGGGCATGTGAAATGAAACCAAATACTGTTTGCTTTGCTTTCTTTCAGATGGAGGAGATGTATAAGAAAGCTCATGCTGCTATTCGAGAGAATCCAGTCTATGAGAAGAAGCCTAAGAAAGAAGTCAAAAAGAAGAGGTATGCATCCTCCTGTTGTCTTTTTAAGAGAGGTTGGGAGGAGTTCCTTGCCTTGTTTTGTGTTACTCAGACTCTTACTGAAGTTGTGCAAACTCGATCACTAACTCTGCATGATGTTGCAGAAGTGAGGGGAACCAGGTTTGCTAAAGTAATTATGGTGATAGAAATGTATTAGCCTCAGAAGCTACTTACTGAGCTGACCCCTTCTATCCCAGTACAGTATAACTACCAGTTAACTGCATTTTTAATGCATCTCTTTAATAATGGGTGTGGGGGAGTTAGCTTATGATCATAAGTAGGTATATTGGAATTTGGATCGTTTGACCTGGTTGCAGTCTTGTCCTTTTCAAAGTTAAATATTTATTTTTTATCCTCTAGCTATGGTTTTTAAAAATCACATTTGTCTCTTAATTTTACTCTGTTTTGTAGGTGGAACCGTCCCAAAATGTCTCTTGCCCAGAAGAAAGACCGGGTAGCTCAGAAGAAGGCAAGCTTCCTTAGAGCTCAGGAGCGGGCTGCTGAGAGCTAATAAACCAAACCACAATTTTCTATGAAGATTTTTCAGATAAAGACAATAATAAACTTATTCACCAAGCAGCAGTTTCTGTGTTAACCTCTTGTTAATGAAACTACAAGAAATAACGTCAAATATAAAAGCAGAGGAGTTGATGGGTTGTTTTTGTTTTTGTTTGCTTCAAGAAACAAGTATAACTTTACATATTGACTCAAAGTTCACACCTGCTTCTTGGGCTTCTGTTTCCGTGACAGGCGTTGTCCCTCTAATTGTATGATATACAGCTCTCCGTTAAAAAGTCTGGCAAGCAACAGACCAACCATCCACTAGGAAATATTTCTTCCATTCATTTATTGTAACCAGATGGTTAGTGGGAAGAAAAGGTACCTTCAAACTACACCATTTTAAAGTAAGCAAAACGTGCTCATCAATGGCTTTAATTTTTGAGAGAAGGCTGTCCAGTGAAGTTCACATAACATTTCACTTTAATCAGGTGAAACCTTGGAGCAAAAAATACTGGGTCTTCCTTCAAAAGAGGTTCCTTCAAAAGAGATGTTGAAAGGTACATGCCAGATCTTAATAAACATGAAAATAACATGAACAAATATTAACTTGCATATCAAGTTCACATGGAAAAATAAATTTACATGCCTCTTAAGAAATAGCCCTTTGGCCAACAGGAAATACTGTTCAAAATGGAAAATTGTTATTAAAAAGTCCCATGATTTCAGAGTCTGCCTCTTAATGTCCCACTTCCCCATAGCTCAAATTCAGACTTGTGGATTTGGATTGAGTTGATGGCCTTAAGTCAGTTTTGAAGGACTGCTCATTGACACTATAAAGGACCCATCAAATCAAGGATGATGAAAGCTCATCCAGTTTCAGCCTCTAAACTTGGCAATTACATATTGCCAAGTAGAACACTTTGATGGATTTTTATTTTTAAGCTAATAAGAGCCACTCAACATTCTGAAGCCATGTAACAAATGTTTTTAGGTCTATAAATACAACAAACCATGCTATTAACCCAACATCTGTTTATAAAGGAGTAACTACCTGCTTTGCAGTCTTAATTTCTTGTTAATGTGCAAACTTTACCATGCTAAGACTTCAGTAAGTGTACGTATATATATATATTTTTTTAAACAGCAGCTTCATTGCAATGTTTCCAGCAATGGTATTTTGGCTTAAGTAAAATCTACGAAATACTCTGTTTATGGGATGAGGCTTTTCACAGCATTATTTTAGGTCATTAGTCAAAATAGTTAACACAGTGAATGTACTGGGAAGAAAGGTACCAGGGCTTCTAATGCAGGAATTAATCTTTGGATCAGTTCATCCTATACCTCCTGCCATTCCTTCAAGCAATCAATATGTATCTTAAGATGATGGCTTCTTAAAACCAGGGAAAAGGGGTTTCGTATAACTGGAAAGGATTTGAGTCAGAAGCCATTTTTTTAATGCTCAAAATTTTTCCTTAGAATTGTTAAGTTTCCTATGATGGTCACGATGTCCAAATGAACTAAGAGTCATTTGTGTAGGAAATTTTCTTCCACAGTAACGTTTTTAGGTTATTTAGTATCAAAGAATGTTCCATTTCCATTTGATTTGCTGTGACTTTGAGAGCAATACAAGAATAAAGTTGCTTTTCCAATTCTTCACGAATTTCAGTTGGAGCACCACGCAGTAGGTAGTCTTTGAGTAACTGACAGGCTTTTGCCAAGTTTGGTTGTATCACTTCTGAAGTACACTTCATTGTACTCTGATCACAGGTAGTTCGACAATCCGTGCCATAAACACAGTCCAAATCAGACTCACAGTGGCGATCCTTTATAAGTTCTTTCAGGTTTGTCTCTGGCACGATTTTTCTCATGTCCACCATTTTCAAATCATACTTATCATTATATCCTAGGTTTTTGGCACTAATATCACACATGAGGAAGTTTCCATACGGGCCGTGGAAAACATCTTCCACAAATTCCAGAAGTCCTATGGCTATTTTAGCCTTTCTAGGCCATGATGGTGTGAACAACTGATCCATGCTTCTTCTGAACCCAGATGGAATAAAAAGTTCAATGACCCATGGAAGGCTTATTCCATAAAGAGAGGTATATTCAACACTTTCCATCACATAGAGATCACCACAGAATCCCATTAATTTGGGGGTATGTTCTTTATCTTGAAGTATCACCATGAGAAGAAATTCATTTAGTTGAAGAAGTGCCCATGCTGACTTTGCTTCTCCCAAGGAAACCTGGCCATCTTTGTCTCCATCAGCCACCGTCAAGATGAGATTCACCAGTTCAGAGAGGTTTCCTTGGTCACCCAACTTTGCCTATGTGTATAAGGAATGAAAAATACCTCACATATAATATACATACTAACTTTACAGGATTACTATGCTAAGTAATGATCTTATTACTGAATCTCCATAAAGGAACTTAATACATCTCCAAATATAATGCTTACTAAGTGAATAAGTATGTTTTATATAATTATAGTAAAACCCACTTCATTAAGTATATATTTTTTTAAGAAATGGCCACCCTAGCTTCCATTAGCCCCTTGGGCCCTATAGATAAATACAGTTATCCAAGACACTAAGTATTAGTTTTGTCTTATTTATACATTGACTTGCAAAATTGCAGTGTAATGTGCTCATATCCAAAGTTATAATGTGGGTCAATGGAAAATTATTTTCTCCTATTTTGTAGTTAAATACATTAATAGAACTATTTTGTTCAAGTTATATCATTCCAATGATGAAGGTTAAAAAGTATTGGGGCTCCCGGCTGGCTCAGTTGGAGGGGTGTGCAGCTCTTGATCTTGGGGTTGTGAGTTCAAGTCCCATGTTGGGTGTTTATTAAATAAAAATTAAAAAAAAAAAAGTATTTCCCCATGAAGATTCTTGGGATAAATAGTCTGAAAATGTAAACTGTTCAAAGAAAAGAAAGATTTTTTAAAAAACTTATTTATTTTGAGAGAAAGAGGAAGTGTGAGTAGGGGAGGGGCAGAGGCAGGGGGAGAGAATCCCAAGCAGGCTCCACACTCTCAGCGTAGAGCCCGATGTGGGGCTAGAACCCATGAACTGCAAGATCGTGACCTGAGCCAAAACCACTAGTCGAATGTTTAACTAAGTCAACCAGTAACCCCAGAAAAAAAAGATTTTGAGTGAAAATATGACAGCAATAAAAAGAGATTCTTTCCAAAATTGTAACTATTTTTATCTTTTAATATATTTAATCTTTGTATGAATATTTCTTTAAATCTTTGAGAAATAATTTGCAATCAGGGTATGTATACTAATTTTATCCCCTCCCCCATCTTTAATAATGTATACCAGTTACAGTGTCAAACTATAGAGCAGCTCATCAATTTAATGAATTCCCCTTTCATATCTGGATATTTTTAGCTATAATAAATAATGTTAATATAAACATCTTCCACACATTTTGTTTGAATTATTTCCTCAAGATGGAGACCTTGATATAGGTTAAAGAATACCAACATTTTTGTGGCTTAGGATGAGGTCTTACCAACTCTTCCTGAAGAATATACTGCCTCACACTAACAACATGTGAATGGATATACTTACTTTAAAGAGACTGTAGACCATTTCTTTGAATTTCTGTACAGTTGTTCCCCTAGTTGGCTTATCAAATAGCACTATTTCTTTCCTTGGTTCCAGTTCAGTCCCAAAATCAAGATGAAGTGCTTGTTCCATTTGACATTTCACAACACCTGGTAGATTACCCCAAATCCCTAAATACATCTATATGAAAAAAGAATGACAAATTATTCTTTAGGCTAAGTAGAAAATTTTACCACTGTATTTTTAGTGTCCTCTTCTTATAAAAACACACAAAGTAACAAAACATTAGGATTGAGCTTTTGTCCATAACTTTTTTAGGTTATAAAAGCTATGCGTGCTTAAATACATATATTTTTGACCATGATGAATTTTATTTTTTCCAGTTTTTAAATTGTGGCAAAATATTAAAAACATAAAATTTACAATCTTAACCACTTTGGTATTACATTCACAATGTTGTGCAGCCATCACCACCATCCATCTGCAGAACTCTTCATCTCATAAAAGTTAAACTCTATACTCATTAAATAATAACTCCCTGCTCCCCCTCCTCACCCACCCCAGCCTCTGACATCACCATTCTATTTTCTGTCTTTACAGTTTTAACTAATCTAAGTATCTCCTATAAATGGAACAATACAAAACTTGTCTTTTTGTGACTGGCTTATTTCACTTAGCATAATGTCCTCAAGATTCATCCATGTATTAGCATGTATCAGAATTTCTTCCTTTTTAAAGCTAATAACTCATATGTATATACCACATTTTGCATTTCTGTTCACCTGCTGATAGACACTTGAGTGCTTCCTCATTGTAGCTACTGTGAATAATGCTGATATGAACATTGTTGTACAGATATCTTTTATAAAGACTCTGCTTTCAATTTGTTAAGGTATATACCCAGAAGTGAAATTGCTGGATCATAAAATCATTCTATGTTTAATATTTTGAGGAATTGCTATATTGCTTTTTGCAATGGCTGTGCCATATCACATTCCCACCAATAGTGCACAAGGGTTCCCAATTTCTCTCCATCCTTACCAACCCTTGTCAATTTCTATTTTTTGGATAGTAGCCATCCTAATGGGTGTGAAGTGGTATCTCATTGTGATTTTGATTTGCATTTCCCTAAGATCAAGTGATGCTGAGCATCTTTTCATGTACTTATTGGCCATTTGTGTATCTTTTTTTTTTTTTTTTTTTTAAGAAATGCCTATTCAAGTCCTTCGTACATTTTTAAATATGGTTGTTTTGTTGTTGTTGAGTTTTAGAAGTTCTCTATATATTCTGGATATTAACGTCTTATCAGATACATGATTTGCAAATGTTTTCTCTCATTCTGTGGATTTGCTTTTTACTCTATTGATATTCTTTTGATGCACAAAATTAAAACAAAAAAAAATTTTTTTTTAACGTTTATTTATTTTTGAGACAGAGAGAGACAGAGCATGAACGGGGGAGGGTCAGAGAGAGAGGGAGACACAGAATCTGAAGCAGGCTCCAGGCTCTGAGCTGTCAGCACAGAGCCTGACGCGGGGCTCGAACTCACGGACTGTGAGATCATGGCCTGAGCCAAAGTCGGACGCTTGACCGACTGAGCCACCCAGGCACCCCGGTTGGGTAGTATTTTGTTGAGGATATTGCATTAATGTTCACAAGGTCTGTAGATTTTCTGTAGTGTCTTTATCTGGCTTTGGTATCAGGGTAATGCTGGCCTCACAGAATGAGTTAGGAAGTATTCCCTCCTTTTCAATTTTTTGGGAAAGGTTGAGAAGCATTTAAATGTTTGGTAGAATTCACCAGTGAAGGCAACTCACCAGTGAAGGGTCAGGGCTGTTCTTGTTGGGAGACTTTTGATTACTAATTCAATCTCCTTCCTAGTTGTAGGTCTATTCAGATTTTCTATTTCTTGGTAGGCTTTCTGTTTCTAGGAATTTGTCCATTTCATCTAGGTTATTTAACCTGGTGTACAATTGTTTATAGTACTCATTTAATACGTTTTATTTCTATAGAATCAATAGTAATATCCCCATTTCAGTCTTGATTTTAGAAATTTGAGCCTTCTCTTTTCTTCTTAGACCATCTAGCTAAAGGTTTGTCAATTTTGTTGATATTTTCCAAGAAGCAACCTTTGGTTTCATTGATTTTTTTCTATTGTTTTTCTATTCTCCATTTCATTTCTCTCTCCTGTAATCTGTATTACTTATTTTTTTCTGCTAGCTTTGGGTTTAGTTTGTTCTTTTTCAAGTTCCTTAAGTTGTAAAGTTAGGTTGTTGATTTGAGATCTTTCTTGTTTCTTAATGTAAGCATTTATAGCTAGAAGTAAATTTTTTAAAGTCATATTACACAGAAAGATGAAAGGCAAAACTCCTCTGTTTCCATTTCCCTAATCCCATACCCCAGAATCAGTCACTATTAATTAATATAAGATCCATAATGGAAGTAATCTTATCTATCTCAATTACCACTATATTCCTAACAACTAAAGTGTCTGGAATATACTGGGAATAAAGGATTAATATCTATTGGATGAGTGAATCAAAGCATACAAAATTAAACTATATAAAATTTCCTAAAGCTCTGGTTCAAGAATTCTTTTAATAATACGTTAATTTAAGGTAAAAGTAGAGTGCACTATCAGTCTGGAATGTTTATTCATAATGTCCATACCTGATTGTTGGGCTTGGTGGATAAGCATTTCCCAAAGTAAAGAGTCTCTGTAACACAAAGGCTATTACATGCCGGTCCATCAATAACTCCAGTCTTGTACTTGTCACACTAAAAACCAGGAAACAAACACAGTAGTTAATGAAAAATGTTTATAAGAGGAAACATAATAAAGACACTGTAAAGAGATATCTATATTCTTTAAGATGTAGTTCTATGATGAAAAGAACTCAGGCTCTGGATTTGGACAGATTTGAACTTGAATCCAGAGCTTTGCTCTTACTTGCTATATGATGAGGAGAGATCTTGTTGGGACTATATTGTGCAAAAAACTGGAAGCTATTTTTCGCACTTAACAGGGTCTGAGGTGGTATGCTACCTGCTCTAAGATTATAGGCACTCTTAAAAAATGGTTCTAATTTTAAAATAAAAAATTAAAGTACCAAAATATTTTATGGGGTGCCTGGGTGACTCAGTCGGTTAAGCATCCAATTCTTGACTTTGGCTCAGGTCATGGTTTGTGAGTTTGAGCCCCATTTGGGCTCTGCGCTGACAGTATGGAGACTGCTTGGGATTCTGTCTGCCTGTCTCTCTCTCTTTCTCCCTCTGCCTCCCTCCTGTTCCTCCCTCACCCCTCAAAATAAATAAACGTTTAAAAATAAAAATGCCAAAATATTTTACAATAACAAAATAAAATTAGCTCATGATGTCATCTTGTCATCCTTGAGATCACCCAAAAACAAGAAAATAAGGAAAATAAACACAAACTCCATATTTAATAAGATAAGGTACCAAGGTAACCCTAAGGCACAATTAATGAGGATGGCCTACCAAATTCAATGAAAATTATACCAGAGTCCAGAGTATGTTGAGATTAAATAACTGCTGTGATTTTACTTCTCAAAGTTGGCATAGAACCAAACAGATGGTACACTTGAGGGGCAGAACCACCACCCTGACTTACAATGAAAGTTTAAGGGAGCACAAGTTGTGGGAACTTTCAGGGACTCTATTTGCCATCACGAAGTAGGAGGACAAGGCAGTGCTGAATGATAAATTCCTTAAAAATGTTACCTATGTTGGAGGCAGTCTGTTAATGAAATGGGTTGAGGGAAAGTATATTATGAGCATCTGCTGGGGAGATAACATTAGCTAAACCAATGTTTATGGTTTCTATGTTTCTCTTTTTTTCTCTTTTTCACTCACACACACACACACACACACACACACACACACACACACACACACACTCTGGACCATAGCAGCCTCATTACTAATACAATTCACTGCTCCAGTTGCTTCCTGTAAGTAACTGGTTGAGGAAGAACTCTTTTTGTTTAGTAACAAGTAATAACCAAGGAAACCAAGATCTACACAGCAAATCTACAAGAAAAAGGAGGAAATGAAATGAAATGAAATGTTATAAAAATAAATTTTCCAGAAATACGTTGCCATGAAGCAGATCAAGCATACGGCTGTGAATTCAAAGGACTTAATGAAACCGTTCAAAAAATAAGACCTCAAAGCAGAAATGATGATGAGATAACAGAAGGAATTGTGAAATAAGCTAGCAGAACTCAGGAAGGAAGAAAAGGAAAAGATCCTAAAAATTAAAGCCATATTATAAATGGGGCGGAAGAAGAAGGAAGATAAGGATAACAACACAGTTAGACTTAAACGAGGGCTAGGTAAGAAAAGTGAGAAAAAGGAAATGGAAATTTAAAAAGAACTAAAAAGAATTTGAGGCAAAATTATGGATACAGAAGATAAAGGATATCCAGCATGTCCACCTGAAGGAGAATGGAACAAGTGGAAAAGAAAAAATATTCAAAGTAGAATTCAAGGCAACTTCGTGTAAGTGAAAGCACACTTCACAGACTGAAAGAACACACAATGTCCCAAGAAAACCGACACAGAATGACCCTTCTGACATATCCCACTGAATTTTACTAGACTTCAAAAATAAATAATCCTTTGAGCATTCAGGCAAAAAGATCAAGGCATCTTTAAAGGGAAATAAATGAGATTGGCCTCAGATTTCTCCACAGCCACATCAATGTTAGATAATGGTTCAATGCCAGCAAAGTCTGAGAAAGGAAGCGTGACTTGCCTTTTCATTTGTGAAAGGGGATATGAATAATACACGTAATAGTTGACTTATAGCATTATTATGAAGGAGGCGCCTGGCTCAGTCTGTACAGCATACAACTCTTGATCTCATGGTGATTTCAAGCCCCACATTGGGCATAGAGCTTACTTAAAAAAATAAAAATAAAATTATAGCATTATTATGAGGTAAAATGATATTATAATGAATACAGATCACCTGTGATTTTAATAAGTGCTCAATAGTAGGTACTATTATTTTACATACTAAACTTCCTTTCAAGTAAAAGGCATCAAATGTTTTTGAACATAAAAGGTTTAGAAATTATAACTCCCATTAGTGTCTCTCTTTTTTTTTAAGGTTTATTTATTTATTTATTTTGAGAGAGAGAGAGAGAAGAGGAGGAGCAGAGGGAAAATCTGAAGTAGGCTCCATGGGAGCCCAAGGACTTGAACCCATGAACTGCAAGATCATGACCTGAGCTGAAATCAAGAGTTGGATGCCTAACCGACTGAACCACCCAGGTGCCCCTGCCATTAGTGTCTCTTAACTACTTGAGAATGGATTTTAGGCAACCAAGAGATGAACAGAGAACCTGAACATGGTAGTCAGTTGAAATATAGAACTGGGATGAAAACAAAACTGGAAATCTACTTCATAATAATTAATGCAATATCTTATAATTACTAGATGCTCATTATGTGTCAGGCACTGTTCTAGTGCTATACTTTCATTCATTATCATGAAAACAAACCTGTGAGGTAGAACCTATTGTTATATCCATTGTAAAAACAAGGAAACAAATAAATATCTGTTAAGCAATCTGCTCAAGGTCACACACCTAAAAATGATAAAGTCAAGATTCCAACTTAGGCAGTCTGGTTCCAGAGCTCATTCTCTTAATAACTATTTTATATATTACTCAGAATGTTTATATTACAAACTATACCAGCAAAAGTTATAAAATTAACAAAAACTAAGAAGGGAAGATTTAGGAAGATGGAAGGTGGCAAAAGGATGTTGATTTCTTTATCTTTAAGTTTTTTAAAATGATTATTTATTATTGAGAGACAGAGAGAGAGACAGAGCATGAGCATGGGAGGGGCAGAGACAGAGGGAGACACAGAATCCGAAGCAGGCTCCTGTCTCTGAGCTGTCGGCACAGAGCCTGACGCTGGGCTTGAACTCACAAACTGCGAGATCATGACCTGAGCTGAAGTCGGACGCCCAACTGACTGAGCCACCCAGCGCCCCTCTTTATTTTTAATATTCAAGGTCAAAGATAACATTTACATCTTATAAATCAATTAACAGATATAGAGGTACATTCAAAAGTATACCAATGATCACTAAAAGAACTAATAACAATAATATATTGATTAAAATTAGGCGGAGTAAAGGAGATGAGATGAGTGGAATTATAATTTGGTCACTGCTCATAAGAAGTAGATTTAGTCTAAAGAAATAGAGGATAGGGGTTCCTGGGTGGCTTAGTCGGTTAATTGTCCAACTCTTGATTTTGGCTTAGGTCATGATCTCACTGTTGGGATCAAGCCCTGCATTGGGCTCTGCGCTGATGGCATGGAGCCTGCTTGGGATTCTCTCTCTCCCTTTCTCTGCCCCTCCACGGCTCACGTGTGCCTGTGTGAGCATTCTCTCTCTCTCTCTCTCTGTCTCTCGCTCTCTCTCAAATAAACTTAAAAAAAAATAAAGTGTGTTTTTAAAAGTTATAAAATAAAGACAAACATTAGAAGAGCTAAAAACAGAATACAGACCTTCATAAATAATCAGAAGGAAAATGCATAAAACAAAGAAATATACACCATCTAGAGAAAGATACAAACCAAATGAATCCTTAAAAACAGAAAGTAGGTCATAAAATGTGATACAGAACTAAGTCATATCTATAAATGTCAACAGGATAATCTCATCTACTGAAATAAAAATATCTTCAGAAACCAGTGTCAAAAAAGTTGAAAATAAAAGATAAAAGATAGTACAGGTATATCAGGAAAATGCAAGGAAAACATTAAATCACAATCTTATACCAGACAAGGTTGATGTCAGAGGTTAAGAAAGCATTAAATAAGGCAAAAAAAAAAAAAAAAAAAAAAAAAAAGCCTCTTTACAATGATCAAACATACAATCCACAATGAAGATATTACAGTCATGAGTTTCTATAAGGCAAATAAAGTATTAAAATTTATTAAGCAAAATCTGTAAGAAATAAAAAAAGAAATAAACAAAGACATTAGAGCCTAATTGACTTCTCTTAGTCCATGACAGATAAGGTGTATGAAAAAAAGGACATAAAAGAATTAGAAAGCCTGAATAATAAAGTAGATATAATTGCTGTGAGAACAGACTTTTCAAATGTCCATGGAACATTTACAAAATTAGACCAAGGGGCGCCTGGGTGGCTCAATTGGTTAAGAGCCCGACTCTTGGTTTCTACTCAGGTCATGATGTCACGGTTGGTGGGATCAAGCCCTGAGTTGGGCTCTGCTGACAGTGCGGAGCCTGCTTGGGATTCTCTCTCTCCCTCCCTCTCTCTGTCTCTCCCCTGCTCGCATGCTCTCTCTTTCTCAAAATAAATAATAAATAAACATTAAAAAAACACAAAATTAGATGAAAATCTTAATACATTCCACACAGTAGATATGGCAGAAACAGTGTTCTCTAATCACAATATGATAAAACTTGAAATTAATAAAACATCTATATATACATAATTAAATGTTATTTATTTTATTTTTTTTAAATGTTTATTTATTTGGAGACAGAGAGAGGGACGTGGAGAGGGGCAAAGAAATGGGAGAAGTAGAATGAACTGAAACTAAGAGTTGGATGCTAACCAACTGAGCTACCCATGTGCCACTAAAGGTTCTTTTAATTCTTGAGAATCAAAGAGAAAGTTCAAATTGAAAATTTAAGTGTCTAGAAAATAACAATGATAATTTTTTAAAAAATCAGAAACTAAAAATAAAACTAATGATAAAATTAAAGAACAATTTAGAGTAGAATTTGAAGTCTTAATTATGTTAACAAACAGCAAAGAACAAAACAAATGAATTAAAAATTCAAGAAATTGGAAAAAAAAATTAATCCAAAGAAAGCAGAAAGAAGGAATTAACCAATTAAAATAACAATAGAAGGCTATGGTATATTCCTATAGTTGTAAGAATTCCTCTGACCTTCATCTCCCAATCTCTGCTTTAGATCTCTTGCTCTTTTCTGGTTTCTGCAATTACCTTTTGATGGTTCTCTGTGTCTGTCTGGTTCCCTCAGTCTGATGACATGATGTGGCTCACAGATCAGTCTTGCCCAGCTCTGGTTCTTGATACATTGCAACCTACTAGAAGGCCAACCCTGGGCTTCTCTTGTGTGGGATAGGGACTGAGGATAATTTCTTGAACCTTTCATTTTGGGGGCTTAAATTTTTCATTGATCCCAAGGAAAAAGCCAAAGCACAGTCGAGTCTGGTAAGTACTCAATGCTTGAAGAGGTCAGCACAGGTTCCTCAGACTTGCCTCCTGGGCCCCCCCTACCAATACTTTCTAGTTTGCTGGGAGGATAAGGATAGCCCTGACAGGGATGGAGTGCTCTGCCCATGTGTAGAGTTAAACGCCAACACCTGGGGGCTGTTGCCCTTCAGCTGTCACTACCAGAGAAGCTCCTGGATAAGCCTCCACCGTGCTTGCTTTCTCCTTCAGACCTGGCTGTAACCAAGAAGATGAGGTTTCACTTTCATAGGAGGAGCAGAGCAATCTAGTTCCTACACCCCAGTTTGGGGAGGATCACATGGGAGATGCTTGATACTTCCTTCCCTAGGTCAACCTCTGGGGATTTTTAGGGAATGCAGAACCATCTGTTTGGTATAAACATTATCTGCTTGTAGCAGATGGCCAGCAATTTCACTGGCATATGTCTTTACTAAGGCGAAGATGGTGGGAGTTCTGAGGCCTCACTCAGGAGATGCAGCAAAACCTCCTATGGTTACAGGTTAGAGTTTCTAATGAATTTAGATCACATAGACCACATCCTCTGATCACAAAGAAATAAGAAATCAACAACAAAAATAATGTAAACATAAACAGACATGTTTGGAAACTAAAAAGCACATTCCTAACTATTTTGTGGATTAAAGAAAAAACCACAATGGAAATGCAGAATATTTAGAACGAACAACAACAAACGTATACATATTAAAACTTGTAAGATGCAGCTAAAAGAGTTCTTAGAGGGAAATTTATGGCTTTAAATGCAATGATGAAAAAAGATAAGAAACTGAATATAAATAGTAAGCATTCAACTAAAGAGGCTTAAAAAAGACCCCAACAATAACAGAGTAAACCTCCAAAAGAAGAAGAAAAAAAAGCAGAAGTTAATAAAAAAAAAGAAAAAGATCAATAATAGTAACAGTTCTCAAACTTTAGCAAAGGAGATAAACCTTTAACAAGACTGATCATGAAAAAAAGAGGCACAAATAAGGATTATTAGGAAAGAAAAGGGTAGGGATAGTGAATAATATAAATACATGGCAATACATTTGAAATGAACAGTTTTTTTAGAAAAATAGAGACAATAGAAAAGATGCAAGAAGAAACAGAAAATCTGAATAAGACTGGTAAACATTAAAAAAAAATTGAACCCATAATGAAAAATCTTTCCCTCCAAAAGTCTCAGCTCAAAGTACAGTCTAGGAGGACCTCAAGGTGCCATTTAGGATGTAGTACTGTTTCTAAGTGGAAAATGGTTAACAACACAAATGTCCATCAACAGGAGAATGGCTGAATAAAATGAGGTGTATTCATACAGTGAAAGACTATAGAGTAATTAAAATGAAAGAACTCAGTAATTAGCTCAGTAATTAACTCAAAAGAACTCAGTACTTAAAATGAAAGAACATGGAAAAATGTTGAAAACATAATGTCAAGTGGAAAAAGTTACAAAATGATAGGTGCAGTTTAATATCACTAATTAAAGTTTAGAAACATACAGGGCTCCTGAGTGGCTCAGTTGACTGAGTGTCCAACTCTTGATTTTACTCAGGTCATGATCCCAAGGTTGTGTAATCAAGCCCTGCGTTGGGCTCTGTGCTGAGCATGAAGCCTGCTTAAGATGCTCTGTCTCTGTCTCTCTCTGTCTCTGTCTCTCTCTCCCTCTGTCATTCTCCTCCACTCATGTTCTCTCTCTCTCTTAAAAAAAAAAAGTTTAGAAACATGCAACGCAATACTATATATTGTTTATGTCCCTGTACACATATACTGAAAGTATAGAATATGATGGTAAGGACTCACAGCAAATTCAAGATGGTGGTTACCCCTAGGGAGGAGGAAGGAGAATATCAGGAAGGATAGAGAGCTTCAATTGGATCTGTGATGCTTTTCCCTTTTAAAAATGAAGCAAATATGGCAAAAGGTTTGTTAGGTAGATGGTAGCTCCATAGGTATTTGTCATATTGTTTTCTGTATTTCAGCATTATTCTAATAGCTTTTTGTGTATAACTCTTTAATCCTCACAACCTCCCAATAAAATAGATGTTACCATCATTTATCTCCATTTTATTAATAAATAAATTAAGGCAACAGAGGTTAAGGAATTTGCAGAGCAGGTTAGTGGTAGTGCTAGAATCTGAAGCGAGATAGTTTGCCTCCAGAGCCGTGCTTTTAATTAGTGATTGAGGTAAAAGAACCAGAATGACTTAATCTTGGAGAGAAACATGTAGAGCAGATTTAATAATGGCTGGGTCAGATGTCCATCCACACTGTTCCTGCCAAAGGGCTCTGGTCACATTCATTCCCTCTGCATAAGCAACTCAAAGTAGGGCCAGAACTTCCATCTTTGTTTCCTTAGGACTTTGCACAATGCCTGACACATAGTCAAATGTGTATAAAAAGCACTTGCTGAACAAATGAATAAATGAACTGTGTTCTTGGTTTTCATGCAGAAATAGCACATTCTGCTGTGAAGAGCTTCTGGAACAGGACTTAAAGGACTTAAAGGATCAAATGTCCTGAGATTTGGCTCCTGAATCTTGAGGAACACTCGATTCATAACCTGCTCCAGGTCAAGATTTAAATGTGGCCCTTTCCACAACATTATTGCCAATGAATAATCTTGAGACTGTATATTTCCTTCCTGATACTATATTCTTCCTCCCTTCCTTCTTTATATTCCCAGATCTAACATCATTTATGTTCATGTTATCTTCCCTGGTGGAAAGGCAGAGACAAAGTCATATTCATCTTTGAACCTCCCCTTTTTCTCTAGCATACAGAAGAGAGTTTAGTATTTTAAGTATTCAGTAAATGTTTATTAAATCACCATGATAAGGAGCACCTGGGTGGCTCAGTTAGTTAAGCGTCAGACTTTGGCTCAGGTCATGATCTCATGGTTTGTGGGTTCGAGCTCTACATCGGGCTCTGTGCTGCAGCTCAGAGTCTGGAGCCTACTTCAGATTCTGTGTCTCCTCTCTTTCTGCCCCTCCCCAGCTTGTGCTCTCTCTCTCAAAAAAAAAAAAAAAAAAAAAAAAAAAATATATATATATATATATATATATATATATATATATAAGACGATGATAAAAAACATAATGGTTTTGATTTCAAAACCTCACTGAAGATAAAATTATTAATTTTCTATAATCCATTCAACATTAAAAAAAAAGAATAAATCAGTATCTTACTGGTAAACTGTTAAGCAGTGAAGACAAGTCTGACATTCTGCTATAAGAATCAGATTCTTGTTTTGAGCAAAGGCCTCAAGCCAACCCTGCATCAAAGAGGTAGTCACAGACAACAGGCTCTTCAACTTGTGGCTTCTATCACAAACCAAAAGCAAATTTCCCACAAGCTTATATGAAAAGATGGGTTGGCCACATACTGTTTTGTTTGTTTTTCAGGCATGGTCATACACACAACCTATAATCACTGTCAGCAATCTGATATCCTAACTAAAAAGATACAGATTATAAAGGATTTCAACTTCACAATAGGATACTCAGCAAAAAACATTAAAGGTTTTTCCAGTTCTAAGATTTTATTACTATGAGGATTCTCCCATACTCTGCCTTTGCTTGCACATACCTAATTGTACCGGAAGATGGCACTCCTCAGCTAAATTTTACAAAACTCATTGGTGCTGAAGGAATAATTTCATGAACTGTGGAAACTACCTCAAGGGGTGATAACAACAAATAGATGTATAAGTACCAGGTCTTAAATCATTTTCTAAGATACATGTTATAAAAATGTATTTTAGACAATCTTACAATTTCTCTTTAGGACAAAACAGCAGAGTTGGTCTCTTAACCAGTGCCTGAAAATTCTCCAAGTCTAGTCAGTGCGCTCTCCAATATCTATATCAGCTATTTTTAATCTTCACCACTCTCTGCACTCTCGCTGTATCTCCAGGCTCTCTCCTTTCCCCTCTTCCTGAATTCTTTCTCTCAACCATTAATTGTGCTTATCATAGACTCTCTTTTCCTCTCCCTACATGTATGCATATGCACACACACACACACAAACACACACACACACACAAACACACACACACAAGAACCCTCTCAACTCTTTCCTTCCCTTCTGTTATAACATCTGTAATATACTTTAAAATTATTCAGTGTACCCAGTGTGATATTTTTGTTTTTAGTCCAGGAATGTATAGGGGCTCCACAAGAGTCCCAGTCAGGTAATAAGGAAGCACATGCTCCAAGGTAATACATGCTTCTATTGTCCACATCTTGACTAAGATTGACCCATTTGGGGGATTTTATTAATTACCAAATTAGGATCATATTGGCGAAATTTTTAGCTTGTTAAATATCGTAGTGAATGAATGTTAGAAATGGACTATCTATGGTGAAATTGAAGGTATTTAAAATATTTGGATTGGCTAAAATATGAAATATTCCTTATCTTTTCATAATGGGGGTAAAAAGAAGTACTTGGAGTTAACAGTTTTACAACAGAGATTCTCAAACTTTAGGGAGATTTAGATTTCTTGAAGTTTGTGTTAAAACACAGAAAGATGGGGGAGGGGGCGGCGCCTGGGTGGCTCAGTCGGTTAAGCATCCGACTTCCACTTAGGTCATGATCTCACAGTCCGTGAGTTCGAGCCCCGCATCCGGCTCTGTGTTGACAGCTCAGAGCTCGGAGCCTGGAGCCTACTTTGGATTCTGTGTCTCCCTTTCTCCAACCCTCCCCCATTCATGCTCTGTCTCTCTCGGTCTCAAAAATAAATAAACATTAAAAAAACCTAAAACACAGAAAGATGGACCCAGATGTCAGTTTCTGACTCATTTAGTTCTCGGTGAGGCTGAAAATCTGCATTTGCAGCAAGTTTTCAAGAAGCGATACTAATGCTGCTGGTCAAAGAGACCACATTTTAAGAATCACTGGCTCAGAATTTCTAGTTGCCTGATGCTAATTATAAGGGTAACAGAAGCTTGTCTCTGGAGTATCATTGCTTCTGCTTTGAGTAAATCTTTCATGCAAATAGAATACTGAAAAGGACAGAATAAAAACTTTAATAAATTTACAGACTGATTATATTAAAAGTTTTGTGACTGCTTACAAATAAAAATGGGCTGAATAAATGCCTATATGTGTAGCAGAAATCACATCATTATAGGGGCACCTGGGTGGCTCAGTCGGTTAAGTGCTGACTTTGGCTCAGGTCATGATCTCACGGTCCGTGAGTTTGGGCCTCACGTTGGGCTCTGTGCTGACAGCCTGGAGCCTGCTTCAGATTTTATAATCCAGTAATATGGTGGTGCGGGAATAGTTAATACTCACCTGGAGCAAATATTTTCAGTAGCTACCCTTATCTTTCAAAACAGAATCTAAGGAGTGTGCATAACCAAACTGGATGAGGTCAATTTAAAACAATTTCTCAGCCAAAAGTTAGAAGCAACCCGAGGGTCCACTCATGGATGATGGATAAACAAATCGTGGTATATATGTACAACCTTAATATTATTCAACCTTAAAAAGTAAGGAAACTCTGAAACATGCTACAGTATGGAGGAACCCTAAAGATATTATACGAAGTGAAATAAGCCAGGCACAAAATGACAAGTACTGTGCGATTTCACTTTTATGAGGTATCTAAAGTAGACACACTCATGGAAATGGTGAGTAGAATGGTAGTTGCCAGGGGTTGGGGAGGAGGGAAAATGGGAAGTTCTTGTTTAATGGGTATAGAGTTTTAGGTTTGCAAGATGAAAATGTTTATGGAGACTGGTTTCACAGCCATGAATATACTTAACACTACTGAACTATACACTTAAAAATGGTTACAATGCACTGTGGAAAACAGTATGGAGGTTTTGTAAGAAATTAAAAATTGAACTACCATATGATCCAGCAATCTGACTTCTGGGTATATATACAAAGAAAATGAAATTATTGTCTCAAAGAGATACCTGTTCATGTTCATTGCAGCTCTATTCACAACAGCCAGAGTATGGAAACAATCTAAGTAGGTTCACCTTGCTGGCTCAGTCTATAGAGCATGTGACTCTTGATCTTGGGGTCATAAGTTCAAGCACCACGTTGGGTGTAGAGATTACTTAAAAAAAAATTGAAAAACAAAAAAAGAAGAAGAACCTGTCTTATAAAAAAAATATTTGTCCAATGATGGACAAATAAAGAAAATGTGGGGGAGAGCAGTGTATGTATACATATATATACATATATATATATACACATATATATATATACACACACACACATACATAGGTATACATACACAAATATGTATATATATATGCATAAATATATACATACACACATTTTATTAATTCATATATATACATATACACACACAACGAAATATTATTCAGCCTTTAAAAAATATGGAAATTCTATCAGTTGTGACAACATGGACGAATCTGGAAGGCATTATGCTAAGTGAAATAAGTCAGACAGAGAAAGACAAATACTGTATGGTATCACATATATGTAGAATTAAAAAAAAAAAAGTCAGGGTGCCTGGGTGGCTTAGTCAGTTGAGCATCCAGCTCTTGATTTCAGTTCAGGTCACGATTTCACAGCTGGTGAGATCCAACCCCAGGTCGGGCTTTGTGCTGACAGCACGGAGTCTGCTTGGGATTCTCTCTCCCTCTCTTTCTGACCCTCCCCTACTCTGTCTCTCTCTCAAAATAAACATTTTTAAAAAAAAAAGTCAAGATCCTAGAAACGAAGTAGGAAAGTGGTCACCATGGGCTGGGGGGTGTGGAAAATAGGGAGAGATTGGTAAAACAATACAAATGTTCAGTTAGATGATGATAAGGGTCTGAAGATCTAATGAATAACATGGTGGCTGTAGTTTATAATGCTGCATTGTATAAATGAAATCTGTTGAGATTAGGACTTAAATGTTTTCACCCCCCCCCCAAAAAAAGGTAAATATGTGAAGTAATGGATGTGCTATTTAACTCAAGGGAGGGAATCCTTTCCGAATGTGTATGTATATCAAATCACTACGTTGCACCCTTAAAAATCTTACAATTTTGTCAATTATACATCAGTAAAGCTGAAAAAAGGTAATGAAAAACAAACAAAAAAAAATGATTAAGATGGTAAATGTTAGGGGCACCTGAATGGCTCAGTCAGTTAAGCATCCAATTCTCAATTTCAGCTCAGGTCATGATGTCACCATTAGTGAGATAGAGCCTGGAGTCAGGCTCAATGCTGACAGCTCTGAGCCTGCTTGGGGTTCTTTCTGTCCCTTTCTCTGCCCCTCCCCCATCAAAATAAATAAGTACACATTTAAAAATACAGTAAATGTTATGTTCTGTATACTTTACCACAATTAAAAAAAATTTAAACCAAATCAAAACTGACCGATTTCCCAGCACAGTTCCTAGAAACAGCAGTCTATACTTGCTGTCAACTCTTATTTCCTCTTATCCAAATTTAAGCTTTTATTCCCTATGTCACTGAAAGGTGCCATCACCCATGCATCTGAAGGAATAAACAGTGAGTTGTCTTAAACTTCTCCTTCTTCCCTGTTCCCCCCACATTCAATTGGTCACCAAGTGCTGGAAATCAAATTATTTCCTTAATATCTTTGAAACGATTTTCCCCCCTCCATTTCCACCACTAACGCCATGATTTAAATCCTGACTGCTTTGTCCCTGGATTACTACAACAACCATAAAACTGGTCTCCCTTCCTGTGGCATCTCCTATCCAGCCCACCCTCTCTACCACAATTGGTGAAATTCTTCTGAAACATAAATCTGACCACTTACTTCCCTGCTTAAAAACTTCTGTTGACTTTATACTGCCCTGAGGATGGAAGGCAAACTCCTCAATAGGACGTAAATGGTCTTTTATGATTTTGACTCTGCTATTGTGACCTCCGTAAATTGCTCCTCATACTCTGCTCTAGCCAGGCAGTTCCTGGAATGTAGCATTCTTTCCGATCTGAATGTAGCCGTGCACAAGCCTCCTCCTGCTTGCAATGCCTGATTCTTCAAAATTCAGCTAAGATATAACCTCTTCCAAGGAGTCTTCTGGGATGTTCTCCGACTTCCCAGTAAAATATCACAGGGGACATACTTATATTGAAAAAATATTAGTTGTTTATTGGCAATAGTTGGGATATACTTACACTCAAAAAAGAAACTCATTTTTAAGTTAAATTCAAATCTAACTGGGCATCCTGTTTTTGTGTTTGTCTGTTTTGCTAAATTTAGCAACCCTACTCCCAGTCTCAATTATGTGCTTCTTGTTTATTTTTCCATATCCTCTAGTAGTCTGTAAGCATCTTCAGGGAGGGGACATGTGTTATCTCTGTATCTCCCAGTTCTAGCAAATACTGGTAAGCATGTAACTAAAATATCATGGTGTTTATTGCTGGCTTGTTTCTTCTAAAAAATCTTTATTTTTGTAATCTCTACACCCAACATGGGGCTTGAACTCACAACCCCGAGATCAAGAGTAATTTGGTCCACCAACTGAGCCAGCCAGTTGCCCTGCTGGCTTGTTTCCTCTAAACTGGCTTTAACCCTTAGTCTCTTTATTGCTTCTCGGGAATTATGCTAATGGTAACAATACCACCTGTTTCAGGATTACAGTGACCATCACATGATATAAGAGAGCGCAGCATTAACACACGAAGGTCACCAGAAATGCTACTATAATCTAAACAGTAACATTACCCCTAGAATAGGGCTTATGTTTGTTAAAACTTGAAATACACTTGTTTAGTAAATATTTTTCTGTAAATTCACCAGGAAGAGATTGGTAATCTAACTCAAGTTGACATACAAGAAAATTATACTTTTCTTAAAAGGAAAAAATTACGCTTCTACTCTGAAGACAGTATGTTCCAAGTGGATTCATTCCATATATTTTAAAAACAGAGGATAACAACACAAAATGAACCTCTAGAGTCATATAATAATTTATCCTAAGCAAATGCAAAGCTAAATGAAATCATTATGTATCACTATCTAATTGAAAACATAGTTCTAAATATCCTTTCATATATGTTAAGCTAGTTGTTTTAAGCAACAAACCATTATTTCTAGAAATTAGATCTTTTTTTTTTATTTTTTTTATTTTTTAATATATGAAATTTACTGTCAAATTGGTTTCCATACAACACCCAGTGCTCATCCCAAAAGGTGCCCTCCTCAATACCCATCACCCACCCTGCCCTCCCTCCCACCCCCCATCAACCCTCAGTTTGTTCTCAGTTTTTAACAGTCTCTTATGCTTTGGCTCTCTCCCACTCTAACCTCTTTTTTTTTTTTTTTCCTTCCCCTCCCCCATGGGTTTCTGTTATGTTTCTCAGGATCCACATAAGAGTGAAACCATATGGTATCTGTCTTTCTCTGTATGGCTTATTTCACTTAGCATCACACTCTCCAGTTCCATCCATGTTGCTACAAAAGGCCATATTTCATTTTTTCTCATTGCCACGTAGTATTCCATTGTGTATATAAACCACAATTTCTTTATCCATTCATCAGTTGATGGACATTTAGGCTCTTTCCATAATTTGGCTATTGTTGAGAGTGCCGCTATAAACATTGGGGTACAGGTGTCCCTATGCATCAGTACTCCTGTATCCCTTGGATAAATTCCTAGCAGTGCTATTGCTGGGTCATAGGGTAGGTCTATTTTTAATTTTCTGAGGAACCTCCACACTGCTTTCCAGAGCGGCTGCACCAATTTGCATTCCCACCAACAGTGCAAGAGGGTTCCCGTTTCTCCACATCCTCTCCAGCATCTATAGTCTCCTGATTTCTTCATTTTGGCCACTCTGACTGGCGTGAGGTGGTATCTGAGTGTGGTTTTGATTTGTATTTCCCTGATAAGGAGCGACGTTGAACATCTTTTCATGTGCCTGTTGGCCATCCGGATGTCTTCTTTAGAGAAGTGTCTATTCATGTTTTCTGCCCATTTCTAGAAATTAGATCTTTAAAGAGATTGTAATAAAATTCAGGTGCTCCTTATCTTTTATTGATTCCACCTTAAAGCACATGCTCAAGTAATACTCACAAAAGTTCACCAGCATGGCAGTGAGTGATTCCTCATTACTATGCAGATAGAACCTCAAAACCAACACTCTCCATCATTGAGGAATATGTCAGAAATACCAATATTAAACAGTGTTGTCCTGAAAATTACATAGAAGGAAAATTTCTCTCCCTGTCCTTACTCTTTTTTTCTTTTTTAAAGAAGGCAGAAAACTACACAAACAGTGAAAAATTCCTTTATGACTAGGCACCAAGTAGAACTTGCTGAAATAATGAGTGAATTAGTGATTTCTGTAATCAGAGAAAATGTACAATGAACTATACAACATATTCTAATTAGCTTGGTGGATAAAAGAAAAAAGCACAACTGGAAAAAAACAGATCCTTCCAAGAGCATCTAATTAGGGTGAGTTAGTGGTTGCCCCCTCAGTTTCAGAGAGAGCTGCCTTTAAACAAAGAAGAGCAGAACCGTTCTCAGTGCTTACAACGTCCACCAAGTTAACCTTGGCTTCTCTTGGTAAACCACCCCCACTGCGTTTTCTTCTCAAAGTTTTAAAAGCCTACTATTTAAAAGCCTGTTATGCAGTTCACTGGAATCAAGTTCTAAATAATGGATATAACAGTGGATAGTATCACACTATTACTAAAAACTGAACACAAGAAACTTTAATTCAAATTGCAAATCAATATACAATGTGTGAAATTAATTCCAGTTTTAGCTCCTAGCTTCCTGGAACCTTAGATAAGAAACACATTAACTTTATAACATCTTTTAATAAAAATTATCCACTGATTAGAGAAAACATCTCAGGTAAATAATACTAATGCTCTATACTGATTTCCAATGTTGAAATTATGAGAAATATACTTGATTACTAAATTAGACTAATTCACACATAGTATATAATTTATATGAAATACATATCTAATTTGTTCCACATTCTAGGTTTGTGTTTTAAATTTACTATGAAAAGACAAAAGAGGAAGATCTATTAATTTATGGGCAGCCAAACGGCCCAACAACCAAGGCTGTGGTTCAGTGGCTACTAATGCATGTTCTGGGAATTCTCAGATCTAATGTTAATCATCAAATTGCTCTTTGGGATAAAAGTACTAAAGCAAGCCTGATTTCTAATTACAAGGAGAAAGACATTCCTCAAGAACCCACCTAATTCTTTCTATTCTAGAAGGCCTACAGAAGTTTCTACATCCTCTATGAAGCCTTTCTCTACTATTCTACCCACAGAGATGTGTGTTCATTGAAGCCTTCTTTCTTTAAACTGGTGCAGTACAACTATCTCTGGTACAAACTAAATCATTTTATTATTTTATTTTTTAAAAGATTTACTTATTTATTTAAGTAATGTCTACACCCAATGTGGGGCTTGAACTCATAATGCCGGGATCAAGAGTCACACACTCCACCAACTGAGCCAGCCAGGTGCCTCCCAACTAAATCGTTTTAATCCAATCTGATGGTCTTTGGATGTATCAACTTGACCAGGCTACAGTCCCCAGTTAATGAAGCAAACAATAATCTAGGTGTTGCTGGGAAGGTATTTTGTAGATATAACTGAAGCCTGTGATCAATTGCTTTTAGGAGAGGTTATACCAGATAATCTGGGTGGGCCTGATTCAATTAGTTGAAAGACCTTTAGAGAATTATTGAGGCTCCTCTGATGAAGAAGAAATGCTGTCAGTGGACAGCAACTTCAACCCATGCCCAAGAAGTTCTGACAATCTACCCTATGGATTTCGGCCTCGTCTAGCCAGCTCCCACAACTGGGTAAGTCAATTCCTTGTAATAAATCTCTTTTTTAAAAAAACTGAGATATAACTGACATGTAACATTATCCTAGTTTAAGGTGTACCACAGAATGATTTGGTATTTGCATATACTGTGAAATAATCATCACAGTAATTCTAGTTACCATCCATTACCACACATAGTTAAACATTCTTTTTCTTGTGATAGTTTTTTTTTTTAAGTTTATTTATTTATGTTGAGAAAGAGAGAGAGGGGGCGCTGGGGAGGGGCAGAGAGACAGTGACAGAGGATCAGAGAGCCCAATGCAGGACTCAAACCCAGGAACTGTGAGATCATGACCTGAGCCAAAGTCTGACGCTTAACCAACTGAGCCACGTAGGAACCCCTAAACCTTTAAAAAATTTCTTTTTCAAAAAAAAAAAAAAATTTAAAAAAAAGGGGGTGCCTGGGTGGCTCAGTCGGTTGAGCGTCCGACTTCGGCTCAGGTCATGATCTCACAGTTCGTGGGTTCCAGCCCCGCATCAGGCTCTGTGCTGACCGCTTGCTCAGAGCCTGGAGCCTGCTTCAGATTCTGTGTCTCCTTCTCTCTCTGCTCCTCCCCCGCTCATGCTTTGTCTCACTCTGTTTCTTAAAAATAAATAAGTGTAAAAATTTTTTTTTTAATTTTTTTCTCTTTGAGAAAGAGAGAGAGAGAAAGAAAGAGAGAGCGCGCACGTGCGCACGCATATGAGTGGGGGAGAGGACAGAATCTTAAGCAGGCTCCACATTCAGCATGGAGCCCCACACACGGCTAGGTCCCATGACCCTGGGATCATGACCTGAGCTGTAATCAAGAGTTGGACACTCAACTGACTACGCCACCAAGGTGCCCCTTACTATATATTTCTTTGGGTTCTGCTTCTCTCCTTGAACTTTGATTGATATAACTGATCATATAATATGTGTGTGTGTGTGTGTGTGTGTGTGTGTGTGTGCGTGCTATCTTCCCAGTCAGATTCAAAGGCATAAACTTGAGAAAACAATACTAATGATGATTTACTGAGTACTGTGGGCCAGGCACAGTGTTAAGCCTTTCAATACATAAGCTCATTTTATCCTCACAATCACCTGATGAGACAACAGTATTACTAATCCCCACTTTACAGAGGTTAAGAAAAAGCTATCTAGCTAAGGAATGGCAAAGCTGGAACTCAAGCCTGAAGCTCATTTATTCCAATGCTTATGCTCTTAACCACTATAATAGCTATGACCTCTCATATACAAATGGAAAGAGAGAGGGAAAAAGATAAGTACATACAGAGAAGAAGAAAGCTGTGTAGGACAAGATAGACTGTGATTCTTAAATATAAATAAACTGCTTATCACATTCTATTGGTCACCTATGATATCTAACTTCTAAACAGTGATCTCAGCTTGGAAGCAATGCTCTGAATGGAACAGCCAGGGCAATCTTCTGGAGAAATTTCTGAATTACAATGTTATAGTTATAGCAATATCAAATATTAAGGTACTTGCCCCAGGCCAAATGGAATCAAGTCAAAGACTTGAGAACCTTCTCTATATTCAATAGATATGTTACAGTATCATTCAGTAATAGAAAGCCATTGTAACTGGTTCAGTTCTACTTTATGTCCATAAAATCTGTGATGTGGGTAGGGCAAGGCCAGGGTAGTTCTCCCACCTGTACAATGAATGAACTTAATAGCAAGTCAATGAAATGAAGTCACTTACTCGAAGTCATATAGTACACTACAAAAAAGAAGTCTGGTACTTTGACTCCAGCCTAGGATTTTCTCCAATAGACTAACATAATATGGTTGAACTACTTATAATCAAGAAGTTCCCAATACTTGATGAATTGTACCATCAATATCCAAGATTTTAAAATGTACAGGAAATGACTAGGGGCACTTGGCTGGCTCAGTCGGTTGAGTGTCTGACTTCAGCTCAGGTCATGATCTCATGGTTTGTGAGTTTGAGCCCCACAACTGGCTTGCTCCTGTCAGCCTTTCAGCACAGAGTCCACTTCAGATCCTCCTCTCTCTGCCCTTGCCCTGCTTGTGCTCTCCCCAAAAATAAATATTAAAAAACAAAAAATAAATAAAATGTACATGAAATGACTAAAGTAATGAGGCAGATTTTCATAAATTACTCATGAAATCAATCATATTTCCCAAGCTTGCTCCCTCTTGGGCATTTGCACTTATGGTCCTTTTTTTAAAAATGCTTTTTGCCCAGATATTCATGTAATTGCTTCCTTCTCATCAAGTTCTGATCAAAATGCCATCTTCTCAGGGAAGACTTTCCCAGTTACCCTAGTTAAGGTAGCATGCCCTAGCCATTCTCTACAAAATATTGCTATTATATCCTTTCTTATTACACTTCTTAGTCCCTAAAGTTGTTGTGTATTTTTGTTTTTATTATACATATTCCACTATACTGTAAGCTCTTTAAAACATGGACTCTATATCTTGCTTACCCTAAATCACCACACCCAGAATAATGACTGACATGTAGTAGGTGTTCAAAAAATATTTGTTAACTGATACTTCTTTTAAAATGGGTTTATTTTTATATGATTGTTATTGGATAGTAATTACCTTGAATATAAGTATTAAATGATTAAAAACAGGAAAAACATAACTAGAGAAAATTTAGAAGTCAAACTGTCAATTTACACAGGGAAGGAAAGAACCCACATTGTTAAACTTAAGCAAGTAATGTTTGTAAGACTTCTTTGGGATCTTCTTGTCCAGAACTAGAGCACTCTGTATTTCTTTATAATCTTCCTTCACAAAGATGAAATAGAAGATTTTGGAGTAAATCTGTTCAGAGTTTATATACTACAAATCCTTTGGCAACCATGTTTTTGCTAAATGTGGTTTTGAGGTAATGTAGCTTTATATTTTTATAACCAAATTGAAAATTAGCCATCTTATTATATATTCTGGTTCAGTTCAGTCCATTTAAATAGGAGAACAGTCTATGCAGTAATACAGAGGGAGAGAGACAATCAGTTTAGACTCTACATTTCAAAACAGGAATTACCAGGACCAAAAAAAGTATGTGTGGATATTGCCAAAGGTTGTGAAAAGGCCAGACAATTACATATGCAAATATTGTAAAATTAAAACACAGAAGAAACAAATTTAAAAGGTATTACATTTCAAGCCAGTAAAGGCTGATTTAGACTCTAAAAAGAGGTATAGTCTGTATAATTTGAAACTTACGTGAATATATATAGCTATAGGTTTTCCTTTAAACACCTCCCTTTTTTTATAATTTGCATATTTGCCTGAATGGTTTTCCTGTTCTTTTTCTTTCAATCCATCTGCATCTTTATATTTTAGATGTTTCTCTTGTAAATATCATTGTTTATTTGTTTTTGAGAGAGAGTGTGTGTGAGTGGGGGAGAGGGGCAGAGAGAGAGAGAGAGAGAGAGAGAATATTAAGCAGTGTGGAGCCCCAATGTGGGACTCAATCCCATTACCTGGTATCATGACCCGAGCCAAAATCAAGAGTCAGACACTCAACCGACTGAGCCACTCAAGCGCCCCTGTTTTTTTAATTTTAGTATAGTATGATAATCTTTGTCTTTTAACTGAAGCATTTGGTCCACTTACATTTAATGTAATTACCAATATATTTGGGTTTAAATATACTACAGCCAGTGCCATGGTAAACCACCCATATCTTGTCCAGAACAAGAGTACTCATTCCCTTATTAGGCATGTAAGTAGTCAACAGCTCTCAGCTGAATCTTTCTTTGGGACTTATCCTCAGCCTTAGAATACAGCCTTATCCAAGGTCATGTCCCCTTAAGGGAGGACAGAAGAAGGTAGAAAACTGTATTCAATGACTGATCAGTGACAAGGTATAGATGCCTGGACCCTGTAGAATCGACTGAGGTCTTTGTTACCACTGTATTGCAGTTTAACTTCTCTGGTCTATCCTGTTTCCTCCCTCCCCTACAGATGTTAATCTCAAAAGCCCACCCCAATAAACATCCTTCAGGCAAATCTCAGTCTCTGAATCTGTTTCCCAGGGAATTCAATTTGTGACATCTATCATCTTGTAATGTATTCTGTACTTCTACTGTCTGTACTCTGTACTTCTACTGTCTATATGTTCTTTACTTTCTTGCTTTCTTTAGAACTGAGTATTCTTTTATTATTCCATTTTTCATTATTAGTTTGGAAACGATACACTCTTTTTCTATTCCAGAGGCTATCCTAGAAATAACAATGTGCATATTTTGATCAACAAAGTCTAAAGTTAAAAAAAAATTTTTTTAGTTTTTTAGAGAGAGAGAACAGAGGAGGAGCAGAGAGAGAGGGAGAGACAGAGAGAGAGGCTCATCATCAGCACAGAGCCCAATGTGGGGCTCGAACTCATGAACCATGAGATCATGACCCGAGCTGAAATCAAGAGTCGGACACTTAACCAACTGAGCCATCCAGGTGCGCCTAAAGTTTTTTTTTTTTTTTTTAATGTTTATTTATTTTTGAGAGAGAGAGAGGGCACGAGTGAGGGAGGGACAGAGACAGGGGGACAGAGGATCCAAAGCAGGCTCTGTGCTGACAGCAGGGAGCCCGATGTGAGGCTCAAACTCACGAACTGTGAGATCATGGCCTGAGCCAAAGTCAGATGCTTAAACGACTGAGCCACCCAGATACTCCAACGAAGTCTAAAGTTAATTGAGTGATATTTCATTAATTAATTGATATTAATAGACTAATTGATATTAACTTGTTGATACTTTTACTCTACTCTGCTATATGATAAGAATCTTAAACATTTTGGGGCGCCTGGGTGGCGCGGTTGGTTAAGCATCCGACTTCAGCCAGGTCACGATCTCGCGGTCCATGAGTTCGAGCCCCGCGTCGGGCTCTGGGCTGATGGCTCGGAGCCTGGAGCCTGTTTCCGATTCTGTGTCTCCCTCTCTCTCTGCCCCTCCCCCGTTCATGCTCTGTCTCTCTCTGTCCCAAAAATAAATAAAAAACGTTGAAAAAAAAATTAAAAAAAAAAAAAAGAATCTTAAACATTTTAATTCCTTTTACCATTGTCCCAATTTATATATAATTGTTATTCTACGTACCTCATATAAGTGGAATTATACAATATTTGCCCATTTGTGTCTGTCTTATATCATTTAGCATTATGTTTTTGAGGTTTATCCATGTTGTATTCTTTTTAAAGGTTAGATAATATTCCATGTATTTTGTTTATACATTCATCTATTAATGGACATCAGAGTTGTTTCCATCTTTTGTCTATTGTGAATAATGCTGCTATGAACACTGGTGTGCAAGTATTGTTTAAGTCCCTGCTTTCAATTTTTCTGGGTATATACCCACAAGCAGAATTTCTTGATCATATGTAAATTCTATATTTAACTTTTTGAGGAACTGCCACATTGTCTTCCTGATTCTTTTTAATACCTTTCATTTCTCTATTGGAATTATCCATCGTTTCACTTATTTTCTTTACCTTTCTTCCTATTTACTTGAACAGGAACACAGTTATTTTAAAATCCTTTTTTGATGATTCCAATATCTGGATCATCTGTGGATCTGATTCTATTGTCCATGTTTATCTCTTGGTTTTTGATCATGTCACATTGTCTTTTGCCATGTCCTGTAATTCTTTACATAATGCTTTCAGAGAGGGTTTCCCTTCCCTTGGATAGATAGAATGGAAGGTGATCATCTTAACCCAGTCAGGGACTATGCTGAATGGAGGCTAGGCTGCGGTTCTAGTAAAGCTCAAGCTATTTTTGGCTGATCTCCATTCCAAGAAATTATCATAGCCCTCTAGGGTTTTTAACAGAGAGCCTGGGAATTCATTGGGGTTTCCCCCCATGGGTAGGTTCATAACTCTAGACAGTATCTTGTGTGACTGCCAAAATGTCTGCTCTGCTTTTCAAAGGCTTTCCAATGAGATGTTTAGCCTCCCATTCTGTAAAACCCTAGGATTTGGCAAATATCCCAACAGGATAACTGGCTGTATGCTTGAGGCTCTCTTAGTTTTCTACAAAAGCTTGCTGGTTTCTTGTCCCCAGCAGCAACTCTCTTCCAGTATACAGTCCTACTTCTCAGACCACTGCTCATGCCCAGTATCAGCAATACCCCCTGAGGGAAAAAGAGGCTACAAAAGTCAGCTCACATATCTGAGGTTCTTTTAGTTCATCTTTACTACCGGGGTTCAGCTGTTTGGGGTATCAGCCCACAGCCTGGTAAACCAAGGTCCCATCCTTGTAGGACCTGAAATAGATTTGTATCTTCCTAGCTCCTCCAAACTGTATTTTAGGTTATATACCCTAGGCAAACACAGTCAACTCTAGGTTCACCATCCTTTCCCAGATCTTGACCAAGTAACTCCTCACTATCTTGCTAGCTCTTTGAAGCTTTTATAGTTAAAAAATATTTTTTCTGCTTGCTTTTTGGTTCTAATCATACAATTCTTATTAAATATTACTACTATCTTAGTATTACTGATCTTAATACTACCAGTTTTGGTAAGATTTAAGAACATAATTCCCAAATTGTGCAGAGAAACTACAATTTTTTTAAGCCAGCCTTAGGGAAAAGATATGCTTTAGGCTCAGAAAATGTTTTCATTATTTTCAAATTGTAATAAGATAACCATTAAATTATGCTAGAATTATTACTATATTAGAATTATTAAATTATTCTAGAATTCTTCTGTTTATTATAAAGTAAAATTAAAGGAAAAATCATTAAAAACTTCAATAATAAAATATTAATAATCATAAATAATTAAAAATACAACTATAATTCACTAATAACAGAATATGCACCAGCATATGCCTTATAACTTGGATATTATTGTATTAATACATAAATAAAGTTTATTTAGTTTGAAAGAGAGACAGAATAAGTACATGCAAGCGGGGAGGGGCAGAGAGAGAGAGGGAGAGAAAGGATCCCAAGCACGTTCCATGCTGTTAGTGCAAAGCCTAACTTGGGGCTGAATCCCATGAACCCACAAGATCATGACCTGAGCTAAGATCAAGAGCTGGATGCTCAACTAACTGAGCCACCTAGCGTCCTTAATTTTGGTTATTTTATGTTATTATAATTGATTATATAACTCCTGCTTCTTTCTTCTTCATTGAAGGTGAGCATGTAGGTTTTTTTGGGTTTTTTCCTTAGCTTTATTAAGCTATAATTTTGTCAGTCTTTTCTAACATAAGGTAGCACCAAGAGTCTGGCTCTACCATCATAAGCAAGTGCTTCTCTCTCTTATTCATATATATATATTATATATGTATACATGTATAATTAAAGTATAGTTGACACACAATGTTACATTAGTTTCAGGTGTACATATTTCTTTATTTGTAAAATGGGCTTGGGAGGCTTTCATAGTATTATTTTAACTATTACTGACCAGTATGCAATACATTGCCTGGCCCCAGAGGTTCCTCTGATCTTAAAATTCCTCAAGGATCTGGAATGGCCATTTGGAATGGACATATACAATGGACACCTTTGAACTTGACTTGGGAGTTGTCTTTACTAATTAATTTCCCTGCTTATTATATTAGTGATTCCTCCCTTGCTGATTTCAGAGGCTGTAATACTCCTGAGGAGGTTTCTTTGTTATTTTTGTTGTTGTTGTTGTTGTTTTTATCTTGATTGAGAAAGGCTAGAGTTAAACTGATTTCATTTCTTTAGAACTTTGGAAAGCTTCAGGTTTCCCTGTCTTATGTTCCTATAACGCTTGCTATTGTAATAATTATCCTACCTTACTGTATTCAGCATCTTCCCTGCTAGACTGTAAGTTCCCAAGGTCATGATAGCTTGTTCCCTGCTATATGTACATACTTAGTACCACTGGCCTGGGTAAAGAGCAACCACTCAATAACTACAGAATCATTAATAAGTTATAATCACTGGGATTCCAACAATCATATTAACAAAAATACAATTCTCAGATGCAATGTTTTAATATTATTTATATCAGAAAATATTAGCAGAAAACAAGGAGTTAAATTTACTTATCCACAAGGGGCTCCTGGATGGCTCAGTCGGTTAAGCGTCTGACTTCAGCTTAGGTCATGATCTCATGATTCATGAGTTCGAGCCCCACGTTGGGCTCTGTGCAGACAGCTCAGAGCCTGGAGCCTGCTTCATGGATTCTGTGTTTCCCTCTCTCTTTGCCCTCCCCAGCTCTCTCTCTCTCTCTCAACAATAAATAAACATTAAAAATTTTTTAAAAATTAAAAAAATTACTTATCCTCAAACATATAACCAATAATTACTACTAAAAATCTTAGACTGATAGAGCAATTTTCCTAAGACACACCTAGTCATTAGGATAGAAACTGAATACTAAATACACTATATGCTTTTCAGGTACATTTTTGGTACTTGAGAGTGACTCCATTTATTTAAAAGATATGTTCCAGAAAGGTAAATAATACTTTTATACTCTATAAACATTTAAAAACTTACCTGATTAAACTAAACTTACAGTATATTTTAAAAAGAAACCCCTCTGCAGTGAGGATGCTCTCACAGTAATCTGTATTATATATTTAGCTTTCTGAATTTTAGATTTTTCAAGATGCAGAACACTCCTACTAACTTGGTCACATCAAAAAGCTAAGAGGTTCAACACAACTCTAAAGTCAAATTAACTTTTACTTTTTGAAAATAATTATTAGTATGTATAAATATATTATTAATATAACCTATTAATATGGTTTTTCTAAATAGTAGGAAATAAAAAATACTTACTATTATTTTCTTACAGTCCTTTCCTCTGCATAGTTCTGTATAGGTAGAGTATTGCACATATATAATCCAGCTTCCAACAAAAACCACCAACCAGGAAAAGAAAAGATATTTCATCCGCACATATGAAAAGCGAGCCTGTGAGTAAAAGAGCACATAACAATCATTCATTCAGCACCAAGTCAGTATTCACTGTCCTAGAACGTGATTTTTCCCCCTTTCTTGGAAGAACTCAATATATATTCTAGGCTTTCACATGGCAATTCTCCTAGAACAAAGTCTACTTTCACTGAGTCCAAACAGCACTGGTCTTAGAAAAGGAAGCTCCTCGGTTCTGCCAAGGAAAAAGGGAACAAAATACCCTTTAAAATGTATAACCTTTCAAATACCACCGGCATCGAAAGCCATTTAGGAAGCATGAGCACGTGCACCATGCTACCCTGGGCACCCTGGAAGATCAGGTAGAGAGACACAATTCCTATACACACTCTGAGCTCATGGGAGACTATTCAAATAAGAGTCTTAAGGTTCTTTATGGATAATCAGTATAAAAATAATTTTGTTTTAAAGAAATAAGGACAGAGAATTTGGCTATTTGTCTAATGTCTCATAGTGAAGTGCAACCAGAATAAGAAATTAAACTTCCTTTTCATTCACTCCTATTTCTCTGTCATATTCAGAGACAAGTTGTTACAAGTATTAAAGGAGATATGACTGGAGAAGAAGGGTTAAAATATATAAAGAATAAATTACTCTTTGCATGTCAGCTTGTAAAGCTGCACAATGGGACCCTCTTTGCATTGTTTTGTTTCCAGTTCTCTGGTAACTAATTGCAACATGGGCCAGTTACTGCCTTTTCTCCATCAACCACGTATCAGACAGTTTAATCTTCAAAAGTGTCAGCTGGTCAAGATAATTTGACATTGGCTTTTCGAGTTTGGCTCTCCAATGGTTTGGTTTTATAAACGGTAAACCTGGGGAGTATGGAGATAACTGAACAGAATAAATTAAAGATATGTAAACAAACAATGAAAAGCTAATTTTGCTTTTGCAATCACCAGACAGTTTCTCACCCTGGGTAACAGTAGGATACTGTGAGCGCTGTGAGCAGTGCAAAGAAAGCAGAGAGAGATGAAAGAGACCTAAGTGCACCTGCAGAAGACAATGAGTGAAAAGGAAAAAGAGACTCAGGAAATACTGAATTCTGTTGGCCCTATTTGTGGTTTAGATATCTATCTTTTTGTGAGATTAACAGCTGGTGAATTCCAGTACCAAAAAACTTGAGTACAACAAATTCACAGTGAAGTTACAGGTCTTCGAGCTTTATTATTAAAATATAAAAAATGCATTTAATGCAAGCTATTTTTGTATAGCTCTAAATGAATCCAGTAAAAAGAAAATTCAGACAGAATTCTAAATTAAATCACATAAATGACAATTGTGTATACACTGAGGGGTTGCCTGAAAGGCATTTAAGATTCCTTAGCCCTCTTTTTTTTTTTTATTAAAAAAAATTTTTTTTTAACGTTTATTTATTTTTGAGACAGAGAGAGACAGAGCATGAACGGGGGAGGGTCAGAGAGAGGGAGACACAGAATCTGAAACAGGCTCCAGGCTCTGAGCTGTCAGCACAGAGCCCGACGCGGGGCTTGAACTCACGGACCGCGAGATCACGACCTGAGCCGAAGTCGGCCGCTTAACCAACTGAGCCAACCAGGCGCCCCTCCTTAGCCCTCTTAAAGAAATTTAGTCATCAGACAGAAATGGATATGCACTAGTGTTATGAAGCTTAAATATGATTAAATGACATAATGTCCATAGAACATAAGCACATTGCTAGGCATATAGAAAACACTCGACAAACGTTAGCTAAATCAACTTGCATGGTACTGAGCAAAAAGTCAAGAATGCTCTATGATTTGGCCACCACCTTCTTTTTGGACTTGCAAAAAGAAAACTAAATCTGAATCTGATTAAGTCTTTAGCTCCAACTAGCAGCTTACAGGAAATACAGGGGGCAGAGGAATATAAGGGAGACTTCAGTAAGTGACACTATTAGGATGATCAGCAAACTCCAGGCTATGGAAAACATTGCAGTACAAACAACCCAGTGCTTCAAAAAATAAATTGCAAGGGAGAAAATAAGGAGAAGATGGGGAAACTTGAAGATTAAAAAATATTTGAGAAATATATCAAATAATCACAAAGTGAGTCCTGATTCAAAAGACGTTTATGAGACACTTGAAAATGTGAAAACTGACAGGATGCTATTAAGAAACTGTTTTAATTTTTCAGGCATGATAATGTTATTTTAAAAGAAAAGAGCCCTCATCTTTTAGAGACAGATATCAAAATATTTACGAATAAAGTGATATATTTGGAATTTGCTTCAAAACAATAGAGAAGGAAAAAGTAGGTGGGGTATATTTGAAACAAGACTGGCCATGAGTTGATAATTTTCAAGCTGGGTGATGGATGCATGCCTTCTGTGTATGTCTTTTTCTACTGATGTAAAAATGTTTTTTATATTATACAATAAGGCATAGTTCTATATTATACAATAAGGCATACTTCTACATCAAGATGCATCCTTTTCATACATTCATTCAGCCACTACTTCCTGGTTATCTATTATGTCTATTACTGTTACTGTCTTAGGCATTTTAAGAACATCTCCAGTTATAAGAACAAATTATAGATCTACCATACAGGGGTGCCTAGGTGGCTCAGTTGGTTGCCCATCCGACTTCAGTTCAGGTCATGATCTCATAGTTCATGGGTTTGAGCCCTGCATCGGGCTCTGTGCTGACAGCTCAGAACCTGGAGCCTGCTTCAGATTCTGTGTGTGTGTGTCTCTCTCTCTGCCCCCCTCCCTGCTTGTACTCTGTCTCTTTCTTTCAAAAATAAACATTAAAAAAATCTTTTTAAAATATATCTACCATCCAAGTACCCCTATATATAGTTCAGAGGGTCACTTGAAGGGCCACAGCATGGCATGATTTTACTTTTGGAAGTCCAATCTAATATTAACATTTCACAGGATTTTTTTTTTTTTTAGGCAGGATTTATTTATTTATTTAATTTTTTTTAGAGAGTGTGTACAAGAGTAGGGGAGCAGGACAGAAGGAGGGAGGGGGAGAGGGGAGGGGAGGGGAGGGGAGGGGAGGGGGGGGGAGAGAGAGAGAGAGAGAATGAATGAATGAATCCCAAGCAGGCTTCACGCTCAGAGCTGAGCTCAACGCAGGGCTCTATCCCATGATCCTGGGATCATGACCTGAGCTGAAATCAAGAGTCAGACACTCAACTGACTGAGCCACCCAGGTGCCCTGCCCTGAAGCAGGGTTTTAAAATAAGATTAAGATATACTATTCCCTTCTTTCTCTTCCTGCCTTGCCCTACAGCAGGTATAAGTCACAGAGTAAATGAAAAGAACACAGAACTAGTGAGTAGGGTCTTCTCCCAGCATTCAGGCTTTGGTCCTGTCTTACCTTCTTCTTGACACCATCTTAAGGAGTCTAGTGATGTTAACTGCCCTTATTAATAATTTCTATTCAGGTTTTGTACAAATATTCAGTAAAGCTGAGGTAAGATGCTTTCAAATGCACATTAAACTTAATATATGTAGGCAACTAAGGCTTGTGTATATTTTCCCTCCTGCATATTCAATTTAATAAAATGTGAAATCATTTTGCTTTTCTATATCTCTCAAATAGCTACATTAAACATTTTTTTCTCTGGCATATGTTTAAACTGAAAAACACCCTGTGAACTGCCTTGCCTGCTGAGTGCTTGTCATGATACCAAATGCCAAAGATTTTGGAGAGGAAGTTAGATTAATGATGTTCCCAGCAGGGCACTGGGCATCACCTGTTGTAGACATAATGACAAAAGGAGTGAGAGATTTGTATTCTAGAACACCATGGAAAATCACTGTGATGTGGGGTAACACAAAATAGTTACAAGGACCTTCATGTGTCCTTTAATATCTGCAGATCCTGCTGCTTCACATCGTAAAATAATGATTGAAGAGAAACAGCCATAAATGACTTCTCTAGCTATTAAATAATTTTATTTCCCTGTTTGGTAATCACTAAAATGTTTCCAGTAGTCTGTTCTGTACCAATTACCCAGACAATACAGTCTTTGATTAAGAAATGTACTTATTGTTTCTGATCTTTTTATTTATGGTATCCAAAATACTGCCTAGTAGCTTTTCTGTTCTGATTTTGTGCCTAGCTACTAATGGTACACTGCTTTATTCTAAATTATGCTCCTGGAAAGCATGATAAGAATTTTAGTAAATACACTATGGCAGTGGTTCTCAAATGGAGTCACTTTTGCCCCCTAGGGGACACCTGGCAATGTTTGGTGGCATTGTTTGTTTCATGACTGGGGAGTATTATTACTAGAACCATATGGGTAAAGGCCAGAGATGATGCTAAACATCCTACAATGCACAGAAGAGCCTCCCACAACAAAGAATTAACTGACCCCAAATGTCAATAGTGCTAAGGTTGAGAAACCTCGCATTATGATTATATTACAAAATGAAAACAAAAATGGAAAGAATCAAATTTGTATTACACTGCCATTTTATATTCTTTAATATAAAGAATATAGCTTATAGTCTTTAAGACATCAACTACTACTACCAGTAGTTAGAAAAATATAACATCTGTGTGCAAATAACAGAAGGAGTTCTTTATGACTAGAATAAATGATTAGTAGTATAGGAGACAAAAATCACTGGAGATGGCAAATCTATAAATAATGAAACAAACTTTCCCTACCAATTCCCCTCTAAAGAATAGTGATGCTTTTTCTTCTTTTCTATATTGTTTTATCTCATTGTGATATCTTTTTATTTCAAAAGAAATCTGAAAACCTTTGAGTTTTTTTTATAATTTCAAAGCCGTCTTTTTAATTTTTTTTATAAGTTTATTTATTTTGAGAGAGAAAGCATGAGCAGTGGAGGAGTGGAGAGAGAGAGAGGTAGGGACAGAATCCCAAGCAGGCTCTTGTGCTGTCAGCGCAGAGCCTGACATGGGGCTCCATCCATTACTGTGAAATCATGACCTGAGTGGAAATCAAGAGTTGGATGCTTAACCCACTGAGCCACGCAGGTGGCCCTTCGATCTTGTTTAAGTAATTTTACATCAAGTTTTAAAAACAGGCATGAAGGGGGAAACACATCAAAATTTAGGACTACTTCCAATACTTATTTTTTTCATACTTAACATCTTTTATAAACATATAAAGCTTTACCCCTGAACACTCCCTGCACAGATGTTCTTAATTTTGAGAAGCAGGGAAAAATATCATATATTTATTTTTACCCACAAAAATTTAGTTAACAAATTTAGTGGACCTGAACACTCAGAAAACATAACAAATAGATAAGGTTATGATTTGCACAAACTCAAATAACAATCATTTATCATTCACCGTTTCAAAGAAAAAGCTGAGAGACGTGTGTTTGTCTTTTTATTCAAGTTTTTCAATTACCAGCTACCCTAAAATAATCTTCACAACTATCTTCTTCCTTCTTGTTATATTGGTAACTTTGTAGCTGACTATAGCTAACTAACTTTTTAGAACTAATGTGCCTGAAAAACTAGAGGTAAAAATTATGGATAAATATCCCAGACATACTTTTATCCTTTCTTTAAATATATTCTATTCACAGTAATAACACTTTTGAAAAATATGCTAGCTACAAAAAAACAGAAATATGAAGAAACAATTTAATAGGGTAAATATTTACTATATACCACAACATATGCAATTAACTTTATTTGGAATGGCTCCTACACCTTTATTATATCTCACTACTAGCTGCAGGACTATTGGAAAACCACTAAGAAGGTCTAAATGTACCAAATGCAAACTATCCTAGTGCTCTCACAAACGTCAAAAACAGCTATGATTCTCAAACATTTAAAAAATGTTTTATGTCATTCCAAACAAGGAAAACCTTGAGTTTTTAGAAGTTAAAAATAGTGAAAAGAAAGGTTCTAAAAATGTCCATGCTTCCCAGCTTGTCTTGAGCGTGAAAATGCTTTTTTATGACAAAACTTTAGACAATTCCTTGTCAAACAGCAGTATTAGTCTAGTGGTCAGAATTTTTTAGCATTCATCTTTCTAAGAGGTGAATTTTCATATCTATAGGAAGAATCCTAGCTGTTCTCTGATCTCAATTCTAAAAGTTTTATTTACATGAGCATCTTCTCTGTTTTGATTTTCTTGTAAAAATAAAATTCCAAAAATGAACAGATAATTTTCACATTTTCTCTGAATGCTGGTTCATATTTTTTACGCTTAGTGACTGACAGCATCAAAAATGCAGAACTCCTGGTGAATTAATCACATGGAGCGATCCTTAAGTCTGTGGCTAGTTTCGATGGTATGTTACTATTTCAAAGAAGTGTCAAAGTATGGGAAAATGCTCGTGATACAGTAAGTGAAAAAAAAAAATCAGTTTTCAAAACAACATGTATGCTCCCAATTCTGCCTTTAAAAAAAAAGAGAGGCATGCCTGCGTGGCTCAGTCAGTTAAGCATCTGACTTTGGCTCAGGTCATTATCTCACAGTTCATGAGTTCGAGCCCCACATCAGGCTCTGTGCTGACGGCTCAAAGCCTGGAGCCTGCTTCGGATTCTGTGTCTCCCTCTCTCTCTCTGCCCCTCCCCCGCTTATGCTTTCGCACGCGCATGCATGCTCTCTCTCTCAAAAATAAACATTAAAAATTAAAAGAAAAAAGAGAGAATAGACTGTAGAAACTGCAAGCAAATAAACTAGAATGTCAAGGGTAGTTATCTCAGAATGTCAAGAATGGTGAAATCATGAGTGATTTTTATTTTTTTCTCTATTAGGCAGATTTTCTATAATGAATATATTACTTTTTTAGTCTGCAAAAATATATCTCTAGGATTTAGAAGTCTCCTGACTGCTTTTTATGAACAAGTAGGCAGTCAGCATTTTACAAAGCATATGGGAAGGGAGTGTAGCCTCCATTAGCACTCTACATAAAAGAAATATTAGCATTTGCAACAGCAAAAGAACTCAGTCATGGGGTTCTTCAACATACCAGTGCAGAAAGACAGGGGTTAAGAAAGCTAAGTGTTCCAATTTTCTATTGCTGTATAACTATCCCAAAACTTAATGGCTTACAACAGTAATTTACATCTCTCATGGTTCTGAGGGTTGATTGAATCAGCTGGGCAGTGCCCCTGAAGTTTTTCATGCATTTGTGATTAGGGCTGAAGGCACGTGACAGAGGACTCACAGGGTTAGACCTATCCAACTCCTTAGTTGCAATGGCTGGAACAGCTTCATGTGGCTAGCTGGACTTCTTCAGGGCATGGTGCTCATGTTATTCAGGCTTCTTACAGGATAGCTGACTTATCCCAGAGCAAATGTTCTCAGAGATCAAGAAGGAAGCTAATCATTTCTGCCCCACTCTTACGGTAACACAGGGCCAGAACAAATTGAATGTAGGGGACTACTCCATAAGGGTATGATTACCAGAAGGCATGGTTCACTGCAGGGTCATCATTGGAGACTAGAAACCTCTGCAGGATAGAATCAGCAAAGAAAGGTCTAGGGGTAAGAAGAAAAGCAATGTGGAGGTGCCAGCCAGAAGAGAGACAATTCTTTTGGCCATTCTGATTACGGGTTCTTCTTTCTTCCTTAGTGGGGAAGAATTGGAAATTGGAGTTAAAATCTATTAATAGTATATGTAGTTGTATATATTTACGTTTAAGTTGACTGAATAAATACAGTTCTTATTCTATATCATAAGCTCAAAAACTATCAATAAAACTTTGTCTTATATATACAAAGTCCCCTGTTAAAGAACCACTTGAGATATGGTTATAGGTTAAGTTTTAATATAGGATTCCTATTACCTTATTATTTCAGTTAAGATTCTGACATCTAGAATGGGAAAATCAGGTGTCCACTTTCCTCTTTTAGTAGGCCTAAGGCACCATATTGGTCTTGATCTTACTGAAGCATACAGTAGCCACAAGCAAATCTTACATGGGAATCCTACTTGGCACTTAAATTCACTAACAATTCACTTAAAATAAAGGTTAGCTAGGTTTTACTTAAACTTGAAGATTAAAAAAAGCACGGTCCCTTTAAAGTTCAGATTCTAAAGCACATTCTAGGGCAAATTTTATTTGGGATAGTTCTTCCTAAGGTTGTACAACCCAATTTTCAACCTAGTTTAAATCTTGGAGAATCCAGAGGCTAATTGATTTAATTTAGATGAAACTTGATTGTTGTAAAGGGTTCTTAAAAATAAATTAATCTTAATTAATATTCTGTGATATTGATGAAGAGGCTACTGAGTTCTCTAGCTTCCTTTCCCTGTATTTATTTATGGGACTTCTAGGCAAAGTGGCAATTAAATATTGAAACCTAATCTCCCTTTGATACATGAAAAAAGAATTTGTGTATGTTCAAACACTGGGGTGGCCAGAGAAGGGATGTTGTTGTTCACCTCTGTACAACAATATTCTGCCTTTTATCACTGAAAGGGCTGTGGCTGCTCAGGGAATGTGGTCTGAAAGGAGCTACTGTTCCTATGACCTGAGAGACTATGTCAGGATTCTCTTCCCATTGGTTGGTACCCTGCCACTGTTTTCTAGGAGCCCTAGAGCAGAATAACTTTTCTTTAAGTTAAAAATACAAGAGGTTGGCAAGTGTCCACATAGTCCATTCTTTTTTTTTTTGTAATTTTTTTTTTATTTTTGAGAGAGAGAACGAGTGGGGGAGGGACAGAGAGAGAGAGAGAGGGTGACGGAGAATCTGAAGCAGGCCCCACAGTGTCAGCACAAAGCCTGGCTCAGGGCTCAAACCCACAAACCACAAGACCATGACCTGAGCTGAAGTCGGATGCTCAACTGACTGAGCCACCCAGGCACCCAACACAATCCATTCTAATCAGACATCTCTGAGGGTAAACTCCTAATTCGCTAGGCAATTAAAATGTAACTGACATATAAAATAGTAACTACATCAGAAGCATCTGGGTGGCTCACTCGTCTGAATGTCTGACTTCAACTTAGGTCATGATGTCATGGTTCGTGAGTTTGAGCCCCACATGGGGCTTGCTGCTGTCAGCCTGTCAGGGCAGAGCCTGCTTCAGATCCTCTGTCCCTCTGCCACTTGCGCTTTCTCAAAAATAAAATTAAACATTAAAATAAAATAAAATAGTAACTACATTAGAGTAAGAAGAGTCCTTAATGGACCCAGATTATATTTTTTTGTCATCAAAGTACTTTAATACCAGAAAACAGTACATGCCCAGTAGAGGGGAAAAAATGGACAATAAAGAAGTATGTAATTTCAGTTATAAGTGATGGGGCATGTAATGTACAGCCTGGTGAATGTAGTTAATAACACTGTATTGTATATCTGAAAGTTGCTGAGAATAGATCATAAAAGTTCTCATCACAAGATGGGGATTAAAGAATGCTTTGTTGTAACGAGCACTGGGTGATATATGGAATTGTTGAATAACTATATTGTACACCTGAAACTAACATAGCACTGTATGTTAACTATACTGGAATTTAAAATAAAATTTAAAAATTAATTAATTAAAAGTTCTTATCACAAGAAAAAAATTGTAACTGTGTGTGGTGGTAGATGTTAAGTAAACATATGTGGTGATAATTTTGCAATATATACATATATCAAATCATTGTGTTGTACATTTAAAACTAATACCATTTTATAGATCAATTATATCTTGATAAAAACAGTAACACAAAAAGAAAAACTAAGTAAATGATCCAATATGGTATATTGGATATATAGGATATATTAGGATATATTTCCTAATTTTTTTCCATGTATGTATAAAAAATACACATCTCTTAAGAAAAATAAAATTGGGGTCATATGTTAAATATCATTTGTCTCTTTTTTTCTCACTTAACATACTACAAATATGCCCCTAGGCCATTAAATAGTTTTGATATTTAAAAAATATGATATGTAAATGAATATATAGAATTTTATAGTATGGATGTGCCCTAATTTATTTAACCCTGTATCTATTGTTGGATATTTTTATTATTTTCAATATTGTGCTATTATAATAATAACAACACTATTAATGAGAGCCAATATTCATTAGTGATACTCTACCAAGAACTGTTATAAGCACCTTCTATATACTAATTTCCTTAATCTTTATAAAAACTCTATGATCTGATGTGACAAATTGGTTAGGGATCAGAAAACTATGGCCCATGAGCCAAATCCACTCTGCCACCTGTTTCTGTAAATATAGTTTTATGGAACACAGCCACCCCATTCATTGATTTACTGTCTAAGGCTGCTTTCAGGCTAGAACAGCACAGTTGAGTGGTTGTAACAGAGTCTGTATGACCAGCAAAGCCAGAAATATTTGCTATTTGGCTCTTTAGAGAAATAGTATGTCAACCCTTGAATTGCAAATATTCATTCCCTCCCCCTGCCCCACTTCCCCTGCCTTACTGATGTTGGGCTTGGCCACGTGACTTACTTTGGCCCATGTTTGTTAGTAGATGCAATGCAAAGAAAAGCACATAATTGGACTTGCTTTCTTATATTTCAGACACTACCAGGAGAAGAATAGGTCCCTGGTAGTCCACTGATCCTAGGAGAGTAAGTCATGCTGCAACCCAGCTGAACCAATCTCACAGCTGGAGGGAAGGGCAGCCCAGAAAAGGTGAACACCAGCTGACCTGCAGATGTATGACTCATTAGATGTCACTGAGTTTGGGGGCAATTTGTTATGCAGCACTGTTGTGGTTGCTAACCAATACTGGAGGGGATTATTATTCTCTCCTTACAAGATCTCTACGAGTTGGGGACTATTCTTTTTACAGATGGAGAAACTCAGGAAAATACAGAGGTTAAAGCAAGGCTATACTAGTAGTAAGTAGGACAACCAGAATTTGATTTGAGGCAACCTGGCTTCAGAGTCTGTACTCGCTTTACTCTATTGCCTATTGTATTAAATACACAAATACTTGCCAGAGTATTTGATTATTTCTTCAGGGGAGATTTCAGTTAGTAGAATTTCTAGGTCAAAGGGGATGTAGTTTTAAAAGGTTCATGGTACATATTGCTACAATGCTTTCCAAAAGGCTTACAACAATTAACATTCACTGGTTTTTTCAAATGCACTTATTTTACCTTCCCCCACATATAATTTTACAGGCAAATCACAGTTTTAGTTTCATTTCTTTGACAACTTCCTTGATAACTTTTTTACATGCTCTCTGAATCTTTAGCATTAGTTGTAGCAAAAGCTAGTCTAATTTTAAAGTACCCCAAGTTAGGGATGACCTCAGTCAAATTCAGATATCTTAAGAGCTACTGTGGTAGCTACTGTGGTTGAACGCTTTAGGCCTGACCTAAGTAAATTATTCTAAAGAATAATTAGAAGCACAGAGGAATCTAAGATGGGCCTTCAGGTTATGAGTCCAACGAATGAGGAATATGACCTTCCACTGTCTGTATCAGAGGACAAAGGGTTACAGAAGCATTCCTTCTTGGTGTGAATATAACCAACATCTAACAATCCTCTTTCCAGTTTGATAGTAAAATGTTGACAGTTGAAGCGTTTTTAAATTAAGTATTATTTTAGAGTAAGCTAAAAGCCTGTTTGGAATGGTAAGATTCTATTTATAAAATATTACAAATCATGCAAACCAGATGGCCATCTCTAATTTTGGAATTTCTCAGACAGGTGTTAATCTAAAATTGTCTTCCCATTTCTCTCTTCAATTCCAGAGAAAGCTAAAAAAGAAACGAAGTGAAACCTATAGAAAATGCTTCAAAGGCAAATGACAGTGATTTTGATCATAGCAATTTTTGTGTACAAGAAAAGGAGCTGACTTAAAAAGAAAATGCACTGAAACAGTTTCTATATGAGAATGTTTTTGCTGGCATTGTGTTAAGTGAGACACCTACCAAACTGGCAGTTAACACAAGTACTTAGAGAAATAATAGGCTTTACTTTGCCGGAGGGAGAAATGTTGAAAAGTAATTACCAAAAAATCCTCATGAATATATAGCGATTACCTGTGGTACTTAAGATAATAATAGATATCTTATAAATTTGTAACAGTTTGTAGTGATTGTTGCTACCAATCTCTTAAATATGCAACATATATTCTGAACACAAAAATGCCAGTGGATTTTAAAAATTATACCAAAGACCAAACTAACCTGACACTATTTTAGATACTCAGTTTCTCTTCTACATCCCACTAACTCCTAAAGTTCCTGGTTATTAATATATGGACCATAATAAGGCCTTATCTACTTAGAAATATTAAACAGAGATTATGTCTCAGATGGGTGAGTGTTAGCATCAGCACAAAAGCACAGGTTATTCAGAGCTAGAAGAGGCCTTGCAGATCACATAGCTGAAATCTATAATTTTATAACTGAGGCCCCAAATGGTTTGGGATTTGTCAAATACCACTCAGTAAATTATGTGACCTTGGGCAAGTTACTAAACTTCCCTGAGCTTAGTGCCTTCATCTATAAAGTGCAGATGTTGTGAAAATTAAACTCATGGACAAAAAAATATGCTTAAAAATTCCTCTTCATGGAAGTATACTAATAGAAGTAATATTAATATAATGACACATATATCAGGGATATATACTCCAAAAAATTCCCAATAGAAATGCAAAATGATAATTGTGGGGATCAGTGAAAAAAGACACCATCTCTAGGACCTGGTAGTGTTCATTTTTCCCAGGTAAGTGTCAGATCTAGCGCTCTTGCTCTTCTCACTATGCCATTGGTCTCCATCCAGAATCTAATGACCCCAAACCAGCCTAGCTATGAAAGGAAAAGGGCTGAGTTGTCTGTATAGAGGAGCTTAAGTTACTTCTTTTAAAGATGGTGCCTTTGAATTAGAAATGCATCCAGTACATTATAAGCAAGCTCACAATTTGGCTGCCTCCACTGTACCTATGATGCAACTAAACAAAAGAGGTCAGTTTCCCCAGCTCTGCTAGCTTCTTTAAATGTTCGTTATGCAAGTATGACAAAGTAATTTAAATTTTCTAATCTCTATTTTTAGTTAGCTAGGAGTTTAAAGGTATGATTTAAACAAATTAATTGGGAAAATAAAATAAGAGAAATAAAAAGATGTTGCAGAGTCCATAAATGCTAAAAGTTTTTTACATTTTGGGGAGATTTGGAGTTCTCTGGACATCTTATCTCAGTAAAAATGTAGAGTTCTTTGTAAGATAAATAAAAATAACCATTATTTGTATTGCTTTATATACACATATGCATAAAAGATTCCTAATTGATACTGATATAATTTAAATTTTTTTTCTGGACTCACTTTCCCCATCTCCTCAGCTCTAAGTATTTCCAAAGTGTAAAGTGTGTGTGTGTGTGTGTGTGTGTGTGTGTGTGTGTGTATGTGCATGTATGTTAGTGTATTTACACATACACATGTGTGTGTGCATAATTAGAATAGTGTTGAAATTATAAGTTAAAAGGTTAGTCTAAAATATTTCTAATCATTCTGAAGGGGTAGTTTACATAGTAAATCGGCCATTATTTTCCTACCCATTTATACTGAACCTAACAGTAAAACTTTTATAGCTTACAAAACAGGATAAAGTTAATCACCACAAGCCACAGGTTCTGTATTTTAAAACAGCTCCATGTCAAGACTACCAATAAATTATTTTTAAGGTTTAGAGCATCTTTTTGTGTTTATTCAGGGATATCTTTCTTTAAAAAAAAGATACACTTAGGGGTGTCTGGGTGGCTCAGTCAGTTAAGCATTGACTCTTGATCTTGGCTCAGGTCATGATCTCACGGTTTGTGAGTTCAAGCCCTGCATTGGTCTCTGCAGAGTGTGGGGCCTGCTTGGGATTGTGATTCTGTCTCTCCTTTTCTCTGCCCCTCCCCTACTTGTGCTCACTGGCTCTCTCTCTCAATATAAATAAATAAACTTAAAAAAATACATTTGGGGCACATGGGTGGCTCAGTCGGTTAAGCATCCCACTTCGGCTCAGGTCATGATCTCATGGTTCATGAGTTCAAGCCCTGTGTTAGGCTCTGTGCTGACAGCTCAGAGCGTGGAGTCTACTGTGGATTCTGTCTCCCTCTCTCTCTGCCCCTCCCCCATTCATGTTCTGTCTCTATCAAAATAAATAAACATTAAAAAAAATTTTAACGAAAAAATTTAAAAAATTTTTTAAATACACTTAAAAATATTTTTAAAACTTATATCAGTAGCTGCTTTGATGGGTGACTGATTGGGAAGAGTCACTAGAGAAATTTCTAGGGAGATGGAAATGTTCTGTATTTTAACAGGGATGAAGTTACATTAGGTAAATGCACTTGTCAAAGATGATCAAAGTGTACAACTTAATATCTGAGGATTTTGTCATATGTAAATCACACTTGAATAAGAAAATTTTAAAGATAAATACATCAAATACTAAAATACTGAAAAATGTCTATCTCTTACAGAGTCAAGAAAGAAATCAGAAGGCAACTACACTGGAGTTGTGGCTGTGAGAAATGGCAGGAAAAAGAGTCTGAAAGACAGGAGGTAGAATTAACAGGATTTCATGGTTAAATGAAAATGGGAGTGATGGTGAGGCAGCAATCAAGAACTCCCAGGTTTGTGGCTTAAGCACCTAGATAGATTGTGGTGTCATTTCCTAAAACTAGAAACAATGGAGGACAAAAATATTAGGGGAAGGATAAACTAAGGAGTTCGGTTTTGCACATGTTGAGACTAAAATGCCTATGAGTCATGCAAGTGATATTTAGGAGGATATAGAGATCTATGGCTGAGAAAACACATGTCAGAGCTAGAGGCAGGGGTTTGGAGTCACAGGGAAGACTCAGGAGAGACACAGGGAAAAAGCAATAAAAACCATGGCAAGCTGCTATCACTTAGAGAAAAAACTCAGAGTGAGAAAAGGGTTTAGGACTGAGCCCTGAGAATCTTCACTAGTTAATCTCTGGGTGAAAAAGGACGAGCTATAACAGAGAACATGCAGGAGCAGACTGGTTGGAAGAAAACCAGAAGAATGTTGTAATGTGGAAATGATGGAAAGAGGATTTCAAGACGCAGAGAGTAGTCAAAGGTGGCAAATGTGGCTGAGAGGTGACAAAGCTGGGCATTGTAAAGTATTCATTGGACTCAGTGACACAAAAGTCAGTGTTTACCTTGACAAGAGCAAGTTTATGGGAGAGGGGCCAGAATGGAGTGAGATGAAGGGCAGGAGGTGTGAAAATAAAAACAACCCGGTAGATAGCTCTTAAGAGAAGGTGACTATCCAGAGGAGACAAGACATAGGGCATTAGCTGGGCTTGAGGCAGAGATTTTTTAAACCTAAGAGAAACCAGCACATATTTAATTTTTTTTTTAATTTTTTTTTAACATTTATTTATTTTTGAGACAGAGAGAGACAGAGCATGAACGGGGGAGGAACAGAGAGAGAGGGAGACACAGAATCGGAAGCAGGCTCCAGGCTCTGGGCCATCAGCCCAGAGCCTGACGTGGGGCTCGAACCCACGGACCGTGAGATTGTGACCTGAGCTGAAGTCAGATGCTTAACCGACTGAGCCACTCAGGCGCCCCACCAGCACATATGTTGACAGGAAGTCGGTAGAAAAAGACAGGCCAAAGAGAGTAAGGTATTGACAGATAAACAGCACAAGGTTTCTGGAATTGCAGATATTACAGAAATAGTAAAGAACTAGAATTAGAAGTGGAGCCCAAAGATGTGACTGAATGACTGCAATCTCATGTTCATGAAAAAAGAGTTGCTTCTTATGGATGAGCAAAGAAAGTGATTTCTTGAGATGGAATCTACTCCTGGTGAAGATGATGTAAAGACTGTTGAAATGACAACAGAGGATTTAAATATTACATCAACTTAGTTGATAAAGCAGTGGCAAGATTTGAGAGGACTGACTTCAATTGTGAAAGAAGTTCTACTGTGGGTAAAATGCTAGCAAACAGCATCACATGCTACAGAGAAATTGTGAAAGGAAAAATCCGTTGGTGTAATAAACTTCATTGCTGTGTTATTTTAAGAAATTGCCACAGCCATCCCAACCTTCAGCAACGACCACCCTGATAAGATTATGAATTGCCAAAAGCTCAGGTGATGGTTAGTATTTTTTAGCAATGATGTATTTATTTTTATTATTTATTCATTCATTCATTCACTCATCCATTCATTCATTTCTTCATTTATATTTTTGAGATAGAGAGCACGTGCACAAACGGGGGAGGGGCAGAGGTACATGTAGGAAGAGAATCTTAAGCAGCCTCCATGCTCAGTGCGGAGCTCAACACAAGTCTCAATCCCACAACCCTGGGATCATGATGTGAGCCAAAATCAAGAGTCAGATGCTTAACTGACTGAACCTCCCAGGTGCCCTTGGAGTATTTTTTAATTAAGGTATGTTAATTGTTTTTTGTTTACACATACTGCTACTGCACAGTTAATAGAGTATGGTATAGGGTAAACATAACTTTTTTGTTGTTGTCTACTTATTTTATTTTTTATTTTTTTTAATTTTTATTTATTTTTTAATTTACATCCAAGTTAGTTAGCATAACAGTGCAACAATGATTTCAGGAGTAGATTCCTTAATGCTCCTAACCCATTTAGCCCCTCCCCACTCCCACAACCCCTCCAGGAACCCTCTGTTTGTTCTCCATATTTAAGAGTCTCTTATGTTTTTGTTCCCCTCCTTGTTTTTGTATTATGTTTGTAAACATAACTTTTATATGTACTGGGAAACCAAAACTTCATTTGATTCACGTTATTGTGACATTCACTTTATTGCACAGGCATGGAACCAAACCCACAATATCTCTGAGGTATGCCTGTACTAGGATTAGGGGTAAAAACCTTCATTTACAAAAACTAAGGATTTAAGGGCATCTGGCTGGCTAAGGGCACGCAACTCTTGATTTAGGGGTTGTGAGTTCAAGCCCCATGCTGTGTGTAGAGATTACTTAAATAAATATTAAAAAAAAAAAAACAACTAAAGAATTAATGAGTACATTACTTTCAGCATTCCTCACCCTGGAAGAGCATTTTCTTTGTGCAGTCTTTGTAACTTAAACAGAAGTCTTTGCCTTCTTTGCACAAATAAATTACAAGGGGTCAGGCAGGGGCTCTTCAGTGACTCAGTCGGTTAAGCATCTGACTCTTGGGGCACCTGGGTAGCTCAGTCGATTAAGTGGTCAACTTAGGCTCAGGTCATGATTTCATGGCTTGTGAGTTTGGGCCCCGCGTTGGGCTCTGTGCTGACAGCTCAGAGCCTGCAGCCTGCTTTGGATTCTCTCTCTCTCTCTCTCTCTCTCTCTCTCTCTCTCTGCCCTTCCCCTGCTCATACTCTGTCTCTCTCTTTCTCTCTCTCTCTCAAAAATAAATAAACATTAAAATTTTTTTTAAAAAAAGCATCTGACTCTTGATTTTGGCTCAGGTCATGATGTTGCAGTTTGTGGAATTGATGCCCCATCTCAAGGTTTGTGGGATGAAGTCCTGTGCTGGACTCTGTGCTTTCAGTGCAGATTCTCTCTCCCTCTCTCTTTGCCCCTCCCTCCTTCTCAAAATAAATAAATATTTTTTAAAAAGTGGCCAGCAAGACTCCTTCAATATGAATAAGAATCAAGGGCAGACTCCTTTCTTTTCAAAGTTCTTGTTGATTTAGAGCAAGTACACAACTCAGTCTGGTCAAATGCTCTTTTTTCTACACGTGGGTATTTCAAAAATTTTATCAGTAATTTGCTCTTAAAATTCTCACCTAACCACAAATTCTCTATGCCACAAAAGAATTAAAAATACTCCTATTTATACACCATAAAATTATAATTCAATATTTCTCAACGTGATCTCTTGAATCAGAATCAGGTGATATAATTTTTTTAGTTTTTTAAATGTTTATTTATTTTTGAGAGAGATCCTGAGTAGGGGAGGGGCAGAGAGAGAGGGGGACACAGGATCTGAAGTGGACACTGTGCTGACAGCAGTGAACCCAATGTGGGGCTTGAACTCACAAACAGTGAGATCATGACCTGAGCCGAAGTCAGACACTCAACTGACCTGAGCCACCCAGGTGCCTCTGATGTTATTTTTAAAATGCTGGTTACCAAGATCTACCCCCACACCTAATCAATCAGAATCCTTAGTGAAAAAGCCTGGGAATACTCCCAGATTATAAAAACTCTCCAGATTATTCATATTAAATTTAGGGGGAAACAGTTATGGGCAAAGCTAAATAAATAATCTGTGCTGACAGCACGGTGTATGCTTGGGATTCTCTCCCTCTCTCCTTCTCCGCCCCTCCCCTGTTCCTGCCCGTATGCGCGCTCGCTCTCTCTCTCTCTCTCTCTCTCTCTCTCTCTCAAAATAAATAAATAAATAATTTGTTTTAAAAAAGAAAAATTAGGGGTGCCTGGGTGGCTCAGTTGGTTGAGCGTCCGACTTCAGCTCAGGTCATGATCTCACACTCCGTGAGTTTGAGCCCCACGTCGGGCTCTGTGCTGACAGCTCAGAGCCTGGAAACTGCTTCGGATTCTGTGTCTCCCTCTCCCTCTGCCCCTGCCCTGCTCACGCTTTGACTCGCTCTGTCTTTCAATAATAAATAAACGTTAAAAATAAAGAAAAAGAAAAATAAAAAAGAAAAATTAGTGGTTCCCAGGGGCTGGCAGGAGGGAGGAATGGGGTGTGGCTGCTAATGGGTACTCCTAAAAAATAGTTTAAAAATAGATAATAGTGACAGTTGCTTTTATTCAACATAGTACTGGAAGTCCTGGCTATAGCAATTAGGTAACATAAAGAAATAAAAGGCATCCAAATTGGTAAGGAAGAAGCAAAACTTTCACTATTTGCAGATGACATGATACTACACATAGAAAACCTGAAAGGATTCCACCAAAACTGCTGGAACTGATAAATTTAGTAAAGTCACAGGATACAAAAGCAATGTACAGAAATCTGTTGTATTTCTATGCACCAATAATGAAGCAGCAGAAAGAGAAATTAAGAAAGCAATCCCAGGGCACGTGGGTGACTCATTTGAACGGCCAACTTCAGCTTAGGTCATAATCTTATGGTTCGAGAGTTTGGGACCCATGTGAAGCGCTGTGCTGACAGCTCAGAGCCTGAGGCCTGCTTCAGATTCTGTGTCTCCCTCTCTCTCTGCCCCTCCCCAACTTGCACTTTGTCTCTCTCTCTCTTTCTCAAAATAAATAAACATTAAAAAAAAATAACAACAACAAAAAGCAATCCCATTTACAATTGCACCAAAACCTGTAAGATGCCTAGGAACAAACTTAACCAAAAAGGTAAAAGACCTATACTCCAAAAATTATAAAGCAATGATGAAAGAAATTAAAGACAACAGAAAGAAATGGAAAGACATTCCATGCTCATGGATTGTAAGAACAAATATTTTTTAAATATACTACCCAAAACAATCTACACATTTAATGTAACAGCATTTTTCACAGAACTAGAACAAATAATCCTAAAATTTGTATGGAACCATAAGAGGCCCTGAATAGCCAAAGCAGTCTTGAAAAAGAAAAGCAAAACTAGAAGCATCACAATCCTGGACTTCAAGTTATATTACAAAGCTGTAGTGATGAAAACAGTACGGTACTGGCACAAAAACAGACACAAAGATCAATAGAACAGAATATAAAACCCAGAAAATGAACCCAAAACTATATGGTCAATTAACCTTCAACAAAGCAGGAAATAATATCCAATGGGGAAAAGACAGTCTCTTAAACAAATGGTGCTGGGAAAACTAGACAGCAACATGCAGAAGAATGAAACTGGACCACTTTCTTACACCATACACAAAAATAAATTCAAAATTGATGAAAGACCTAAATATGAGATCTGAAACTATAAAAATCCTAGAAGAGAGCACAGGCAGTAACTTCCTGACATTGGCCATAGCAACTTTTTTCTAGATATGTCTCCCGAGGCAAGGGAAACAAAAGCAAAAAATGAACTACTGGGACTACATCAAAATAAAGTTTCTGCACACTAAAGGAAACAATCAACAAAACTAAAAGGCAGCCTACAGAATGGGAGAAGATATTTGCAAATGACATATCCAGTAAAGGGTTACTATCCAAAATATATAAACAACTTCTACAACTCAGCCTGGCTGGCTCAGTAGGTACGCATATGACTCTTGATCTCAAGGTCATGAGTTCAAGCCCCACAGTGGGCATGGAGCTTACTTAAAAAACAAAACAAACAAACAACTTATATAACTCACCACCAAAAAATAAACAAACCCCAAATAATTCAACTAGTAAGTGGGCAGAAGACATGAATAGACATTTCTCCAGAGAAGACCTCCAGATGGCAAATAGACACATGAAAAGATGCTCATCATCACTTACGATCAGGGAAATGCAAATGAAAACTTCAACGAGGTATTACTTCACACCTGTCAGAATGGCTAAAATAAAAAACACGAGGGGCCCCGGGGTGGCTCAGTTGGTTGGGAGACTGACTTCGGGTCAGGTCATGATCTCACAGTTCGTGAGTTTGAGCCCCATGTCGGGCTCTGTGCTGACAGCTAGAGCCTGGAGCCTGCTTCAGATTCTGTGTCTTCCCTCTCTCTATCCTTCCCCTGCTCATGCTCTGTGTCTGTCTCTCAATAATAAATAAACATTAAAAAATTTAAAAAAAAACGTAAGAAACAACAGGTGTTGGCAAGGATGTGGAGAAAAAGGAATACTTTTGCACTGTTGACGGGAATGCAAACTGGTGCAGCCACTCTGGAAAACAGTACGGAGTTTCCTAAAAAAGGTAAAAATAGAACGAGCCTAGGATCCAGCAATCCCACTACTGGTTATTTACCCCAAAGTACAAAAACACAATTTCAAAGGAATAGATGCACCCTTATATTTCTAGCAGCATTATTACAATTGCCAGGGTATGGAAGCAGCCTAAGTATCCAGTCATCGACTGATGAATGGATAAGGAAGATATGGGGCATGGGGGATATATATATATATATATACATACATACATATATATATATATATATATATACTTTTTTTAATATATTTATTTTTCATATATATATAATCAGAATGTTATTCAGCCATAAAAAAGAATGAAATATTGCCATTTTCAATGATATGGATGGAGCTAGAAAGTATAATGCTAAGTGAAATAAGTCAGAGAAAGACAAATACACTTTGATTTCACTGATATGTGGAATTTTAAGAAACATAACAAATGAGCAAGGGGGGAAAAAGTGGGGAGAGAGGGAGATGGGGCGGGAGGGAGAGAGAGAGAGTGAGAAACCAAGACACAGACTCTTACTACAGAGAACTGATGGTTACCAGAGAGGAGATGGGTGGGGGGATGAGTTAAACAGGTGATGGCATTATTAAGGAGTGCACTTGTCATGATGAGCACTGGGTGACATATGGAATTGTTGAATCACTACGTTGTATACCTGAAACTAATATAACACTGTATGTTAACTAACTGAAATTAAAACAAAAACTTAAATAGTGATGATTGTACAAATCTGTAATTATACTAACCACCACTGATTGTGTGCTTAAAAAGGGTGAGTTTTATAGTGCATGAATTTTATCCCAACAAAGTGGCTATTAAAAATTATCAGATTTGAAAAAAAATGATAAGATCTGATCCGTCTTTAGTAATATGAATAAATGAATCAACCATAACAATTTTCTAATTTTTCTTAAAGATTTGTAAAAATGAAGCCTACAAACTTCCCTGGGAGGCTTTCCAATATATGTCCTGAGAATGTTCCTTTTTTTTTTTTTTTTTTTAAGATTTTATTTTATTTTTAAAGAATTTCTATGTCCAACATGGGGCTTGAACTGAGATCAAAAGTCACATGCTCTACCAACTGAACAAATAAGGTGTCCCATAAAAATGTCCCTTTTTATAACTTCCTAGGGAAGTAGAGTTTCCTTCTTTCCTAAGGGGTAATTCTTTGGCCAAAGAAAGAAAGAGGAAAGGGGCTCAAATTCCAGAATCCTTCCTTCTTTTTGCTGCAAAAGCCCCAGAACAACAATAATCTGAATTAGTTGACAATCTGAAACTTTTCAATAAATAAAAGTGGGAAAATTTGAAGAGATAATTGATAAAATTTTAACATTCACCCATCACACCACACTAGAACAACAGCTGTTTTCACTACTTTTTTTCTTCTAGTCATCTACATGTAGTTCATTTTATACACAGCTGTAATCAGTATGTATATAATTTTGCATTCCCTTTATCATTATACTGTAAACATGCTGTATTGTTAACATGATTTTTTATAACAATCATTTTCAGTGTTGCAATATTTCATCCAGTTGATGTATCATTATTTTCTTAACTATTCCCCTTACATTGACTTTAAAATTGTCTTTCCTCAATTTTTCTGTGTGTAGACAAACTATATATAGACTTTTATATTTCCTTTCTTTTGAATTATTTTCTTAGGTTGTTCTTTAGCAGTAGAGATTCTGGGTCATACAGTATGAACATTTTTATGGCTCTTGCTTTCTAAACTAGTATGAGTTTTTGTCTCTCTTTTTTTAAAAAAAATTTTTAATGTTTATTTTTGAAGGAGAGGGACAGAGCACAAGCAGGGAAGGGGCAGAGAGAGAGGGAGACACAGAATCCAAAGCAGGCTCCAGGCTCTGAGCTGTGGGGCTCAAACTCACAAGCTGTGAGATCATGACCTGAGCCGAACTTGGATGCTTAACCAGTTGAGCCACCCAGGTGTCCCTAAACTAGTATGAGTTTTTCAACACTATTTTGCACTGTGTGTGTGTTTGTGTGTGTGTGTGTGTGTGTGTGTGTGTGTGTGTGTGTGTGTTTGTGGATATATACAGGTTAATTTAACAAACATGAAATGGTACTAAAGCCTCTATTAAATTTCATTTTTCATGATGGAATCACTTTTACTTTTTAGTTATAAAAATAGCAAATGCTCATTGTCAAACTTAAATAATTTATAAAGGATACAAATAAAAGGGAAAGGTTTCCTGGAGGATTGATAAAACATGTTACCTCCTAAATTTGAGTTTACATAAGTGTGAAATGTATATTAATGATCAGAGGCTCTAGGATGGCCCACGCAGAAACCCTACGGCCTGATAAAAGTCCACACTACCTCCATGGAAGGAAAGAATATCCAAGTAGAGGGCTGTAGGATATGAGGACCAATGGGACAAGGAAAGGATATTGGGTTAACACATTCCACAAGGAAAAAAGCAGAAGTGGTACATTTTTTATAGTAAAGGGATGAAAGGAGAGGCTAAGATAATCTCTGTGTGGTCTAGTCTGAGGGGCTTGACAGAAACACAAATAAGCAATAAACAATCTCTCAAGCAAACTGAGTATCTAGAAGTACACAAAAATAAAATTAATGGAAAATATACAGAAAAAATAAATTTGTCTCCTGCTTACACTATGAAACTCAAAGATAAATAAATGTTTGTTGGTCTAACTTAGAAGGCCAGTTCTTGACTAGAGACTATAGAACATTAAAAAGTTTCTAATTTACAAGTCCATTCCTCAATTTTGCAGCTAGCTCTGATGGAAATTGTTTTTCTTAAGCCAAAAATGAGGTTGCCTCTTCATAACCCCACACTTTCCTAATCATTCCTATAACCCAATGTCAAGATTGTGCTGACATGTTGTCTTTACGATTTTACTTTGCACTAGTCTGTAGATTGCTTGGTAAGTGCTCTAAACTGTGTGGGTATATTCTGTGTTCTCCACAGGACCGTAAATTCCAGGAAATGTCTTCTTTTCACTTTTATCTAACAATACAATGACTACTAAAATGTAGCCAGATGATCACAAAACCTTGCTTATTAGTTCTATGAGGGAAGAGGATAAAAAATAGCAATATATGGCTTCACACTTGGATTATTAATATCACCAGCTATACTGGATTCTACCATTCTCTTAACTAAACAGTTGCTCAAACATTAAAGACCATAGCCCTGAAAACTGCCTATTAGCCTTGCTTCATCTCCCACCCCAGCCCACACCATCCCCACTCTACAGAACTTCATGCTGCAGAGATACCAGAGTATTAATGTTTCTGAAACACACAAGAGCTATTTCACATCTCTAGGGCTTTCACATGTTTTCTTCTCTCAGCAGTACCCTTCACGCATCTGAGCATCTGGATTACCTTTCCATCTTTTATAACCCACTCAGAAGCCACCTCCTCCAAGACCCCCCATGTCCACCCTAAAAACTGTATGATGCTTTCTCCTGTTCTATCTCTATACCTGGAACAAAACTTCTACTGTTGCACTGAGTGTACTGTGTTGTAATTAACCTACTACATGTATTTATTCCATTAGACAATTCCAGGCTTGGTAAAAATTTATCCAGGTAAGGAATAATGGGAGGAAAGAATGGAGAAATGGAGGGCAGGAAACCCAAGGAAGTTTCTGTCACCTCCTCTGAGCAGGAACCATGTCTCATTTTTCTCCATATCTCCAGGAAGTAGGGCAGGTCTTAGGACATACAGTACTCACCAAATGTTTGATAAATTTTTTGACATAAATTTTAAAGGAAAGAAATAATAAACCACTTTGGCATGAAATTCTTAAAGGAAAAACTGCCATTAATCAAAACCAGGTATTGTTTGAGCCAAATCAGTTGTGGTGCACATAAGCACCTTAGGGGCCCAGCTTGAGACTCTATGGAATCTTAGTGCCAAGAATTAAGGTAGGCACTTGGAATTCAAAAATGTCTGGGGGGTCTGGGGGGCTCAGTTGGTTAAGTGTCCAACTTTGGCTCAGGTCATGATCTCACAGTTTTGTGAGTTCGAGCCTCATGTCAAGCTCTGCTGCACGGAGCCAGCTTGGGATTCTCCCTCGCTCTCTGCCCCTCCCCCACTTGCATTCTGTCTCTTGGAAAAATAAATAAAAAAACATGCATGAGACATGATTCTCTCCCTGAAAGGGCTCGTAGCTGAGATGGGGTATATCCAGGATATGTTCAGAATACGAGGGTATAAGGAAGAGATGTATATTATCTAGCTGGTGGTGATGGTGGTGGGGAGAGGGGGAATTTGGGAAAGACTTCCTGAAGAAGATGGTCCCTGGGCTCTTAGATGATCAAGGCATGCCTTAATATGTTTTGTTGATGGGTGTCCATGAAGGGGACTAGTTGCTTTACGGCTCAAGTATCCTCCTGGGAAATCACTCATTCTAAGGGGAACTGAATCCTAGCACATAAGCTACAGTAAGGACAGTGGGTTGGTTTTGGAGAGGTAGCCAATACTGTGTCTTTAACTGGACCAGAAGAAGAACCAAAGAGAACTGGATCTTGGAGGACATTGTGCATCAGAGCATGAGGGTGGCAGAAGATTTTACCAGAGTAGCCAGAGTGTAAGAGGAAGGAAAGAGGTGTGGGATGTGGTGGCAGAGAGAAAAACATTTAGGGATCCAGACTGGAGGAAATGGCTACCCACGAAGTAGCCCAGAAAACTGTATTCCAAGGCAGATTTGAGCTATCCCTGGTGACTCTGACCTAATTGGGAAAGAGTTTGGAGGAAGCCAAAGTTTCCACAGTTGAGAGGCTAATGTGAAATCAGAGAAATATTTACCTGCTGCTGTTATGGACACTTTATTATTATTATTATTTGAAATCCCAGATTGCTTTGTCCTATGTTGCATGAGAAAAGTATGAGCCACCATTCCAGCCCACAAAGAGTTTACAATTGTGTTGAGAAAGCAATTGTTTTCATTTCATTTTTAAGTGCTATAGAAACACACTCAGGATAAAAAAAAAAAAAAAAATCGTTAAAGATTTCCCAGAAAAGGAGGGAATGAAAGCAGAAAGCAAAGATGAGAATATCAGACCACGTCCAGAGATATTTACAGATCATGTATTTGTTTAAAAATCTGAAGTAGAACAAGGTGGTATATACACGCTTACTAATCAGGAGATTTTGGTGGAAGAGAGTTTAAAAAAAAAAAAAAAAAGACAATGTGCTACATTCTAAATGCCCTTGAGGATAGTAGGAGAGTGGCAACCTAGGAACCAGACTCAGGCAGGACAGTGGCTGTGGGGTAAAGTGTCAGGCAGGATGTCTCAGGAATAAGAACAGCCTGGAGAAAGATAATTCCTTAGGGCTGGGCGGTGGGCAAGAACTGGATCCAAAGTGAAAGGCCTACAAGATTCTGACAGATGAGGTCAGGGGAGGTGTCTGGAAAGATTTCCTGAGTCAGAAGTAGCATATACAGAAAACTTTCCAAGGAGTCCTCAAGCAAGAGGTGAGCTGTTAACGACTCCTAGCTAGAGCAGACAAGACACCCAACATAAGTGCTTGAAGTTAATTACCTTGTGTTGCCCAGGGTTGGCAGGCAGGGAAGGAACACATGGAGTTGTCCAGAGCCAGCAAGATAGTAGGCTTCTGCATTTATATTCAGATCTCTGAGAAGCAGAGGTGACCTGGTGGGCTACTACTTGCTAGAGATGGTGCCTGTTAGGTGTGGGTGTGGCTAACGGTTTCATCCTGCCTCCATTTTCAAGTGTCAAATCAGGGTAGTTGCTAAGAAGCACTTAAGGAAGTCATTTACAGAAGGTACAAGGCAAGAGACCAGGAATTCTGTTCTCAACCTCTTAATTCTCCTATTACTTGGAAATCCATCACACTGAAGGTAATCAGAATGCCCTCTTACTGTTTACCTCAGGTTGGAAGCCATTGCACAAGGCTATTAAGACGTCACATTTGTCTTATGGTCTACTGTTAAAGTTAAAGAATTTTGAAAAATGGAAGAGGTTAATATTTTAAATGTCTCCTTTTACATTGTTTTAGCTAATGCTGTATTTTGAATAATATTTGTATTCTCTCATTTTACCATTTAATGAAATCTTAATTGTTTTTGGCTCTCTTGTTCCACTATTTTGTATGCTTTTTTCCTTGCTTAGTAATAGCATTTCATCAAGTTTTCTTTAGTTTTTTTTTCACTGAAAATAATACATGCTCATTTCAAAAGCTGAAAAATAAAGCATAAAATTAAAAAATCATAGTCTTGTAGTAATCATTAACACTTTGAAGTAGCTCCTTTCAGTCTTTTTTTTTTTTTTCTGAGAAGCCTATTTTTTCTTTAATTACTGTACTGTAATATTATTTATTTGAACTTCTGGATCTTGTGGTAAACAGTGCCTGAGGGAGAGGATTTTCCAGATGAATTGTTTGTGCCCAATTACACAATTTTGTCCAGTGGGAATAACAACTCATGAGGAAATTGTCTGCTTTTAAGTTTGATCCAGATACCACAAGATACACATTCTTTCAGATTCGTGAGTGTGCTCCATTCCAGCTGTGTGGTTTGCTAGGATGAGGACTGTACTAAGAACCTGTGTGGCCTCTGTATACTGGCAGTCCTGTAGGAACTCTGCCAGGTCTTTCAAAACATATGTTCTGTTCTTAAGTTCTTCATTTTTATTTGTTTTTCAATCAACTAATTTTTTTTTCTTCTAGAGGTTGTGTGAAATGTCGGCATAGTTTTGAACCCTGCCTGGCACATAGGAATGTCTGTTACCTTTGTGAATGAAACAACATGCAGCTAGGCACCACACTGTGGTTGGTCTTCTCTCCTGAACACTGGCTCACCTTCTGACTTCTGATACCATCCATATGCTACCATCTCTTCCACAGTTTTCATCTTTTATTCTTCCCTATGTTCCCAGAACATTTCTTAAATGTGTTTTCCACATCACTGCTTCAGCACACCTCAGTGTGAATTCTACTTTTTACTGTCTCCAATTTGTATTTTAATTCTGCTACTGCATGTTCAGTTTACCTATACCTATCCATCCTTACTGCCCCCTTTTATCTCAGCCTTCTCGTTTCTTATGCTTTTATGCTTCAGTTCAATACAGGCCAGGTCTTCCTGCATCAACAAAGGATAACAGAAATGTTTTTAAATTTCTTATAGATCTTATACTAAATGATTTTCAAAGTTGTTCTTCCTTTAATTCTTCATAATGGCATTCTCCTTCATTTGTTCTAAAAGCGTTGTAAGTTCGAGGAGGCAGAGCTAAGATGCTAGAGCAGTAAGAGGACCCTTGGCTTGCCTCCTCCCTCAGCCACAGCTATATAAATATTAAATCATCCTGAATACCCAAGAAGTCAATCTGAGGACTGACAGAACAAACTGCACAACTAGAGGAAGAGAAGAGGCCACATCATGGAAGGTAGGAGGTGTGGAGGCATGGATTGGAGGAGAAATGGATTGCAGGTGCTGCAGAGAGGAGGGAGCCCAGGTCACGGAGAGGCGAGAGAGAGAGAGAGAGAGAGAGAGAGAGAGAGAGAGAGAGAGAGAGAGAGAGAGAGAGAGAGAGATTGAGAGAAGGGGGAGCCCACAGGGGATCACACAAGGAAAAAATTTCCCCAAAGCCACTGATTGGGAAAACAAGAGGGTCAATTTTCATGAGTTTTTACAACCAGTGGGGCTCAAAGACTGGAATTTTAGAGGCCCATGGCATGGCTGGTGTAGAGCCCAGAAGGCACTGCAGTGTTCCTATGGAGAAGGAGGGCAGATAGCTCCAAGGCAGATGACTGAGGATCCCCTGGGACGCACTGAGAGAGATAGTTCCTCCTTCTTGGAACACATCTGGGAGAAATGGCATTGCTTCTCCAGGGACAAAAGATCCATCAGACACTATTTCTCTCCCCTGCTCCTCAGCATAGGTTCAGAGACAGCTGCTGAGGGCAGCTAACCTGGACACTGGCTTTTTGCTATGCTTTACTCCAAACCCCATGCCCCTGCACTTTGGTGCTACTGCCCTTCTGGGACAAACCTTCATCAGTTCCAGCTTGGTGAGATCCTCCTCCAGAAGCCAGAGAAGGTCCCCACCACACCAGATCCCTAAAATTTAGAGTTTTAAAACTCAGCCAGCCTGCCTGGGATGGAGCCCAAGATGTGCTGTGCTGCCAGGCAGGGAGATAGCCAGGACAGATAAGATGAAGGTAGGGATCTGAGGGACACCTGGGACACATGAGGGGAGACTGTTCATTCTCCTGGGAGGGCTTCCTGGACAGTAGTGAGCAGGAACTACCCTCTCAGGGGATGATGGAGGGGGCTGGCACCATTTCTCTCCCCTACCCCTCAGGATAAACTACCTTCAATAAGTAGCACAGTGCCAAGTGGCCCTAGATAGCTTACACCAAGCCTTGCCCCCCCCCCCACCCCCTGGCACTCTGCAGGTGCTGCTTTTCTCAGACAAGTGTGCCTAAGAACCAGCATAGTGGGTCTCTTCCCCAGAGGAGCAGCACAATCACCCTACACACACCGTGTCTACTGACCATAGCATTCTGCAAAGCTTCAGTTCTAGTGAAAATAGCACCAGATCTCATTTAATAAGCAGACCAGAGCACACCTGGTTAAAACTTGCCACACTCTGGTCAAGGAGTGGCCAACACTCTCCACTGCAGGCAAGGAGAAACTCTGCAGAAAACTGACCTGAGGGAAAGAGCAGCCAAAACACAGCAGCAGAGTGCACACAACATATACCAGGGACACTTCCAGAAGTGCCAGGCCCTGGACAGTCTATGACCTCTTCTTCATAAAGTCATTACTATCAGGAGAGGAAACATAATAGGCTTTCCTAACACAGAGAAGAAAACAGAAATTTAGACAAAATACAAGATGGAAGAAATCATCCCCAAATAAAGAACAAGAAATGATCATAACCAAGGATTTAATCGAAACAGATATAAGTAATATGCCAGATCCAGAATTTAAAGTGACAATCATAAGGATACTACCTAGGCTTCAGAAAAGTATGGAAGACACCCAGGAGTCCCTTACCACAGAGATAAAAGATCTAAAAACTAGTCAGGCCAAAATGAAAAATGAAAAAACTGATATTCAAAACCAACTAGATGTAGCGACCACAGGAGAGAAGAAGCAGAGGAATGAATATGTGATATAGAAGATAAAATTATGGAAAATAATGAAGGCTAGAAGAAGAAGGAAAGAAAAATATTAGATCATCAAAGTAGACTTAGGGAACTCAGTGACTTCATAAAGCATAATAACATTAATATCATAGGAGTCCTGGAAGAAGAAGAGAGGGAAAGGGGGGCATAAGGTGTATTTGAGGAAATTATAGCTGAAAACATCCCTAATCTGGGGAAGGAAACAGACATCCAAATCCAGGAGGTGCAGAGAAGTCCCATCAAAATCAACAAAAGCAGGCCAATACCAAGACATAACATAGAGATAAAGAAAAAGTCCTAAAAGCAACAAGACAAAAGAAGTCCCTAACTTACAAGGGAAGACAAATAAGGTTAGCAGCAGATCTCTCCACAGAAACTTGGCAGGGAAGAAGGGAGTGGCATGATATATTCAATGTGCTGAATGGGAAAAATATGCAGTCAAGAATACTCTATCCAGCCAGAAAAGGAGAGACAAAGAGTTTCCCAAACAAAACTAAAGGAGTTCGTGACCACTAAACCAGCTTTGCAAGAAATATTAAAGGGGACTCCAAATGGGAAAGAAAGACCAAAAGCGACAAAGACTAGAGAGGAACAGAGAAAATCTCCAGAAACAACAACAAAATGAATAATAAAATGGCACTAAATTCATATCTATCAATAATTACTCTGAATGTAAATGGACTAAATGCTCCAATCAAATGACACAGGGTGTCAAAATGGATAAGAAAGCAAGACCGATCTAGGAAGCAGAAGAGGCAAGAACAACCCACAGACCAGCCAAAGCCTGCATGCCACTGCATCCCTGCATCCAGCACCCAGATCCTGCCACTGTCACCACCATGCCCAAGAGAAAGGCTGAAGGGGATGCTGAAGGAGATAAAGCCAAGGTAAAGGATAAGCTATAGAGAAGATCTGAATGGTTATCTATTAAACCCGCTCCCCAAAGCCAGAGTCCAAGTCTAAAAATGCCCCTGCAAAGAAGGGAGAGAAGGTACCCAAAAAAGAAAAAGAGGAAAGCTGATGACGGCAAGGACAGGAATAACCCTGCAGAAAACGGAGATGCTAAAACATACTGGCACAAAAAGTTGAAGGTGCTGGAGGTGCCAAGTGAAGTGTGTGCACTTTTGATAACTGTGTACTTCTGGTGACTGTACAGTTTGAAATACTATTTTTTATCAAATTTTATAAAAATGGAAAATTTTGTTTTACTTTTTTTTTAAGCTATGTTGTTAGCACACAGGACACTTCATTGTTGTTTGGGGGGAAGTGTACACATCACTAACAGAATATCTCCAAAGCTAGACTGATACAAAGGGAAAAACATCTTCCCCTTCTAGTTTTGAGAAACTTCCTCTTGGCTCCCAGGAGGAGGGATTCCTTGATGTTGACACACATTAGCTGCCTTGACATAATAGCCTTGTGGTATGGAAAAACTAAAATTAATTTTTTATGTCCTCTTCTCTCTTTCTGACTTCAACATAGACTTGACTCCGTTAAACCCAGAGACCTTTTAGAACCCAACCCCAAAAAATGATTCCCAGTATGTCAGGCAACCTGGTGTCACCATTGAGATTGCATCCCTCGAAAGAGTTCCTTTTCTAGTTAGCTATCAGATCTTCAGAATGATAATTCTGCCATTTTCATTTCATTACTTGAAAGTCAGGGATGGCTTGTGAAAAGTTGTTAAACAACATGCTAAATGTGAAATGTCAACCCTTACTCTAAGCTTTCCCTATTCAGGGCATCAAATAAAGACTTCATTGGGTTTTATAGTAGCTTTCAGATTTTGGTAGCCCATTGAAGAAGGGAGTCTGAAAGTTGTTGTATACTGTTAATGACTGGCTGCCAATGTCCTGCCTGAAATACCATGATTGTTTATGAGAAGTATCTTTAATAAAGCTGGATACAGTTTGAAAAAATAGAAATAAAACAAGACCATTCTATATGCTGCCTACAAGAGACTCATTTTAGATATAAAGACACTGCAGATTGAAAGTGAGGGGATGGAAAACCATTTAGCATGCAAATGGATGTCAAAAGGAAGCTGGAGTAGCAATACTTAACATCAGACAAACTAGATTTTAAACCAAAGACTGTAACAAAACAGGAAGAAAGGCACTGTATAAAGGGCACTGTATAAAGGGGTCCAACCAACAAGAAGAATTAACAATTATAAATATTTATGCCCCTAGATGGAAGCACCCAAATATATAAGACAATAACAAACATAAAGGAACTCATTGATAGTACTACAATAATAGTAGGGGACTTTAACACCCCACTTACAGCAAGGGACAGATCACCTAAGCAGAAAATCAGTAAGAAAACAATGACTTTGAATGACACACTGGAACCAGATATATTCAGAACATTTCATCCTAAAGGAGTGGAATATATATTCATTTCCAGTGCACATGAGACATTCTCCAGAATAGATCACATACTAGGTCACAAATCAGGCCTCAACAAGTACATAAAGACTGAGATCATACCATGCATATTTTCTGACTACAACACTATGAAACTTGAAGTCAACCACAAGAGAAAATTTGGAAAGACCACAAATACATGGAGGTTAAAGATTTCATACTAAAGAATGCATGGGTCAACTAGGAAATAAAAAAGAAATTAAAAAATACATGGAAACAAATGAAAATGAAAATACAATGGCCCAAAACCTTTGGGATGCAGCAAAATCAGTCATGAGGGAAGTATATAGCAATACAGGTTCATGACCTGTATCTTACGGTTCATGGGATTGAGCCCCACACTGGGCTCTGTGCTGACAGTGCAAATCCTACTTAGGATTCTCTTCCTCTCCCTCTCTCTCTGCCCCTCCCCCGCTCACGCTCTTTCTCTCTCTCTCAAAATAAATAAGCATTAAAAAAAAAAGTCATTGCTCTAGGGAATCTACTAGAGATGAAAGGACATTAGACTTCTTACATAACTACCATATTCACCAGAAAATGTTCAGAGTTATATATCTAAGATGCAAATCTAATGTCATTCTTCTGCTTAAACCCTTCAAGTTCATTCTGAAAGCAATGGAAAGTAAAATGTGATGTAAGAATAAATGCAGCAGGGGCCATTAAGAAGACTGTTGTGATGAACTAGGCAAATTATGAAAAAGACCTAAAATAAGGCAGTAGCTTTGGGAACAGAAAGGAGATGGCTCTAAGATCTGGAGACTGGACATACAAAGAGCAGAGACAAGGATATACTGAAAGAGGAAAGGTAGTGATATTTACCAATTCAGGAAATATAGAAAGCAGACCAGTTTTAGAGTAAAAGAAGGTAAGTATGGTTTTGGAAATGATGAATCTGGGGTGGTGACAGGACTTCCAAGTGGTGAAGGTCAGGAGGCATTTGAATATTGAGGCTTAGAGCTCAGCAAATAAGTAGTAATTGAACTTATGAATATGAATAAAGTCATCTAGGGAAAGTAAATAGAAAAATAAAAGGCAAATAATAAGATACTGGGGATCAGGAGCATTTAAGTAATGAAAACAGCACCGCCCCACAAACAAATAAATATTCAGAAATGTGTGAGGAGTAACATTACAAAATTAAGGGAGGCAAAACAGGATAGTAGATTCAAACTTAAACAGATCAACATAAAACATGAATGAACAAAATGCTGTTAAAAAAAAAAACAAACAGCCTGTTAAAACAAACAGCTGATAATAGCCTGTTAAAAAACAGATTATCACAGATAAAAATAAAACAAAATATAATCTAATGATGTGCTATTCATAAGACTCACATCTAATTTAAGAATACAAAAATGCTTAAAGTAAAAGAACGGAAAAAGTTATCACTGATCAACTATAAACTGAAAGCTGGTACTATAGGTGATAATATAAGCATACCAGCACCAGCCAAAACAGACTTCAAGGAATATATCCTAATGATAAAATGAGAAATCATCATGAAATACAGCGTTTTTAGATTAATAGGTTCCAACTGTATAACCTCAAGATACATAAAGCAAAAAGTACAGAACTATAAGGGGAAATTGGAAAATTCACAATAGTAGTGAGAGATTTGAACACCTCTCTCAATAATTGGTAAAATAGGTAAACAAATAAAATTAGTAAGACCGGAAAAGATTTGAACAATATGACAACATGAGTAGGAAACTTAACCTGATATAGAATATTTCACCCAGCACTGCTACGTACATATTATTTTCAGCATACGTGGAACTTTTTTTTATTGCTAAGGTATAAATTTGGTCTCAATAAAATTCAAAGGGTTCAATTCATACAAATAAGCAACTAACAGGGAATCTACAGCCTTAAAGGCACAGGTCAGAAAAGAAGTTTGAAAATCACAGAGTCAAAAGATCTGAAGACACCTCAGCAAAGAACATATACAAATGGCAAATAAATATATGAAAAGATGTTCCACATCATACACTATTAGGAAACTGCAAATTAGAACAATAATGAGATACTACTATGCATTTATTAGACTGGCAAAAATTCAAAACACTGACAATCCCCAAAACTGCTGAGGATGTGGATCAATCAGAACTCTCATATTGCTGACGGGAATGCAAAATGGCACACTCTGAAAAAAACAGTTCAGTAGTTTCTTACAAATGAAACTTACTCTGACTATACAATCCAGCAGTAATGCTCCTTTGTATTTACCCAAATTAACTGAAAACCTTTACATTATATTTATAGCAGCTCTACTCATAGCTGCCAAAATTTGGAAACAACCAAGACTTCCTTCACTTCATGAGTGGATAAATAAAATATTATTTAGCTTTAAAAAGAAAAGAGCTATCAAGCCATGAAGGGCCATGGAGGGACCTTGAATGTGTATCATTAGGTAATCAGTAAAAATCTGATTAATTTCACCTGTATGATATTCTGGGAAAAGGCTAAACTATGGAGACAGTAAAAAGAACACTGGTTACCACAGGTTAGGGGTGGGAGGAATGAATGGATGGAGCACAGAGGATTTTCAAGGCAGTGATACTATTCTATATGATATTGTAATGGTGGATACATATCATTATACATTTGTCCAGCCCCATACAATGTACAACACCAAGAAAGAACTCTACTCTAACATGAACTACAGACTTTGGGTGATAATAAAGTATCAGTGTAGGTTCATCGATTTAACAAATCCCCTATTCTGGTGGGGAGCATTATTAGTAGCAGGGGAGGCTGTGTGTGTGTGGTGTATATAGGAACGTTACTTTCCAATCAATTTTGCTATGGATCTAAAACTGCTATAAAATAAAGTATATTTTTTTAAAAAATAGCCAAACATACATCTCAAGAAGTTAGAAATAAGAACAGAAAAACAACAACAACAAAAACAAGTTCATAGAAGGAAAGGAAGAATAAAGAAACTAATAGAGAATAATCTAAAGATTAACAAAATTAAACTTTGTTCCTTAAAAAAAAAGAAAAAGTTCTGGGGCGCCTGGCAGGCTCAGTCACTAGAGCATGTGACTCTTGATCTCGGGGTTGTGAATTCAAGCTCCACGTTGGGAGTAGAGATTACTTAAAAAGATTTTTTTAAATGTTTATTTATTTATTTTGATAGAGAGAGAGAGACAGAGCATGCACATGCACAAGCGGAGGAGGGACAGAGAGAGGGAGAGAGAGAATCCCAAGTGGGTTCCATGCTCATAGCAGAGTGCAGCGCAAGGTTCAACCTCATGAACTGTGAGACTATGACCTAAACCAAAATCAAGAGTTGGACACTTAACTGACTGAGCCACCCATGTGCCCCCGCCAAAAGTTTTTTAATTTAAAATAAAAGTTTCAAGAAGAACTAGAAAGCGTGAGTAGTTTCTACACCTAGAAACTGAGGAAGGAAAAAGTATTAAGAAAGCAGGCCTGGTCAACAGTACCCAATGGCATAAAAAGGTAAATAATTATAATGGAAAACTGCCTGATGACTCTGGCAATAGGGAGATCACAGATTACCCTAGCCAAGAACAGTTTAAGTAGAATGGAATGAAGTAGAACTAGTTTCTAAATGGAAAAAAAAAAAAAGTCCTGGAGATGTTAACATTAATGCTGATATTATACATTTGCAAGATGTTTCTTTTTTTTTTTAACCTTTGCACAGTGTCTCCCACATAGATGCTCAAAAAAGTATTTGCTGAATTAATTCATTTGGAAGAGAAAGTATTACATGTAAAGGGCTTTAAATGCTTGACAGTATTGAGAACTGAATTAAGAAAGCTTGAGATTTCTAAACAGAGATAGAGCCTAGTAAAGCTGATGCTTAAAGATTGATCTGGATTTGGGTTTACTAGCATGAGAGGGAATACGGAGGGCAGGGAGCCTACTTAGGACGTTGTTGCAGCAATGCAGGACAGCAGAAATGCAGTAAGATGAACAGTGAAATCTGAGAGACATTATAAAAATGAAATTATTAGGATTTGTTAATAAGTGGATATGGAAGTTAGGAGAAAAGGGTGTTAAAGGTCTCTGAAAGACTGGGGCATCTGAGTGGCTCAGTCGGTATAAGCGTCCAACTTCAGCTCAGGTCATGATCTTGTGGTTCGTGAGTTCCAGCCCCATATCAGGCTCTGTGATGACAGCTCGGGGCCTGGAGCCTATGTTAGATTCTGTGTCTTCCTCTCTCTCTGCCCCTCCTCTGCTCACATTTTCTCTCTCTCTCTCTCTCTCTCTCTCTCTCAAAAATAAATAAATATTAAAAAAAATGTTTGAAATAGGTATCTGAAAGATTGAAAAAGTTCATAAAATGAAGAATGAAGATCATTGGTGTCATACAATGACATTTTAACTACAGACGGTTCTCGATGTCGATTGTTCAACTTTACAATGGTGTGAAAGCGACATACATTCAGTAGAAACTGCAATCCAAATTGCGACTGTTGAGCTTTTCCCAGGCTAGCAATACCCCAGGCTACTAGTCTCTCTTGTGATGCTGGGCAGTGGTAGCCCCAGTTCCCAATTAGCCACCCAAATATGAGGGTAAACAACTGATACTGACATCTATTCTGTACCCATAAAACCAGTGTTTTTCACTTTCAGTACAGTATTCAATAAATTACGTGAGTTGTTCAACACTGTATTATTAAATAGACTTTGTGTCAGATGATTTTGCCCAACCGCAGGCTAATGTAAGTGTTCTGAGCACTTTTAAGGTAAGCCAGGGTAAGCTATTAGGTTAGGTATATTAAATGCACTGTTGACTTACTATGGGTTGATCAGGATGTAATCCTGTTGTTAAGTCAAGTAAGATCTATAAATGCAACTTCAACTAGATTTATTCCTTTAGCCTAAGAAATTGATAATTTTCAGCATTTAAATTTCAGTCACAAACTTTCTCAAACAAATAAATTTTAAATCCAGTTGTTAACTGGGATCTTTATAAATGAATAAAAATCAGTGAAAATTTTATTCAAATACTTTTATCTTTATTTCCATAAGGCAAGATAACGGGATACATTGAAATATCCATGGAAAAAGCCACAAATAAAAGTTTTTTTTAAAAAAAGCAATTTAAATTTAAAGCAATTTATTTTTTTTACCATATACTCATCCAGATTTTATTTATTTTTTTTTCAATATATGAAGTTTATTGTCAAATTGGTTTTCATACAACACCCAGTGTATTTAAAGCAATTTAAAAAATTAGCATGAGAAGTTAAATGACAAATTTGCAAGACATTTAATACTATATATGTATGTATGTATGTATGTATATGTATACATATATATATGTATATATATGTGTGTGTGTGTATATATATATATATATATATATATATATATATACACATATATCAGAAGTTTTCAGTATATGTAAACACATACATCACTATACAGTTCAAATTCATCTCCAGAGTCAGCATACATGGTGGAAGGTTTCTCACCTTCCTCATTTCATTTCGTTTTGGCTCACCTCCACCCTCAAAACATCTTGAAACATAGATAGTATGGAAACAAATGAACATAAGCTGTCTCTGAGAGTATTTATAATGAAATAGCTCAGCACTCTTTTTCTTTTTCACTAAACCATGCACTGCACCGCAAAATTAAAACAGACATCTCTAGGGATACAGATTTGCCAAGAGTGTTTCTGGCAAAAATAAAATTTGGCTCTTCTCCAGACTTCTATACATGGACAACAGTGGCTGCTCTACAGATGGAGATTGATTGCTGGCTGGCTGGTCTGTGGTTACTTAGTAGTGTCAAGATAAAGAATATTATGCACAGATCATTTTCATGTCCAAAGACTTCTGACAACAAACCTGCTCTGCCTAACTTCTCACATTCTGCAATAATGAAAGTTATTTCAGAGAGTTACAATTCTAGCCCTCATTTCTTACTGTACAGACAAGCAAACAGAAGACCAGGGAAGGTAAGTCATTTGCCCAAAATCGCACAGCTAGATGGTGACATTACAAAATCCAGGTCTTGAGACTCCCAGTTCAGTAATTTTCAACCTTTCTGTTAGGCCATACCACCTTTCTCTCTCTCTCTCTTTCTTTCTCTCTCTCTTTCTTTTTCTCTTTCTTTCTTTCTTTCTTTCATTTTTTTTTAATGTTTATTTATTTTTGAGAGAGAGACACAGACTGAGAACAGGGGAGGGGCAAAGGGAGAGGGAGACAGAATCAGAAGTAGGCTCCAGGCTCTGAGCCGTCAGCACAGAGCCTGATGCGGGTCTCGAACTCATGAACCATAAGATCATGACCTGAGCTGAAGTTGGACGCTTAACCAACTGAGCCACCCAGGTGTCCTGGCCATACTACCTTTCTAAATAATATTTAAAATACCATGTTTCTTGTATCTTAAATTCTTTTTATTTAATTTCAAACACTTGAATGTCATAGACTCTTTCTCAATCAATATTTTGCTACAAATGACAATATACTTTTATTTTGTGATCCTGTACATAACAGTTTTTAAAAGGACTGTGTATTTTATTTTATTTATTTTATTTAAAAAAAATTTTTTTTAACATTTATTTATTTTTGAGACAGAGAGAGACAGAGCATGAACAGGGGAGGGGCAGAGAGAGAGGGAGACACAGAATCTGAAACAGGCTCCAGGCTCTGAGCTGTCAGCACAGAGCCCGACGCGGGGCTCAAACTCACGGACCGTGAGATCATGACCTGAGCCGAAGTCGGACGCTTAACCGACCAAGCCACCCAGGCGCCCCAAAAGGACTGTGTATTTTAAGTCCCAGGGTCACCAAAGTAAAATGAGGTTAGAACTGGATTACAAACTATTAAAACACATCTAAGAAATTCTGTATCTTTAACCTTTGAAAGATTCCTTAAGACTAGGAATTAAATCTTAGCTCTGCTACTGACTAGGTGTGTGATCTGAGCCTTGTTTCCCCCTTAGCTATAAAACAAGCATGTTGGATCAGCATTGTTATATTTAGTAACTAATTTATTCCATTATTTAAAATACAAGTCCAGGTAACCTGAGGATAAGATCCTAATCCTTATTATCTTATAACATTCAAATAACAGAGCAAAGAAATAAACACATCAATCTATTCTTGATTAACAAGTTAAAACACAGAAAATATCTCTACTATAAAAAAGCAGTAGATTTGGCTCTGCATAGAGTCAGAGAGAAGGACACTATCTTGAGAAAACTATAGTACACAGTTGAATTTATGGTAATTTAGATCACATCTTTCTGCACTCATTTAACCAAGTAGATAGTTTTGAAAATCCAAGTCTAGTCTTTCTGAAAAGGGAACAAAGAAGAACATAAAAGAAGCTCAGGGCGGCTGTTTAGTCTATCCCTGCCAGAACCCCATAGCAAGTACCATGTACCCATATCAGATATGAAGAACCCTGATCTTTACTGAATGCTGTTCTATATGTTTAACATTATGGATGATTTATGTTTAAGCATTTTAACAGACAGGTCTTTTAGACCTCTTTTTTTTTTTTTCTATCTACCATTAGTAGAAACAACTTTTACCTCCATTTTTCCACTTGAGACGATTGTTAGTTCATACAGACTACAGAAGTTCATTACATGCAATTCACTGCTAGCTACCCTAGGGGAGACCAAAAAGTACAAACATAGTCCCTGCAACCACCAGCTTCCAGGAGTTTACAATTGAGTAGGATCATGCAAAATTTCATAGCCTCTGACTTACACTTTTTTTTTTAAGTTTATTTATTTTGAGAGAGAATGAGGATGCAGCGAAGGGGCAGAGGGAGGAGAGAATCCCAAGCAGGTTCCACGCTGTTATCTCGAGCCCGACATGGGGCTTGAACCGTAAGAACTAAACTCAAGAGTCAGAAACTTAACCAACTAAGACACCCATGTGCCCCTGAGTTACACTTTTAAAATTAAATTCTGACCATTTTTTATGTCCACTTTAATTGCATTTATGTCCTATGTCTATTTACTAACAGACATCAAACACAAAGTTCGTTTATAAGGTGCCAGAAAAAGGGATTAAGGCATCATGAAGAGCTAATCCAATTGATGGTTGTAAAAAGAAGACAAGAGGAAAATGTGAGATTATCAAACTCTATGAGATGAACCCCTCCAAGGTCCAGCTCATTCGTCAGACTTAAAATATTTTTGTTTTGATTAAACACTGAAGCTTTATATCCCTTCGAGAGAATAAATCATATCTTGGGGCTGTCTGTATCTCTGGTTCAATTTGCGTAGAGCAATCTTGTAAAAATGGCTGGATCAGAGCAATAAGACTACTGAGTTACAAGTTTTATCAAATTAGTTACCAGGCTAAATTAACTGATCTGAATTTCCGGGCTTTCCCCTCTATTTAACTGGAACAATGTATCTGCCTTGAAAACCTTGCAAGGCTAGTTACCAAAATGAAATAGTGTAAATGAAAGTACTCTATAAACTGTTCTATAAATGTAAGGCAATATTATTACTGAGTTTCTTTTTTCAAACCTTTCATATAAAATCCAAAGCTAGCTATTACCAGGTCAACATCTCACTCCAATAACTTCAACTTCCTTATAGCACATTAACTGGTGACATGAATAATTTGCAAGTATTACTTCACAATTATGGCATATTATACCTCTGTCTAACTCTACCAGACATGACTTTCAGCCTGTGAGAATCTCAATAAAAATCTATACCTGCTTTATTGTGCTAAAGACTAAACACCAAATCAGGAAAGAAAAATAGGCCTTAAAATGCTCCTTTAGTCTCTTTTTAGGCTAGGATTGGAACTCATTCTAACAGTGAATGACCCAACCATCACCAAAATATTCATGCTGATTTTGAAAAATCTCAGCAAAGGTCATCTGACTATCCAGTTGGGGGCAAAATGTCTTAACCTTTCATTACACCATTTACAAAGATCGATTCCTGATGGACTACAACTCTAAATGTGAAAGATAAGACAATAAAGCTCAGAGAAAAACATAAAATATCTTTGCGACTTCAGAGTATTTGAAGTGTTTGTATCCTCTTATATAGGACATAAAAAACTCTAACCACAAAAGAAAAAACTGATAAATTTTATTACAATAAGAATTTATGTTCATCAAGAGACACCATTAATAGAGCAAATGACAACCCACAAAAGAAGAAGATATAGCAATAATATACCTGAAAAATGACTCATAAAGATTTTACATAGAGAATTTTTGTGAATCAGTAAGAAAAATATAGACCACACAACAGAGATGTGAACAAAGACTTGAACATGTGTGACTTTACAAGAGGCTATCCAAATGGCAAATAAATGTGAAAAGATATCCAACTTTACTAGTCATCAGGGAAATGCAAATTATATGATTCTATACACATCAGAACATCTAAAGTGAAGATGTACAATACCAAGTATTGATGAAGATATGCACACAGCAATGTATGGAACACACAATCTTTTGGAAAACTGATTACTTGTTAAAACTGAATGTAGGCATATCTATGACCTAGCAATTCCAATTCAAAATAAATGCTTACATATGTTCACCAAAAGACAGGTAACTAAAATGTCCACAGCTTCCAGATTTGTAATAGCTAAAAACTGGAAGCAAACCAAACATCAATGAACACTGCAATGGATAAATAAATAAGCTGGAGTATGCTCACACATAGAATACTACACAGCAATAAGAGTGAATATATAAAATTACCTGTGACAATATGGATGAATCTCACAAATAAAATGTCAAGCAAAAGAAGTCAGTTTTTATATATTTAAAAATAAAACAAAACAGTAACAGGCAAAACTAATCTTTTCCGTTAGAAGTCAGAATAGTGTGGGGCGCCTCGATGGCTCAGTCAATTTAAGTGGCCAACTTTGGCTCGGGTCATGATCTCATGGTTCACAAGTTGAGCGCTGCGTCTGGCTCTGTGCTGACAGCTCAGAGCCTGGAGCTGCTTCGGATTCTGTGTCTCCCTCTCTCTCTGCCCCTCCCCCACTCCCCCCAGTCTTGTCTCTGTCTCTGTCTCTCTAAAAAATAAACACTGAAAAAAAAATTTTTTTTTAATTTTTTTTTTTAACGTTTATTTATTTTTGAGACAGAGAGAGACAGAGAATGAACGGGGGAGGGTCAGAGAGAGAGAGGGAGACACAGAATCTGAAGCAGGCTCCAGGCTCTGAGCTGTCAGCACAGAGCCCGACGCGGGGCTCGAACTCACGAACCGCGAGATCATGACCTGAGCCGAAGTCGGACACTTAACCGACTGAGTCACCCAAGCGCCCCTGAAAAAAATTTTTGATAAAAAAAAGGGATGCCTGGGTGGCTCAGTCAGTTAAGTGTCTGACTTCAGCTCAGGTCATGATCTCACAGTTCATGAGTTCGAGCTCCGCGTCAGGCTCTGTGCTGACAGCTCGGAGCCTGGAGCCTGCTTCAGGTTCTGTGTCTCCCTCTTTCTGCCCCTCCTCCACTTGTTCTCTCTCTCTCTCTCTCTCTAAAAAATAAATAAACATTAGAAGTCAGGATAGTGGTTACCACTGCAGGGGGTGGAGGTGACAGAAAGAGAACATACAGGAGGTTTTTAGAGTGCTGGCAAGGTTCTATATCTTGATCAAATATGCACTTCTCCTTATGTATTTATACTTCAATAAAAAGTAACGAAGCAGTACTTTTTCTTGCTATTTTGCATTGAGGTTCTGACTTTTCACATTAAAAATCTGCTGCTCTTGAATAAATGCCAAAATACACTGTAAGGAACAGCCAAACTGATCTTAAGCTAATAGCAGATTAACTTTTAGCAAACTCAGAGCTTCACAGAATTAGAGATCTAGTATTAACAGTCTAGGTTAGGGAATTTGCCCTTTTCTGATATGAAAAAATTAAAAAGATGATAGAAAACAATGATTTTCTGGGGAGTCTGGGGGGCTCAGTCGATTAAGTGTCTGACTCTTGATTTCAGCTGAAGTCATGATTCGTGTATACATGGTTTGTGTAATAGAGCTCCATGTTCTGCACTGATAGGGCGGAGCCTGCTTAAGATTCTCTCTCACCCTCTCTCTCTGCCCCTCCCCTGTGTGCACTATTGCTCACTCTCTCAAAATAAATAAATAAACATTAAAAGAAAGAAAAAAATGATTTTCTTAACGCTCTCCTTATCGTTGTTCTTATTATGAGCTAAACAAAGAGCAAAGTGCACTGCATACATTATTTCATCTCATTCTCCTAACTCCATGAAATAACTATCATCTTCACAATTGTACAGTTAAGGAAAATTAGGCTGAGTATGCTGTCCAAAGGGAAATATCACAAACATGGTAGAGCCAGGACCTGGATCCTGGCGTGTCTGACTCTCAAGCTGATGCTCTTAACCACTGTTTTATCCCTGCCTTGTTGTCATATTGGGGGCTTTACAGCATGGGGTGATGATAATCTTCTTTGTCTTTTGTCTAATCACTTTAGAAGGCTATATATGAGCAGACCATCCTCCCACACCCCACCACCTCCCTTCCCCATTTTTAAAATAAAGATTCATAGAGGAACTGGACTGTTAAGGAGTAAAAGCTGGGTGTTAAGATAGAAAGCCCATGCCACCAGAAGATGTACAATAAAAAGGTTTGACAGCTTTTTAAAAAAGTTTTTTAATTCCTAAGTTAACATGTAAGGTTATATTAGTTTCAGGTGTACAATATAGTGATTCAACATTTCCATACATCACCCAATGCTCATCACAAGTGCACTCCTCAATCTCCATCACCTATTTAACCCATCCCCCTTCCAACCTCCCCTCTGGTAGTCATCAGTTTATTCTCTATAGTTAAGAGTCTCTTTCTTGGTTTGTTTCTCTTTCTCTCTCTCTTTTGTTCCTTTGCTTGTTTGTTTTGTTTCTTAAATTCCATATATGAGTGAAATCATAGGGGATTTGTCTTTCTCTAACTTATTTCGCTTAGCATTATACTAACTCCATCCATGTCATTGCACATGGCAAGATTTTATTCTTTTTATGGCTGAGTAATATTCCATTGTATATATGTACCACATCTTCTTTATCCATTCATCAGTTGATGGGCATTTGGGCTCTTTCCATAATTTGGCTATTGTTGATAATGCTGCTATAAATATCAGATGCATGTATCCCTTTGAATTAGTGTTTTTTTTATTTTTTGGGTAAATGCTCGGTAGTGCAATTGCTGGATCATAGGGTAGCTCTACTTTTAACTTTTAACTGTTTTCTACAGTGGCTGTGCCAGTTTGTATTTCCACCAACAGTGCAAAAGTGTTCCTTTTTCTCCACATCTTTACCAATACCTGTTGTTTCCTGTGTTTCTTATTTTGACCATTCTAACAGGTGTGGGGTGATACCTTATTGTAGTTTTGATTTGCATTTCTCTGGTAAGTGATAATGAGCATCTCTGCATGTGTCTGTTGGCCATCTCTTTATCCTCTTTATAGAAATGTCTTCTTTGTAGAAATGTCTGTTCGTGTCTTCTGCCCATTTTTTAAATTGAATTATTTATTCTTTTGGTGTTGAGTTGTATACATTCTTTATATATTTTGGATACTAACCTTTTATCAGGTATGTCATTGCAAATATGTTCTCCCATTCATAATTTGCCTTTTAGCTTTGTCGATTGTTTCCTGCTCCATGCAGAAGCTTTGTATTTTGATGTAGTCCCAATAGTTCAAATTTGTTTTTGTCTTCCTTCCTCAGGGGGCCAATCTAGAAAAAGTTGCTATGGCCAACATCAGAGAAATTACTGCCTGTGCCCTCTTCTAGGATTTTTATGGCTTTAGCTCTCACACTTAGGTCTTTCATCCATTTTGAACTTATTTTTGTGTATAGGTTTAAAAAAAGTGGTCCAACATGCACCCCCATGTTTATAGCAGCACTATTAACAATAGCCAAAGTATGGAAAGAGCCCAAATGTCCATCGACGATGAATGCATAAAGAGATGTGGTATATACATACAATGGAGTATTACTCGGCAATCAAAAAGAATGAAATATTGCCATTTGCAACTACATGGATGGAACTGGAGGGTATTATGCTAAGTGAAATTAGTCAAAGAAAGACAAATGTCATAAGACTTCACTCATATGAAGACTTTAAGAGACAAAACAGATGAACATAAAGGAAGGGAAACAAAAATAATATAAAAACAGGCAGGGGGACAAAACAGAAGAGACTCATAAATATGGAGAACAAACTGAGGGTTATTGGAGGGGTTGTGGGAGGGGGAATAGGTTAAATGGCTAAGGGGCACTAAGGAATCTACTCCTGAAATCATTGTTACACTATATGCTAACTAATTTGGATGCAAATTTTAAAAAATAAAAAATAAAACAAGTTAAAAAAAAGGGGTCCAGTTTCATTCTTTTGCATGTTGCTGTCCAGTTTTCCCAGCACCATTTGTTGAAGAGACACTTTTTCCCACTGGCTATTCTTCCCTGTTGTGTCGAATATTAATTGACCTTATAATTGTGGGTTTATTTCTGGGTTTTCTATTCTGCTCCATTGATATACATGTCTATTTTTGTACCAGTACCAGAGAATGTTATTATTTTCAAAAGTTATGCTGACAAGTATTGATTATTTAATATGAATGCTAGTAAAGCTTTAATAAACTTTAGGTTGGCAGAAGAAACACAATTGACCAGGCTATTGATCTTTTACTTAGCTTCTGATCTTTAATCAGATACTTCTCTCTGTTCAGAAAAGTATTACTTAGCAGATGCCTTCCCAAGTTGCAGATATGGTACCTAAGAGGAAATAAGCACTTTCACTCATTCTTCTTTGGAAAACCCTAAACTTAAAAAGTAACTGTCAGTTTGCGTCAAAGGTCCATTTCAGGGTTAAAAATCACACCTTGACCTGAGGGTAGTTCCATCATCTTTCATTTATAACGAATTTCAAAGTTTACTTTCAAACCAGTCAACATGAAGCTAATTTAAAACTTAAATGCCATTCTTTATAATAGAAGTAAAAGCATACTTGCTAGTATTATAGAACTTTATACTTAAGGAGTATGTTAGAGTTTTTCACATGGAGTCATAATCTTTTTTTTTTAATGCTTATTTATATTTGAGACAGAGAGAGAGAGAGAGAGAGAGAGAGAGACAGAACATGAACAGGGGAGGGGCAGAGAGAGAGGGAGACACAGAATCCAAAGCAGCCTCCAGGCTCTGAGCTGTCAGGACAGAGCCCAACGCAGGGCTTGAACTCAAGGACCGTGAGATCATGACCTGAGCTAAAGTCAGCCACCCAACTGACTGAGCTACCCAGGCACCCCTACACAGAGTCATAATCCTAAATCATGAACCAGGGCAACTCCCACTTTAACCTCTCCCAACACCCAGAGATGAAGCAGCCTCCTAATGATGCTATAATCCTCACCACTTCTCTATGGAGGCAACTTGACATGCGAATCTAAGCTATACCCACCCCCTTAGATGAAGGGCATCCCTTCATGTCCCTAGACATACACTTACTACTTGCCTCTTGAAAGTGTTTATAGATACAGGAAGACAAAAATCACATGCAGCTCTCCTTAGTAAATACAGATAGTATTGATTTATATCTACATCATGTATATTTTGTCTAGGCTCTTTTCTCAAGTAAAAATGTAAATTGTTTTCTTATTCAAAGTTCTACAAAAATATTAAGGGAATCTTTTCACATTAGGTAACGTAAGTATACCATTTTTTTAAATTGAAAGTGAAAAACAAAATTTGTGTGACTTTGTAGCTTGTTAAAGCATTTGTTTATTATCATACAAAATAATGACATTTTCTATATTCAGTATGACATGACAGCATTTTAAAATAACTGGTATATGAATGCTGAGAAATCTTTATATGATAGATATATTAACATCTCTCAATAAGAAAAAAATACATTGATTTCTCCAAGACAGTCATAAACATATGCCACAAGAAATAGTTTGAAAGGAGAAACTGACAATGTCACTGGTCTGATTTCAAAAAGTTCTTGAAATAGGCAAGTGCACAACATAAATGGCCATAATGTGTTTTAAAAAGTAATTCATAAGTTTATAATTTGGGGATATCATAACATTTTATGAGGAAGCTAAAGCATTCCTCTTTTATTACTGAAAATACCGTTATAAGAGAGGCAAGAAAAAACTCTCTTATCAACGATCATTATCATCTCACCGGTAAATGAAGAAAAGTAAGGCCAAGAAAAAGGAGCTTGATACAAGGCAAATCACATGCCTGAAATCTCATGATAAAGCATATTACTCATCTTAATATCACATAACATTAGAATTCTTTCTACTTTTATTTAAGTTCAAAACCACTTCAATAAAAATGCTTGCTATATAAGCATTTATAACCCAAAACTATCATTTGATATGGTTAATTTCTATCATCTTTGGGGAGGGAAATCTACATAACATAATGACTTTTAAATTTATTTGGTAGATCTAGCTATGGGCCACTTTTATATTGATCTGACTTAATGGGATCTATTTTAGGTTAACTAATCCTCAGAGATACAAATTCCTTAATAAAGCAGTCAGAAGTATTTTTAAATATTAACCAAAACATTCATAAATCATGTCAAGTAATGCATTAGCAAGACCAAAATACCTCACTTTCTGCTTCTATTTGCAGCTTTCAAAGCATACCTCTCTGCTTTCCCACCTTCCCAAATGCCCTCTTGTACTCCATGATACCCCTTTCCTTCATATTCCACTCTTCTATCAACTAGAAAAATGATCACATGTAATTTACATATATCAAATGACTGAAGTTAATTTACACTATAACACTGGCTAATCCCAAAGTACTGGTATAACACCCTACTTAAGACTGGGACATCACCAAGCATAAAGATTTTCTTTTTCAGGGATAGAAAAAGGAAGTCTGAAATCATGCATTATCTAAAGGTAAACCTTATGTAGACCTATTAGGGTAATTGCTGGGGGTGGAGGGGAATATCCCTTGTTACTCTGCCCTCCCTAACATAGACTGCTAAAAACCCAACCATCCTCTGCCTCCCTTTCCTTTTCTTTGCTTGCCTGTTTAGAACACAGCAGCTGAACACACTTATACTGACTTAAAACATAGGCATTAAAGGCCAATGACAGCATCTAAACACAGTACCACACTTCTTCCTCCCAGGTTAACATTCAGCGACCTCTGGCAATTAAGAATTTGATTTCTTTTAAAATACACTTTTGTGGGGTGCCTAAGTGGCTTGGTGATTAAGCGTCCAACTGTTGATCTCAGCTCAGGTCTTGATTTTGGTGTTGTGAGTTCAAGTCCTGTGCTGGGCTCTGTGCTGGGTGTGGCCCCACTTAAAGCAACAAAATAATAAATAGATAGATAAGATTAATTTAAAAAGTACACTTTCAGAATGTAGCCCCTTCATCAATGGGGGTAATGTGTCATTGAAATCTCGCTTTTTTATCTGCAGACCCCCAAGAAAATTTTGAAAGCTATACATCCCTTGGCACATCCTTAAATTGATACTTAAAATCTTTCACCGTAAGTTTAAGTAGTTGCAAAGGAGTAACTTCTAACATATTGTAAATATTGTAAATATTAAAAGTTTATTTATATATTTTTGAGGTGGGGTAGACAGAGAGGGAGAGAGAATCCCAAGCAGGTTCTGGGCTATCAGCACAGAGCCCAACACAGGGCTGAACTCAGAAACCGTGAAATAATGACTTGAGCCAAAGTCAAGAGTTGTACACTTAACAAACTGAGCCACCCAAATGCCCCTCACACAAATTATTTCTAACGTATTTTATGTTTGAAAGTTTTTTACTGGACAGTGTTATATTTTTCCTCAATAAAAATCTGCCTATGAATTAAAAATAAACTTCTCTTTATTTTCTGTAATAAAAGACTTCAAGTATTAAAACAATTTCTTCTGGCTTGAGTTTTCTTTACAATTATTATTACTAACCAATCAATTAAAATATAAATATACTGCAAAATTTTATTTTAAAGATTCTTAAACATAATAACACTTTATTAAAGAGATGGGTGTGAGGGGAAGTCAGGTGGTCGCTGGCACCACGCCCACCACAGTATGTCACCAGAAGGAAAATGGCAGATCTGGAGAAGCAGTTGTCTAATGAGGAGAAGGTATGTACAGCAGCAAAATTCATTATTCATGCCCCTCCTGGAGAATTTAATGAGGTGTTTAATGATGTTCGGTTACTGCCTAACAGTGATAATTTTTTCAGGGAAAGGACAACTCATGCATTTGCACAGTCTATAACTTGGACCAGTTTACTCCAGTAAAAATTGAAGGTTATGAAGATCAGGAATTGATAACAGAACATGGCAACTTGGGAAATGGAAAGTTTTTGGATCCCGAAACCAGAATCTGTTTCAAATTTGATCACTTAAGAAAGGAAACAACTGATCCAAGACCATATGAAGCAGAAAATGCAGTTGAGTCATAGAGAACTTCAGTAGAAACTGCTCTTCGAGTTTATGTGAAAGAACATTATCCAAATGGGGTCTGCACTCTATATGGTAAAAAACAACAACAACAACAACAAAACTAGATGGATAGCAAATCATTATTGCATGAATAGAAAGCCATCAGTTCCAAGCAAAAAGTTTTGGAATGGTCATTGGAGGTCAGATTGGAAATTTACCATCACTCCTTCAACCACTCAAGTGGTTGGCATCTTGAAAACTCAGGTTCATTATTATGAAGATGGTAATGTTCAGTTAGTGAGTCATAAATATATACAAGATTCCCTAACGGTGTCTAATGAAGTGCAAATAGCAAAAGAATTGATAAAAACTGTAGAAGCTGCAGAAAATGAATACCAGACTGCCATCAGTGAGAATTATCAGACAGTACTTTCAAACTTTACATAGTTAGTTGCCAGTTACATGTACTGAGATTGACTGGAACAAGACCTTAGCTACAGGATTGGCAAAAAGATGCAGAACGCATAAGATGAACATTGCATGATTGGATCACTTTAGTGTCTTTGAGTTTTAAAAAAATCATTGCAGGGGTGCCTGGGTGGCTCAGACGGTTGGGCATCTGTCTCCAGTTCAGGTCATGATCTCACAGTTGGAGAGTTTGAGCCCCGCATCAGGCTCTGTGGTGACAGCTCGGAGCCTGGAGCCTGCTTCAATCCCTGTGTCTCCTTCTCTCTCTGCCCCTCCGCAAGTTGTGCTCTGTCTCTCTATGTCTCTCAAAAAATAAATAAATATAAAAAAAAATTTTTTTTAAATCATTGCAAAAGTATTCAGAACTGTCAAGCTACCCGATCAAATAGGCTGCTGCCATTTAAAATCGCTGTAATTAGTTTGGTTAGAGCACAGAGCTTACCTAATCAACCATTATTTTTCATTTCTTTTGTTCAAAGAGGATTGAAAATCAGTTTAGTTTAAGTGTTTTTTACTTTCTGTTATATTTCTTACAATTATGAGATGCTTCCTCTAGATTCATGTTAAAGGTTTTTGAAGTGTTTCAAAAATATTTTACTTATCATAACCCTAAAATTGTTGTCTTTTGGTTTATGAAGTGAATAACTTTTGATATTTGCCCAGTTCTTTTTAATGGGGTCAACATGGACATTCTAGTTTAATGTGGTTGATGGATTTAACCATATAGACTGCTAAAGAAATTATCTACCTTTTCCCCTTCACTTCCTCCATTTATGTAAGATTGAGATTAGAGGGAAAGCATTTTCTTTTTTTTTTTTTTCTTGAGGGAAAGCATTTTCTACATCAATTATGTTTGAACCTTTCAAGGTCATTTAGCTAGCTTAGTGTTTAACTAAACTTTGTTTTTTATTTTTTTTAAGTTTATTTATTTATTTTGAGAGAGAGAGAGAGAGGGAGAGAATGCATGTGCACAAACTGTGAGGGGCAGAAAGAAAAGGAAACGGAAAATCCCAAGCAGGCTCCCTGTTGTCAGCACAGAGCCCTACAGTCACAGAGCTTGATCCCACATACCTTCAGATCACAACCTAAGCCAATATCAAGAGTCAGACGCTTAACCAACTGAGCCATCCAGGTGCCCGTAAGTAAACTTTTTAAAAACAAGGCCAATGTCTAATGATTTTTTGAGATTCTGAAATTAAATGAGAATAGTTACTTCAGGGGGGCCTGGGTGGCTCAGTCGGTTAAGCGTTGGACTCTTGGTTTTGGCTCAGGTCATGATCTCACGGTTCATGTGTTTGAGCCCCGCATCAGGCTCTGTGCTGATAGCGTGGAGCCTGCTTGGGATTCTCTCTCCCTTTCTCTTCATCCCTCCCCTGCTCTCTCTTTCAAGATAAATAAATAAAATTTAAAAAATTTTTAAAAAGAGAATACTTATTTCAGAAATGCATTTAATGCTTTTTTTCTTGTGGCAGTTACACAAATTAGCTTGAATTCCATATGTCCCTGAGTTATTTTTACCATAAAGCCATAAATGTATTATAACAAGGGAAATCATAATATATATAATCCTGAACTCATAAAAAAATAAATGAATAAGAGGTGCCTGGGTAGCTCAGTTGGTTGAGCGTCTGGCTTAGGCTCAGGTCATGATCTTGTGGTCAGCGGGGTTTGAGCCCTGCGTCAGGCTCTGTGCGTCAAGCTTGGAGCCTGGAGCCTGCTTCAGATTCTGTGTCTCCCTCTCTCCCTCTCAAAAATAAACATTAAGAAAATTTTTAAAAATAAATGAATAAAATAAAAAATAAAAAAAAGATATGGGTGAGATTTTTCTTCTTCAATTCATTCACGTTTCCATGTAGTGACTATTATTTTATTGCCAGGATAAAATAGGGCTCAGCACCAATTCTATCCCTACTTTAGTTTTCATAATGTTAAATGGTGAGGAACCTGCTTCACATAAATGAGGGAGGAGAATGGACGTCTTGTTAGAGCAATTATTTCTCAATGCTTCAAACTTTTTTGAACAATGTAAAAAAAATATAACAGTAACCTACTATCAAAAATATACTTAATAGTCTATTAGTTAATTAGCAAACCAATTAGGCTCTCTCTCAGTTTTGTGAGAACAAAAAAATTGGAAATTATTTGAATTGCAAAAGAAACTATTATCCATCGTTACTTGAGACAGTGTTACTTAATCATCCACTATCTTCGCACAGATACCAGTATTCTCCATTGCCCTTTGGTGTCCTGGTGTTTTTACATCCGGGGACCTTTGTGAGATATGAACTAGAGCAATATGCCTTTCTTTTGTAATCATGTGAGAAGGGCAACAGTGAAAGAGAAGTGGGAGAACAGACCCCACACCTCCATCAGAAGCACATTCCTCGGGAAGAATAATGTTAGGAAAAGTATGTGGGGAATGTAAAGACCTACAAATGGCTCCCTTAAACCAGGCCCCACACTCCTTGAAAAGCTATCCCATTTAAAGATAAAAGTGAAGGGCTCCTGGGTGGCTGACTTCAGCTTAGGTCATGATCTCGCAGTCCGTGAGTTCGAGCCCCACGTCAGGCTTTGTGCTGACAGCTCAGAGCCTGGAGGCTGCTTCGGATTCTGTGTCTCCCTCTCTCTCTGTTCCTCCCCCACTCACACTCTGTCTCTCTCTCAAAAATAAATAAACATTAAAAAAATTGTTTTTTAAAAGATAAAAGTGAATGTGCATCTGCAGCCCACAGTACCAGCACCAGCCCAGGGACTCCATGGAAGTGAGCAGTACATGATTTTTGATGAGAGAAAACTGCAAGAGCAAAATGATAAGCACCAAAAATAGCAACACGATATATCAAAGGAAGAACCCCACCTAAAAGCTAAGAATCAGACTGAAGCAAATTAAGTTGTTGCTTAAAGCATAATAATTAAAGCCTTTAAATTTACCAAACCATTCTGCTATTACAGAATAAAAAGGCTTGTTTATCCCTTCTTCTCTGTCCTAGGGGAATAAATTATCTCATGAGTCTTTTACTTCACCAAAGTGCTACTTAAAAGCTGATGAAATGTTTAAGCAATTGATTACATTAATAAAAAAGTCTTTACAGGACAGAGGTACGATCAAAACCAAAGGGTAGGTAACACTGATTAAGAGGAAAGGATATGCTCTCTGACAGTAATGCCAAGGTCACAGTTTTTGCCTGCCTGTCTCCTGCTCTTTAGTTAGATCTCAGATTATTATCCCTTCCACAAGAAGGTTCTCCAACCAGCTGGCCAAATAGATGTCCTGATACTCATTATCACATAACCTATTTCAATTATTGCATTGTACACATAGCTGCCCAATGTTTTTGTTGCTTATTTTTTAAAATGCATTTATTATTTATTCATCAGTGCCAAAACAACTCCAAAAACTCCCAAAAGCAACATGTGAATTCTATGAGAGCAGAGATCTATCATGTCACTGCTGCAAGTTCAGTGCTTACCTGGTACCGAGCACATAATAACCTTGTTGATGATAGCCTATAGAAATCAGGCACAATGGGAATGCAAGCTGGTGCAGCTACTCTGGAACACAGTATGGAGGTTCCTCAAAAAACTAAAAATAGAACTACCCTACGACCCAGCAATTGCACTACTAGACATTTATCCACGGGATACAGGTGTGTCGTTTCGAAAGGACACATGCACCCCCATGTTTACAGCAGCAATATCAACAGTAGCCAAAGTATGGAAAGAGCCCAAATGTCCATCGATGGATGAATGGATGAAGAAGATGTGTGTGTATATATATATATATACACACACATACATACATACACACACAATGTAGTATTACTCGGCAACCAAAAAGAATGAAATCTTGCCATTTGCAACTATGTGGATGAATTGGAGGGTATTATGCTAAGTGAAATCAGTCAGTCAAAGAAAGACAAAAATCATATGACTCATATGAGGACTTTAATAGACAAAACAGATGAACATAAGGGAAGGGAAACAAAAATAATATAAAAACAGGCAGGGGGACAAAACAGGAGAGACTCATAAATATGGAGAACAAACTGAGGGTTACTGGAGGGGTTGTGGGAGGGAGGATGAGCTAAATGGGTAAGGGGCACTAAGGAATCTACTCCTGAAATTATTGTTGCACTATATGCTAACTAATTGGGATGTAAAATTTAAAAAACAAAAAGTAAAATTAAAAAAAAGAAAAAGAAATCAGACACAAAATTGATGATAATTCTAAGACTCTAATCTTTGAGTAGTTTTTTCTCTTTTTTACTAAAGTAAACTGTTGATATTATATAAGATTTTCTGAAAAATTGTGTCATTGCATCTTTATTCCTCTGAAGTTATTTACCCTAATTCTCTTGTCTTTATTGAAATAATTCATAAATTATGTAATGCTTAAATAGACATTGCAGCCATTAAGACAAACAGGTTAGGTAAATATTCATAAGACAGATAGTTTAAAATTCACATCGGGGAGTGGGGTGGGAGGGAGGGGAAAGTGTGTGATGGGCATTGAGGAGGGCACCTGTTGGGATGAGCAATGGGTGTTGTATGGAAACCAATTTGACAATAAACTTCAAAAAATAAATAAATGAAAATTTTAAAAAAGGAAAATAAATAAAATAAAATAAAATTCACATCAGGATTTTCAGTTCAAGATGGTAGATTAAGGATGTGTGTTTACTACTTACAGCTTACAAAACCACACTCAAATAAGGGAGAACAAAACAAAAGAAAAGTTAAGGGGTTCACCAGTGGATGAAAGATACAACAAAATTTCTAGAATTCAAAAAGCAGATGGAATTGTGTTGATGCATGAGACAGCCAGAGAAAGCCATAGCCCACAAGGCAACCTAAGAAGAGCTGGAAGCCAAAATGCTTGTTGGAATGCTAGGAGGAATCTAGAGAGCCAATCTGCCCTGGAACACCTGATGGCTCTGGGCTCTAGGCCAGCAGGTACAAGTGAGGAGAGAAGGGAGAAGTGGGGCTAAAGACAGTGGGAATAATTGAAGGTCTGTACTTGGAACTGTTGTGGTTGGCATCCGCATCTACTTCCCCCACCCCCACACAGATCACAGGCATCCTGGCATTAATCCTCAGTTGAAAAGCCAGATAATTGAAAGAACAAATGACCTGGGGAAAGTAAAGGCATCTAGGGGGAGTGTGCCCACAGTAGAGCACTCCTCCAGCACAAGGTCAGGGTCTGAGCACAGGCCTAGAGCAAGCAGGCCAGTCAAGGCATCTTGCCCTACACTGAGGGCTCAGTCAGCCATCCACACAGGTGATAGGTCTAGGGGGAATAGAGACCAACTTTTAAAAAGGCATAGAAGGGGTGCCTGGGTCGCTCAGTTGGTTGAGCATCCGACTTTGGCTCAGGTCATGATCTCACAGTTTGTGGGTTTGAGACCCACATCAGGCTCCGTACTGACAGCCTGGAGCTCAGAGCCTGGAGCCTGCTTTGGATTCTGTGTCTCCTTCTCTCTCTGCCCCTTCCCTGCTCATGCTTTGTCTCTCTCTGTCTCTCAAAAATAAATGTTAAAAAAAATTTTTTAAATAAAAAAATGGAAAATAAAATGGCACAGAAAATAGGGGTGCCTGGGTGGCTCAGTTGGTTAAGCCTCTGACTTCAGTTCAGGTCATGATCTCGCAGTTTGTGAGTTCAAGTCCTGAGTTGGGCTCTGCGCTGACAGCTCAGAGCCTGGAGCCTGAAGCCTGCTTCAGATTCTGTATCTCCATCTCGCTCTCTGCCCCTCCCCCACTTGTGCTCTGTCTCTGTCTCTCTCTCAAAAATAAACATTAAAAAAAATAATAAAATGGCACAGAAAATCCATTTCAGTTCCTCAGTCCTTCTTTCTTAAAATATGAATAGACAACCAAGGATTACCAGGCACATGGGGAAATCCAGCAGCATGAGAAAGAACTGAGAAAAACACATAAAGAATAGGAAACCACAAAAAAGGAACAAATAACTTGGAAGAACTCTTTTGAATTTAGTTTAAAATTCTTAGAATTTTTTTATTTTTTTACTGTTTATTTATTTTTGAGAGAGAGAGAGAGAAAGGAAGGGGCAGAGAGAGAGGGAGACAGAGAATCCGAAGCAGGCTCCGCCCTGACAGGCTGACAGCAGCAAGCCCGATGTGGGGTTTGAACTCATGAACCACGAGTTCACAACCTGAACTGAAGTCAGACGCTCGACTGACTGAGCTACCCAGGCACCCCTAAAATTCTTAGTATTTAAAGAGTGATTAGAAAATGAAAGCAAATCAACAGATGATCTAGAAAGCAAAATTGAGAAACACAGAATGAGAGTATATGGATAAAAATATGGAAATAATAGAGAAACTATAAGAGACATAAACAGTCAATCTAAGAGGTACAACATTTGACTAATAAGAGCCCCAAAAAGAGGGAACAGAAAAAAGAGAGGGGAAAACTATTTAACAAATAATAGAATTCCCCCAGAGCTGAAGAAAGACCCAAGTCTTAAGACTGGAAGGGCTCAGTAAGTACTCAATACAACTAACTGATAAAAAGACCTACCTCTATACATTTCCTCATGGAATTTCAAAACAAGTATAAAAAAGAGACCCTGAACAAGGAACAAAGGTCACCCAGAAAGGATCAATAAACAAACTGGCTTCTTGTCAGCAACAGAGGATGTTAGAAAACAATGGAACTACATCTTCACATTTTCTAAAGGAAATTATTTTCACCCTGAATTCTACACCCAGCCCAACTACGAACAAGTTCTAAGATACAATATATACAGTTTTAGACATGACTCAGAAAGTTTATTTCCCACATATCCTTTCTAAAGAACTTATTTCAGGACACACTCCAGTAAAATGATGGCAAAATCAGGACAGTAAAAGTGGATCCTGTGGAAGACAGGATCCTGAGAAAAGTGATTCCAACCCAGGAGAAGAGTGGAGGGAGATCCTTGTAACACAGCTGTCTGGTAACCTAGAAAAGCAGTTGGTTACAAAGGGGGATGCCGCAGAATAGAAAACATAACTGAATGTATATAGGAAGTGAGGCTATGACAAAGGCATATTATTATACCAAAAAAAATAAATAAATAAATTAGAAGAAGAAAGGCAACTAGAAACTTCCTGGAAAAAAAAAAGAGGCACAAAGAAGGTACATTCCAAATATGAAGCAAGCTTACATTTACCCCAGTTGATAAGGAATTAACGGAGTACGAGAAAAGAGGATCTGGTTGTTATTGATCATAGAATCTTGAGAGTCCAGAGTTCATTACTCTGGGCTTTGAGAGAAGAAAATGTAATCCTAGCACGCAAATTGGCTCTACACTAAATATTTATAGAATCATATTTTACGGAATACTAAAAATAGAGATGCTCTTCATCTTAGGCCAGAACTAACTTTGATACATTTGGTGTCAAGACAAATTTCAGGATCCTAAAAGAAATCCTGGTCAAAAGTGTTTCACTCTTATTTTCTGTGTACATGGCACGAGATGATAAGCAATTCCTATTTGCGGTACTCTCCCTAAAGGTGACAGTTGTTCATTACTCAAACGGTCCAGCACTCCAGAACTAGCTCAGTTCACTTGGATTTGCAGGCAGATGTCAGAAGAAATGTCTGCTCCCCACAGCTGAGCAGACAGTCATCCAGAAAAATAAGGTATATTGACTATTCAGGGAAGAAACTGTGCCCCATAGTAATCACAAATCATAACTCTGTTACTTTAATATAGATCTCAAAGGATAGGCTTTTGAATTATTCTTTAATAGGAATATTAAAAAGCAAGCATGGAGCACCTAGCTGGCTCAGTCGGTTAAGCATTCAACTCTTGAATTTGGCTCAGGTCATGATCTCATGGTTCATGTCTGTCAGCACAGAGCCTGCTTGGGATTCTCTCTCTTCCTCTCCCTCTGCCCCTCCCCTGCTTGCATGCTCTCTCTCTTTCTCTCCCTCACTCTCTCTCTCTCAAATAAATAAACTTAAAAAAAAAGCAAACAAGTATGATTCCTAAGCAAAAAGAAAGTTTTTATTTATAGGGAATGAGCAAACATCACATGTTCTCTTCCCCACTGGCAGAAATATGGTTTAGCTTTTGGAAAAGGGCAAATCCTTGCAGTAATTTGCTTAATAACAAGAAGGATTTGTCCTTGTCTGTTAATTCTACTGCCTTCCTGACAAGGAGAAAGTAACTTCATGCTGCAGTCAGTGGGTCTCAGGTTCATAAGGGAGATTTTCCTTTATAGGAATAGTTAGCAGGTCATAACAGTATGATACTATTTATAGTTTTCATCTTTTAGATTCAACTTATGTGGAGCTTTGGTTGTCCTTGGTAATAGGACAAAATATAAAAGTTATCAACTTTGACAATATGAAAGTGTCACTGACAGAAAGTGAGAAAAACAGATGGAAAAAGAAGCACATGTTCTAATGCCCCTTTTTGAAAATGGGGGAGTCAACAAATATTGTCAAAAGTGGACAAAATGAGAATCACTGTCAGTGTCTAAAGTTACTAAGTAAAGTGCAGAGGAAGTAAAATTAATAATACGACTGCTGTATCAAGCACTGGAAGAGAGAATGGGAGGACTATAGTATAAGAGGGCTGAACACTCATTTTTTTTTTAATTTTTTTTTTAACGTTTATTTATTTTTGAGACAGAGAGAGACAGAGCATGAACGGGGGAGGGGCAGAGAGAGAGGGAGACACAGAATCGGAAACAGGCTCCAGGCTCTGAGCCATCAGCCCAGAGCCTGATGCGGGGCTCGAACTCATGGACCACGAGATCGTGACCTGAGCCGAAGTCGGACGCTTAACCGACTGAGCCACCCAGGCGCCCCTGAACACTCATTTTTTAAAGTGGAAAGTCAATAGATATTATCTGAAATTGATTAAAAAACATAAAATTCTGTTATTTGGAGGAAATAATCTTTTTGACTGTACAACTCTCAGGAAAAGATCTCAAAGCACAAATCTCTAACATTTGTATATTTACTTATAAATATTCTATATAAACTTATGACTATATTAATCTATTACATACCTGTTATAACTTACACAAAAATAGATGTTAAAAGTATATCAGAGGGTGCCCGGGTGGCTCAGTTGGTTGAACGTCCGACTTCAGCTCAGGTCACGATCTCACAGTTCGTGAGTTCGAGCCCCATGTCGGGCTCTGTGCTGACAGCTCAGAGCCTGGAGCCTGCTTCAGATTCTGTGTCTCCCTCTCTCTCTGCCCCATCCCCACTCATGCTCTGTCTTAAAAATAAATAACACATTAAAAAAAAATTTTTTTTTACAAAAGTATATCAGAATAATTTTGAATAGATTTTTTTATCTGGAGGGAATGCTTACTGTAGTAATAAACCAGAAACAGAAAATATTTAGCTATTCTGACAAAAATAAATATTTTAAGATATAAAAAAGTATATGAGAATAAAGCACCTCCTAGGATGTATACAGTTCCTTTCAAACACAGAGCTCTAGAAGTTAGAGGTATAGTTACCAGGAAAGCCAAAAAGATAAGTGGTTCAAAGAGGCTACCTTTCAGGACTAAAGCTGGGGATAAGGAGAAGTAGAAGGGGAGAACAATAATTTGCATCATAAGCTCACCTATATTATTTTACTTATTATATACATGTTTTCTTTTGTACAAAAAATTAATCTAATCAGTCCCATAAACTATCTCTGCTAGTGTTTATGCTGATTCATTCAACAAATATTTACTGAGCATCTAGTCTTGGCTAAGCACAGAGGATAGAGGAGGGCAACGGACATCTTGGCTCTCAAGGAAATCGAGCCTGGGACCAAAGAAAGTTGTAAAAACTGCTGGTGACAAGTATCATTGTATGTGCTGGATATCATGCACACACAGTCTGGAGCACAAAAGAGGCACACTAATACTGTGTGGGGTGTTAGGGAAGGATTGCTAAGAGGTCACTTCCTCTTCGAGTCAAAACCTGAAGGGCAAGTAGAAAACTAAGAATAAACCAGGTAGACAGGAATGCAGGGAAATGGGGAAGGGTATCCTAGGGCAAAGCAGAAAAGGGAGGGCAGACAGGCTGACACATGAGCATGGTGTGTTGGTAAACTGCAAGATTTTCGAGATTGCTAGAGCTTTAAAGGGTGCATAAGGTGGTAGTGGCAGGAATGAAATGGCAAGACAGGAAGGGACCAGACATGGAGGGCCATGCTCAGAACTCTGCATAGTCTCCTGAAGGCAGTAGAACGTCATTAAAGGATTTCATCAAAAGGGAGGGAGACTAGATCAGATTTGCATTTGGGGGAAGATGACTCTGGAAGCAATGTGGAAGATGGAGCTAAAAGGGTATAAATGAGGCCGGAAGGCCATTCTGGAGGCTATTATAGTGGGCCTAACGACACATAAGGAGAGAATCATGGTACCAGCAGGAGACAGATGGCCAATAGATACGTGAAAAAGTACTTACCATTACTAATCGCTGGGGAAATGCTCTTTACTAACTGGAGAGTATCACTAACTGAAAGGGAAAGAAGCAAGTTTTGAGGGGGGTGGAGTTTAGGTTAGGACATGTTAAATACGAAGTGCCATCTAAAGGTAGATATCAAATAAGCAAATCTAAAGTTCTGGGGGAGAGGTTTGGACTGGTGATATAGAGTTGAGACCCATTAATATTTGGGTTGTAGTGTAAGTCACGTGAAGAGCTACAATTACCAACAGAGCTTGTACAAAATGAGAAGTAGAAGAAGGCTGGAATCTTGGGGAAAGTGGGGAGCAAAGGACTAAAGTAACTGAAAGGAAAGGGCAGGAGTATCCACAAAGAATGAAGGAAGGTCAGAGCAATAAGGAGATGGTAAATGAGCCAAGAAGAGCAGCTGAAAAGACAGATCTTGGCATCCTGACTGAATAGGGAAAGGAGGAAAGCCAGAGCGGGGTGGATGGACTGGAAGACATGGGTGTGCAAAGGCCTCAGTTGTGATGATAACACGAGGGTGATGGTGAAAGTAAAGAATAGGAATGCAAGAAAGAAGAAGTGTGTGCTTAGTGTGGGCTACAGGAGCTCAGTATCTTAGAGTGGTTACAGAATATTTTTGAACACATGGAAAAACATGTACATTGTATCATTTTGCACAACCTGAGTATATGCTCAGGAAAAAGGAGAAGATCAGGGTAATAAATAGGCTCTGCATTCACTGGGGACAAATTTAGTATTACTGGATCAGGTGTGACTAAAAATGTTGTCAGCTGATACAGTAAAACAAAACCAAGTGTTATCTTCTTTAAGGGGTTAAGAACAACTTTAATTATAGTAATAAAGAGAAATAAGTTACTTTTTTATTTTTGAGAGAGAGGGAGAGAGCACAAGCGAGCAGGGTGGTGGGGGGGAGAGGGACAAAGAGAATGTTAAGCAGGCTCCACGCCCCGTGCAGAGCCTACACAACACAGGGCTGGACGATCATGAAATCATGACCTGAGCCAAAAGCAAGAGTCTGATGCTTAACTGACTGAGCTACTCAGGCACCCCATAAGTTACATTTTTTTTTTTCTAGGAACAAACTCAAGGGACCCATAAGTTACATTTTAAAGAATGTTTTCCTAGGGTTCATAAAGTGAAATTTTGTACTCTTACTTTAGTTTGTATAATAGTACAAAAGATTTAAGAATAGTATCTACTGTAAAAACAAATATTTTCACACAGCAGCTATTTGTGTCTTCCTTCCTTTAATAAACATCCATGATTCTTCCCATAGTAGTTGTTGGAACAATAAATACAATTCTCTTGGGGTGTGTGCTGACTCAGTCAGAAGAGCATGTGCACAACTCTTGATCTCAGGGTCATGAGTTCAAGTTCCATGTTGGGTGTAGAGATTATTAAAAAAAAATAAACTTAAAACAATACAACTCTTATAAAATCTATTCTATGACAACATCTTCAAACCTAATAGCAATGGGAAAGACATGAATAAAATATTGTAGGAAATGACTGATTTTTTTAATTGTCAGAATTCAGTTGTATTCTTTTTGTGGTAGGCAGAATTCTAAAGATGTCTCCCAAGATTCCCACCCCCTTGGTTATTGAATCAAACACTAATCTATGTATGAAGAGACTTGGCAGTTGGAATTAAGGTTACTAATCAGCTGACTTTAAAGCAGAGATATCCTCGGTTAACTGGGTGTACCCAATGTGACCCCTTAACAGCAGAAGAGAAAGGCAGAAGAGCCAGAGCAATGAGGCAGAGAGGAAATCAGAGAGATATGAAGCATGCAAAGGCTCTACCACTCTCATGGGCTTTCTATATGGAGAAAGGAAGCCATGAACCAAAGAGTGTAGGTGGCCTCTAGAAGTTGAGAACAACCCCAGCCAACAGCCAGAAAGGAAATGGACACCTCAGCCCAAGTATGGAACTGAATTCTAACAACAACCTAAAAGAGTCCAGTACTCCAGAAAGAAAGTCAACCCTAATGACACCTTGATTTCAACCTTTGAAACCTGGAGCAGTGAATGAGCAGGCCAAACTGTACTCAAACTTCTAACCTACAGAACTGTGACATAAGGGTACAAACAAATGGGTGTTGTATTAAGCTGCTCAATTTGTGGTAATTTATTCCAGGAACACTGGAAGACTAACACACTTTCTTTAATTGCTGACTTCAAATGTGCTCTATCAAATCTCATTTTCCTGACCTTTCATGTAACTTTGGACAGAGTTCACACATTTCCAATAATACTCAGTTATTATGAAATCCAGTTTAATTAATTTTCCCCCAACCTTTTATTTTGAAAATCCTTAAATCTACAGAAACTTTAAAAGAATAGTGCAAAAAATACCCTTATACCTATATTCATCAATCGCTAACATTGTCCTACATTTGCTTTCTTTGTCATTCTCTCTAAACATACATAAATATCTCTACCTCTCCTGCTTTCTTTTTCTCTGTATCAGTGGTCCTCAACTAGGAACAATTTTGCCTCTCAGAGGACATCTAGCAATGTTTGGAGACATTTTGACTGTCATTACTGGGGGGTGGGGGGGAGGATGCTACTGGTATCTAAAGGGTAGAGGCCAGGGATGCTGCTAAATATCCTACAAAACAAAGCCCCACACCACAAGGAATTATCCAGCCCTAAATGTCAATAGTGCCAAGGTTAAGAAACACTGCTCTTTATATATGTATATACAAATGTATTTTCCTGAACTATTTGAAAGTAAATTATAGGCATTATGACATTTTTTATGCTAAATACTTCAGTTTACACCTTCTAAAAATAAAGACACTCTATTATATAATACAATTTAACAATGATAACAATGATACAATAATACCATCCAATGTATAGTTCATTTTCAATTTCCCCATTATCTCAAAAAAATCCTTTAGCACATTTTATTCAAAATCCTAGACCCAGGGTGCCTGGGTGGCTCAGTCAGTTAAGCATCCAACTTCAGCTCAGGTCATAATCTCAGAGTCCGTGAGTTCAAGTCCCACATCAGGCTCTGTGCTGACAGCTCAGAGCCTAGAGCCTGCTTCAGATTCTGTGTCTCCCTCTCTCTACCCCTCCCCTGCTCACACTCTGTCTCTCTCTCTCTCTCTCAAAAAATAAACATTAAAAAAAAAAAAACCACCAAAATCCTAGATCCAATCAATGGTACAGAGGTTGGCATATTGGTCAATATTTCAAATTTAAAATAAATAAGAAGCTCTAATTTCAAGCAACCAGGGGGCAGGCAGTAAAACTGATGGTCCCAGCTCTAGGATCTATCAGTCTGTGATTCTGATACCATGTATGTCTGAAATGGATGTAGTAATTAATTCAGAAGGTTGTTAGCATGTTATAAATCTCTCTTGCAAGAATATCCTCGGACATGATTACTCAGTTCTTAGGACAGAAAGGAAACTCTATTTATAATAATCCATAACCCTGTTGAAAAAAACATCAATCTGAAACAATAAATCGAAAAGGAACTTTTTCCAAACAAGATATAAAAATGGCCAAAAAGCACATGAAAAGATACTCAACATAACTTATCATCAAGGAATTGCAAACCAAAACCACAATGAGATATCACCTCACATCCGTTAGAATGGCCACTATCAAAAAAACAAAACAAAAACAAAAACAGAAAATAACAAGTGCTGACAAGGATGTGGAAAACCTGTGCATTGTTGATGGGAATTTAAATGGTATAGCCACAATAAAAACCAGTATGGAGTTTCCTTAAAAAATTAAAAATAGAATTACCCTATGATTTAGCAATCTCACTTCTGGGTATACATAATTGCAAGCAGGATCACAAAGAATTATTATAATTTCCATGTTCACTGCAGCATTAATCACAATAGCCAAGATGTGGGAGCAACCTAAATGTCCAGTGACTAATGAATGGATAAAGAAAGTGTGGTATGCACATATGGTAGAAAATTATTCAGCCTTTAAAAAGAAGGAAATCTTGTCATAAACTACAAGATGGATCAATCTTGAGAACATTATGCTAAGTGAAATAAGCCAGTCATAAAACACGGACTGCATGATTCTACTTACATGGGGTATCTAAAGAAGTCAAACTCTCAGAAACAAAAGCAGAATATGGTTACCAAGCTGGTAGGGAGGGGGAAATGGGGAGATGTTTAATTACAGAGTTTCAGTTTTGCAAGATAAAAAGTTCCAGAGAGCTGTTTCCAACATTGTGCATATATTAACATTATTGTACCATACACATAAAAGTGGTAAGATAGTGGGGTGCCCAGGTGGCTCAGTTGGTTAAGCGTCTGACTCTTGATTTTCAGCTCAGGCCATGATCTCACCACTCATGAGATTATGCCTCACACTGGGCTCAGTGCTGACAGTGCAGAGCCTGCTTGGGGTTCTCTCTCTCTCTCTCTCTCTCTCCCTCTCTCTCTACCCCTCCCTCATTCTCTCGCTCTCTCTCTTTCAAAATAAATAAACATAAAAAAAATGATAAGATGGTGAATTTCATATTATGTGTTTGCGGCCACAATAGAAAACAAAAGAAAAATAACCACAACACCATGATAACATCTAAAAAAATTATTTCATTAAATACCCAGTCAACTCACCCAACCACAAAAAGAACTACTTATTTCTGGCACACCTCGATGGTTCAGTCAGTTGAGCGTCCAACTTCAGTTCAGGTCAGGATCTTGCAGTTCATGGGTTTGACCCCCATGCCAGGCTCTGTGCTGACAGCTTGGAGCCTGGAACTTGCTTCGGATTCTATGTCTCCCTCTGTCTCTGCCCTTCCCCTGCTCTCTCTCTCTCTCTCTCAAAAATAAATAAACACTTTTAAAAATGTAAAAAAAAAAAAAAAACTCTTTAAAAAAAAAGAACTATTTATTTCTAAAGAAAAATTGATCCACTAATATTTTGGTTTTTTTTCTTCAAATATGTTCACTTGACAATACCATAGTTTTTCTAAATTCATATACTTTGTAGATTAAGATTTTTAAGGGAAAATTAGTCAAAAATATTTGAATGTCTAGAAATATGTTAAGAATGTGAGACATTTAGCTTTTCAACCAAATGATATAAAAGATGATATTTAACGGAATGGTATAGCATTGTTTTTAGAAGCAACTTTAAGAAATGAAAGCATTAAAATGTACCTAACTGTAGGAGGGAGGGAGGGAGGAAGGAGGGGAGGAAGGAAAAGAAAGAAGGAAGGAAAAACTATAGACAATGTAAAACAACTTTATAATTGATCAAAATGAAAATGGAGGGGCACTGGGAAGATGACAATGAAGAAACAAACACTATTACTATACGCTACAGCCTGAAAGTATGGTGAGGATGCAATATGCCTGAGAATTCCTCATTTCTTTGAGTTTCTAACAGGGGTAGAAAAGCAACTAATGATAATATCAAATGTTTGCATTATAATTTTATGTTTGAATTTAAGACATTATGGGATGCATACGCTCTCAATATACTCACCAGTCTCAGGAAGCTAATCAGAGTTTTAGGGATTTCATTTCAGGCAAAGGCAAAAATTTAGCTTTGAACAGTAGGTCTAACAAACTTGATGAGAACCACACCACCTATAGTCTTTGGGGAATAGGGAACCACCACCTGCTCTAATTATCCTTAGATTTAAAATAATCCTGGAGGCTGAAAATGGGCAAGAAGCCATTTTACCCTAAGTACCATACTTGATAACATCATCACTTAGTACCAGTTAACCTAGTCAGTAACCCCATCTCGCACTAAATCCCATAAAACAGCCACACTAAGTTACAAAGAACCAAACCATCTACAGCAGTCATTTTTTTAATGTTTATTTTTATTCTTAAGAGAGCGTGAGTGGGGGGAGGGGCTGAGAGAGAGGGAGACAGGGAATCTAAAGCAGGCTCTGCACTGACAGTAGTGTGCCCAGTGTGGGGTTTGAACTCATGAACCATGAGATCATGACCTAAGCTGAAGTTGGACACTCAACCAACTAAGCCACCCAGGCACCCCAACAGCAGTCATTTTTGAAAGACAGTACTAATATAAACCAAAGAGCCTGGTATCAGAAATGTTAAACAAGTGCCCACACCCTAATTAGAACATGCTATTTATCCTTTTTTCATGACAGCTCTACAGAACACATATTGGAACTGTTAGTCATTGTTAAGAAATTTAAAAGTTTTGCAATCTAAAGGGCTTGAAAACCTTTAGAAGTACCCGCATATCTCAAACTTCAAATTCCGTTAGAGTTGCAGCAGCTTTTTAAATGCAACAGGGCATGCAGACAGAATGAGTGGAAAAATGTGTATAATCTAAATACAGAAAATTGTTCTAAATTGTCTTAACTTTCATTCTTCCAAGACTTAATGATAGTGAGAAGGAAGAAGGTATTCTAAACTAAAACTAAGGAATTATAGGCTGTGTTATCAGTCCCACTCAGACCTGAGTAAACCCTAAACAAAGTAGATCCTAATTTGTAGGAAACACACTGCTAAAAACAGATAAATGCAGGTGTCATGCTGGGTCACCACATCCAGTGGGCCAAAAGTAGTATCACTGTAATGATGTGTGGAAGAAAAACACTGCCTAAAAATGGTCTAAACATGTTAATACACCCACAGTTTCCGATCTCGGATGCAGGCCTCTACTCTGTTCAATGTGCCGCAACATTTAGCCAGTCCAGGAAGTACTATTTCTCAGGTAAGTTTTCAACAAAATAGCTGGAAAGGATGGACCTATAAATTAGTATGCTCTGAGAATAATGCCTTGCCATGTTGCTCAGGTAAATGTTTGTTGGCTATCTATTTCAGGCAGGTCATGAGCCCTCCTGACTGACAGAGGCCCCACAGACAAAGTGTGCCTTCACCACTTCTCTGGAAGAAGTACTCCCTGCATCAAAAAGTTGGTATTGATGGGGGCACCTGGGTGGCTCAATCAGGTAGGCATCCAACTCTTGATTTGGGCTTGGGTCATAATCCCACGGTTAGAGGGTTTGAGCCCCGAGTTGACTCCACATTGGCAGTGCAGAGCCTGTTTGGGATTCTCTCTCCCTTTCTTTTTGCCTCTCCTCCTCCTCCTCCTCCTCCTCCTTCTCTCCCTCTCTCTCTCTCTCTCTCAAAGTAAATAAATAAACATTAAAAAATACTTTAGCTGGTTGGAAGGACAAATATTATTAAAATGCCCATATTACCCAAAGCAATCTATAGATTTAATACAAGCCCTAACAAAATACCAACAGCATTTTTCACAAAGCTAGAACAAATAATCTTAAAATTTGTACAGAGCCATGAAAAACCCTGAATAGCCAAAGCAATCTTGAAAAAGAAGAACAAAACTGTAGGTATCCATAATCCCAGACTTGAAGATCTAATATGAAGCTGCAATAATCAAAACAGTATGGTACTGGCACAAAAACAGACACATAGATCAATGAAACAGAGAGCTCAGAAATAAACCCACGATTATACAGAGTTGATATACATACATATATTTATATTGCATATATGTAATAGAATATTACTCAGCCATGAAAAAGAATGACACTTTGCCATTTGCAACAACATGGATGGGGCTAAAGAGTGTAATGCTAAGTGAAAGAGGTGGGTCAGAGAAAAAAAAATACCATATGATTTGACCCATATGTGGAATTTAAGAAACAAAATACATGAACAAAGGGAAAAAGAACCCTTCCCAAAACCAGACTCCTAACTACAGAGAATAAACTGATGGCTACCAGAGAGGAAGGAGGGTGGGAGGAATGGGTAAAATCAGTGAAGGGGATTAAGAGTACACTTATCATGATGAACACAGAGTAATATATGGAATTATTGAATCACTATGTTGTACATCTGAAACTAATATAATACTGTATGTTAACTATACTAGAATTAAAAATTTTTAAATAATAATTTTGAAAAACCACTCTAGTTGGAAAGAGGATATTGGCAGGAGAAATGAAACAAAATACTGATCATTGTTGAGGGCAGGTGATAGGTAGGTGAGAGTTCATTATTCTTTTCTGCTTTATGTATGTATAAAAATTTCCATAATAAAATAGTTTTAAAAGAGAAAGAAACTAGGGGCGCCTGGGTGGCTCCGTCAGTTAAGCGTCCAACTTCGGTTGAGGTCATAATCTCATGGTTCGTGGGTTCCAGCCCCACATGGGGCTCTGTGCTGACAGCTCAGAGCTGGGAGCTTGCTTGCTTCAGATTCTGTGTCTCCTTCTCCCTCTGGCCCTCCCCAAGTCGTGCTCTGTCTCTCTCACTCACTCTCAAAAATAAATAAACATTAAAAAAAAATTTTTTTTTTTAAAGAGAAAGAAACTGTTCTCTTCCTCTCAAGTTGTCTTCTGCATCTTCCCTTTTCCTTCATTGCACTTACTGTTGTCATTATGTATTTCTGGATTATTTAATTAATGTTTGTCTCCCTAACTAGACTTTAAGTTCCATAAGGACCACAAAGACATTTGCTTAGCTCCAGTAGAATTGCTTCCATCTCACAAAGTTTCTGGGATGTGACAGGCCTCCAACATATATTAAGTAAATGACTAAATCAATATGATAAATCATATTATATATACACCTAGATCAATTACCAATAAATGCTCAATAAATAAAAGTGGGGGTGGTGATGTAGATAGCCAGGAATCTTTGGGTGAAGGAATTCAACATATTTACCTGTATGTATTTACTACTTAAATTCACATGCTTTTCTATTTAAAATGTAGCAAAAATGTCACAAAAAATACTTAACTTCATATGCTCATCCTCACTATATTTATGTGATGTACTCAGTTAAGAACCACAATCTCCACTTTATGATACGGAAACTATGGAACTAAAAAGTTAGGAAGTTTTTTCAAGGTCATGATGAACCAGAAGCACAAATGAACAAAGCTCAGCTCTGTTCTCATGCCTCATGCTGTTCTTAAACGAACGTGATTTTATTCTCAGGAAAAATATAACAAGAAAAGAGGAAAAGGAGTACTGTATATATTAATTCAATCTTCAGTGGCTGAGAAACTGAGTACTGTCTAATGGTCTCAGTTGGAGATATTCTGACTTTGCCCAAAACAATTTCAAGGTTGAAGCACCTAGTGGTAAAGGAATTCTAAAAAGCAGAAGATGAGGCATTTAGACAATAGGGAACAGAAAAAAAGTATGACACTTGAGTAATGTGAAGGCCTTTTTTTTTAACTGGTTAAACTAAAAGAGTATAGTGAGGCACAACTAACAAGAAAATTCATAAAAACAATAAATACTAATACCAAGACATTGTTTAAAACACCAGGCCCCTGGGTTCCCAAGTTTAAAACTTATTTATCTAAAATATAATACTAGAATCAATAATTTCCTATTTAATCATTCTTTATATAGAAGTAGCCTACTGGGGCACTTGGGTGGCTGTCAGTTAAGCATGCGACTTCAGCTCAGGTTATGATCTCAGTTTGTGAGTTCGAGTCCCGCATCCCGCTCTGTGCTGACCACTCAGAGTCTGGAGCCTGCTTTGGGGTACTGTGTCTCCCTCTCTCCTGCTCACACTCTGTCTCTCCCTCTCTCCCAAGAATAAATAAACATTTTAAAAAATTAAAAAAAAAAGTAGTCTACTAAAATATCACTATATCCCCCAAATCCTTTTGAAATGCTTAAAATCCAAGTTTACCTTATTTTAGTAATATATAATGATGTGCACATTTGAAAGGCAGAAATACCAAATGTTTGCCATTAATGGAACCACAACTATTTGCAAAACTTATCTTAATTCGGCCAATCTGAAAGCTCTTGAGGTATGGTGCCAAAAAAATGTCACAGCCCATTTATAGAGAACGTTTAGAGACAAACTAATCAAAGTCTAAAATAAAGTTTACCACAAAATCTCAAAAATTAAAAATAAATAGCTAGTTAGTTTTAGTGAAAAACATTTTAAGTATCGCAATAAACTTATTTTGGGGAGAGAGTCTGGAAAGATATTCTATCGTTCATATAAAGGGTTACAAAGAGGTATCTGGCCTAGGTTGAATTCTACAGTGGGTTGCTCTACTGTTCCTTAAGCACAAGTACTACTGGTGGGGCCGCTACAAGGACCCAAGACATTTAGTTTTACTCCTACACCCTTCAAATAGTGGGTTGTCAAATCATGCTTCCAATTTGCAGTGCATGATTCACTGCAAGGTAACGATTTACATGTGCAATTTCCAGACAAGAATGAAAGATTTACTTGCCCCAATGGTTTCTTCTCAACTTTTAAAATAATTTGTAAAAGCGCCAGCTGAGCATGAATTCCCGTCCCCGAATAATTTTTCGATACCTTAAGCCTTTTAATGTAGGCAGTAAAAGGAATACTGTCCTCTGAATGCAGACAACGCTGCTGACCCACGCGAGGCATTGATTTGTAGTTGTTTTTCCACTGGGGTGGTAGATTTGCGCTCAGCTACTCACGATGTCTACTAGGTCCCCCTGGCGACCAACTGTACATGAAGGCAGTAGTAGGGTTCGAAGACACAGACCGGCAGCGGCACAGAGGGTGGAACGGGAAATCATGAAAGACTAACACGCGAACAGTACACATGACATGACTGAGAATTACGTTTGCATTGCTGGGGTATTTGAGATCGGCACCAGACACTGTCCCCTTTCCTTTTAGAAAGCAAACACCCACCCGCCCCTCATGTGTGCTTCTGAGCCCTACCTCCCATTTAAATTACGGGTGAGATGGAAAGACCGAACCAAGGGGCTCAGCACAAGGCACACGTCGCTTCTCGGGGATTTGGAGAAACAGTGATGTGACAAATTGCCATAATTTCCTAAAATATGGTGGAATGACACACCACCTTTCCCACCACAGACCGAAGACACAGAGTCTTGAAAAGCCGACGTGCGGGGCCCACAGGGGAGGAGGAGGAGAGCACCGGACCAGGGAGAAGCCGGCGGCACGTCCCGAGTCCAGGCTGCCGAGCCTCAACTGCTAGGGGCGTAGGGTCGCACCCGGGTCACGTCTCAGGGCTCTCAGAATGCGAGGGGCACCAGGGCGAGCCCGGGCGGGGCGACCTGGGCCCCGGAGCCCGGCGGCCAGGGCGCGAGAGGCGCCGAGGCAGCTGTGGGGGGCGCGGGCAGCGCCGCCGTGGAGGCTGCGGCGCCCGGGCGGCCGGGGAGGGCGCGCCGCCAGGTGCCGGACGGCAGGGGGCAGCGGGTTTCGGGCGGGCGCCGACCCAGTGAGGGAGGAGGGAGGCGGGCGAATCCCGCGCGGCGAGGGAGGGCGCCCGGAGGGCTCGCCGCCGGCCTACCTGGAGGTAATAGGGTTTCCTTAGCCAGGCCCCCGGACAGAGACTCCTCGCCATGGTAATCACACATCGCCCCGCCGCGCCGCAGTCAGAGGCGGACCCGAGCGCAGGCGACCGGGCTCCCCGCCTTCCCCGGCCTCCCCGCCCCCAGCCCGCCCGGGCCCGCCCACTCCTCCGCCCCCGCGGCGGCGAGGGCCGGACTCCCCCCCAGCCCCTCTGCGGAGACAGCGGCCGGCAGTCCGAGGCTCTGCCTCCTGCTCTACTTGCCCCGCCGCCGCGGTTGTCAGAGCCGCTGCCGCCGACTCCGCCATAAAGGGGAGTCGCGCCTCGCCTCGGCCGACATAAATCCAACTGCGCCTCGCGCTTAAAGGGGAGGCGTGCGGAGGAGGCAGAGGGCGCCGCGGAAGCCCGGGTGTCGCACACTCCACGCGGGGAGGGGCGGGCCCGGCCAGGGGCAGCCGGCTCCCGACTCGCAACGCTGCGCTCTCCGCGCCTCCCGCCACCCAGCCACCCCTCCTGGCAGGACTAACGCCCGCTATGGATAGTGCTCCTTCAGTCGGGAAGTGTCTGGGCGGGCTGCATGGAAATTTAAGGGAAGCTTGGGGTTCCTTCCGTGGGGACGGGCTCGTTCTCCCTCGCGCGCGGTGTCCGGTGCGGCCGGGGCAGGGGGCATCTGCCGCAGTGGGTAAGGCCTACCGGCGAAGCCCCCGAGGACTGGGTTCTGCGCTGGTGGCGGAGCGAAAGCGGACGGGGCTCCTTTCCACTCAACTGAGTGTGCGCCTCCCCCCCCCCCCCCAAGCCATTTCGCCTCTTAACGGCCTTAAACTTTTTTTTTATTACCTTTTTAAAAGTCTGACTTTTTAAAAGTTCGTATTGTTTTCAAACATATAAAGAGTTTTCCTGGCCCCACCCAGGAACCCTGACTCAAAAGAAAGTAAAGTATTACTGAATTAAATGCAGTCCTGAAGATAGGAGACCTGGGACGTGGCAGAGCTACTCAGTGAAGGCTACATAACGGAGGGTGTGGTGTCTTTCTCTTGAAAGTGAAGTCCAAATAAGGGAAAAAAGAACCACCCTAGTGGGAGAACAGCTGTTGATCCAAGAGACTTGTAATGAAGGAAGATGGGTTTTTGCTTCTTTTTACCCCACATACCACCTTTTCACGTGATGCCTACAAAGTTTAGGTACAACTCATTCTGGCCTGTTGCTCTGCCAAGTGTTTTCTCCAGAACCAAATCTTTACTGTGGTTTTTACCTAAACCTTGTTCTGGAGCTCTGCATTTCTGGAAAACAAAACAAAACAAAACAAAACAAAAACCTTCGTGCCTGCCCCTCCCCCAATGCACGTACAGACACGGGTTTTAAACTAGGGTAGGAAGTTATTGCTGGCAGATAAACCCATTTTTCATGGATTTTCAGTTTGGGTTAAGAAAACAGTAATTTCTGAGTTAGCTAAGAATGGGTGCCCCGGGTGTAATTAATTCATTCATCCAATAAATATTAAGTACCCAGACATTATTCTATTGGGTTATAAACCTGAATAAAACACAAAAATCCCAACCCTTGTGGATATTACACTTTCAGGGTAGGGATAACAGGCAATAAATAATAAATGAAACAAGTAAAATCAAACAGGGTAATAAAGCTGATGGGGATATGAAAAAAGAAAACAGTGGAGATGAGAACTGCAGGTAGTGTAGGTTTGAGGAGAAAGATCATGCATTCAATTTTGGACATGTGACATTTGAGGTCTTTTAGAAATCCAAGTGAAGTCTTGAGTAGGCAGTTGTATATGTGAGTCTGGGGTTAAAGATAGTGGCTCAAGTGAGAGATACCAACATTTAGGTGATATTTATAACCATGAGATTGGACAAGGTCACCAAGAGAGTGAGTGTAAGTAGGAGAGAACCAAGGATAAAGCTGGCAAAGGAGACAGAAGGAGCAGCCAGTGAAAGAGGAGAACCCAGAGGGAGGTGACTGGAAATCAGTGAAGATAGTGTATCAAGCAGGAATGAATGCTTATAAGTAAGGACTGAGAACTAACCTTTGGATTTAGTACCATAGAGGCTATTGCTCAATGGAGCAGTGGGGGGAAATTTGATCTCTGTGGGTTGAAGAAAAAATGGGAAGAGAGGAATTAGAGATGCCTAATACAATTCTTTTGAGAAGTTCCTTTGCAAAGAGGAGCCCAAAAATGGACAGTAACTGGTGGTGGAAGTGGAGTCAAAAACAGATGGACCAAAATATTGGGAGAAATACCTATTTTTGATGAGAATTTGATGAGAATTACCTGGAAAAGATCTGGAAGAAGAAAAATTAATGTAGGGTCAAGAAGAGAGAATTGCTGGAGCAGTGTCATTGAGAGGGAAAGAGTTTGGAATCTAGCACACAAGTGACAGGATCTTCTCTTGATAGGAGCACAGGTTCTTCTATGGGAAGAGGCAAGCAGTTGGGGAGGAGGGGAGGAGGGAATCTGTGGATATCTCCTCTGATCATTTGAATTTTCTCAGAGATAAAGGTAAGGTCATCAATAGAGGGAGGTGCAGAAGAGTAACAGAGGTTTGAGAAGAGAAGGTATGAAGTAGTTATCTAGGCGAATGGGAAGATGAATGGACTAGAGAGAAAAATCATATGCTCACTGAGTGCCATAAAGGACCCACTTGAGATCATGGTCATGAATTTAAGTGACATAAATCAGTGTGATTGTGGTTTGGTTTTGTTTTTGCCCAATAATAACTGGCTGCAAGGATGCAGGCTCAGAGTAGGCTTAGAATTTTATTTAATCAGGTTTTACCAAGGGAAGAGGAGCAAGCAATTTGAGAATGTAAGTAAGGGAGTTATGATTCTCCGAGTTTAAGGTGGGGGAAGAGTGGGTATGTGGAGATTAAGGACAGAGAAAATATTGTTGGATCAGTGAATTGCAAGTTTTTCGAGGGACTGTAGGAGTCCAAATAAAAGGCAACAATCTAAAAAGATGTATTTTTTTATATTCACTGACAGCTTTCAAGCCCCTCCTCTTCTCTTCCCTGTGGCCTACATGTGGGAAAACTGATAAGATGGCTCCTTTGGTGCTAGCAGAAAGTTCAAACCATTAGAGACCCAGCCCACTTGAGGGAAACTTCACTCTGGTCCTAGCCATCAATCACCATAAAACCCTAAGACAGTCTCCTTTCTCTTCTCCCTTAGGTTATATTTGTACCAGCCTAGAAGCCTGCCCAGTTCTCCACAGAAACCTTCTGTGTGTGAGTAATAAAACATTTTTTTTTAAGATTTTATTTTTAAATAACCTCTACACCCAACATGGGGCTCAAACTCACAAGCCTGAGACCGAGAGCTGCACACTCCACCAACTGTGCACCATAAACCTTTTCATACTCTCTTGGTACATATGTGTGGCATCATCAGTCTCAACATCCAAACCAAATTTGAGGTGGAGGAGTCTGTCCTACTTCTTCTGCAGAGTGACCACAACAACATGGGAATTAGAGTGGGATGCATGAAAACAAGATTATGGAGAAGTAATGAAGTCTAGAGTGGAATACAACAATGACAATAAATGCCTAAAGGGTGTGGAATACAGTGTCATTGGAAGAGAGTCAAAAAGAGTGTCATAAGGATGATCTATGTATATAATAAAAACAAGACTTAGAATTAGGAGAGGTGCTAATCGCTGGAGAAGGTGTCAGTAGCCAAAAGATAAAGTCCTTGAAAAATAAGGCAGAGTGATACATGAGTTAGTAGGTGACTTCCACAATAGGAGAGTGACGACATCATAGGACACAAGTTAAAAAACAAAACAGGGGCACCTGGGTGGCTCAGTCAGTTGGGCATCTGACTTTCAGGTCATGATCTCTTGGTTCATGAGAGTGAGCCCTGCGTGGGGTTCCAAGCTGACAGTGCAGAATCTGCTTGGGATTCTCTCTCTCAAAATAAATAAATAAAGTTAAAACAAAACAAAACAATTACTGGGCAGGGAGAGAAATTCAGAAGGAGAGGAAGAAGAGCCTGAAAGAAGCAATGAAGAGCAAGGAGGATTCCTATTCCACCTCCAAGTCCAGTGGCCTGAGGTCTCTGGAAAGGTTGCAGAGAAAATTGGCATCCACAGGGGGGTGAACCAGGCTTGCTTTAGAACAGGTGAAGGAACTATTCAGAGAGGAGATTGAGGATACAGATGATGAAGGACCATGAATTCCAGAGGATATGCAGTGAAAGATCTCAGAAATTGGGGAATGGTAGGAAAAGTGTTCAGAAAAGGTGGTATGAAGAGCCTTGAGTGGGCCAGTGGGTGGAGGATGAAGGGTGATTTGGGAGACTGGAATTTTTTCGTAGTGAAGTATATAAACAGGGATAGCAAAGACAAATTGTTGAACTTAATGAGAAGAAATGATTGCTCAGTTTTTTATTTAGAGTCAACAAAGATTAAATGTAGTTAATACTTTCTTATTTGAAAGGGGAAAATTAGTTTACATCATTTTCATTTCAAATTTGGGTTGTTTTTCCTGTCATCACGTGTTCTAAGAGCCTGAGAGAGAAACATGGGGCTAGAGCAATCCCCTAGGGTCCACTCTGGGTGCACCATTATAGGTGGGTTTGATGAGCCCTCATACCACTGGACTTATACTTTTGGCTGTTTTTTTTTTTTTTTTTAATGTTTATTTATTTAATTTAAGAGAGAGAAAGAGCACAGGGGAGGGGCAGAGAGAGAGAGAGGGAGAGAGAATCCCAAGCAAGCTCTGTGCTGACAGCAGAGCCCCTATGAAGAATTCGATCTCACAACGGTGAGATCATAACCTGAGCCGAAATCAAGAGTTGGACGCTTAACCTACTGAGCCACCCAGGGGCTTCATACTTTTGGTTTTAAATCCACCTCTATGTGTTCCTAGATGGACCCAAGCAGGTTGGCCTATGGCAAATTTGAGTATGAAACTACCTCTTGATTTGGCCCTCCTTTGCACTCTCATCATAGTAGCCCTGCAAATTCTTGAATTTGTATGTTGGACCTATCTGATAGACATCTAAATTTACCTGTTTACCTGGCACTCATTCTTATAGAACTTAAAAGTTTTCTGTTTTTGTAAATAAAAGCTAGCTAATCCAAAACTAATCCATATGATAGTATTCAGAGGTGCTAATTTTTCATCATGTAACATAACTTGGCCTTCCATGGGCAAAGGAGTGACTCCAGTACTTCAAGTACAAGTGACCCCTGAACAGCATGGGTTTGAACTTTGCTGATCCCTCATATGCATATTTTGCAGTGCAGTACTGTAAGTGTATTTTTTCTTCTTTGCAATTTTCTTAATATTGTTTTCTTTAGCTTAGTTTACTATAAGAATATAGCATATAATAATATAATGTACAAAATATGTGTTAATCAACTATTTATGTTATTGGTAAGGCTTCTGGTCAATAGTAGGATATTAAGTTTTTGGAGAGTCAAAAGTTACGCACAGATCTTTGACTGCACGGTTGGGGAGTTGGCGCCCCTAACCCCCATGTAACTCAAGGGTCAACTGTATAGGAAAATAGTCCTGAACTTTCAGTAGTCTTTAAACCTTTTGGTTTATATACTCTCAAAAGAATTTTGAAAAATACATCTATCCCTATTTATATATCAGTGTCCAAAATTTTTATCATAAAATAAAACAATTGTAAAGGAAACCATTTCAATGTTACATTGTAAATATTGGCATTTAAAAATAAGATGGTCACACAAGTTTTAAGTGTGTTCAATGGACTATAAATACCATAGCAATTTGATACCATTTAAAGAGTAAATTTAAAAATTGTTTCTTTATCTATCCTAATGGTAACATTGTTCCCTTTTCTTCTTTAACATTTATAATTCCATTTCCTATATATATATATAAAACTTCATATATATATGAATATATATATAAAACTTCATATATATATGAATATATATACATATATATATATATGAAGTTTTATTTATTTAATTAATCTCCACACCCAACATGAGGCTCGAAATCATGACCCTGAGATCAAGAGTCACATACTCTTCCCATTGAACCAGTCAGGTGGTCCTGTCCTGTTATATATTTTTATGCATTCTAATTTATATTTCAACCTGTCATGCTTCCCTGCAATAAAAAATAAGTTGGCATGTTAATGCCATTTACTTTCAGTTTACATTTTTGATTTTTGAATATATAATGCTCTCACCTGTTTCAAAAATAAAAACTAAATAAAAAGTATAGATTGAGAAGTCTTAATCCCACATTCATGCCTTTCTTCCTTGTCCCTACCCTATAAAGATAATCACTCATTAATTTTTAATGTATTCTTCCCGTGCCAGTGTTCCTTTATATAAATAAAAGCAAAATTGAATATGTATTTTTAAATTGAATATATAGTTCATCCCCCCTTTTCTTATATAAAAGATGAATTGCTTTATTACATTTTTTAAAACTGTAGAATGACAATGTACTGATTAGATTAATGAAAATGCACAAATTAGACAAATATCAAACCACAACCCTGATAAGAAATCTTCCTTTTCCTTTTCCTTTTCCCTTGAGTGTGGGGTTGGGTCACAGACTCAACTCACATTCTTCAAGGACATTTCAAAAACCTATGGTGCTTTTAGTTCTTTGAACTCAATACCAGTGACAGCCTAGGTTGCAAATGGCAGCCCTGGGCAGGCATGTTTTGTTTGGGTGGTCCAACATTTACAGATTGACACATTTTACATAAAGATCCAGATTTCTGACTCTTGTGAAAATTGGATGATCAGCTAACCAAAGATTTGATCATTCAGTCAGCAACAATGAGCTGGTGCTAAGTACAGCACCCTCCTCTTATCTGGGCCGGTGCTCTGAGGTTTGCCCCAGTCTCCCCTCACTCCCTAATATTGCTGCCTCAGCCCCTAGCACTTATTTCTCTTTCCAGGTTGGTCCCTGTAGGCATCTGACTTTGCAACCTCTGAGTTAACCTCTTTGTGAGTGATTTGGGAAAGTAGACACAATCAGGAATTTCTTTGAAGCTTCAAAATGGGAAGCAGGAAAAGGATGAGTAGAGAGAATAGAAGGAAGAGATTAGACTCTGAATTAGAGATTCAATGAAAAAACAGCCCCTGTTTTATGTGAGATTCCCCAGAGAACAGGACAGACTAATTAATAATTTATTTACACTGATTCCTGGGGTGCAAATTCAGTCACTACCATGCACTAGAATGGTAAGGCAAGGTGGTGACTGAATTTGCACCCCAGGAAAAATTAAGTCTGTTGTGATATAGTCATGAGAACATAAGACTGAAATGAGAGAAAGGGCGTTAAAATAAAAGACTTCAAAGAAAGAAAGAAAGACTGAAATGAGAAAAAGAAAGAAAGAAAGAAAGAAAGAAAGAAAGAAAGAAAGAAAGAACAAGAAAGAAAGAAAGAAACTAAAATGAGAGACAGGGCACGCATTTATCTTCTATGAAAAGGCAAATTGGGGGCCATCTGGGTGGCTTGGTCGGTTGAGTGTCCGACTTCGGCTCAGGTCATGGTCTCGCAGTTTGTGGGTTCGAGCCCCGCATCAGGCTCTGTGCTGACCACTTGCTCAGAGCCTGGAGCCTGCTTTGGATTCCGTGTCTCCTTCTCTCTCTGCCCCTGCCCCGCTCACGCTTTGTCTCACTCTGTTTCTCAAAAATAAATAAATGTAAAATGAATAAATAAATAAGGCAAATTGGATATTGATTTTTAAAAATACGATGATTCTCTAATTGTCCATTGATACCACTATCAAATATTACCAATCTATTGTGTCTAAAATGTTATAAAATTATGTTAGGAGTATAGAACACAAGAAATTTAATATGAAGTAGAGCAGGCATTTTGTGTATCTGGTTTTTAAATATAGAATGCTTTAAAAAAGGAATGATTACAATTTGACAGCAAATTCTAATTCATATTATGTCCTTAATACCTAGCACAGCACCTGGTGTATAGAAGGTTTTGCTGAAAGAATGAATGAATAAATGAGGCTGTCTAGGAGGACAAAAAAATTAAAAAATAGAATAGGTTTTAAAGATGTTTTTAACTTAAAAATAACATTCAAAATCTGAAACTGAATCACAGTTGAATGACAGTCTTATTCTATTTCTTATTCTTATTGGTACATTCCCTGAAGAAATGTTATAGTTTTTTTGCAATCGTTCCTCAAGAAAAGGAACAGCCTATAATAATTTGGTGCTAAGATTTTGTCTGACTTGAGGCATAACACTCTAATTCTGAAAATTGAAATTCCCCCAGTGAAAACATGGCAGTAAAAGACTTACATCAAGAATTCACAATGACCATAGCAAGCATATCAGAAATTATCATATAAAACTTGTCACATGGCTGCAGTGATGGCATTTCTCAGGACACCTTCAGATTAATCATGAAAACAACTATTCTCTGAGCAACTGCTGGGGAAAAAAAAAACTTGTTAGTTATTGAAGTTATTGAAGAGTTTGCTTTATAACGGTGGATTATGGTCTTCAGCAGGATATCAACTTATCCTGAAACTGAGAGTTTTTCAGCCTCTGCAATGGTCTCGGGGTGTCCTATGGAATCTCCTATAGAATAATTGTCAAAGTTATAACATTTAAATGCATTCCACAATCTAGTTTCCCTATTTTATGTATAAAGATATGTCATGCTCTCTACAGAAGGGGAAAATTGCATACTTAATGCAGCAAGAGGTGGCCTGGTATCACACTACAGAGCACTGTTTATTAGGGTGATTGTGGTGTTGTCTTCCTTCTGAAGAACAGTCCAAAATATTTCCCAGTTCTCTTGAGCACAGGAATAACCATCCAAATCCAGGAAACATCCAATTCTCTCAGACGACAGCAGAGATCTTAGGAGACCAGATGTTTCCTCACTGATTACCCCCAGTAAAATCCAGTCAGAACCAACCAATTCAGAAAATGTTAATGAGGGTTCAGACTTCTTATGGAGTATATTCCTTATCTTTTCCCAAGTTTTTTTTTTCCCTTTTTTTCCCCAGTGTTTCTTATTTCCATGTAGTGATTAGGAGCTAAAAACAGGTTAAAAATGGAGACAGATTCTGTTTGTCTGGTTCCACTACTTTCTGTGTGGCCTTCTCGAGCAAGTTACTTAAAATTTCCATGCCTCAGTTTCATCTTTAATAGTAGGTTAATAAACCCATGTAATGATTAAATGAGGCTATATGTTATAAAGTTCTTAGCTAATACACACACATCCATGTCTAAAAATGCCATGCTGGAAAACCATGAGCAATCACTTTTTTTTTTAAGTGAAAAATTCAATAAAAGGAGCTTTTTACTTCAAAAGCATAACTGGGTAAATAGATAAATTTACAACCATTCCTGTGAAATTTCTTATTCAACAAATTCATGGAGAGCCAACATCTTCAACAAACCCTCCCAAAAAAGTTTAGGTAAAAATCCACTTTTGAGTTTTAGGGGAATGAGCTTTCCTACACAATTTTTTTAGTAAACAAAACTAGTTCCTTTAAGTACCAACTCCTGTAATAATTTTGACCATTGTTACATCAATAGAGATCATTTTAAACTATGTCACCTATGTCTCTGTCTTGTTAAACAGATTATAATGAACACAGCTTAACAATTTCTTGATACTATAGGTTCACACCATATAGAATCACATATCTGGCACCTTGGAAGTAGGCTGAGTTTTGCCCACTAATACCAGAGAAGGGAAGAGAACCAGACTTGAACATATCCACTGGGATAGGATTGGAACTTGGGGTTACTGACATGTTAACAAGTGCTCAAAATATTTCAAGGTATCAGGCCATAGTTCATCAAAGCAGTTGTCAGTGGGTGGCCAAAGGCAGCAGTTGAACACACAGTCAAGTTGACACAAAATCAAATAGCTCAGAGGGAGATAGTTTTCTGGGATTCAGACCAGCAGACTGGAGGTGGTAACTGGAAGGTCTGTCCAAAGATTGTCAGGTTCTATAATCACGACCTGTGTAAAGGGCAGGGCTTCAAATCTAGAGGTGACAGCTGTGCTGGGCAGGCAACTCGAAGATAAATTGTGGAATAGAGAACAAGGCAAAGATTTAATTATAAGGGTAGGAACACACAAAGAGAGTTAAAGTCTAGGATATTATCAAGGTGAAACCAGTGCAAGGATGACTTGGCCCTGGGTCATAGACTGTGGAGCTGGAATTGGTTAAAAATCTTTCTCAGGTAAGGAAAGGTTGGGTAATTTGCCCAAGGTCATGCTATGAAGGTGCACAGTCAGAATTCTACCACAGGATGTTTGACTCCCTACATATTTCTGCTGCTTTGCTCTGTTCACTTTAAAATAAAACAAAGGTTATACTTTTCTGGAAAATATAGAAATGATGGAATTTGTTTTTTCTGATTCCAAGGAAAATTCCAACTCTAAAATTCTAGAGTCACATAATTTATTATTTTTGAAGGGACAAGAGTGAGTTGCCCATTTAATTACAAGAAATATATATTGAGGGCTGCCTGGGTGGCTCAGTTGGTTAAACATCTGACTTCGGCTCGGGTCGTTATCTTGCGGTTTGTGGGTTTAAGCCCCGCATTGGGCTCTGTGCTGGCAGTGTGGAGCCTGCTTGGGATTCTCTCTCTCTCCTTCTCTCTTTCCCTCTCTCTCTCTCTCTCTCACTTCCCTCTTCCTCTCTCCCTCCCTCCCTCCCTCGCCCCTTCCCCACTTGCACCCTATCTCTCAAAATAAATAAACTTTAAAAAAAAAGAAAAATATAGTGATGGTATAGAATAGCTTGCTATATGTGTAACTTAGGAATTAACTCTTTTAGGAGCCCTTGGGTGGCTCAGTCAGTTAAGCATCCGACTCTTGATTTCAGCTCAGGTCATGATCTCGTGGTTCATGAGTTCGAGCCCCACATTGGGCTCTGTGGTGGCAGCACGGAGACTGCTTGGGATTCTTTCTCTCTCCCTTCCTCTCTGCCCCTCCCCTGCTCTCTCTCTCTCTCTCACAATAAATAAGCATTAAAATTTTTTTAAAAGAATTAAAATTCCTACAACTTAAAATTAAAATAATAATAATAAAAATTCCTACAACTTAAAATTAAGCTTTTCCAAAGGAGGCTATATATCCCTATGAAAATAGCACAGTTCAGTTAGATTTGAAATTAAACACATTTCAAACATGGCACACTAAAAATACATTCTCTATTATAAGTGTTTGTAAATGTTAAGATATTTACCCACTAAAACATATCTAAATTCACATATTAAAAATTTGGTAATAAACTAAAAGCAGTTAGTTTAAAGGAACAAGATTTTCTTGATATGAAAAATAGAATATTATTAAGAATCAGTGATCTATCATATTTATTATTTTACATTCTTCTTAGATGATTTTTATTTTATTGTCTGTTTTACCAATGATAAGTATCTTTCTTTTGAATTCAGATCTTTAAAAAAATTTTTTTTAATGTTTATTTATTTTTGAGAGAGACAGAGACAGAATGCGAGTGGGTTAGGGGCAGAGAGAGAGGGAGACACAGAATCCAAAGCAGGCTCCAGGTTCTGAGCTGTCAGCACAGAGCCTGACATGGAGCTCGAACTCACGAGCTGTGAGATCATGACCTGAGCTGAAGTCGGACGCTCAACCAACTGAGCCACCCAGGCGGCTCTGAATTCAGATCTTTTTAACTTTGTGTTCCCTGTTATTGTTTTCCTAAGATTGAAATCTAAAGAAAGCTAGCAACCCTATACTCCAATCTTGGATTTCCTCTTTCCAAAAGGGTATTTCCTCTTGATCGCTACACCTAAAACTCTAAAAATGTCAGTTCTGGAATTGTGAACAATGGTGGTGCTTTGTAAAAACAGGTTAAAAAAAATTAAGCAGGTAAGGGAAGTTGAAAGTGGATATCTGCTAGGCAGTGGGGACAGGCATGGAAAAACAGAAGTAGAGAAATATGCAAAAACCAAACAACAGGAAAAATCAGTACGCAAGAACCAAATAGAGGCAGAATTCAGAATGTGCCAGAAATCAGGCAAAGACACCAAATTGACCAGAAATCCCAAAAGAATGCCTTAAATGACCAGGAATGTCAAAAACTAGGCAGATGGTTAGGAACCCAGTGAGCAAACAGGTGATCAGGAGGTAAGAGTGCAGCCTCTGCAAGAGATGACATAATCAAGCACCCAGGCAAAGATGTCTACAAGGAAACCCTGATTCTCAGGACAAATGCCTATGTCGTTCACAAATGGTGTCCAACTTGATGCTGTCAGGAGAAGTAGGAAAGAAGAAATCTAGTTGCTGAGGGAATATGGAATTGGAGCAACCAGAGCAGGTCCTCCTTTTTCTTCCTTTTGTTAACAAAAAATTTGACTGCATGACTAGAGAGCTGGCTAATTTTCTTCACTTTTGGATACTTTTATTCAAATAAGAATTCACAGCACTCTGTTGCTCTCTTCCTTGGTGATGTGGCGTTCTTAATTGGTTCTCACAGATGTTGCACTGATTCAGGTCTTGGCAAGGGACTTACAGCATCTCAGGACAAGTTGAGAACTGAAAATAGATCCTGTCCATTGACTCAGCAGGATTGGAAAGCTTGCTTCTTAATAATCCTGCACCAAGTTAGAACTCATGTCTAGGACATCCTATTCCATCCCATTGCGGGTCTGATTTTCTTGTAAAGGTAGTTTTCTTATTAAAACAGAAGTATTGACAGATGTTATATTCTCCTTCATTACAGAATGCAAGCCAAGTTCTACAGATATGAACATTGGGTGATATTTCCCTTCTTTTTATAAAGTACAGGTCTTACAGAACTCACTCCCTGTCAAAGTCAACTGGGGAAACAGAATCTTTTATCTTTATTGGCAGAAGGGTTTATCTATTTCATTTCCTTCTTCTAAGCTGGGGGACCAGTCCTCCCTCATTTGTGGTTTCGCTTCCCACAGTTTCAGTTACCCATGGTCAACCGCGAGCCAGAAGCAGATGATCCTCTTTCTGACATACTCTCGGAAGGTCAGTAGCAGCCTAACACTACGTCACAATGCCCATGTCATTCACCTCACTTCATCTCATCACACAGACATTTAGTCATCTCACAACATTACAAGAAGTAGGGTGAGTACAGTATGATAAGACGTTTTGAGAGAGAGAGAAACACCATACTCACATAACTTTCATTACAGTATATTATTATAATTGTTCTTTTTTATTATTATCATTAATATTTTACTGTACCTAATATATATATATATATTAAGCTTTATCATAGGTGGGTGTGTGTAGGAAGAGACATAGTATGGTCATGTCTTACCTCATGGGGTTTGATAGCAGAAGTTGAGGTCATTTTCTGAAAAGATAAGATTTATTTTACATCAGGCTCATGGAATGAGTACTGGTGGATACAATTTTTCCTTTCCTTCCTCATTGTCACTGTAAGGTCTGACAGGCAACTTTGGACCACATCCAGTCTTGTTGAGGTGCCCGTGGTGAGTGATATCTTTGTGGATTTGGATCAGACTACCTGAGTTTGAATTCCAGTTCTATAATTTTTCAGTCATGTATTTTTGAGTAAGTTATCTAATTTCTCTGGTTACTAGTTTTCTTATCTCTAAAAGATTAAAAATGATACTTAAGTCATAGGCCTCTTATGTGAATTAAACAAAATAACACAGCTGAAAGTGTCTTGCATATTGTAAGTTTTCTGTGGACATTAACAAAACCGTTAAGTAAAAGTATTGGTACCAAGACGGTGGGGCAGACACTGTTTCCCTTTTGGCTATCATCACAAGACTATTTACATGTGAGACTGTTCTTTCACTGTGCATAATTTGATTAAAAGACAAAAAACAAAAAAATTCCCCAAGGGCCTCCCCACCCCCCCCCCCCCCACCAAAAGTAAATGGTTTTTCCCTTAGGTAAATGGAAATTTCCACTATGCTGGTCCCTAGAGAAAGTTTAGCTTAAATCCCCTTGTAACTTTAATAGTAGCTTGGTAGGTAGCTCAGCATCACCATGCGATTAAAGATCAGTGTTCTTGTGGCCCCTGGGTCGCTCAGTCAGTTAAGCGACCAACTCTTGATCTCAGCTCAGATCATGATCTCACAGTTCATGGCTCTGTGCTGACATCGTGGAGTCTGCTTGGGATTCTCTCTCTCTTCCCCTCTCTCTCTGTCCCTCCCTCCCTCACTCCCCTCCACTCAAAATAAATAAATATTAAAAAAAAAAAAGAAAAAGATCAGTGTTCTACAGCCAGGAAAACAGGCTTTAAAAAGTTGGATCATTTATCATAGCTCACACAGTTAGTCATTATTTAAAACAGTTCAGTGGTTTAGTCGGTTCCACTTACATACTCCTGTAGCCTCAGCTAGCACCACTGTCCCTCAAATGTCTGCATTTACCCACAGGGCTTTTCTTGCAGTTCCTCCATTGCACTGTGCTCCATCCTGCCACCTGGCTTTTGCAAATGCTGTTCTCACTTCCCCAAATGCTTCTTGCCCTTTCTTATCCTCTCCCCAAACTCCTAGTTGTCCTGCAAGATATCAATTCAAACAAGTCTTCCCTGACTCCCAAGACAGGTTGTGATCCCACATCACATGCTCCCAAAGCCTGTTCATGACAAGTAAGTACATTTGTGGGATTATAAGACTAGTGGTTTTTTTTCACTTTTAGATTATAAACTCTTTGAGGACATAGGCCCTGTCTGGTTTTTGTTTACTATTGTATCTATAGAACCTAACTGCATGCCTGGTACATAGAAAACTAGTAATAAATATTTTGAAAAATAAATAAATTAACTTAGTCTGGAGCATAAGTCCATAAGCTTAAGCTTACGACTTTTTTTTTGTCACTAACCAAAACATAATAACTTGATCTAGACGATGTTGACTTCATAGGGGTCTGTGATTCTCATGGTCACTCTAGAGTTGTGACAACAGGGTTTAATGTTAATGTTGAGGACAATGGTATTAATATGGTATAGTCAGAAGCCTTGTTGAAGACTTTGGAATCCTAGTTTGAATCATGAGAGGTTTAGCAAATTTGTACTCCAAAGTGAAAGTGGATCCCTTATTACTCTTTATTCAAAAAAAGGAAGGGGTGGAGCTTTGGAATCATTTATAGAAATACATGATACATAACAATAAAAATGTATTAACATAAATGAGGAAAAGGGGCAAAGAGAAAGTTACAAAGTAGAAAAATACTGGGGTGCCTGGGTGACTTAATTGATTGAGCATCCTACTTCGGCTCAGGTCCTGATCTCATGGTCCATGAGTTTGAGCCCTACATTCAGCTCTCTGCTGTCAGCACAGAGCCCACTTTCGATCTTCTGTCCCTCTCTCTCTGTGTCCCTCCCCCACTTGCTCTCTCTCTCTCAAAAATAAGAAAGACATTTTTAAAAAGCAGAAAAGTAGGGGTGTCTGGGTGTTTAAGTGTCCAATTTTGGCTCAGGTCATGATCTCGCAGTTTGTGAGTTCAAGTCCCACATCAGGCTCTGTGCTGACAGCCCAGAGCCTGGAACCTGCCTCAGATTCTGTGTCTCCCTCTCTTCTCTTCCCCATTCCTGCTCTTTCTCTCTCTCTCTCTCTCAAAAATAAATAAACATGAAAAAAATTTAATTAATGTAATATAATGTATAATATAGTATAATGTATAACATCCAGGCACTGAAATTCATCCCTGTACTTCTGTATAGGCACTGGGAAGCACACAAATTTGGCTTAGAGTTGCATAGTAGTGAAGGGAAAGCAAAGCTACTGAAAGATTTATAGTGTGAATAGCAAAAGATAAAAGAGGACCAGATGCTCAGGAAGAAACACAGCTTTTCCTATATTATTGTGATATCTAGATAATGTTCTCAATAACAATCCTACCATATATACAATGATAGATGTAATGTGGTTGTTTCTTAAAACACCTCTCAGTGTACACTCAAGGCACAATGACAAAATATAGGACAGAAAAGGGCATGTCCTGAGGGAGATGGATGTTGAGACAATGTGGCCCCAGAAATCTCTCCAAGGATCTATCTCCAAACCTGACAGAATTTAAAATGTCTGGAGAAGGAGCCCATTCCCATTGGGCCATTCTCCCTGGATGTGATTTTTATAGCAAAACTTTTGCTAATAATTCAACACCAGATAACTCAAGGTTATATTTTCTGAGAAGAAACTAGGGGCACTTGGGTGGCTCAGTCAGTTGTAGATCAGTCAGTTAAGTGTCCGACTCTTGATTTTGGCTCAGGTCATGATCTCATGGTTCACGAGTTCGAGCCCCATGTTGGGCTCTGCACTGACACCACGGCACCTGTTTGGGATTCTCTCTCTCCCTCTCTTTCTGCTGGCACTTTCTCTCTCTCTCTCTCCCTCTCTATCTCTCTCTCAAATTAAATAAATAAACACTTAAAAATAATCTAAAATATAGAAGTTCTATGGTGTAATTAAACATAATCAACATAGAATTAATACCCTTTATGAAAGGAAAACATCTAACCAGTATGCCAAAATATAAAGCCACCAAACTTTTGCATGGAGGTAGAACTAGAAAATGCAGGGCAAAGATTTTCCTCAGATTATATTTTTGGGTCTATTTCCACATACACACCTAACAGGCATACGGGACTAATTCACAGCAGGAATAATTTTTTTAAGAGAGCTTTAATTCCAAGAGTATAAGCACTCATGAAATATCCAAAAGACACAGAAAGTCTTCCTACCCTCATCTTCTCTATTCTAACTGCCCGTGGGTAACCATGGATGGTTTCTTGTGTCTCCTTCCAGACCTTTGTCTATGTGCAATCCTGAGAAAATCCATGGGGGAGATAGAGGGGATCCTGATGCCCCTAACACTGTTATATAATGATTCTGTGTGTGTGTGTGTGTGTGTGTGTGTGTGTGTCTTTCTTTCTGTCTCTTTCTCTCTCTGTATCTCTCTCTGTGTCTCTCTGTCCCTCTCTCTCTCTCTTCATGGAAAGGAGGTAAGATGAACAGGCTGTAACTGTTGTCTATTATTCTTAAGGTACACCAAGATCTGTGGTCCTTCCAAGAAGATAGGACTCATCTTTGCAATAAAAGAAAATTTATGAAGCATCCATAAAAACCCTGCTTTAAGCTTCTTAGTATAAAAAGCAATGCTTGTTTTTTGTGTTTCTACCAAAGACTGAGGAGAAACCTGTCAGTCCTCAGGGTCTCAAGTAAGAGGCCAAGACTGGCCATCACCATGGATTCATAACTTTTGAAAGTAATAGAAATCATCCGAACATCTTCCTGTTTTGGAACATTTGTTTGCTTAGTTTGGCAGGGGTTTGGCGGAGGGAAAGGACATCCCTCCTGTTGTTGATGCTCATTGGCTAGCTAGAAGAACTCACTCTGGGGCCCAGTCCCATATAGATCATTGAGCAAGCTCACCTTCAGGTGGACAGGCAAGGGTAGTGTGGTGTATCAAGGCTCTGACTGGTTGAATTACAAAATATCACACATGCACACATACACAGACACACACGCACACTCCTCATCTACAATAAAACAAAACAAAACTAACCTCTTTTACAACTCTATTAGTATCCTTTCGTTTGTGTCTCATTGTGATTAAAAAAAATTTTTTTTTAATTTTAGAGAGAGCATGCATGAGTGGGGAGAGGGGCAGAGGGAGAGAGAGAGAATCTCATGCAGGCTTCATGCTCAGAGCAGAGCCCAAATGGGTGGGGGGAGGGATCATGACCAGAGCTGAAATCAAGAGTCTGATGTTCAACAGACTGAGCCATCCAGGCGCCCCTGGTTAAAAATTTTTTAAAACCTCACATTAACTATCCATAACACTAACTTCCTTACTTCCTTCAAGTCCTTGCTAAACTATCACTTTTACAAATTTTAAATACCTTTATTGAGGTGTAAGTGGTATACAGTAAACTGTATATGTTTGAAATGTACAATTTGATAAGTTTTAATGTATGTAGACACCTGTGAAGCAATCACCACAGTCAAAATAGGCAATGTGTTCATCACCTATACAAGTTTTCATGTCCCTATGGATCCTCTCCCTAGCTACTCCCTAACCAGGTAACCACTAATCTATTTTCTATCACCATAGATTAGTTTGCATTGTCTAGAGTTTTAATAACACAGTATGTATGTACACTTTTTTAAATTTTATTTTATTTTAGTCAGAATTCTTTTACTTACCATAATTATTTTGAGATTCATTCACATTGTTGTATGTATCAATAGTTCATTGTGTTCTATTCTGAGTAGTACACCATTGTATGGCTATATCACAATTTGTTTGTACATTTATCCATTAACATTTGGGTTGTTCCAACTTTTTGACTATTACAAATAAATCTATTATGAACACTCAGGTACAAGTATTTGTATACACTTATGTTGACTTTCCTCTTGGGTAAATACCTAGGAGTTTGGCTTGATCATGTGATAAGTGTATATTTAACTTCTTAAAAGACTTCCAAACCAGTTGATATTGTCTTATATTCCCATAAACAGAGTATGAAGTTTCAGTTTTTCCACATCATTGTCAATACTTCATATTATCTTTTTTAAAAGAAATATATAGGTTTAAAAAAAAAAGTTTTTAGTATTTATTTTTGAGAGAGAGAGAGAAACAGGGCACAAGCAGGGGAGGAGCAGAGAGACAGGGAGACACAGAATCCAAAACAGGCTCCAGGCTCTGAGCTGTCAGCACAGAGCCTGATGTGGGGCTTGAACCCATGGACCATAAGATCATGACCTGATACGAAGTCAGACGCCCAACCAACTGAGCCACCCAGGCACCCTGATACTTCATATCTACTTTTTTCATTATAATGGCTGCATAGTGGTAGGTATGGTTTTAATTTGCATTTCCCTAATGACTAATAATATTGGGCATCTTTTTATGTGCTTTTTTGCCATCCATATATTTTCTTTGGTGAAGATATTCAAATCTTTTGCTCATTTTTTATTGGATTATTTGTCTCCTTATTGAGTTTCTCCTAGTCAGTGGCTTGCATTTTTATTTCCTAAACAATATCTTTTGAAGATAAAAATGTTTAATTTTGATGAAGTCTAATTTATCACTTTTATTTTATGGATTGTTCTTTTGGTATTATATCTTAGAAATGTCTACCTAACTTAAGATCACAAACATTTTACACTGTTTTTTCAGAAGCATAATTTTTTTAGATTTTACATCTAGGTTATGGTCCATTTTGAGTTCATTTCTGCATATAGCATGAGGTATAGATTGTTTTTAATGTTAATTTATTTTGGAGAGAGAGAAAGAGACAGAGTGTGAGCAGGGAGGGGCAGAAAGAGAGGGAGACACAGAATCCAAAGCAGGCTCCAGGCTCTGAGCAGTCAGCACAGAGCCCTATGTGAGGCTTGAACCCACAAACCGTGAGATCATGACTTAAGCTAAAATTGGACATGTAACCAACTGAGCCACCCAGGCTCCCCCTGCCTTTTTTTAAATGTTTATTTATTTTGGAGAGAGATAGAGACAGAGTACGAGCAGGGGAGGGCAGAGAGAGAGGGAGGTATGAGGTATAGATTTAAGTTCATTGGTTTGTATCTGGATATACAGTTATTCCAACACCATTTGTTGAAAAGACTCTCGTTTTTCACTGAATTTACTTTGTACGTTTGTTGAAAATCAGTTGTCCATAATATATGGTGTTTTTCCCAAAGTATCTATTGTATTAATTTATTTGTCTATCTTTACACCAATATCACATAGTCTTGAATAGTGTAACTTTATAAGAAGTCTTGAATTCGGGTAATATTTACTCTCCTACTTTGTTCTTTTTTATTTTTTTTCAAAATTGTTTGGCTATTAAAATATGTTTGCATTTCCACATGAATTTTAGAGTTAGCTTATCAATTTCTATGAAAAAGTTGACTGAGATTTTCATTAGAATTGCATTGAATCTAGAGAACAAATTGGGGGAGAAGTGACATCTGAACAATATTGAGTCTTTTGACTCATGTACAAGGTATGGCTTTCAATATATTTAGTGTTTCTTTCAATAACATTTTATAGTTTTCAATATACAAGCCTTTCACATCTTATGTCAGATTTGTCTCTAAGTATTTCATATTTTTGATACTATTGTAAATAGTATGTTAAAATTTCAATTCCAATTGTTTATTGGAAATATACAGGAATACAATAGATTTTTGTAGGTTAATATTGTGTGCTGAGACCTTACCGAGCTCATTTATTTGCTCTAGTATATTTTTGGAGATTCTTTCAGATTTTGTACATAGATAACTATTTCATCTGTGAATAAAGATAATTGTGCTCTTTCTGATCTGGATGTGTTTTATTTCTCTTCTTTAATTTACTACTCTGGCTAGAACCTCTAGTACAATGTTGAATAGAAGTGGTGAGAATGAATATCATTGACTTGTCTCTAATCTTAGGTGGAAAGCATTCTATCTTTCACCATTAAGTATGATGTTAGCCATAGGTTTTTGATATATGTCATTATCAAGTTGAGGAAGTTCTCTTCTAATTTTAGTTTGTAAGAGTTTTTATTGGCAATGGATGCTCGATTTTGTTCAATGTTTTTTCTCCATATATTGAGATGATCTTATAGCTTTTCTTTTTCTGTTCATTAATATGATAAATTGCCTTGATTGGTTTTTCAAATGTTAAACTACCCTTGCATTCCTGAGATGAATCCTATTTGGCTATAATGTAATATTCCATTTATATATTGTTGGATTTGACTTGGTAAAAATATTTTTAGAATTTTTGCACTATGTTCACAAAGGACACTGGTCTAAAGTTTTCTTTTCTTACAAAGTCTTTGTCTGGTTTGTGTATCAGGATACTACTAGCCTTATAGAACGAGTTGAGAAAAACTCTCTGCTTTTCAATTTTCTGAGAGAGTTTATGCAGAATTGGTATTATTTCTTCCCTCTATGTTAGTTACAATTTGACAGTGAAGCAATCTGGGTGTGGAGTTTTCTTTGTATGAAGGTTTTTAACCACAAATTTAATTCTTTAAAAGATGTAGGGCTCTGTTAATTTTTTCTTCTTGAGTAAATTTTAGTAGTTTGTGTCCTTCAAGGAATTTTTTTTTGAAGTTTATTTTTTGAGAGAGAGAGAGAGGCAGAGCTTGAGTGGGGGAGGGGGTAGAGAGAGAGGGAGATACAGAATCCGACGCAGGCTCCAGGCTCTGAGCTGTTACGACAGCACGGAGCCCCACGCGGGGTCAAACCCACGGATTGTGAGAACATGACCTGAGCTGAAGTCTGACTCTTAACTGACTGAGCCACCCAGGCGCCCTGTCCTTCAAGGAATTTGTCCATTTTATCTAAGCTGTTGGATTTATAGTACAAAGTTATTCATAATATTCCCTTATTATCTTTTTAATAGCTCTAGAATCTTTAGTGATGTCACTAATTTCATTCTTGATATTGTTAATTTGCGTACTCTCTTTCTTTTTCTTAACCAAGCTGGCTAGAGATTTATTAGTTTATTAATGTTATTGATTATCTTAAAGAACCAACTTTTGGTTTCATTGATTTTTCTCTATTGTTTTCTATTTTATTTTTATTTTTGTGTAATTTATTTTTTTAATTTACAGCCAAGTTAGTTAGCATATAGTGCAACAATGATTTCAGGAGTAGATTCCTTAATGCCTCTTACCTATTTAGCCCATCCCCCTCCCACAACTCCTCCAGCAACCCTCTGTTTGTTCTCCATATTTAAGAGTCTCTTATGTTTTTGTCCCCCTCTCTGTTTTTATATTATTTTTGCTTCCCTTACCTTATCTTCATCTGTTTTATGTCTAAAAGTTTTCATGTGAGTGAAGTCATAGGACATTTGTCTTTCTTTGACTAATTTCACTTAGCATAATGCCTCAAGTTCCATCCACATAGTTGCGAATGGCAAGATTTCATTCTTTTTGATTGCCAAGTAATACTCCATTGTATACACACACATATACATACATGCACACACACACACCCCACATCTTCTTTATCCATTCATCCATTGATGGACATTTGGGCTCTTTCCATACTTTGGCTATTGTTGATAATGCTGCTATAAACATTGGGGTGCATATGCCCCTTTGAAACATCATACCTCTATCCCTTGGATAAATACCTAGTAGTGCAATTGCTGGGTCATAGGGTAGTTCTATTTTTAATTTTTGAGGACCCTTCATACTGTTTTCTAGAGTGGCTGCACCAGTTTGCATTCCACCAGCAGTGCAAAAGAGATCCTCTTTCTCCACATCCTCACCAACATCTTTTGTTGCCTGAGTTGTTCATGTTAGCCATTCTGACAGGTGTGAGGTGGTATCTCATTGTGGTTTTGATTTGTATTTCCCTGATGATGAGAGATGTTGAGCATTTTTTCATGTGCCTGTTGACCATCTGGATGTCTTCTTTGGAAAAGTGTCTATTCATGTCCTCTGTCCATTTCTTCACTGGATTCTTTGTTTTTTGGGTGTTGAGTTTGATAAGTTCTTTACAGATTTTGGATACTAACCCTTTATCTGATCTTTATGGGTTTTTTTGTTTGTTTGTTTGCAAATATCTTCTCCCATTCTGTCGGTTGCCTTTTAGTTTTGTTGATTGTTTCCTTCTCTGTGCAGAAGCTTTTTATTTTGATGAGGCCCCAATAGTTCATTTTTGCTTTTGTTTCCCTTGCCTCCAGAGACGTGTTGAGTAAGAAGTTGCTGCACCAAGGCCAAACAGGTTTTTGCCTGCTTTCTCCTTGAGGATTTTGATGGCTTCCTGTCTTACATTTAGGTCTTTCATCCATTTTGAGTTTATTTTTGTGTATGGTGTAAGAAAGTGGTCCAGGTTCATTTTTCTGCATGTTGCTGTGCAGTTTCCCAGCACCACTTGCTGAAGAGACTGTCTTTATTCCATTAGATATTCTTTCCTGCTTTGTTAAAGATTAGTTGGCCATATGTTTGTGGGTCCATTTCTGGGTTCTCTGTTCTGTTCCATTGATCTGAGTGTCTGTTCTTATGCCAGTACCACGCTGTCTTGATGATTACAGCTTTGTAATACAGCTTGAAGTCCGTATTGTTTTCTATTTTATTTCTGTTTTATCTTATTATTTCCCTTTTGTGTATTCTGAACTTAATTTGCTCTTCTTTTTCTAGTTTCTTAAGGTAATTTTTTAAGTTTCAAAAGCATTTTGTCTGGTTGTTGTTGTTGTTGCTGTTTCTGGCAGAAGAATAATCTAGTTCCTGTTTCCAGTGATGCCTGGAAACAGATTTAGTTTAATAGTAATCAGCTCTTCATCAAACTTTTACTGATCACTGAACCCAAATCTTTCCTTCCATACTTTTCAGGCCTACGGATTACAAATATCCCATTTCATACACTATTGCTGAATACTCCTGTAAACTGATTTTTATTTGTTTTTCATTTATTTATTTGAACAAAGAATAAATTAGTGGTTCTTCATGAGTGAAAAGCCTATCCTTTTTATATTCTGTGGCTTTTCTTTGTATTTTGTGACCTCAAATCTCAACACAGTTCTGGAGCTTGAGGAAAATAACAACATGGTTGGTAATTAAAGGGTGCTTTTTTAAAATTCAAGGACCTGATGACACCCCAGGATTATCCACATGTACTGAAGAGAAGGAATAAGTGATGGCTTCCACAGCTCAGGAAGATAATAAGTGTCTATGGTGTACAGGTTTCTGAATACCTAACTAGGTTTGAACTCAGCAATTTGCCACTATTCCCTGGAGACAGTCTTAAGCTTCAGAGGAAACTAATGGGATGGGTGGATTCTGCTACATCTGGAAGTCTTTCCTAAGTTGGATTCTGTGGTTTTAAAATATATCCATAAATTCTTTGCTACTCTCTATAAGAGTCTTCCCTTCCTTTAAGTATGGGCTAGACACAGTGAATTGCTTCTAACAAACTGAATATGACATAATTGATGTGTTAATTCCAAGACTAGGCTATAAAAGATATTGCAATTGCAGCTTCTATCTAGGTTACTGTCTCTTGGATTGCTCATTCTGGGGGAAAACAGCTGCCGTGTGGTGAGGAAAGATACACACAATGAAGAACTGAACCAAAAACCATGTGAGTGAGTCATCTTGGAGCAGCTCCTTGGCATCATTCAAGGCTTGACATGATGGCAGCTCCAGATGACATTGACTGCAACATCATAAGAGATCCTAACCAGATCTACCCTGCTAACCTGTTCCTGGATCTGACCTTTGGGAACTGTGTGAGATAATAAATACTGCTTTAACTGCTAATTTGGGGGTAGTTTGTTATACAGCAATAAATAACAGATTCACTGTGGAATAGGAGTTTCTGGGACTTGAGATAAATACTAGCAGGCTTCTAGAACTCAGAAAGTACCAGGTAAACTTCTTTGCCAGATTCTACAAGAAGCACTCAGAACCCTGATAGAAGAACAATGACAGATTCAGAGAGTCCAAGACAATGGGAGACAAATGCTTCCGTGATACAGATTTCTGTGGTAAGAAATGTTTTTGAAAGCACCAGATTTTTATGGTGATAAAAGAGCCACACAGGCTTTAGAAAGTTCAAGAGAGAAAAGGCAAAGATTCTGGAGCTCAGAAGTTAGAGGGCTATTTTCTGAAGCAATGAAAGAGTTGTCTTTACCTTTTCCCCTTCAACTTAACACTAACACATTTAGAAACTATAGAAAATACGGGTAAGTAAAAATAAGAAAATAAAAATTGCCATAGAGAAATAATATTTCAATTTTTGGTATGTTACTCTGACGAATAAATATAGACAAGCAGGCAGACAGACAAAGTTGGTACTTCAGTTGCCATTTTGGCATTTTTTGAGCCTGGCTGCATCTGGTATGTGATATACCAATTGGACCCATAGTCATAGGTCCATTCCTGCACTTTTGCTCTAAATCAGGTCTCCTGGTCAGATATTATGCTGTGTTGGATTCCATACCTGTGAATAAAGTATTTTATAAGCTCCTGGCTGAGGCTCTCTTAGGAAAGGCAAACTTCTATCTGGAATAGGTATTATCTTCATAAGAGTGAACCACTAGCCTTTCAGAATAGGAAAATTCCAATGTCCAGGATGATTTCCTTGGAAAATAACGCTACATTGTGAGCATAATATTGATCTCTGTTGCAGAGAAGTTAGAGTTCCAGAGACAGAGGCAACTGGATTGGGCTTGCTAAATATGAGTCCATGCTGTTGGGCACATATGTAGCCTCCATCCCTGCCACATTGCCATTATGTGACCATCATGTCATCTCTGGGATTGCTGATGATGAGATCTGATTAATATCAGTTAGCTGAGCCATTTTGTCTACTTTGTTGTTTAGTATCTGGTGGATGCTTTCTGACTGGTGTTAATGTGTAATACAAAACCCTTTACACTTTGTACCTACTTCCACATTTCTATACACATTACTCTAAGCAGACCTCTTTGTCTCTGGTCTTCAGTCCCTTTTGCTCCAGACCTCCAACCAGACAGTCAAGCCATTACCAAAGACCCAGGAATTTGTTTATTTTCTTAACTCAGGCCATTTTTCCTTCCACCAAAGCAGATGACCAGGTACTCTGCTCCTAGTTCTGTCCTTTTGAAAGATTTCCCCTCTCTACTGTCTCCACTGTCTTCTAGGACCACCTCTGAATATTGCCATAATCCATTTTGAAATGGCTAATCCATTTAATGCACTTAATGAGTTGACCCATCTATAAACCAATCTTGGGCTTTTCTCTCCATTTTGACTGGTCATATGGGACACTTTGCAAGGTCATAGAACAAACCATGGGAGGGGAGTTAATGCAACTGTGATAAGTGACATGAGGGTCTGACCTATTTGCTTATACAGCTACTTATGCCCTCTAATCCTGCTCGAACTTGATCCTGGATACACCATTTCCATCTTATGGAGAATTGATACTGGGCCCATCCAACTTTTTGACTTGGTTGTATTGACAAAACATAGCTTATAACGGAAAGTTCTGGGTGCGTGTGTCATCTGATGCTCCATACTCAAGCACTCTGCCTCTGCCAATGTAAGTTGTCCTCTGTAACTTGCCAAGATCTGTTTTTCAAAAGGTGTATAATTTTCTGCTATTGATAGCATTAACTTTCTCCAGAACTTCAGGGGCCAGCCTTGCGATTCTCCCACTGGAGTTCTCCATATGCCCCTTACTGTATTTTTTGCCACTATGGACATCTCCTTCACTGTAGTGCCTGCTGGATCATATGACCCAAGTGGCAGTTCTGACTGTACCACACTTTGTACATGTTAGAGTGCCCTTCCTTGCTCCGAGCCCCCTCAAAGCTGACAGCATTCCATGTCATGCATTATATGGGCAGGAGCAATATTCCTAAGTGGGGAATATATTGTTTCCAGAACCCTAAGAGACTTCCAGAGCTTTGTGCTTATTTCTTTATTGTGGGGGTAAAAGATGCTGCCATTTGTCTTTCACTTTGGAGAGGTTATTCTGGCAAACTTTAACCACTGGACTCCTAAAAACTACACTGAAGTGGATGGTCTTGGAATCTACATAGAGTTTATCTCCCAGCTCTAGGGTACATGTGTCTTACCAGGGCCTCTAGCCACCCCTACCAGACCTCAGGACACCCAATATAAAGTGAGTTGCACATCTTAACTGGGAGTTGTCTGCACCACCAAGCCATAAATTTAGTAAGCTAAGCATTCCATCGTCAAGAGGAAATGGCATATGTAAAATTAGGTTTAAATAATTTCTGAGACCCAAGTTGCATGAACAGGTATCTCTCACAGTATACTTCCTCCTTTCACACTCAATCCACGCGTATATCCTTATGAAAAATTCCCTATGATCAACTGACAAAGGCAGAAGAAATTCAAGCCTGGATTACAACTAGTTTTCCACGATATGATGTTACCAGTCAAAATTGCTAGAAGCAGTCCAAATTAGATGTGTCCTGAAAACAGTGAGGAATGAAAATCTTCCCAGTGGGCATAACTTTGACCAGTACATCTAATGGCTGATTCGTCAAGAAAGAGAGATGGACTCAAATGTAGATCTATATAAATTCAAAGGCAGTGGTTAAGGGTTGGTCACATGTTTAGACACTTAGAGGGAAGAACAAAACATCAGGGGATTAGTAGCTGGGGGTTTAGGAAAGATGTATATGAAGGAGTATCTTGGAATGATCTCAGAATGTGAGAAATTTGTGTCCCTAGTGAATGCCCATCAAGGATGATCTGAATAATCAGATGGACAAGATTATTCACTCTGTGACTCTCAGCTTCTTTCCCTAAACACTTCTCTACTTGCACAATAGACTGATGGAGAGATTAATGTTGTCAGTGATGAAGATTACTCATGGACTTAATATGAGGTTCCCTTCAACAAAGCTGATCTGGCTACTGCCACTGCTGAATGTCAGCCTGACCTTGAGCCCTGAATTCCATCTTCCTTGGGCACGCCATTATGCACTACACTTAGCAAGAAGAGACTGCCACCTGGTGGCAGACTTACTACATTGGCCTCCCCCCCTCCCCTTCTATTACTGTTACTGAGGAATTTGGTAATTTGTCCTCATTGGAATAGAAATTTATTCTGGATAATCTTTCTTTCCCATCATATATCTTACAGAAATATTGTACATTTACTTAGTTAATGTCTCATCCACCAGTATGGAATACCAAACCCCATTGCTTCTGATCCAAGAACTTATTTTAGAGTGAAAAAAAAAAAAAAAAAGTAAGACTGTGATTATGGGTTGTGTCATTCAAGGTAATCTATTCCAAATTAATGGAGGGGTTGCTCCTGGGAAATGGGATAGCAGGAATGAGGTAGAAAAGCAGGATTTGGGCTTTTAACTGCAGCTCAGAGTAGAAATTTGTCCTGCAGGGTCAATATAAGGATGGAAAAGTGAGAATTTTCAGCAAGAAGAGATGTAGAATTGGGAGCTGGTTTCTTTTCACCAAGGCTTCCAAAAGACTCATGTTCAGCGTGTCACTGTAGCATTTAGGGTCGCTCTCAGCTGGGGAGCATCTAAGCCCTAGTAAACCTTGATGGGTCCACAGGAAAGAATGATTCAACCCTGTGATTCAACCCTCCTTTCTTAACGGCTTCCTACCACTCTCCTCTCTTGTACACTCCTACTCCTGGTCTCACCACTAATATTGCCTGATAAAGGGGTGCCTGAGTGGCTCATTTGGTTAACCAACCGACTCTTCATTTCAGTTCAGGTCATGATCTCACAGTTGTGAGATTGAGCCCCTTGTCTGGCTCCTCGCTGACAGCGCAGAGCCTACTTAGAAGTCTCTATCTTTCTACCTCTGCCCCTCCCCCTTGCACAAGTGCGCGCGCTCTCTCTCTCTCTCTTTCTCTCAAAATAAATAAACATTAGAAAAATATATTGCCTGATAAAGAAGTAAGATTACTGAGCAAACAGACCACAGAATAGGCAGGAAATTAACCTTTGTTACTGACATGATCATCTAATCTTTCCTGTCTTTGGTCTTCAGTACCATGAAAAAGCAAATACTTTAGTGAGTGAGTTGGCTTTAGGTCAGTCCTGAGGGCAAAGACTCAAATTGGGCAGGCCTGTGTCCTCTGCCATAATCTGGAACAGGCCAATCCTGACTCCTTCCTTAGCTCTGTGGATTCTGGGAGGCTAGGCTGGCTGCCTAGAGAAGTATGCTGGATTTAAATCAGTTTAGGTGGCATGAAGCCTGAGGCAAACCAAAATCCATGACCCTCTATGAGGCAATCATAGATACACTCAGATTTTGCATAATTTCTTTACCCTGCTGTATGGTAAGCTGGCTAGATTCTTGCATTTTTTTTACTTGCTTAGCCACTTCTTATATCCCAAGACTGGGGCAGGAATAGGGATTTCTATGGAAGGGAGGAGGTGCATATTGGCCTAGTTATTCCAAATCTCAGACACTCTGGAAGAAGCCAGATGGGTACAAGGATATTAGCATGCTTAGCCTGGTGACTCCTAGGTCCTGTGCCTGGACTAAGATTCTGCATAGGAAAGCTAGAGGGATGCTAGTTTGTCAAGGTGCCTATTTTTTAGTGCGTACTTTCTTGCTCTCCCCAGGTGCCCATCATCCAGCAGTTCTATCTATATATCATGGGATTATCTCCACAGCTGAAATCATTGAGTGTTTTTCCTGAGTCAAGACTCCTTTATCATGGCCACTTATTTTCTTTAATGTCAGTCCCTTGATCATTTTTATTATTTATTACTAAATCTTTGCCTGGGTTTCTCTTTGCTTCCTGGTTTTTACTTTATGAAATAGCTTTTCTCAACCACATTTATTCTAATTAATTAACCATTGTTTTTCTGCCATCACCTTTATTGCTTGGAGAAAAGGTTATTTCTTTAGAGGCACATTATGCCAAACACTTTTTTGTTGTTGTTATCTTTTTAGAAGTTTTTTTTTTTTTTTTTGCTTTTATGAAAGAGAATTCTTAATGGATTGATTTCATTAGGCAGTTTTAATTCCGTTTACTATTTATAAGCATGGGAACTGATTGATATTCAGAGTTTTCTTTTTCCTATTCTCCCTTTCTAAAAATTAGGCCAGGATAATTTGCCAAGCAAAAAAAGAAAAGGCCTACTGCAAAAAACATCACTACTGAGATTTAACTGAAATACTCAAAGAGTGTTGAATAATGCCCTTGGCACTGTGGGCACCACTACTTTTCTCATGATTCTTAATCTTGAGCTTGAAACATTAGGAGACTCATTGTGTTGGGGCACCTGGGTGGCTCAGTCAGTTAAGCATCTAACTTTGGTTCAGGTCATGATCTCACAGTTTGTGAGTTCAAGCCCCGGATCAGGCTCTGCGCTGACAGCCTGTTTCAGATTCTGTGTCTCCCTCTCTCTCTGCCCCTCCCCTGCTCGCACTCTGTCTCTTAAAACATAAATAATAAAAAACATTTAAAAAAAAAAAAAGGAGACTCATCTGTTGCCAGGAATTTTAGTTAGATTATTCATAAACCCAGGAAGTCCCATCTCTCTTTTTGGTGAAATATTAAGTAGAACTTTAGACACCCATAAAACCATATCTTCTCCCTTCACTTTTCCCCCTACTGGATGGGTTGGAAAGAAAGGAGAATGAAAAGTAGCATCTGCCAGACATTATGCTCTTTGACATATGAAGTCTCAAATAATCTTAACAATGATCCCAGGGTCTATATTTCACAAATAAGAAAATTTAAGCTCAGTGCAGTTAGGTACCTTAACCAAAGTCACACAGTTGGTAAATTGGCAGTTTGGGACCCAAACTCAGATTTGCCTTTCTTTTTTAATGTTTATTGATTTATTTTTGAGAGAGAGAGAGAACAAGTAGGGGAGGGGCAGAGAGAGAGAGGGAGACAGAATCCGAAGCAGGCCCCAGGCTCTGAGCTGTCAGAGCCCACGACGGGCTCAAACACATGAACCACGAGATCATGACCAGAGCTGAAGCCAGATGCTCAACCGTCTGAGCCACCACTCAGGTGCCCCAGATCTGCCTAATTTTAAGGCCTGGGCTATTCTACCAGATACACTGTTCAGAAAAGACATGGATCACTTATTAAACTGGGCAATGAGTCAGCAATAAGTGTTTAATCAGTTGCCCACAAATATTAGAGGCCAACTCAAAGCAAGGAATTATTCATTATAAACCAGGCCAATAGAAGTTAGGGTGATGTAGATTTTAGAGATCAGGTTAGAAACTGGAAGCCTCTGGGACTGTAGAGATGGGTTTTTAACCAGCTGGAAAACTGGAAAGGAGTGTATGAGCAGACGGTGAGGTCCTATCAAGATAAACCTGGGGGGCATTTTGCTAAGTGAAATAAGCCAGACAGAGAAAGACAAATACTGTATGATGTCACTTATGTGTGGAATCTAAAAAGAAGATTGAACTCATAAAAGCTGAGAGTAGAATTACCAGGATTTGATAGGGGTAGGCGATGGAGTGGGTTTGGAAGGTGTCGGTTAAAGAATACAAATTAACAGTTGTGTAGTATGAATAAGTCTAATGAACTAAAGTAAGCATGATTAAGTATACAGTTGACTCTTTTTTTTTTTTTTTTTTTTTTAACGTTTATTCATTTTTGAGACAGAGAGAGACAGCGCATGAACAGGGGAGGAACAGAGAGAGAGGGAGACACAGAATCTGGAACAGGCTCCAGGCTCTGAGCTGTCAGCACAGAGCCCGACGCGGGGCTCGAACTCACGGACCGTGAGATCATGACCTGAGCCGAAGTCGGACGCTTAACCGACCAAGCCACCCAGGCGCCCCAATTAAGTATACAGTTGACTCTTGAACAACATGGGGGATATCAGCCCCCACGAAGTCGAAATCTGCATGTATTTATTTTTTGTTTTTCATTTTTAAAATTTTTAATTGAATATAGTTGTCATAAAAAATTAGTTTCAGGTGTACAACATAGTGAATCAACAATTATATACATTAAGAAATACTCACCATGATAAGTGTATTACAATATTATTGACTATATTCCCTATGCTGTATTTTTCATCCCAGTGACTTTAGTTTATAACTGGAAGTTTGTACCTCTTAATCCCCTTTATCTATTTCCCCAAGCCTGCATTCATCTTCCCCACATATAATTTTTGACTCCCCCCCAAACTTGACTATCAATAGCCTACTGTTGGCCAGAAGACTTGCAGATAGTATAGTCAATTAACTCCTGTTTTGTATGTTATATATATCACATACTGTATTCTTACAGTAAAGTAAGCTGGAGAAAATAAAATCGTAAGAAAATCATAAGGAAGAGAAAATACATTTATAGTAGGACTGTACTGTAAAAAAAAACCTGCATGAACCCATACGGTTCAAACTCATGTTGTTCAAGGGTCAAGTGTACTTAATACTGTACTGAACACTGAAAATACACTGAGAGTGTAGATTTCAGGTACACTCATTACACACACAAAAACAGAAACTATGTGAGGAGATGACATGTTGACTAATGTGACTGTAGTTATTTCACTATGTGTATCAATTCATCATGTTATAGACCCTACATACATAAGTTTTTATTAAAAATTTTACAATTTTAAAAATCATTTGCTTTAGGGGTACCTGGGTTTCTCAGTTGGTTAAGCATCCAACTTCGGCTCAAATCATGATCTCCTGGCTCGTGGGTTCAAGCCCTGCATTGGGCTTTGTGCTGACAGCTCGGAGCCTGGAGCCTGCTTCAGATTCTGTGTCTCCCTCTCTCTCTGCCCCTCCCCAGCTTGTGCTCTCTGTCTCTCTCTTTCTCTCTCTCTCAAAAATAAATAAACATTAAAAAAATTTAATTATTTGCTTTAAAAATACTCAAAATTAGCTGTTAATAGGTAAATATAAGTTATATTTAATAAATTATAAATTTAAAAATTTTAATGCAAAAAAAAGACTACTGTTAATATACTAGCACTACTATGAATACATCATATTTGTGCTTCTCAGGAATTTGACAATCATTGGGGTCATTTCTCTCTCTCCACCTTTTCATTCTCCTGTCTTTCTTAATCATCTCTCATCCTTATTTATTTATTTTTTTTAACGTTTATTCATTTTTGAGACAGAGAGAGACAGAGCATGAACGGGGGAGGGGCAGAGAGAGAGGGAGACACAGAATCGGAAGCAGGCTCCAGGCTCTGAGCCATCAGCCCAGAGCCTGACGCGGGGCTCGAACTCACGGACCGCGAGATCATGACCTGAGCTGCAGTCGGACGCTTAACCAACTGAGCCACCCAGGCGCCCCACATCTCTCATTCTTAAATGATCATACTTTAGCCCTGGACTTTTAAAATTAATTTTTATTTTTGTTAAATAGAATATTCTGTCCACTGGTCTTAATTTTTAAAACTAAAAGGTAGGGGCACCTGGGTGGCTCAGTCTGTTAAGCATCTGACTCTTGATTTGGGCTCAGGTCATGATCTCACAGTTTGTGAGATTGAGCCCCACATCAGGCTCTGTGCTGTCAGTGTGGAGCCTGCTTAGGTGAGATTCTCTCTCCCTCTCTTTTTGCCCTTCCCCCTGCCCATCTCTCTCAAAATAAATAAAGAAACATTAAAAAAAAAACTTAAAAGGTAAAATTAAGCTGTCTTTCGTTCTAAGGCTTTTAATTGAACCATTTTTATTGTTATTGAACTTGTTAAAGTGTTCAGAAACCCAGCTTTCCTGAGCTCTTCACACAGCCTTCACCTTGCCCTCTGGTCACTACTTTTTCCTCCTTTCTCACACTGGAGGATTGTTATGGGTGGGGCTGGGGTGGCAGGGACAGAGATGGAGGAGGAAGAGCAAGAGAGGAACAGCATTCTAGTCTGTTTTATATGCGCCTCACAACTTGCTATTGACCAATTTACATTACTAGTCTCAGGCTGCATTTCTGACCCAAGACAATATTGGATAACTAACTCTCTAAGTAGAGAAAAGAAATACTTCCTTTTCTTTTAACGTGGAGACAAATATTCTCTTTAAGAAAACAGATTGACATTTATACTGACTTGAAAATGCTATGACATTTTTGGAAATTGCTGGGCTCAAATAGTTTTCTGGAACTAGAAAACCAAAGAACCTGCCAGATGACATTTTTTTACTCAAGAGAAAGAAGAAGTATAGAAAAGAAGGAAATTTGGATTCACAGCTGAATGTCTGGCTTAGACGTTAAGCCTCCCTGGCGGAGAATGTGCTTTCTTGCTTCTGTTTTTGGTGTAATGCCAAGGGAACTGTCAGACCACAAATAATCATTGTTAACTTGCAGTGAAAACTGGAGCCATTAAGAAAAATATTAAAAGCCTGTTCCAAGATCATAACATTTTAGAGGGCAAAGAAATAAGATATCTGGCTAACCTGTTTTACCGGTCATGGATAGAAAATGTGCTGACCAACTGACTTTGAAGCAATAGATGACTTTTCCATGATTTGTCATGGATCTTAAAAAGACAATGTGCCTAAAAAAAACAAATTTGCTGTAACTTGGGTAATAGGAAAAACAAAGGCAGAAAGCCTGGGTAGATCAGATTCATGAAGTGGCAAAATAATTTTGTTATCTGGCCAGGATTCCCTGCTTCTGATGCATTTAAGCTCCAAGGAGTTGCCTAGGTTGCAGAAAACAATTCACACTTGTGCAGGATGCAAACTGAATTTCTTTGAACTTCACTGCAAAATCCTTTACTTCTCAAACTGTATTTTTGAAGATCTTGCTGAAAGAAAGATTGGCAAAAGCTGCAGATCCCCAAAGGGTATTTTCATCGGAATTTGCAACTAAATATCCCAAGTAATAGATAAGGATATGTGGAGGGACTTCCTCCAACAGTTGAGAACATTTTTCTTCTTCTATTTTCATTTCCCACTTAAAATGTCTGAAATCCTATTCCAATACAGGCCAAGAGGTGAGAATTTGAGTTGTTAATGTAATTGACTGGGTTCCAGCATGGACTTATGTTTGCCCTTCCAGATCCATTCTTCACCCTTCACCCTACACCTGGAGGCTGACCTGAATACACTGCAGATTTTCCAAGCCCTTTGGCTTCTGGTTGGGGTTGGCCAATGGGGATCCCGGGCAAGTGGACTGGTGAGAGGGAGAAGAGCAAGTCAGGGAGAATTTCTACTCACCTGGCTTCTTCTCTGTGAATCCCCTAACCAAAGATCATAGGTCAAAGTGACCTTCTCTATATGACTTTCTCCCAACTAGGTTCTGGTAACTTACCACATCTATTTGGGGCCTAGGGTTATCCTTTGCGATTCTTCTACACTCTGCCCCCCATCCTTGTAAGCAACCTTTTGTAAACAAGCTCACTTAGAAGTACTCCAAGTTGAGCATGCCATCTATTTCCTGCTAGTCATTCTGCAAAAATTATCACAATCCTCTAAGGACATTCTAAGATGCTACAGGATAAGAAGCAGGGGACCGACTAGGTGCTCCTTGGAATCTAATACAATGTCCCAACCCTTTGCTAAACCCCATCCGCCAATGCCTATTGCGCAGTGCCCAATCTCTGAGCCTCTCCTACACCCCTACTCCTCCCAACCTGCCAATCCCCACATTATCCACCTCCTTCTATGCCCACTGCCACCTCCATGTACAAACCACCACCATCTTATACGGTCTACTTCAAAAATCCACCACTCAGTCCTCTGCACTCACTCTTGCTTCCTCTTATTCACTTCCCATATTGCAATTAAAGTACACTTTCTAGGGGCACCTGGATGGCTCAGTCGGTTAAGTGTTAGACTTCAGCTCAGGTCATGATCTCTCAGTTTGTGGGTTCCAGCCCTTCCTCGGGCTCTCTGCTGTCAGTAGAGAGCCTGCTTGGGATTATTTCTCTGTCTCCCTCTCTCTCTGCCCCTCCCCTGCTCATTCTGTCTCTCTCTCTCTCAAAATAAATAAACATTAAAAAAATAAAACTACTCTCCCTAAGCTGTGAATCTGACTGTGTAGGTGATGGTCATGTTGATGATGTTTAATAAATATATGTTAACAGAAGGAACCAATAATGTTCCCCTCAGGCTTAAAACCCTTCTATGGCTTCCTTGTGCCAGTCTTAACAGGCGTTTAAGGCTTAGAAGACCCTACAAGATCTGGCTCCTGCTGACCCCGCCAACTTCATCTCATGTAACTGCTCCTCCTTCTCTCTGCTCCAGCCACAGTGGCTGCCTTTTGGTTCCTGTAGTGAGCTCTTCCTGGCCTCAAGCCTTCCCGCCCACGTTCCTTTGCTAGAAACTTTTCTTCTCTCCCTCTCCACTTACTAGCTTTCCAGTTCCAGTTGGAATGTCATTTGCTCAAAGAAACTTCACCTGATTGCTCTCCTGCCCTCCAGACCAGGCCAAGTTACCTTATTCATCTCTTTTGTAGCATGTATCCCAATCGAAGTTAATTGTTTGTGTACACAGTCACTTAATGTCTAGGTAATCTAACAGATCTCGCTACCTTGCCTGCTACCAGCCCAGTCCCAGTCATCAGCACCACTTGCCTGGTTGGCAGTAAGCTCCTAACTGATTTCCAGACTTCCCCTTTTGCCACCTCTCTGTGTTTCATTCTCCACATGGCTGCCAGAATGATTTTTAAACACGTAAATGGGTGCTGCCTGGGTGGCTCAGTCAGTTGAGTGGAGGACTCTTGATTTCGGCTCAGATCTTCACTAAGTGTGAAGCCTGTTTAAGGTTCTCTCTCTCCCTCTGCCCCTCTCCCCTATTCGCACTCTCTCTCTTTCTCTCTCTAAAATAAATAAATAGGGACTCGTGGGTGGCTCAGTTGGTTAAGTGTCTGACTTCAGCTCAGGTCGTGATCTCACAGTTCGTGGGTTTGAGCCCTGTGTCGGGCTCTGTGCTGACAGCTTAGAGACTGGAGCCTGCTTCAGATTCTGTGTCTCCCTCTCTCTGCCCCTCCCCCACTCACAGTCTGTGTCAAAAATAAACATTAAAAAATGTTTTAAATACATAAAAAATAGGGGCGCCTGGGTGGCTCAGTCGGTTAAGCGTCCGACTTCAGCTCAGGTCACGATCTCACGGTCCGTGAGTTCGAGCCCCGCGTCGGGCTCTGGGCTGATGGCTCAGAGAGCCTGGAGCCTGCTTCTGATTCTGTGTCTCCCTCTCTCTCTGCCCCTCCCCTGTTCATGCTCTGTCTCTCTCTGTCTCAAAAATAAATAAACGTTAAAAAAAAATTAAAAAAATAAATAAATAAACACACAAATGGGTCCTGTAACTTCTACCACACTGAGAATAAAATCGTGGCTTTGCAGCCCAGCCTGTTGCACCTGCCTAGTCTGCTGCTAACCTCCCTCTCCATCCTCATCTGCTAGTGCTCTCTGCCTCACTCATTCTGCCTTCCTCTCCTTCCTCCGACCTCTCTCAGCCCCTTTCCAGAATACCTAGTGTTTTTTCCTTCTTTCTTATTCTAAGGGTTCTTTCTGGAATATGTAATGTGATTAGTAGTTTATGATGAGTTCATGGACAACCATGTAGACAGCTGTTGGTTTTGTTTCCCCAGTTCCTTGTGTCCTGTTCTTTTGGTAACTGCACTCCTCTTCCTTCACAGATATGCTCCCACTCAAGTCCTAATACTGCCCTCCCTTGACAGGCCTGGGATCCAAGTCTGATCAGGCCAGTCTCCCAATTCCCAGTGCTTTCTTATGTGTATTGTTAGAAACTCTCACCCAGAGTGAAATTAGACCAAATCTTAAATTAGGCAATACATGAGTAGGGATTTTTTTTCTTTTTTTTTCACAAGCAGGGATTTCTTAAATGCTTCATTTCCATTTATTTATTCAACAGACATTTATTGAGCACTTTCTATGCTACCAACCTATTGTGCTAGAAACTGGGGAAATATATAGCAATGAACAAAGCAGACATACATCCCTGGATAATTGTGTAACTCAGACAGTATCAGTCATGTAATTGCTTAAGTTCTGAGTGCTGAAAAGAGGTGTAGAGTATTTACTGGATCTGGCCAAGAATTTCATGACCAAAGAAGTTTTACCATAGATTTTGTGGATTCTAAGACTAATCTACAAGGCATTAAAAATGAAAGATATTAACGGAAAGAGATATTAAAATTCTATTCTTCCAAAGAACTGAATCACTGTGCTGGTTAGAGATAATATATAATCAGTTCTGAATCTAAAATGACTCTGGAAAGTAGAGACATGGCACAAGGTCACATTCACATCTTTCCTCTCCATAGATTTTTCAGAGCATCAGCACTACATTCAAAAAAATTTATTTTTTAATTTTTATTTGAGAAAGACAGAAAGGGAGAGCACGCGAGTGGGGGAGAGGGGCAGAGAGACAAAATCTTAAGCAGGCTCCATGCTCAGCTCAGGGCCTGACATGGGGGTTCCATGCAGGGCTCAATGCAGGGCTCGATGTGGTACTCGATCCCACAACTCTGGGATCATGACCTGAGCCAAAATCAAGAGTCAGATGCTCAACTGACTAAGCCCCCATGCACCCCTCAAAAGAAATGATTTAAAAAAAAAAAAAGATAAACCCTAGGCCTAGAAACTGAAAGTGCAAGAATGTGAATTTGGAGTTGCAGGAAAAAAAATGTTTAAGCTATTCATTCCATCAGTTTATTTCATTAAAACCTCTCAGCAATAATGAAAAGGTTATGCCAACTGGAAGAAGTTAGTCACATAAAACCCCATATTGTATCATTCCACTTATATGAAATGTCCAGTATAGGCAAAACTGCAGTGACTTAAAGTAGATTAGGGGCTGGGGGAGGGGACTTGGACAGAGCCTGCTGATGGATATGGTGTTTCTTTTTGCAGTATGAAAGCATTCTGGAATTAGATGGTAGCAATGATTGTACAACCTTGTAAATATACCAAAAAGCTACTAAATTGTACATTCTTTGGTGAATTTTATGGTATGTGAATTATATCTAGTTTCGTTTGTTTTTTTAAAGATTGAATCATTTGTTGACTCTCCTGACAGGAATTTAAGAGGGGATTTTTTGAGCAGGTGGGTTGGGGGTGGGGGGGGCTTCCTTTCTCTCCTCTCTTCACTGTACTAGCATCCTCACCACACCCTTCAGCAAACTAGAACCACCAGAGTAGCATGATCTGTATTCCCACACAGGTTCTGACGATTGCATCAGACCTGAGGTTCTCAAAGCACTTACCTTCAGAAGCGAAAATTGAACAGGCCCCCTCTCTTTCAATCACAGGATAAAAGTTAATGGATCTTAAGTTTATCTTGAATATTTGTTGCCACTTCTGCTCGTCTGTTAGTTCATGCTAGTATAATGCTCAGCACAGCCAGATAGAAATGAATCTCATTGAGGCAGGATACTAAAAGGGGTAAAGACCCACTTGGCAAACCCCAGTTTGAGGTTATGGACAGACCTGCTTTTACACAAAATTATGAGACAGGTGAAGTTTGTCTTGAGAGCCTTCCATTTTCTCTTTCTGCCTTTTTCTCTTGGGGACTCAGTGCTCTATCACACACCCTACGTGTCCCTCGGAATCTGAGATCCTGTCAAATGGTGACTTGTCTTTGAAATTTGTTTATTACAACCTCAATTTATTTTTATTTTTTTTATTTTTTTAATGTTTATTTATTTATTTATTTATTTATTTATTTTATTTTTTAATATATGAAATTTACTGTCAAATTGGTTTCCATACAACACCCAGTGCTCATCCCAAAAGGTGCCCTCCTCAATACCCATCACCCACCCTGCCCTCCCTCCCACCCCCCATCAACCCTCAGTTTGTTCTCAGTTTTTAACAGTCTCTAATGCTTTGGCTCTCTCCCACTCTAACCTCTTTTTTTTTTTTTTTTTTTTTTTCCTTCCCCTCCCCCATGGGTTTCTGTTATGTTTCTCAGGATCCACATAAGAGTGAAACCATATGGTATCTGTCTTTCTCTGTATGGCTTATTTCACTTAGCATCACACTCTCCAGTTCCATCCATGTTGCTACAAAAGGCCATATTTCATTTTTTCTCATTGCCACGTAGTATTCCATTGTGTATATAAACCACAATTTCTTTATCCACTCATCAGTTGATGGACATTTAGGCTCTTTCCATAATTTGGCTATTGTTGAGAGTGCCGCTATAAACATTGGGGTACAGGTGCCCCTATGCATCAGTACTCCTGTATCCCTTGGATAAATTCCTAGCAGTGCTATTGCTGGGTCATAGGGTAGGTCTATTTTTAATTTTCTGAGGAACCTCCATACTGTTTTCCAGAGCGGCTGCACCAATTTGCATTCCCACCAACAGTGCAAGAGGGTTCCTGTACAACCTCAATTTAAAGCTTTAGTCCGTAGATGAACACACAAAGACACATGTATAACCATGTTTGTTGTATCATTTTAATAATAGTTTCCAAGCAGAAATAATGTGGATAATTGCTAATGGGAGAAAGATTGCACATCCATTGAAAAAACTCCTCATGGAGGATATACATTACAGAGCAGACTTGGTGGGGGAGCCACCTCCTAAATTAAAGTGTAACAGGTGTGGTTATGGGTGGGAATTGGGATTTGAGCAGTGATTGGGAACTATGTGGAATCCGATTTGGTGCCCTGAGTTATGCTCCCTCCCCGCACACACATACGTGACCTTTGGAGGGACTATGAACAACTTTTAACATAATGTTGCTCAAATGCCACTTCTCGATAGTACATCTCTTACCCACTCAGTTAAGCTTTTTGGTCTCACTCATATTTGAATTTCCATAACTTAGCAGACTGCCTTGGCGTATATCAGAGGTTCAATAATATATTGTAAACAAAATAATGAATGACTGAACTTACTTCTTCCAACAAAATTGATTATTCCACTCCCTATGGACCCATAGTGCTTTGTTTATGTCTCTTTTATGGTGTTGTGACTTTTCTACCTTGTATTATAATTTATTTGTGTGACTATCTGCTTCCCCACAGGAATAAAAGCCTTTTGTGGGCAGGGGCCATAACACCAAGCATAGTGCTTTGTGCATAATAAGCATTCAATTAATATTTAATGCAGTTGAGCAAATAAATTTCTGAGGAACAAAAGTAATTATAATCCAATTAATATGAGAAGCAGATGTATGGATGCTAACATAGATGCAGGAATATAAATAGGACTTTATTTCCACAGTACTGTCATCCTATAACCAACAGGGATATTCTGAGGTTTAAGTGAGCTGATTTATGCAGATAGTGCCTAACAGCCAGAGGTTTCAATCAACTTGCTCTTCCTCTCTCTTTCCCTCAGGCCTCCCCTCCAGCTAATGATTATTTTGACTTTCACACTATAAAGAAAACTGGTGCCTGGAAAAGTCAGAGGGTTATTTCAGTTCAAACAGCAAATCAACTGCAGAATCAAGAATAGATCTGCCCTCTCAGCCACTCTGGCATGGATTTCTTGCACAAGCCCTGGCTTTGGGAATGTGGAGACATTCCCGTATTTAGGACACAGATGATACACACAAAAGGAGAAGCTGCTTGCCAGTTTCATTTCTCTCCCCACATTTGGAATGGGAGGGGGCTTCTCCATCTGAGATATCAGAACCCCCCATACATACCTGTTTTATATCCCATACTCTCCTTAATGGCTTGTGAGCATGTCACAGTCTCAGCCTTACGTAGGACATGATTATCTTTGGGTGGTGAGAGGAACTTTGAGGTATAAGCTATTTAATATTCTGGGAGCAATCGGTAGGAACTCAGCTTGGTCACAAAGTCTGCTTGATGATGCTGAACACGAAAGTCTGGATTGTCTTTTTCCAAGCTGTTATCCAGGCTGGCTAAATGATCCATTTGGCCTCTGGCCTGAACTCCAAGAGTAGCTGGAGTTGGGGGTCCAACCTCACAGCTAGGCAGCAGACCTGGATTTCTTCACCTAAGCTCTACTGACATATGGGACTGGATAATTATTTCTGTTATGGGGGCTGTCTGCGCATAGAATTTTTAGCAGCATCTGTGGTCACTACGCACTAGGTGCCCACAACACTACCCCTCCCCCAACCAGTTGTGACAACCCAAAATGTCTCCAGATATTGCCAATGTCCCCTGAAGAGCAAACTTGTCCATAGTAGACAACCTCTGGCATAGACCCTGAGCTACTTGGTCATTATCCTTTAGGCCAGAGATAGATATTCACAATCTCCTCTTACCTCCAGGCCCCCCGGACTGGGTTGTGTCTTCTTTTGCTGGGCCTTAGCTTTGACTATCTCTTCCTTACTTGTCTGACAATGGCTAGTCTCCTGGTCATTTCCCTATGGCCTTGGGATGACCTTGCTGTTTTCCTACTTCACCCCATGAACTTCTGGGCCAACAAAAATAATGTATACTCTAATACTTGCAGCATTTACTCAATAAACTTTTATTACTATACATTCCACCTTGGTGGTGATATGCTAGAGTATTCTAGAGATTTTAGGGTTTAACAGTTAGAATTATGTTCAGTTGCTAGTGACAGTTGCTTGAAAAAGATAGAAGTTTATCCCACATGAAAGTCCAGAGTGAGGCAGGCCAGAACTAGCATGGTGATTTGCTCTATGAAATTGTTCTTCCAGGCCTGGCTTCACTTTATGGTGCAAGATAGCTGCTCACCATCCAGCCAGGAGGAAGAAGGAAGGAATGGAGAAGAAAGCTAAATTAAGGAAGGTTCCTGGAGACTGCTATATGACACTTACATATCATTTGTCTGAACTTAATTATCAGGCCATACCTATCTATCTACAAGGCAGGCTAAGGAAATGTGGTCTTTATTTTAAGTGGCCATATGACCCACTTAAAAACTGGGGAGCAGAACAAGGGTCCATCAGTTGATGAATGGATAGGGACAGCTGGGTGGCTTAGTCAGTTAAGCTTCCGACTCTTGACCTCAGCTCAGGTCATTATCTTACAATTCGTTGAGTTCAAGCTCCACATCGGGTTCTGCACTGACAGCACAGAGCCTGCTTGGCATTCTGTCTCTTCTCTCTGCCCTTCCCCCACTTGCTCTCTCTCTCTCTCTCTCTCTCTCTCAAAATAAATAAAAATAAACTTAAAAAAAGGCTATGAAGTTTTAAAAAATTGGTGAATGGATAAAGATGTTGTGTGTTATGTATATGTATGTGTGTGTGTATTATATTTATATATATTTATATTTATTCAGCCACAAAAAGAATGAAATCTTGCCATTTGCAATGACATGGATGGAGCTAGAGGGTATATGTTAAGTGAAATAAGTCTGTCAGAGAAAGACAAATACCATATGATTTCACTTATATGTGGAATTTAGAAATAAAACAATGAACAAAGCAAGAAAAAAGGGAGAGAGAGAGAGACAGAGACAGAGGGAGGGAGAGAGAAACCAAGAAACAGACTCTTAACTATAGAGAATAAATATGATTACCAGAGGGGATGTGGGTGGGGGGATGGGTTACATAGGTGATGGGAATTAAAGAGGGCACTTTTCGTGATGAGCACCAGGTGAAATATGGAAGTGCTAAATCACCATATTTTATACCTGAAATTAATATTACACTGCATGTTAACTAACTGGAATTTAAATAAAAACTTAAAAAAAAACCTGAGGAGCAGGAAGTTACCATGATTATCAGAGGACAACTGGAAGTATCTGTTGCATGGAGAATACAAGTACTCTTAAAACATATACCTACCTTTGGGATGCTTCAGTTGAGGAGCAGAACTGGTTTACACACCTCCAGTTTAACTTGACTAAAGTAACTTTTTACCTAAATGGAAAGGTGTGATCATAATACTGATACATTTATAAGGACTATAAGCCAAATACTAACTAAACAAATGTGGATAAAGGCACATATCGATATGTGTGCAATTGTGACTTCATAGTTCCTTAGATCTTGAAATTTTATTCTGCAAGAAATTTAAGTTTAGTGTTTGGAGACGTTTGCATCATGGGAAATGAATGCAAGAAACCCAATCATCAGTATTTAAAATGTTGGAAATAATATTAATTATGAGTCACTCGGTTGGTTCCATTTTTGTCATCTAGTTGTGGGTTTCAAATTAACTGCCACTTTATTTTTAGCTCTGTGATGTGTCACTTAGTACACTTTCCTTGGCCGATTGCATTGGCTGAACCACATAAAAGATCTGCAGCATCAATAGGATTGCCAAGTCTTCGTCAAAGATTATCCCAAACTGGTAATTTGTTTTTTGGTACAAATTGACATATCATCTTCCAGTGCCAAAAGTCATGAGGATCAAACAGAGCTGGAACTGAGGCAGCTCTTATTCTTCCAGTTTCACATTTTTGTAGTTCTTTGCCCTAGAGAACTCTATTCCAGAACAGTGCTGTTCTGATGGCCTCCCTGGAACATTGGCCCAATCTCAAGGTCTTGCCACATATCATAGAGTCAACAGGAGGGGGGAAGGTTCTGAACTCTCTGAGTAAGAAGCAGGCAGCCCAAAACAGATCAACAGATTTGTCTTGACTTTCTTAAGGAAACTTACATGGAGCAGAGTCCACAGAAAGCTGACCTCACTTTACTACTTTCTTTTTTTTTATTATTTAAACAAAAAATTTTTTTAACGTTTTATTTATTTTTGAGACAGGGAGAGACAGAGCATGAACAGGGGAGGGTCAGAGAGAGGGAGATACAAAATCTGAAACAGGCTCCAGGCTCTGAGCTGTCAGCACAGAGCCCGATGCGGGGCTCAAACTCACGGACCGCGAGATCATGACTTGAGCCGAAGTCGGCCGCTTAACCCACTGAGCCACCCAGGCGCCCCCCGTTTTACTACTTTCTTGAAAGAAAAGCGTGATGTCTTCCAATTCTGATCCCAGTTCCTATTATCACTCATTTCTGGAATCGTTTAGGTAAATATAAAATCTGAGAGATAAGAAGACGAGATGATCTGGAGGCCTGATCCCTGAATCAGACAGAGGAGGTGGGCACCCCCACAGAACACAGCAGTTGGTAATGTGATTGCTT